>NC_134456.1:109842514-111042514 GCF_047948215.1 Lycorma delicatula | reverse complement strand
TATAATGACAACAAAATGGAATTTGGAGTTTGTCAACATTCCAAAATGGAATACTTTGTACATCGTATGTTTAAAGAAGTATCACAAAATAAAAATTGTTTTATTACAAAAAAGTAATTTTGAATTATTGTATTTTTTCCATAAAAAACGTTTTTGTTGCTTAAATGAATTTTTTTCTATTCTGTAATATGTAACATATTTATATACTAATTTTCAGTAATTCACTTTTTTTTTATAAGGCTATTTTTTTTTCAATTTCTTTGAATATTCTATAAATAATGAACTTAAAGAAACAATTTTAGTTATTAAAGACTAATACAATTTAAGCTAGGAAGTCCATGGCAGCGGATGAAGAAAAGAAAATACTTTACATCTGGTAAATATTTTCTATGTAAATCATCAAGATATACAATTACCTCAAAATAATATTCAAACACAATTACTCTTTGACAGAAAATAACAAAGGTTCCTACTGATAAACCCATTAAAACAAAACAAGTAAAACAATGAGTACATGATAGAAAAGGATGACCCTGCTTTTAAAATTAACCAACATTTATAAACTTGTTTTATATACACCAAGCTACCACATTTTCACTCACACCAGAACTAATTTTTAAGCTTATATAAATGCATACAGTAATACAGATAAGAAAAAAAATCATGGTTGTATAAACTGTTTCAATTCTTACCATACTTATTTCATTATTATAAAATTTCAACAATATAACAATGTACATCAAAAATAAAGGAATATAAATCATCCATTGCAAATAAACAACACATTAAAGTAAATAAAAAATTTAATTTAGCTTAACTTATAAACACTTTTAAAAATCATGAAGAAAAACACTCATCTGTTAGAAAGATATAAACTTTCTTCATTTAAATTAAAAAATTTGTAAAAAAGGTTCACACATAAAAACAAAAATGAACAACACTATAATAATGAACCTTTCTGAATGATACATCTACACAACAAAGGCTATCATAGCTTGCTTTTAGTATCCATAGTTAAGTAAACTAGAAACATGCAATATCATCAATTTGCAGCCATGGCAAGTAGTAAGGATCCTTATCAACCACAGAACTGTGAACATAGCAATGCAATGAACATGTCAACAGGGAGGAGTACTCTTAAAAGATAGAAACAGGATCTCAACAGTAATTGATAAAATGTACTACCTCAGAATTTCCTCGCCAAGCTTCATCCAGAATTACTTTTCTTCAAAGTTTTTACAAATGATATATAACTTGAATTCAGATTCAGGTGGCATTTTTTACAATTCATACTTTCTAAAGAACATTTAAAATTTAGTTCTAAAATATTTTAAATAGCTGGATAAATACTAAAGAATAAGCACATTAATCATAATATTAAGTGTTACTGACCAGATTGTTATTCATGTTCATAAAACCACAATCACGTCTGAGAAGAGAAGGTAAGCTGGACTGGCTACTATTGGCACACACTCCAGGGACACCAAACGGCTGACTCATAACTGTACAATGATCATGCATTGCAGCAGTAGAATCGCTCATAGCATCATTGTGATTGTGACATTTCATTTTTGGTACAGTTCCTGTACGACGACTCCCACCAGATCCACCATTTATACCCGGTGACATCTTAAAACTTGTTCACTACAACCTAAGCAAAAATACACCAATTATTATACTTCATAATAGAATCATTTATAATCAAAAATTTTTATTCATCCAGTCAACTCAATTTCCGTTGTCAATCATATGTCATAATATGATGTTGTATAAGTCACATCATAATGTTGTATCACTCAATAACATATATTTTAAAACAGAAATAATGAAAACATTAAAACAGAATGTTTGAGAAGATGGTTAATAGATACTAGCTCAGGCACTGAAATGCACATGATTTGAATGGGAGAGAAGAAAAAAAGAGAGGGAATAAGTAGTTTTTATACTGATAAGATACTTTTCATACTTTTTTTACAAGGATTGTCTGAAAAGTTTTGAGCCTCAACATGAAGATGGCAGCACTCAACAACAAAAGTTAGGGAATGTATTCGCGCATGCGTTGAAAGGTACTCATAAAAATTTCAGCCATTTTGAACACTCAGTTGTTATTTGATAATTATTTGAGTAAGTCATTGTTAGTGTTCTTGTGAAAATGGAAAAAAGTGAATATCGTGCCATGATTAAATATTTGCATTTCAAAGTCAATACGCCTACGCAAATTAAAACCAAGTTGGACGTTGTTTACAGTGACTCTGTCCCATCATTTGCTACCGTGAAAAGATGGCCAGCTGAATTTAAACATGGTCATACCACCTTGGTTGATGATGAGTGTTCAAGATGGCCAAAAACAGCAACCACCACTAATATCATTGAAAAAGTTCACCAAATGGTATTGGATGACCGACGAATCAAGGTGAATATCATTAAGGTTATGGGCATATCAAAAGAACGTGTTTGTCATATATTAACTGAAGAATTGGATATGCATAAGCTGTCTGTGCATTGCGTGCCCTGTTTATGCTCACTCTGGACCATAAACACATTCAAATGAGCATTTACAAGGTCCTATTGGGGCAGTTCGATTCTTGAATCGAATTGAATTATTAATTGAATCTTTGAATTATCGATTCTTTGAATCGATTCATAACTGTAGATCAAACGTGGATCCATCACTATACTCCTGAGACAAAACAACAGTCAAAACAGTGGATTGCAAAAGGTGAACCTGCTTTGAAAAAGGCGAGGACAGAAATTGCAAAATAATGTCCACAATTGAAGAAGATAGTGCTTTTCCATCAGGACAATGCATCTGCTCACACTTCAACAGTCACCATGGCTAAAATTCACCAACTGCACTTTGAATTGGTTGACCAGTCACCATATTCACAAGATCTGGCCCCAAGTGACTTTTTCTTGTTTCCTAACCTTAAAGTTTCGCTTGGAGGAAAGAGATTTTTCATCAGATGAGGAGGTTATCGCATTTGTAAAAGCCTATTTTGCAAAAAAGTGTGCCAGATACCATTTAGAAAGGTTAGAGGTTAGAACATCGCTGGAAAAAGTGTATTGACTTGAAAGGAGACTGTTGAAAAATAAAACTATATTTGACAGAAAAATTACATCTTTCTATGCTAAGCTTTTCAGACAACCCTCATAGATAGAGGTTGCATGTTTCAGACAACAAAATTTTTAGATTTAAGTGTTGTTATATAGTTCTGTGGATATTGGCAACCTTGGAGTTGGATACTGGTTGCTTGGATGGCATCGACTTTCTTGTTCAAGTTGCTGAGATCTTTTCACTTTTATTACATTAAGTCACAAATGTCAACTTTTTAGAATAGAATACAGAAAAAATTTAATACCAAATGCATATATAATGACTCAAAACTGCATATACAATGAACTTTAAAGCATATATATATATATATATATACATATATTAAATCACTATTACTGGTCACTAAACTATTATCTGAAGTACATTAAACAAAATTTCATGATCCTTTTCTATAATTATAAGTGCCCAATTATTACACCAAAAAAGATGTTTGATCAAATAACCATTTGTCATGGAATAATGGAATAATTCCCAGACACACAGAATTAATTTATCATCAAGTGTTATGATCTTCATAAATAAGTTTACAGATAGATCAATCAGTTTCTCACATTCAAGACAAATGCCTTCTCTTTCTTTATTCATGTAACTAGTTCATGAATAACTAAGGTACTTAGCTAAATAAGTACATTTAGTTAATTTTCAACCAAAATACCTTTAGTTGAAAATTAAAAATAGTATTTATTTACAATCCATAAGCAATATTAATTTGAAAAATATTTTTTTTTGTCTTCAGTCTATTGACTGGTTTGATGCAGCTCTCCAAGATTCCCTATCTAGTGCTAGTCGTTTCATTTCAGCATACCCCCTACATCCTACATCCCTAACAATTTGTTTTACATATTCCAATTACACAATTTTTTCCTTCTACCTGTCCTTCCAATATTAAAGCGACTATTCCAGAATGCCTTAGTATGTGGCCCATAAGTCTGTCTCTTCTTTTAGCTATATTTTTCCAAATGCTTCTTTCTTCATCTATTTGCCGGAACACCTCTTCATTTGTCACTTTATCCTCCCATCTAAATTTTAACAAATTGCCTATAGCACCACATTTCAAAAGCTTCTAATCTTTTCTTCTCAGATACTAAGACTGTCCAAGCTTCACTTCCATATAAAGTGACACTCCAAACATATACTTTCAAAAATTTTTTCCTGACATTTAAATTAATTTTTGATATAAACAAATTATATTTCTGACAGAAGACTCGTTTCGCTTGTGCTATTCGGCATTTTATATCACTCATGCTTCGTCCATCTTTAGTAATTCTACTTCCCTAATAACAAAATTCTTCTACCTCCATAATCTTTTCTCCAACAATTTTCACATTCAGTGGTCCATCTTTGTTATTTCTACTACATTTCATTACTTTTGTTTTGTACTTGTTTATTTTCATGCGATAGTTCTTGCGTAGGACTTCATCTATGCCATTCATTGTTTCTTCTAAATACTTTTTACTCTCGGCTAGAATTACTATATCATCAGCAAATCATAGCATCTTCTTTATCTTTTCGCCTTGTATGGTTACTCCGAATCTAAATTGTTCTTTAACATCATTAACTACTAGTTCCATGTAAAGAATAAAAAGTAACGGGGATAGGAAACATCCTTGTCAGACTCCCTTTCTTATTACGGCTTCTTTCTTATGTTCTTCAATTATTACTGTTGTTGTTTGGTTCTTGTACATGTTAGCAATTGTTCTTCTATCTCTGTATTTGAACCCCAATTTTTTTTAAATGCTGAACATTTTATTCCAGTCTACGTTATCGAATGCCTTTTCTAGGTCTATAAACGCCAAGTATGTTGGTTTGTTTTTCTTTAATCTTCCTTCTACTATTAATCTGAGGCCTAAAATTGCTTCCCTTGTCCCTATACTTTTCCTGAAACCAAATTGGTCTTCTCCTAACACTTCCTCCACTCTCCTCTCAATTCTTCTGTATAGAATTCTAGTTAAGATTTTTGATGCATGACTAGTTAAACTAATTGTTCTGTATTCTTCATATTTATCTGCTCCTGCTTTCTTTGGTATCATTACTATAACACTTTTTTTGAAGTCTGACGGAAATTCCCCTTTTTCATAAATATTACACACCAGTTTGTATAATCTATCAATCGCTTCCTCACCTGCACTGCGCAGTAATTCTACAGGTATTTCGGCTATTCCAGAAGCCTTTCTGCCATTTAAATCTTTTAATGCTCTCTTAAATTCAGATCTCAGTATTGTTTCTCCCATTTCATCCTCCTCAACTTCCTCTTCTTCCTCTATAACACCATTTTCTAATTCATTTCCTCCGTATAACTCTTCAATATATTCCACCCATCTATCGACTTTACCTTTCGTATTATATATTGGTGTACCATCTTTGTTTAACACCTTATTAGATTTTAATTTATGTACGGCAAAATTTTTCTTAACTTTCCTGTATGCTCCGTCTATTTTACCAATGTTCATTTCTCTTTCTACTTCTGGACACTTTTCTTAATCCACTCTTCTTTCGCTAGTTTGCACTTCCTGTTTATAGCATTTCTTAATTGTCGATAGTTCCTTTTACTTTCTTCATCACTAGCATTCTTATACTTTCTACGTTCATCCATCAGCTGCAATATATTGTCTGAAACCCAAGGTTTTCTACCAGTTCTCCTTGTTTCGCCTAAGTTCGCTTCTGTTGATTAAATAATTTCCTTTTTAACATTCACCCATTCTTCTTCTACATTTTCTACCTTATCTTTTTTACTCAGACCTCTTGCAATATCCTCCTCAAAAATATTCTTTACCTCCTCTTCCTCAAGCTTCTCTAAATTCCACCGATTCATCTGACACCTTTTCTTCAGGTTTTTAAACCCCAATCTACATTTCATTATCACCAAATTATGGTCGCTATCAATGTCTGCTCCAGGGTAAGTTTTGCAGTCAACGAGTTGATTTCTAAATCTTTGCTTAACCATGATATAATCTACCTGATACCTTGCAGTATCGTCTGGCTTTTTCCAAGTGTATATTCTTTTATTATTATTTTTAAATTGGGTGTTGGCAATTACTAAATTATACTTTGTGCGAAACTCTATAAGTCGGTCCCCTCTTTCATTCCTTTTGCCCAGCCCGTATTCACCTACTATATTTCCTTCCTTGCATTCCAATCTCCAACTATTATTAAAGTTTCATCTCCTTTTACGTGTTTAATTGCTTCATCAATCTCTTCATATACACATTCTACCTCATCATCATCATGGGCGCTTGTAGGCATATAGACGTTAACAATAGTTGTCGGTTTAGGTTTTGATTTTACCCTTATTACTAGAATTCTATCGCTATGCGTTTTGAAATATTCTACTCTCTTCCCTATCTTCTTGTTCATTATGAAACCTACTCCTGCCTCCCCATTATTTGAAGCTGAGTTTATTATTTTAAAATCACCTGACCAAAAGTCGCCTTCCTCTTCCCACCGAACCTCACTAATTCCTACTACATCTACATTTATACTATCCATTTCTCTTTTTAAATTTTCCAGCCTACCAACCTTTTTTAAACTTCTAACATTCTACGCTCCGACTCGTAGAATGTTATTTTTTAATTTTCTGGTGACCCCCTCCTTAGTAGTCCCCACCCGGAGATCCGAACGAGGGACTAGTTTACCTCCGGAATATTTTACCAAGGAAGGCGCCTCCATCATTGCTATATGAAAATGCAGAGAGCCACATTTTCTTGGAAAAAAAGCAGCTGTAGTTTTCCATTGCTTTCAGCTGCGCAGTACTCAGAGGACTGAGTGATGTTGATATGGCCGTTTAAGTCGTCCTGACTCACGCCCCTCACAACTACTGAAAGAGCTGCTGCCCTCTTTCAGGAATCATTCCTTAGTCTGGCTCTCAACAGATACCTCTCCGATATGGTTGCACCTTCGGTCCAGCTACTCTGTATCACTGAGCACTCAAGCCCCCTCACCAACAGCAAGGTCTCATGATTCATAGAGGAGGCCATATATTTAAAAATATATGATTAAAAAAAAAGGAAATACAAGGCAATATAATGGAGTTACAGTCAAAGGCTTCATAGACGGGTGAGCCAGTATCACAGTGCTGGGACATAAATAATTTGTTTGTTTCCCTTTTATTTTGCACTCTGCATACAAAAAAATTGTCAAGAAATACCAAATTATATAATTAAAATTAACATTTTGTGCAAAATATACTTGCATTTATTTTATCGAAACAATACTACTCTGTTAATGAAACAAAAAGGAAAACACAATTTATCCGCATCCCATATAACAAACACATAAATATAAGCTCATGATAGTTTTCAATATCAGCTTTTGAAATGTGAATAATAATTATAATAACAATATATTTTTTGTAATAATGTTTTATATTCAATGTATTTAAAAAATATTATTTCATGTGTTTATATTTAAATAATTTATGGATTTCACTTCTATTTTTATATTATAATTTGTTTTTGTGTTTATAATTTATAAATATTGTAAATATTTATAAATATTGTAGATATTATCTACATCAGCAGTCACCAACCCATGGTCCATGGTGGACCGTGCTGGATCACTGGTAATGAGAAAATTTTGGTGGTCTGCAGAATAATTTGGACATTATTTTCATTTTTATGTTTTATTAAAAATAAAACAAAAATATATTGTATACTATTTTTCACTCACTAAATTCATCTTACATACTCAAAACACCATAAAAATCCATGTTCCTCATCAAAAGACATGATGATTTCACTACAAAATGGTTATTTCTAAAAAAGAAATCTTTAAAACTTCAGGAAATTAAAATTATACAATCAAAGAGATTAGAAAACAACAAATATTTAATTCTAGTCCACACATTATGAACAGGTGATTTTTAAGTGGAAGCAAACTATACTAGTACTGATGATTCTCCCAAATTTTAGCATCATGGCATAGGCTTCCTCTATTAAATATTTTGGAATTAATGAAAATTTACATTTATTTAATTTGAAAATTACAAAGTTATAATTGTGTTACAAAATAATTACATTTTTAACATTATACATCGTGAGCAACTTGTGACAAAAAATACAACCCCAGAACTACCCGAATGTTATTAAAATTATAAATGAATTTCAATACAAAGCACTCAATACTCGAATATTTGAAGCACTTTGCAAAGAATAAGTTCTCAGTATACACACCTTCTTCTTCATGCTGAAGTGGGATGGCTATGGAGAGGCAAAATACTAAGACAGCTATTCACCCTACACAACAAATTATTTTTCCAGCAGCAAGATAATCCAAAATTTCTAGAACTCTCTTTTGATGGTGAGTTGGTAGCCAAGCTTGCATAACTGACAGATATTTTTTTGTTGTTAAATGAACTAAACAATCCTTGCAAGGACATGTTCACACTACAAGGTTAACTACTACAAAATGTAAAGAAAATATTACAGTGGCAAATCCAGTTGGCTGAAGAAAATCTGCAAATTTTTTCAAATCTTGATGAATATATAAGAAAGGATGTCAAGTAGCATGTGATAATCATTGACAACAGCAGTTACAATCACTCACAGAATCTTTTGGTCATAATATGTGATGTTATGTGGGTAACAGATCCATTTACAGCAAACATTGAAGGCAGCAATTTAATCGTTGATGAAAAACAGACTCATCAAATGACAATTTCAAAGTAAATTCCAGTCACCTTACTTTTGGGTCTCCATAAAAGTGAATACCCATGGCTGAGTGAAGAAGCAATGAAAATTTTAATTCAAATTTCAGCAACATATATGCGCGAAAAAAACATTTTCATTTGTCACAGCAATTAAAAAATATAGTGTCTTGGCTAAAAATAAATACAGTTCTTTGTCTTGCAGTAACATCATTGCAGCCAAAAATCCATAAGCTTTTTTCAAACAAGCAGGAACAAGTATCACACTAAAAATGTATAATACTTAAATAAGCTTCAATAACTTTGTAATAATTATTCTAACTTTAATAATCTTGTTACAATTAAACAACCTTTATAGATTTTGTTATGATTAAATAAGCATTTATAATTCTGTTATATTAAATAGGTGCATTTCATATTAATAAAATTTTCTTGAATCATTATTTAACAAACATATTTATCGTTTTAAAAAATGTCATATTAGTGGCCGCGGGATTTAAAATTATAAATATAGTGATTACTATAGTATTTCATACTATTCATAGTGATTGCTGATCTACATAATCTATTTTTACATTCCAATTAGAATAAAAATTTATTTATGTGATTTTATTACTATTGAAAAAATTAAAATCACTCCCCAGAGATTTCCAGAGGAAGCAGCATGAAAAGTTGGAGCAATCGACTGCTAGAAGAAGCCTGTAAGAGATGGAAAGAAGATACAGGATACAGATAGATAAGGAATGTAAATGACACTTCAGCAAGTAGATAAGTTAAAAAATGTTAAAAAGAGATAAAAATGAAGAGAATGGATATAATTTAGTTAAATGAAGTGTGATGGAAGAGAAATGGTGAAATTAGTAGAAAAGGTATTATAATGTATTATTCAGGAAATAAAACAAGACAATTTTAGTAATAATGGGACAATTGCAGTCAGGACAGTAATGAACCCAAGAGATTAGCTTTTACTACAGGTGTACTTACCAATAACTTAATAAAAATATGATGCAGTGAAGTAATGAATGAAGAGTTAAAAAAATTATGGAAAAGGAAGGTAAATATTGAGTTGAGGATTGGAAAGGGGGATTGGAATGCTGCAGTAAGGGAAGGGCAGGAAAAACAAGTAGTGGAAATCATGGATGGATTCGGGTATGGAATGAAAGAAGGAGAACAAGTTATTGATTTCTGTAATGAAAATAAAATATTCACAGCAAATATTTAGTTTAAAAACATAAAAGAAGACTATAAACATATAAATCACCAGGAGAAAACAGATATCAAATTTACTATATAATTTAAATCTTTTTAAATATAAAAAGATTTAGAAATGTGATTAAAAAGCTTCATGGACTACCAGAAGCTGATATTCCAATCATACCTCTCTGGTAGCAGAATAAAAGTGGTATTGAAGAAATCTAAAACAGTATAAAAAAAGAGAATCTGGTAAAAATAACAACTGACAAAGTATAATGGTGAGGTTAGCTCAAACACTGAAGAGAAGAAACACAAAAAACATAAGTGCAAATGAATCTTGGATGAACATACATCAAAAATGCTAAAAAAACAATAAGCTTCATCAAGAGAAGAATGATGAAGCCATTGGTTTCCAGAGAAATGAAAGACCAAGGAAAATGGCAGGAAAATGAAAGAACTACAAGGATGAGAAAGGTAAGCAGATATATAGAAATAGAATATAGTATTGAGAAAACAACACTAAAAATAAGGGAGAGGTAGCTTGCAGATAAATGCTTAGATACAGAAAATTAAAAAAAAAAAAATGACAGTAAGAACCATAAAAAAATAAATCAAAACAAGGGATAAATAGAGAAGAATACAGGCACTAATGAAATTGCACAGTGTTATACAAAAGTGTAGTGATGAAAATGTAATCTGCAATGATGGGATGTGGCCATAAAGATTTTTCTTAATATAGTCATGATTCTATTCCCAAAAATCATAGGGCAGTAAAGTGTTCAGATTAGGCAACAGAACAATAAATGTAATTTTCTAAGAAACAAAGATTCTTCTGAGAATTCTAGAAAAAAGACTATGTAAAAAATGGAACAAATAATAACTGAAGATCAATATGGATCCAGAAAGGGTATTCAGAAATGATAATAAAGAACACAATTATATTAATAAGAACAACTGGTGAGAGGTGTCCAAAAAGAGTACAAGGAATGCGTGTATGTTTTATAGATATATACATGGTTTAATAAAAAAATACCTGTAACGTTTAAATTTCCCAGACAGCATAAGTCCAATAGTAACAATTTTTTTTTTGGCACATTTGTCCCAAACGTATGTTTACATTGGCAGCCATATTGGATGCTTAGTTTATTGTTGGACTATCTAAACGCTTACATGTATTTTGGTATATATGATTGGCAATTCTTAAATTGTGGGAAAATGGAACAAAGAATTTGCAGTAAATTTTTCTTTAAAAATGGAATAAAGTGCAACACCACATCGAAAATATTGAATGTTGCTTTTGGTAATTCTTCTATGATTAAAACAAGCATTCAGAAGTGGTACAAACATTTTCAAGAGGGCCTTGAAGATGATGAGCAACCTGAAGATCCAAGCACAACA
Source organism: Lycorma delicatula (assembly GCF_047948215.1). NCBI lineage: Eukaryota > Metazoa > Arthropoda > Insecta > Hemiptera > Fulgoridae > Lycorma > Lycorma delicatula. The sequence continues at coordinate 111,031,166 of NC_134456.1, read as the reverse complement.
ACAGCAAAAATATGAAGAAAATGATTATGGAAAATCACTGAATCACTATCACAGAGTTAATAAGTATTACTACCTGAAATTCTATGCCATTTTCAAGAAGCAAATGATTTGTGGCAAAACAATTCTCGATAATTGCTCTACGATAATGCACACCTACTCACACTTCACTGCTTGTTCATGAATTTTTGGCCAAAAATAACATTTTTGTGATACTTCAGCCTCCACACTCACCAGACATGGCCCCCTGTGACTTATCCTACTCCCCAAGCTGAAAAGAGCCATGAAAGAAGATGTTTTGTCAACACTGAAGAGAAAAAGTTAAAATTGCTAGAGGAGCTAAACACCATACCAGAAATTGCATTCCAGAGATGCTTTAAAAATTGGGGAAAGCACTGACACAAATGTATTATATCTGAAAAATAATTTGAAGGTGACAAAATCAGTATTGATGGACGAATGAATAAAGATTCTTTGAGACAAACTAAAATTCCACTTATTTTTTTATCAAACTTTGTAAAAAGCACTCAACAGTTTCAAATGAGATAAACTAATGAAAATACCAAAAAGTTCAAGAATAACTTGGAATGATAAAAGATTAACTAAAGAATCAGCATTTGAAATGTGAACATGGAGACTGAAAAGAATTAAATGAATAAAGTGAAAAATGAAGAGGGTAATGTGGAAAGTAAACAAGAGGTAATGTACAGGGCTACACTTCATTTACATTCATACATATAATCCTTTTTTATCCTCTGAAATAATACCCTATGGTGGTTCTGGAGGCTAAACAGAAAAAGAGAGACATAAGCTTAATCAGAACAACTTGAAATGGGAAAGGATATATGATGAAGAATGATTAAAACAGTGTTAAAAAGCTCCAAAAAGAGCAAAAGCTTACTTTAATACATGAGCAGATATCCATTTGATAATTATATGAATATAAATTATGAAAAATATTTTAAAATTAACTATTTAATTAAATTACGTTGAAAAATAATTAACTGACAAAAAAATGATTCTATACGTTATCAATTCAGTAATTTTCTTCTGAATATGTATGAGTACATAAGAGGTGGGGCAGAAAAATAATGATCATTGCGATCATTGGGGCTCCTGTTTCACAACATCTATCCAGCACCTCAGCAACAGTTTCAACTTTGTGTGGTTGAAACTAGACCCTAGACAGTATGATAAGTGAAGTTGTGTTTTTGCAATGTGTTACAGCAAAATTTGGAGCAATGGTGTATCATCAATTTTTTTTTTAAACTTGAAGAATCCACAAGTTTGACCTATGTAGAGTTGCAATGTATCTTTGGGGAACATTACTTATCAAGAACACAAGTTTTTTGATGGCACAAAGCATTTTTGGGGGGCTAGGAAACAGTGGAAGCTGAACCTCACTCAGGGAGGCCTTCGACATCAAAAAGTGAGAAAAATGTGGAAACAGTGAGGGCTCCTGTGAAGTCAGACATCAACTAACTGAGACTGGTGAGTAGTGTGTTAAACTAAATAATTTTACCCTTAATCAGATTTTGACTCAATATTTGGGCATCAGAAAGGTATGTGCCAAATTGGTACTAAAAAACCTTTCCACTGACCAGAAAGGCAAACGGAAGAATGTGTGCTTTGACCATCTTGACAGAATCAAAAATGAACCAGGTTTCTTCAGCAGAGTAATCACTGATGATGAATCATGGATTTTCGAGTACAATACAGAAACAAAGTGTCCAGTCGTACACTACACTTCTCCTCAATCAAAGAAAGCTCGAATCGGCAAAGCAAGTCCACTAGTGGGATTGCTCACACAGAATTTGTGCCAAAGAGCAAACTGTTAGCAAAATTCTTTACCAAAGAATTCCTCCTTGAAAGGCTCAGAAAAACACTTGTGATGCTCCACCATGACAACCCTATCATACAGCTGTCTCTATCAACCAGTTTTTGAAAGAAAAAAAAGGATTCCAGTGGTTCTGCAGACCTCTACTTGCCTGAATTAGTCCATCTGACTTTTTGTTACCCACTATCAAAACCCACTTGAAAGGACATCAGTACTGTTGCAAGAATCCAAAGGAACAAACCCAAGGTACTAACGGCAATTCAGGCCTTTTCTGCTAGGTGGCAGGATTTGTGTTTTAGTAGGGACTAATGTAAATATGCCTAAATGTAGGCTGGTATGACATCATTGTTGCATATTGCCAGCAAAACTGCAACTTGGCTGGGGTAGATTATTGTCAGAGCAATAACAATTCAGTATTCAACTGATTACAATGTTATTGCTTTCTTCAATTTAATTTTTTTTTTTACAAATTAGTATTTTTAATTTTATTTAATACATGAATGAAGTATTCAACTCACATGAATGATTTCTGAAGAATGGATTTTGTAAATAAATTAATTATGGAATGGTGATGGCAGTAATGATACGCCATGCTGCTATTATATTATTCCATCCCATACAAAGATATGTTACTACTCCCAACAAAATGCAAATGCTGCCGCTTAACGGAAAAAATCTGGCAATTCTAGATGACATCTTCCAACAAGAATGAAAACAACGCCTCCACCAACGTACAGCTGTCCAAGGGAATTACTTTGAAGATGATAATAACATTGATGTAGAAAAATAAAATAAAATTTTTGGAAAAAAGGGTCAGTTTCATTTTTTTGCTAGACCACATAAGAGGGGTACAACCTGACTAAAACATCACACACAATGTAACATCTACCCTATACAAACCTACAAAACTTAATGTAACACCTTTATAAAAAAAAAGATTTTACCACCCTTTACTTCTGCAAACAAACAGCCTAAATACCAAGTCAGACAGGGAAGTTGTGCAGAAATATTTCTATAATTACAAAAAAAAATAGTTTAAAAACAGTACCTACCACCTAATAAAAATATCAATGAAAGAAAACTCCCAAAAGAGATCTACAGTAATTTTTTTTTTTTACAATACTACAGACCATAATGGACACCTAAATGAGTAGTGCATGGAAAAAGGTACATGAAAACTGCAAATAAATTTACATACATAAATAATAATATAATTAATACCCAAGAAAACAAAAATACATTAAAAATAATGTTTATAAGACCAAGAAAACCTAACCAAATCGTAGAGAGTAACTTATGACAATAACAAACTAAAACAGGTTTGATTATTTTTGTATATATATTAATTTTATTTTTGGTACTTATGTTCCACTGCATGTTTTCTGATCTAGCATTATATAAATTGATACACAATGTCAAAGGGCAATATGATGCCTAGCAATCCAGCAATTTTAATGTAAAAGTAATAAATCTACATCACCAAATTCTTTTTACATTATGTTCAATAATAACTGCAAAGCATGCAGACGTAAAATTTGTGATTTAAGAAAACCATACAAATTCAGTTTTGTACATAATGTTATTATTGAATATTTTTTCTGTTTAGCCCCCACGAATCATCGTTAGATATTACTTCGGAGAATGAATGAGGATGATATATATGAGTGCAAGTGAAATGTAGTCTTGTACAGTCTCGGGTCAACCATTTCTGAGATATGTGGTTAATTGAAACCCAACCACCAAACATCAGTATCCAAACCCATATAAAATTAACTGCCTTTACTAGGATTTGAACGTTGGAACTCTCAACTTTAAAATCAGCTGATTTGCAAAGATGTGTTCACCACTCGACCAACCTGACGGGTCATTATTGAATATTAAATTTGCAAAATGTAACAAAATAATACTCAGTGTCAATTACAAAACATAAATTTAAGAAAAATCAGCCAAATTATTTTCAATAAATAAAAGTTTGAAGAAAAATTTTATTAATCAGTAACAATGCAATCATATCATCTCGCCTGATAGTCAAACAATAAATTAATATGAACTGGATATATTGTTCTACTACAACTTTCAGCATAGTATAAAACACCTGAGCGATACTGAAAACTCCTTAATATGTTACATTATACAATCTTTTACAAGTAAAATGAAAGTTAATAGTTATAAATTTAAGGAGCCACAAAACAAATCCATTTTTTTAATTCTAAATTACATCAAACATTTCCTTTCCAAACAATTTTTAACTGCAGATCTCACATTTCAAAAAATCTTATTTTCTCAAAAATGCTTTTTTCACATAAATACTTATAATCTGAACAATATAAATATTACTAATTGATTAAAGGTACTAAGCGTTTCTAAAATTAGATACTATTAAAGAAAAAGAATTCTGTCAAAAATCTATAAATAGATGCGTGCATGAATAAACAGTTTTCTTGATTAAGAACTTCAAAACGTTATCTTAAAACTTTAAATAAATTTCTGCTCTTTTTCTTTACTTGAAACGATCTTTCAATATCGCAAAATTTATTTACCAATAAAAAATTTTCACTTCAACAGATTCTTTTAATGTCACTCATATAACAGCTATATTAATGGTTTAGTTATGTAATTTAAAAAAATATCCTTCAAAAACCCTAAAAGTTTATTTATTTTGGCGAACTTACCCAAAATTAAAAAATATAAACTACAACTGGTAGTATAGGAATAAATTACACTTTTGTAACTATTTTAAATATTTAATATCACAACACATCATATTAGTTAGTAAGAATCGAAAACATAGATACTTTACATCATATTTTCACTACAACCTTAACACTAGTTGCCTTACGGTGACAACAAAACTAGAGTTAACATGTCATCTGACAGCTTCTAGCTAACCAACGCCACTGCTTTGTTTATTTCGTCACTTGTTGATAACTTTTCAAACATATGTCTGTATATATTTAGAATTTGTAAATAATAATAAATTGGTTGATCTTTAATATAAGTTGTTCGAATTTTTTATGAATAGTAGAGTTTTAACTTGATGCAAATATACATATATTTTTTTTTAGTATTTTTCTTAAATTAATACTACATATATCGGATTATTAATCTTCGATAAACTTTTTACTTTAGATTACTATTTTTCTTCTAAATCATAATAATCATTGCCACTTCGAAGATTTCTTTAATCTTTCGTTTTTTATTTCTTTTTTAAAAAATATAATTTTGCAATGATATGATTGGTAATCAATATCTCGTCCAATAATAGATAGAAATATTTAGTTAATTTGGACGACAAATTTTAATATATTCTGTTAGACATGAAATAGACACTTTGTAATGTAGTAGTTTAAAATTAAATTTTATTCTACATTTAGCTATTAATTGATAATTTAATTTGCTACTAAGCTTGTATGTGGAATTTCGACGATATCTTTGTTATCATAAATTATTAGCATTCTTTTCCGAAAATCGTTTAAATTAAAACGAAAACAGAAGGTACCGGTCAGGCATATCATTTCATACATTACAAGAAGTGTACGTTGCAAACTGTTCATGTAGTGAACAATAAGCAACCCCCCATGGCCTTATGAGATGAATATCACATGAAAGTGAGGTGTAGTTTCGTGCAGACCCAAACCGACCATTCCTGAGATTTATGGTTAATTTAACCCCCAATCACCAAAGTGTACCGGTATCCACCTGACTAGAATTCAAATCCGTATAAAATAAAGTAACTAAACTTTTACCAGGATCTGAACCTCAGAAGCTTAAACATAAAAAAAATCCTGTGATTTTTTTTAGTCTGATTCACGTTGTCTTGAAACAATCAATTTCTTCTAAAGTCGTAGCTATGGTATTCTAGCAACCGACGTGTCAATGCAAAGTCGCCCAAGTTTACTTTTTCTTTATTTGACAAGATAATTTTGATCTATAATTCTTCTTTTGTATAATTTAATATAAAATAAAAATCGCCTATAAAACATTGGGACACTTTCTAAAAAGTCGGAACGAGTTTTGCAAAATATTAAATTAGGCTGTCGCATCATTGTTCGACGCCCATGAACACGCATCACGGTACGTTTAGTAAATAAAGAATTTTCACCAACCCGTTTTTTTATGTTCAAGAATGTGCTACCGGTACCTTTCTCAAAACAAAAAGTAATTTATTACTTAAGCAAATAACAATATATTTACATCTACCAAACTAGATTATAACTATTTTCATGTGATTTGGCAGAATATGTCAGCATTTTAGGAAAGGTTTTAAAATCCTTCTATTGCCAATTTTTAAAAATCGTCAAGCAACTTATTTAAAAAGATTTTTTCACACCCAATAAATCACTTATCAATGATTTTTTAAATAATACTGTTTAATTAAACTGGGGGGGGGAAAAATCTACAAAAAGAGTCAATTATCAATTAGTAATCTTATAGTAAGAGAATCTACAAGAACAAAAAGTCTATGGCAGGTTAAACCTGTTAAAAAGTGGATAGGTTCTGTATATATTTTTTTAAAGAAACTGGTATAATGCAAGTAACATTGTAAAGTGGATTAAAAATACACAACTTTCATTCAACTAAAACGTTTTATTCAGATGCACTATAAAGAAGTATTCATGTAAAAATATCCTAACATCTTATATTTACACATACACACACAAATATATATATATATATATATATATATATATATATATATTCTGTTTATATAATAAAAGAGAAACACAGCAGGTGAAAAGTTATAATATTGTATTAACATTTTTTATTGATTGCAAAATATGTGTTACATGTGGATCCTAAAAACCTTTGCATTAAACAAAATAAACTATAAGAAGACGAGCTCTAAAATTATATCATCTTATTTGATGTAAACACAAAGCTTGGCATATTACTGCAATGACTTAGATAGATACTGTGTACCTCTGAAGTTATTAATCATTGATAACAAAAAATTCTATCTGGAAGAAGCAGAAAAAGTACAAAACAGGGATAATGAAAGAAGTGCTAATAATGAACTAATAATTAGAAAAGGTTAATATATATACAGAGTGAGCCAAATTTTGCAACTTATTTCTTTACTTCTAGAGCTGGTTCAAATGGAAACTTGCAATGTTCTGGAGAATTTTTGTGTAATTAATCTACCCTTTTTATGATAATAATGAAATTTTGGTCTTTTTGGGGGTGATAGTGTGGTGTTGCAATTAAGGATTTTTAAATAGCAACACCCATCATTTGGCTCTTCAAATAAAAGCTGTGATCAAATAAGAAGACTTGTAAAAAACAACTCTTAGAATATCCCATTCAATTATAGTATAGTAGAGAGCCAACTACAGATTTTCTTGATTTTTCAAGCAATCAGAATCAAATATTTATTAATTTAGAAGCATGGTAGAGTGGATGTTTTATTTTTAATTTGCAATAATAAAGATTGAGGAAAGATTAATTGTAAGGCTATTTTTAAAAATATCTGTAACCATGTATACCTGACCCATTGGCCTCCACAGGGAAGTCAGTCTTTTTTTTTTTTTTTTTAAACCCCCTCCTGGCAACTGGTTCAGCAATTAAGCATACGCAGTCACCAGAGGGCGTCGTGGCAGCAGTCTCTGCCCCCCTATCTACTCCTCAACAGGAGTTTCCCTCCGGGGTCCTCCCAGCATCATTAGGACACATGGACCGCCGCTTCTGGCAGTCCATGCCCCTTCCGCTGAGAGGCTACCCTCCCCAGGGAAGTCAGTCTGAACTTTATTTCAAGAACCTATATTAAAGTAAATTATGTTTTGCTTACCTACAGATTTGGTCAATGGAAGGAATACATAAATGGATGAAAAGAGGAGAAAATTATCTGATTAAGTGTTGAAGAAAGAAAAAAATAAATATTTCATCAAAATATTTATTTGCAGTTTCTTCAGAATAAATATTTTGATGAAATATTTATTTCTGAAGAAACTGCATGTTGCAATCTGAATTTCATAGGGCTCTGAAAAAACTAAACAAATATTAAGCAGTAGGAATTGATGATATAGCATCACAAAATTTGTAAGAGTATGCAGAACTGGAAAAGTCGGCAATCAGCAAACTATGTAGAACATATATATATATATATATATATACATATATCATATATCATATATATATATATATATATGTTTACAATAATAAACATGACCTAACCAAAAAGTGAAATGAAAATGGAGAAAAACTAAGCACGAAAAAATTACATTTCAGTTCAGTTAGATTTGTAATAAAGAATACTTTTAAAAAATACCTCAAATTTTGTTAGACAATGTTTTTTTCTTCCATTTTATGAATCATGGGACTCGAATATGTCACTTAAAAATTCATCAAAAATGTCATCAAAAATTAAATTAATTTTTGATGTAAAAAAAATTATATTTCTGACTGAAGGCTCATTTCGCCTGTGCTATTTGGCATTTTATATCGCTCCTACTTCGTCCATCTTTAGTAATTTTACTTCCAAAATAACAAAATTCTTCTACCTCTATAATCTTTTCTCCTCCTACTTTCACGTTTAGTGGTCCATCTTTGTTATTTCTACTACATTTCATTACTTTCGTTTTGTTCTTGTTTATTTTCATGCGGTAGTTCTTGCATAGGACTTCATGCTGTTCATTGTTTCTTCTAAATCTTTTTTACTCTCAGCTAGAATTACTATATCATCAACAAATCGTAGCATCTTTATCTTTTCACCTTGTACTGTTACTCCGGATCTAAATTGTTCTTTAACATCATTAACTACTAGTTCTATGTAAAGATTAAAAAGTAAAAGGAATAGATAACATCTTTGTCGGACTACCTTTCTTATTACAGCTTCTTTCTTATGTTCTTCAATTATTACTGTTGCCGTTTGGTTCCTATAAATGCTAGCAATTGTTCTTCTATCTTTGTATCTGAACCCTAATTTTTTTTAAAATGCTGAACATTTTATTCCAGTCTACATTATCGAATGTCTTTTCTAGGACTATAAATGCCAAGTATGTTGATTTGTTTTTTTTTAACCTTCCTTCTGCTATTAATCTGAGGCCTGAAATTGCGTCCCTTGTCCCTATACTTTTCCTGAAACCAAGTTGGTCTTCTCCTAACACTTCTTCCACTCACCTCTCAATTCTTCTATATAGAATTCTAGTTAAGATTTTTGATGCATGACTAGTTAAACTAATTGTTCTGTATTCTTCACATTTATCTACCTCTGCTTTCTTTGATATCATTAAAACACTTTTTTGAAGTCTGACGGAACTTCCCCTTTTTTAATAAATATTACACACCGGTTTGTATAATCTATCAATCGCTTCCTCACCTGCACTGCGCAGTAATTCTACAGGTATTCCGTCTATTCCAGGAGCCTTTCTGCCATTCAAATCTTTTAATGCTCTCTTAAATTCAGATCTCAGTATTGTTTCTCCCCTTTCATCCTCTTTGACTTCCTCTTCTTCCTCTATAACACCATTTTCTAATTCATTTCCTCCGTATAACTCTTCAATATATTCCACCCATCTATCGACTTTACCTTTCGTATTATATATTGGTGTACCATCTTTGTTTAACACATTATTAGATTTTAATTTATGTACCCAAAAATTTTCCTTAACTTTCCTGTATGCTCCGTCTATTTTACCAATGTTCATTTCTCTTTCTACTTCTGGACACTTTTCTTTAATCCACTCTTCTTTCGCTAGTTTGCACTTCCTGTTTATAGTATTTTTTAATTGTCGATAGTTCCTTTTACTTTCTTTATTACTAGCATTCTTATATTTTCTATGTTCATCCATCAGCTGCAATATATCGTCTGAAATCCAAGGTTTTCTACCAGTTCTCTTTGTTCTGCCTAAGTTCGCTTCTGCTGATTTAAGAATTTCCTTTTTAACATTCTCCCATTCTTCTTCTACATTTTCTACCTTATGTTTTTTACTCAGACCTCTTGCGATGTCCTCCTCAAAAATCTTCTTTACCTCCTCTTCCTCAAGCTTCTCTAAATTCCACCGATTCATCCGACACCTTTGCTTCTGGTTTTTAAATCCCAATCAACATTTCATTATCATTAAATTATGGTCATTATCAATGATTGCTCCAGGGTAAGTTTTGTAGTCAACGAGTTGATTTCTAAATCTTTCCTTAACCATGATGTAATTTATCTGATACCTTACAGTATCGCCTGGCTTTTTCCATCTGTATATTCTTTTATTATGATTTTTAAACTGGTTGGTGGCAATTACTAAATTATACTTCGTGCAAAACTCTACAAGTCAGTCCCCTCTTTCATTCCTTTTGCTCAGCCCGTATTCACCCCCTATATTTTCTTCCTTCCCTTTTCCAATGATTGCAATCCTATCTCCAACTATAATTAAATTTTCATCTCCTTTTATGTGTTTAATTGCTTTGCCAGTTTCTTTGTACACACACTCTACCTGAACATCATCATGGGCGCTTGTAGGCATATGGATGTTAAGAATTGTTGTCGATTTAGATTTTGATTTTGTCCTTACTACAATGATTCAATCGCTATGCATTTTCAAATACTCTTCTCTTTTTCCTATCTTCTTGTTCATTACGAAACCTACTCATGCCTCCCATTATTTGAAGCTGAGTTAAGTATTCTAAAATCACCTGACCAAAAGTAGTTTTCCTCTTCCCATCAAACCCCCCTAATTCCTACTACATCTACATTTATCCTATCCGTTTCCCACTTTAAATTTTCTAACCTACCAATCTTTTTTAGACTTCTAACATTCCACGCTCAGACTCGTAGAATGTTATTTTTTAATTTTCTGGTGACCCCTTTCTTAGTAGACCCCACCCGGAGATCCAAACAGGGGACTAGTTTACTTCCGGAATATTTTACCAAGGAAGGCGCCTCCATCATTGCTACATTGTAGAGAGCTATATTTTCTTACAACAAAGCAGCTGTAGTTTTCCATTGCTTTCAGCTGCGTAATACTCAGAGGACTGAGTGATGATATGGCCGTTTAAGTTGTCCTGACCTACGCCCTTAACAACTACTGAAAGAGCTGCTGCCCTCTTTCAGGAATCATTCCTTAGTCTGGCTCTCAACTGATACCTGTCCTATATGGTTGCACCTTCAGTCCAGCTACTTTATCACTGAGCACTCAAGCCCCCTCACTATCAGTAAGGTCTCATGATTCATAGAGGGAGAATAGAAAGTAGGCTAATAAAAAAAAATATATTCGATAGGGAAGTATAGATATATAATAAATATATTTCAGAAGTTATAGAAATTTGTTATTTAGGTAGTAAAACCACAACGGGTGATTGAAGTTGGACAGAAATCAAAATAACTATATGAAATAACCACTCTGCTACAGAGATCAGTTATTTGATATAAAATCTGAACTGTACGACATAATGGTAGTGTCTTCTGGAGTTTCTGGGTTCAAATCCAGGTCAGGTTTTTTTATATGCCATAAAATCTCCATTTAACATTCCTGTATACAAGCTTTGCAAGCTGGTGAATTCAACCAAAAAAATCATCTTGTTCGACTTGGTTCTTTAATTAGATAAGAATCTTTTCACCAATAAAAATATCTCCCCTCCTTTTGTCATCCCCTCTGTGTTTAAGCATGCGTGCACCTAAAACTAACAAAGTATTCTGCCTAGAATCCAATGTAATATTTTGTAGGCATATCTGTTTAAATAAGTATAACTGCATAAAATACTTTTGACTGTAAGCCAGGGCAAGAACCATCTGTTTAAAAACCATACATCTCCCACTGAATAACTTTGACCAGTCATCTCTAGAAGGTGACAGACTGGTCAAGCTCACTTTTAACATCATTTGAGTATGTCTGTTATACTAGTAAATTACAAGAATAATATCAGTACATCATACACATTATTTATTTGCTTATTGATTCATTAATTTTATTAAAAGAGGTAAATAAACAAATCCTTTTTTATAATGAATGATGAAAAATGCCATACCTCTGATAATAATAAATTACAGGACCATCTAATCAGAAGCCATTATACTGACCGCTACGATGAGTGCCTAGTTAGTTTTATGCAAGTTATAGATGTTTAATGTCATAAAAAAAGTTCACTGAATTTTTTATTCTTTATTTTCAATTTTTTATTTTTTTTGTCTTTTATATTTTGTAAGTATGCAATATGAGATGATGTTTAATAAGATCACATGACAAATATTTCTTTTTGAAACTTTGTTAATGTATATATTTTTATCTTGTAATATTATTAAGTAAATATTGTACAAATTAATAAGGTAATTCATCATTAAGCTCTTGTTTTTATTATCAGAATTATATATTATAAATAAAAACTGAAATTTCCATATATTTATTTTAATTTAATGAACCAGAAAAGTAAAAAATAACATTCTACGAGTCGGAGCGTGGAATGTTAGAAGCTTAAAAAAGGTTGGTAGGCTAGAGAATTTAAAAAGGGAAATGGATAGGGTAAACGTGGATATAGTAGGAATTAGTGAGGTTCGGTGGGAAGAGGAAGGCGACTTTTGGTCGGGTGACTTTAGAGTAATTAACTCAGCGTCAAATAATGGGCCGGCAGGAGTAGGTTTCGTGATGAACAAGAAGATACGGAGGAGAGTGGAGTATTTCAAGACGCATAGCGATAGAGTCATTGTAATAAGGATAAAATCAAAACCTAAACCGACAACGATTGTTACGTCTATATGCCTTCAAGCGCCCATGATGATGATGAGGTAGGATGTGTATACGAAGAGATTGATGAAGCAATTAAACTGGTAAAAGGAGATGAAAATTTAATAATAGTTGGAGATTGGAATGCAAGCATTGGAAAAGGCAAGGAAGGAAATATACTGGGTGAATACGGGCTGGGCAAAAGGAATGAAAGAAGGGACCGACTTATAGAGTTTTGCACGAAGTATAATTTAGTAATTGCCAACACCCAATTTAAAAATCATAATAGAAGAATATACACTTGGAAAAAGCCAGGCGATACTGCAAGGTATCAGATAGATTATATCATGGTTAAGCAAAGATTTAGAAATCAACTCGTGGACTGCAAAACTTACCCTGGAGCAATCATTGATAATGACCATAATTTGGTGATAATGAAATGTAGATTGGGTTTAAAAACCTGAAGAAAAGGTGTCAGATGAATCGGTGGAATTTAGAGAAGCTTGAGGAAAAGGAGGTAAAGAAGATTTTTGAGGAGGACATCGCAAGAGGTCTGAGTAAAAAACATAAGGTAGAAAATGTAGAAGAAGAATGGGAGAATGTTAAAAAGGAAATTCGTAAATCAGCAGAAGCAAACTTAGGCGGAATAAAGAGAACTGGTAGAAAACCTTGGGTTTCAGACGATATATTGCAGCTGATGGATGAATGTAGAAAATATAAGAATGCTAGTGATGAAGAAAGTAAAAAGAACTATCGGCAATTAAGAAATGCTATAAACAGGAAGTGCAAACTGGCGAAAGAAGAGTGGATTAAAGAAAAGTGTTCAGAAGTGGAAAGAGAAATGAACATTGGTAAAATAGACGGAGCATACAGGAAAGTTAAGGAAAATTTTGGGGTACATAAATTAAAATCTAATAATGTGTTAAACAAAGATGGTACACCTATATATAATACGAAAGGTAAAGTCGATAGATGGGTGGAATATATTGAAGAGTTATACGGAGGAAATGAATTAGAAAATGGCTTTATAGAGGAAGAAGAGGAAGTTGAGGAGGATGAAATGGGAGAAACAATACTGAGATCTGAATTTAAGAGAGCATTAAAAGATTTAAATGGCAGAAAGGCTCCTGGAATAGACGGAATACCTGTAGAATTACTGCGCAGTTTAGGTGAGGAAGCGATTGATAGATTATACAAACTGGTGTGTAATATTTATGAAAAAGGGGAATTTCCGTCAGACTTAAAAAAAAGTGTTATAGTAATGATACCAAAGAAAGCAGGGGCAGATAAATATGAAGAATACAGAACAATTAGTTTAACTAGTCATACATCAAAAATCTTAACTAGAATTCTATACAGAAGAATTGAGAGGAGAGTGTAGGAAGTGTTAGGAGAAGACCAATTTGGTTTCAGGAAAAGTATAGGGACAAGGGAAGCAATTTTAGGCTTCAGATTAATAGTAGAAGGAAGATTAAAGAAAAACAAACCAACATACTTGGCGTTTATAGACCTAGAAAAGGCGTTCGATAACGTAGACTGGAATAAAATGTTCAGCATTTTAAAAAATATAGGGTTCAAATACAGAGATAGAAGAACAATTGCTAACATGTACAGGAACCAAACAGCAACAGTAGCAATTGAAGAACATAAGAAAGAAGCCGTAATAAGAAAGGGAGTCCGACAAGGGTGTTCCCTGTCTCCGTTACTTTTTAATCTTTACATGGAACTTGCAGTTAATGATGTTAAAGAACAATTTAGATTCGTAGTAACAGTACAAGGTGAAAAGATAAAGATGCTACGATTTGCTGATGATATAGTAATTCTAGCCGAGAATAAAAAGAATTTAGAAGAAACAATGAACTGCAAAGATGAAGTCCTACGCAAGAACTATCGCATGAAAATAAACAAGAACAAAACAAAAGTAATGAAATGTAGTAGAAATAACAAAGATGGACCACTGAATGTGAAAATAGGAGGAGAAAAGATTATGGAGGTAGAAGAATTTTGTTATTTGGGAAGTAGAATTACTGAAGATGGATGAAGCAGGAGCGATATAAAATGCGAATAGCACAAGCTAAACGAGCCTTCAGTAAGAAATATAAGTTGTTTACATCAAAAATTAATTTAAATGTCAGGAAAAGATTTTTGAAAGTGTATGTTTGGAGTGTCGCTTTATATGGAAGTGAAACTTGAACAATCGGAGTATCTGAGAAGAAAAGGTGAGAAGCTTTTGAAATGTGGTGCTATAAGAGAATGTTAAAAATCAGATGAGTGGATAAAGTGACAAATGAGGAGGTATTGCGGCAAATAGATGAAGAAAGAAGCATTTGGAAAAATATAGTTAAAAGAAGAGACAGCCTTATAGGCCACATACTAAGGCATCCTGGAATAGTCGCTTTAATTTTGGAAGGACAGGTAGAAGGGAAAAATTGTGTAGGCAGGCCACGTTTGGAATATGTAAAACAAATTGTTAGGGATGTAGGATGTAGAGGGTATACTGAAATGAAACGACTAGCACTAGATAGGGAATCTTGGAGAGCTGCATCAAACCAGTCAAATGACTGAAGACAAAAAAAAAAAAAATTTAATGAACTGTAAATGAAGTAAAATGACTCTGTGTTTTTATATAATTTTCTTCAGTTCAATTCAGCTACACCAGAGGTGATTCAGATATGACATATTAAATTATCATAAATGTTAAAGATGAGAATTTGTTTTTTTTTTAACACCGGTAATGAGGGCAGGTGAGTCAGAAATTGATCTTAAATCTAAAATTGCATAAATTATTAATTATTAGGAAGAGAAATAAATTATGTAACGTGACAAAAACATTTTTCAAGTAAGAACTGTAACAATTTACAAAAGTTTTGTATTAGTATAGGTGCTAATACCATGTCAAACATTCATTGACACTTTATATTACAATTCAAAATAAAACTATATTGCTTAGATGTAAAACAAGATGAGCTAATATTCTATGAATTCTCTTGTTCTACATATTTTGGTATGACAATGAATTTCTTTATTTCTTTTAACATTGTCATCCTAGTGCTCATTATTGCTTCTAAATAATGAAAAAGTCATTAATTTCAGTCTCTCAAAGTAGGAAATTGTAGGAAAGATTGTAGGAAATATAAAATAATGTGATTATTACTACCGCATTTAATTAATTTAGGCTTTCTTCTCTCAGCTAAAAACTAATCTTTCTTACTTCATTTCAGATAATATTACCAAAACAGTGTTGAGTACAGCATACAGTTCTCTAAGAGAGATTAAACTCAATGTGCTGTATTTGTACTACAACCATGCCTTTCACAGCATAATTTTGACTACAGAATAGGACCTTATTACACTTCTTTTTCTATTTTTAATAAATTACGTGATGAACTAAAAGATCTCCCAACTAATTTAAAATTAAATTAAAACATTACCTTTCATAGAAAAAATGTTAATCTCTTGACTTTGTTTACAGTAATACTAATTGAATATCCCCAAATTATCTGCATTCTTTCTTTTGTGTTAAAATTCAATTATGGAAATTAAATTAAAAGATTTTTCTCATAAACTGATTGGTTGTTCTGTTATATTAATTGGTAATTAGTTAAGAATAGCAGTAGAAGTACATTAAGCACTTTCTTGGGCTAAAATATATTGTGTGGCTTTGATACAAATGAAATGAGTATTATTTTTTGAAAGAAACACTTTTTATTATGTTAGACTTCTAAAATCAAAAAAAAAAATCTTCCTGTTTGAAAGTGGAGTGAATCTCTTCCAAAAACTCAAACACAAGAGAGAAAAAACACAGAAAATGATCAAATGGTAGTATTTACAGAAATGGTTAATCTTCTTATGAAAGTTTGCAAATTTTCACTCACTTAAAAAACATAAACTAACATGATAACTAGTGCTGCTTTGTTATTCACATTTCTTTACATAAAAGCTATTTTCACTATTAAATATTCATTAATTGACATATTCACATGTTTTTACATTTTGATCATCAAACAAAATGAAACTGCCATTTTTATTCTTCCCTGTCAGCAAGCAGACGTATGTTTGTTTCATCAGATGGCGAAAGCTATTAGGGTTCAGAAAATACTAGGATATGTATCAGAAGGTTATTATGAAAACTCTGTTTAATAAATTAAACATAGAAATAAAATAGTGTATGAATTGGGTATGGTAGGCAATTTAAGCATTCGTAAAGAAAGATAGCCAGGAAATTCAAGAGATGCCTATATATTTTTTTAGAGAAAAAGAAATAATCAACTTACACTTTAACAAGATATAACAAAAGTAACTGCTATCAAAACTACCAAAAAAACAATTCATTGTGAATCTCCTTTTTACAAAAACAGAATGATAAATAATGGTGAATAATACAAATCCCTGAAAAAAACTTCATCAAGAAACTGAATATTATTTGCTACTCCCAAACTTCTCTAAAAAATAATTCTTTACTTAAAACAGAGAAGATGTTTAATAAGTTAAGTCATGCAGAAACTTAAAAAAAATTACAAAGATTCACTTGCCAGAGGGCTGTTTCAAAATATAACAAACAACTGATTTAGAAAAAAAACATGAAGAAAAAACAATCTACTCAATCATTAAGAGTAACATTATTTTTTTATTCATTGTTTTGTAATAAATGATATAATACTGTGATGAATGAATTTCCGTATTTTTTGTAAATCAAAAATTCAGATTTTTTGTATATCAATTTTTTTTCAGATTTGAAGCAAACAATTTTTTCTTGAAGGATACTTTCACACTGTAAACGTTTTTCAGGGATCTGTGTTATTCATCACATTTATTTTAAATATTATATTCTGTTTATTGTATTGTTTATATTGTATTCTGTTTTTTTGTGAAAAGGAGATTGACTAACATTTACAATGAAATTATTTTTTTGGTAGTTGTGATTCATATTCACTAGTACCAAAGATCTAACAACTCATTTTTATATCCTAAAAACATGTTACTTTTTAAAGCAGGCCTAAATATAACATTATATTTTAGACAATAGTATGGGTAGGGATAATAAATATGTAACAATGATGAAAACATTAACATTTGATTAAGATGTTTCAAAATCAAACAAATTTATTTTTTTCCAAATGGGGCTATAATATTACAAAAAAATAATGTGATTTATTTAACTTGAAACAATCCAGCTTTTTTTTTTTTGTTTCCCGTAGGAGGAGGAAAAAACTCTGTCAGCTGCCTCCAGGCCCGCTCTGATGGCAAGTGCGGGGCTCTCACCGGCTAAAAAACCTCCCCCTCTAATCTCGCAGGGGACAGACCTAATCCACATGGTATGTACACAGCCCCTGCACAGCCACCTGGGCTCTCTTGTCACCGAATTAAATAAGCCAGAGCGACGTCCCCAGGTGATCATCGGCGGACGACTCTGGAGAGTCCCTGCCCCCACTCCCTAAAGCTGGCCACCAATAGCCATCCAGCATTGGTCTCTTGAAACAATCCAGCTGAGGTAACAATTCATCACTCACCTACATCATGCAAAGAAAAATTACCAAGATAAGAGTTCTTTTGACACCAAGTTCACAACCAATTCTATTTTACTGATACCAAGGAGAGTTGACTATACTTTTTTTAATATGCTCATTATATATGTTATCATCACTTTTTTTTTGTTGTGAACTAGAAGAAAGGCTTAAAGAAAAATTTTAAATAATACACTCACAGATTTTCTACAAGTAGGTCATGAAAGATTTTGGAATGTTTTTTCATTACCTCAAAACATTCTTAAACTTTTTGTATATTAACATGCATTTAATCATCAATTTTTAAAACAAAAAAATATTTGCTAATAATGTCCCTTCTATTTTGTATTAAGGCTATTGTATAAATTTATTAATGAAACTTCAAGTAAGTAGTAAGTACATTTCTTGACTAATTAGGCAAGCAATACTGATTAGGATCTATATGTTGAAGCAGGAGTTTTGGATGAGTGGGTTCTAAATAAAAACTGGGTTTATTAACAAGAAATCTGAATGGCATCAGGCATTGTGGCCTTTCTCTGGATATAATAATCAATAGTGTCGTGGCTAAAAAAAAATGTCATCTTTTGTTTCATCAATTTCATCTTAAATACTCATAAAGCATGTTCGAGCTTATAACAGTAATACTTTTTATATGCGTAATATATTTTCACTACAAATTTACAACTTTTAACAGCTGCTATTTCCAGTATTAATAATATATCTTTCCTGATTTGTTTGTTTTCTCCAAACAGTTCTTCAACTACTGCCAGGTATGAATGCAATTACTGCTACTGGCTTGCCAGTTCTGACATCTTTCCTGATTTACTCTCCTTTATTAATTTGTATAATACTGACTTACTATTCACTCACTATTAACACCTTGATAACTTTAGCAGCTTTAGATCTTTGTTTCTCCTTTCATATTTAAAAAAAAATTATTATATTTTTAATTTTTTCTCAGTGTTTGTCTTTTCTTTCCACCAATTTACTTTTCCCTTACTCGTTCTCTCAAATTCTGTAAACCTTAAGATGTTGGGTGTTTATTTTGAAGCTCTGTGAGATCAGTTAGTACATTTTGTGTGTTGTACTCATTTATTTAATAAGTTTTAGATTTCATAATCTTCAAATGGACTGAAATTATTTGTTTATAGTGTATAATTTGTGTAATATTTCAGCTAATACATATATATGTATGTCTTATTTCTATAAGGTAAATTTTTTAATTCTGATTCTGTTTATTTTTTTTTTTTTTTGTAATAATTAGATAAATATTCTCTCTTTTTGTATGCAATGATGTCTTCCTGTTCAAAGTAAATCGCTAGATTTACTATGAATATATTGATATATATTTATTTATGTATAATATAATTAATTAACATAAATACTGGGTAACACATGTAGTGGTGTAAAGGATTCATGAATAGAAAACAGAATAGAAGATATTACATAGGCCTAGTTGTTGAGAGTATGCCGCTCGTTGAGACGGCTTTTTCAGTCCATCATATATTGCCACGTCTTTAAATCGATTTTTGTGATCATGTAAATGATCCTCACTATAAAACATGAATGCTTATTAATTTAAACTCTACAAATATGAACTGTACAAAATTAATGCCTGATATTAGCAGAAATTTCTTTTTTATTTCACTTAATATTAACCAAAATGTGATGGTTTTACTTGAAATGACCTGTGTGCTTAAATAATAGTAGCTTTGGGGAAAATATTAATTATAATTATTGAAAAACAATCGTTTAATCTACCTCCAAAAGCGGAAAATTTTTGTCTCGATCAGTTTCGATTTTATAGTAATTCAAAGTTGAAGTTCTCAAAAGAAGTGCAAAAAATCCTGAATTTTCCGCTTTTCACACCCCTAATTTTCAAACGAATGACAATAATTAAAATTGGTCAAATCCAGTTAGCGCAAAAATAATTGCAGTTTTCAATGATACCTTCAATCTTATTGTGCAATTTTTTAAACTGAGGTACAATAGTTTAAACATAACCGTCATCTTTTATGACAATTACTATAGCTGCACAGATTCAAAAATGTTAAAGAAATGGGTTGCCTAGAAAAGGAAAATTCTCCTAGAAGACCATGTGCTAGTGAATAATAATAGTCTCATTTAGTCTGTATTGTAATTTTTAAAACGTTACTGAAAAAGTTTTAATTTTAAGTTAAACTTTATAAAACTTGATATTCTAAAAGTATCCAGACATTTAGTTCAACCTTCTTGATTACGTCCATTCTTCGTATAATAAGTGAATGGCATAGGGAATAAAGAGAATAAGTCAATTTTATATGAATTTTAATAAGTGAACATAGAAATTCACATCTTGACATCATAATGTACAATGGAATATGATATGAAAATGTTTATTAGTTTAGCCATGAAAAAGTTCAGTCCATTTAAAAACAATTTAAAAAAAACAAGGATAATAATGGAGATCAGTCTAGCACAAAAATGAAATGAATGGGTCCAATGTAATGAAAAATCAGTCTGATTTCATTACATTTAGAAAATTAAGTTTCCTGAATTCCCTCTAATTTCCTTGATACCCTCTAATTTGTGGATTAATTTGTTTTTCTAATTTTTCAAAGTTAACTTTAGAAAGAATTCTGTAAGTAACTGACAGGAGAGACATTTCTTGATTTATTGTTGACTTCTATTTTGTCCCCTTTTTTGTGAAGTGGATGAATTAGAACTGTTTTCCACTCCTCTGTGAGTTCTCCTTTTCCCTAAATCTCTGTAAGCACTCAATGCACCAAACAGATTGTATTTTTACTGGCATATTTCTACATTTCTGCTATGATGGAGTCCTCATCACACACTTAGTTATTTTTGAGGCTCTGTATTATGCTTTTAATTTCTTTCGGAGTAGGTGGTGCTAACTCCTGAGTTGGTGGGAACCATTGTTCTGGTTATATTTCCTCTGATTCTTCACAATTGAGTAGTTTCTCAGAATATTACACCAGGATTTCACAATTCTTCTTGCCATTAGTCACCATCTCTCCATTCTTCCTTTTAAAGGAGAGACTTGAAGGAGTGTATTTGGTTAACTTCTGCTTAAAGATTCTATAGTAGTTTCTACTGTCATTTGTTTAGAAGCCTTGGTTAATTTGGTCAGTGAGAGTATTTTCATAGTTTTGCTTCATATTCTTTAGGAGTTTTGCTGTTTGTTTCCTTTGTAGTCTTAATTGAACAAGGTTTGCCAGTGTTTGATTAGCGTTCCAGTTTTTGCAGGATTTCAATCAATTTCTAATACATTGCCATACTCCTGATTCCAACATCTGTGCCTCCTTCTTCTTGGTGTGCATACTATCTCTTGTGCAATCTCTACTATATGCTTTTTGAAGTCCTGCCAATTTTGTCGGTTGAGGTTTTCCAGTCTTTCTTGGAACCGTAGTTTATTTTCCAGCAATTTTCAGGCACCTATCCTGTGAACGTTTTTACTTCCTTGTACGAAATAAAGGAAGTATTGTGATCGCAAAAAATTTCGGTTTTCAGATTTCAACGGAAATATCCATTTTGACCATCCCTGAATCCATTTTGACTAGTTTTGGCGTGACGTACGTATGTATCTCAAAAACGATTAGCAGTAGGATGCTGAAATTTTGGATTTAGGAGTGTTGTAACATCTAGTTGTGCACCTCCCTTTACGATTGTAATTGACTGAACCAAAAGTGTCCAAAAAAGCCCAAAATCCAAAATAATTCGAATTTTTGGCCTTCTTCATAACTGCCGTAATAAGCCATCATTGAGAGCTTTTCAACGATATATCATAAGTGGTACTTATTTTCATTGATTCCTGAGTTATACCCAAATGAAATTCTAATTAATGAAATGTTTGGATCTTAGAAGGGACGGCACATCGGTTCGAATCAGACTTTTCTCTCCTTTTTTTTTAACTGTTTTTTTTTTTTTTTTTTTTTAATTTAAATATATTGATTTATTAATAATTATTTACCTCTGAATGAAAAAACATCTTTATGATAAATAATAATTCAATAATAATAAAAAAAAAATATCAGAAGTTATTAATGAAATAAAATTTTATGTACTTTTCATTTGAAAAAAGCGTGTATATGTAATTTAATAGGCGTAAAAGGGAGTTGTGCGGTGCTCAAATCAGATTTTTTAATTATTTACATACATACTGTTGGTAACAAATTTGCTTTAATAATTTTTTTTTCTAAAATGCCTCTGAAGAAAATCAAAATTGTTTTTTTCGCGATATTTCCCACCCCACAAATTTTGAAAAAAAAAGAAGATTAATATGTGATCTTTTGCCCCACATACAAAATTTTGAGCTAAATTTGAAGAAAATCGGTTTGGTCAATCCTGAAATATAAGGCCAAAAGCAGTGCGGCACACCACGATATATGTACGCACATAAATAGTTTTTTTTGGGCTAGATGAACTAGTTGGACCCTAAAACGTACAGATTTGGAAAAACCCGATACCCCATTTTTGACATGATCTCTTTACTTTTCCCTTTAATATTCCTGCTATATTCGCGCGAGAAAGTAAAAATGAGATAAATTTAAGTTTAGAAAAGAATATTAGTAGCACTATTATAGTCTTTACAGATATTCTTTAATAATATACAAAATAACACACATTCATTCATTCATCTCAGTGTTTTTAAAGCATTAGGAAATTGAAATCTTTCAAGGGACCTCCATTTAGATTCCAAACAAATTTTCCGAATGCTTTACTAAGTAAGAGTAATTATGTAAAGTCGCTGGTATATTAATTATTATTATTTCATACATTAATAAATAAATAAATTTATTTAATTACTATTTTTATTCCATTTAATTAATTTCATATATTAATTATTTTTATTAAGACATAGCAGACAGATTCTAATCGTGTAGATTGTTACATCTCGTTAAAAGTTGATTCCGCAAGTTATATTAAACCATGTTTGCTGTTCGTGCGTAATCCCGTGCAAACAGAAAAACAAGCACAAATATAGATAACTTAATTGTTACATGTTTAATGATAACAAAATAAAAATAAAACAATTTTAATGTGTGTTAAAAGACAAAAAAAAATCAGGTCACAATATTATACGTAATGTTTAACTTGTTAGTTTAGAATACATTCAGCGTTCCAGAGTTACACCGATCCTGGAAAAAATCAACAAACCGGAACTAATGACTTTTTCTAGTTAGGTTTCAACAATATTACCAATTTTGTTCATTACGCCATTTTCCAGGTGAGTCAGTTTCGGGAGGTTCATTGCAATAGTAAATATACAATACAAAGAAAGGGTTACGTGAGCTAATATTTAACTACACAAAACAATAATATGAAAAAATCGAAATTACAGCAACTTACAGAAAAAAAGAATTTATAATAAATTAATTTTAATTTATTATTATATTATAATAGTATTTATAAAAACTCACTTATTTAAAAACGTATTCTTGCTTGTATCCTGGTACCCTGTTTGCGATTTGATGATAATGATAAATTTATTTTTTTATTGTGTGAGAAAAAAATGCCGAGCCTGACTGGAACTCGAACCTAGAACTTCCGTATAAGAGTCAGAAACGCTACCATTCCGTTACGGAAATCGGTGAACACTGCTAAACAAAAAAATTTATTAAATTTCTAACATCTCAAGAACATTATTTATCATACTCGATTATGATAAATGAAATACAAAAATAAAATTCGGTCGGTTTTATAAATATTATAGGAAATCTGGCCACTTAGTGAAGGTGATTTAGTCAGCGAATCAAAGTATTAATAATAAATAAAAAATAATTTTCTACAACACGACAAGCTTGGTGTAAGCCGTTCAGCAATCGAGTTACTTGACTATATACTATACCTTAAACCAATCCCAAAGTTAGAATAAAATTATAACAAAGCATAGCAGATGGGTCCAGCAGTTTTTTTTTTTAAGTAAACTTATTACGAACAAATACAACATATTGCATATGAATTTTAACAAGAAAAATAAATAAATATAATGGTAGATGAAAAATTATCAATCTGTTTCCCTGAAATCAAACTTCAAACCAACTAATTTAAAAGCTAGTCACAAACAGTCAAGTAAATGGCACAGAATTTTTACTGGATTACCTCCATCGTGTATTAATTAATTAACTCAATTAGATCTGTAGTACTGAATATTAAAGAAGAATATTTAGGTTTATGTACAAAAATAGAAAAAAATTCTGCATCGAATCACGGATAAAATAAATTAACTAATATAACATATATGTTTTATATAATCAGATGAATAAAAATATTTATTAAGTCGGTACTCTTTTAAAAAATTATTCAATAATTGCCACTGATCACCAGTGATGTTATAACCTAAATTATAATGATTATTTCGCATTATTGTAGCTATTAACATTTAAATTTAATTATTATACTGATTGTGCTAAGATTTTTACGCTTCAAATGATGCACATTCTAAATCTACCCTTTAAATTGATTACGTCATTAACATTTCTTTAAACCAATCCAAACAACGGTGTATAAGTGTGTAGTTTGCACCGATACAACACAACAACGGTTGCTACGGTAACAAGGACGTCATCGTTTGTTTCCTAGAGCCAGAACCATCCTCCACACTCCATTCTCCATATCTCAATTTATACCGAAACTGGATACCGAAGCTGCATAGCGTACACAATAACAAACGGTTATCATAATTTTTCTATATAATGTAAATCAATAAAAATTTCATTATCTTAATATATTTTATTATTATATAACAACAAATATTAATTTGTTAAATATTTAATAAAATCTCAGTAAATATTACACATATAAATAAAATTGCTATTTATTCAAACATTTATTTATTCTTGTTTTTTCGTACAATATTTTCAAATAATACTAATATAACATTTTAAATCGTATTTTCAAGTAAGAATTCTTCGCTAATTCAAAAAAAAATTATTTAATAATCTAAAAAAATAACATTACTAGTCCAAAATTTTGTTGAATTAACTATAATATAAAACAGAAGCCAGTATGCTATTAAAATGAAATTAACTAGTTATTTATTTTATATGTAGATTGTATGGTAAAAAATTGTAAAAAAATAAAATAGATTTTTTTAAATAATAAGTAATGAAAACCTCTTCAATTCTTCTTCAAATTTGGACTTTTAGAAGTCAGCGCCTAATTAAATGCAACTTTGTTAACTATAATTGGAAATTTAAAAAGAATTGTAAAAGGACAGACTTTATTATAATCCAGTTTTTTAAGTCAGTTCTGTTATTTAAAAAATCTATATATATATATATATATATATATATATATATATATATATATATATATATATATAAAGCTGTCCTCAAAAAAACACAGAGGGAATCTGCCTCTTGAAAAATATATGAAAAGGAATATAAAAATGCAACTAAAGAAGTTAGCCCAAGACTACCTTAAATGTAATAAATGTATTACCTCTTTTTTGTTGATTTTTTTTTTAAATAAGAAAATGATTGTAAATAAATTACTTAAAAAAAAGTCTGTTATGGACAGCACATGACTTCCTTGTACGCCTATTAAATTACATGTACACATTTCTATAAAATGAAAATTACATAAAATTTTATTTCATTAATAACTTCTGATATTTTTTATTATTATTTTTTTTGTTATTGAGTTATTATTCATCGTAAAAGTTTTTTTACAATGAGAGGTTAAAAATTATTAATAGATCAATAGATTTAAATTAAAAAAAAGTTAAAAGATAAAAGGAGATTAAGTCTGATTCGAAGCGATATGCCTTCCCTAAGATCAAATATTTCATTAATTAAAATTTTATCTGGCTATAACTCTGGAACCAATGAAAATCATTATCACTTATGATATATCGTATCGTTGAAAAGCTCTTAATGAGGGCTTATTACTACAGGAAGATAAAGTCCAAAATCTAAATTTTGTTTGGATTATGGCCTTTTTGGATACTCTTGGTTCAGTCGATTGCAATCAAAAGGGGAAATGCACAACTAGAAGTTACAACAATTCTAAATCCAAAATTTCAACATCTTACGGCTAATCGTTTTTGAGTTATGCGAGGTACATACGTATATACATACATACATACTTACTGACGTCAAGCCGAAACTAAACTAAATGGATTCAGGGATGGTCAAAATGAATATTTCCGTTGAAATCTGAGAACCGAAATTTTTCACGATCATAATACTTTCTTTACTTCGTACAAGGAAGTAACAAGAGATAATATACTAATATGCGGGGAAATTTATCTATTTGTATTTTAAATTTCCATATAAGTTTCTTGAATTGGATGAAAAACTTTGAATATCAATACTAGTTTTCTTCTATTTATCATTAGATTACAAAAATTCAATATAAGACGATAAAGAAGACAAAAATTAGTTAAATTTATTATTTTTTTCACGGGAGTACAAATTTTTGTAAATATATATTTTACGCCCATTGTTTAGAATTGGAAAATTATTTGTAGTCTGAAGTTTTCCTAATAGTAAAAGTATTTTCACCCGAAAATTAAAAAAAAGTAGTAAATAAAAATAGGCCAATCTTACTAGAAAAAATTATTACAAAGTAAGCATTCCAGAAAGTCTTCTGAAACTCACTAACAAACATTTTATGTTGTTTCTTTACTTTTCTTTTCTTCATTTTAACAAGACTCAAATTTCTTGCTTTTGCATTTTCTAACAGATTTTTAATACCGGGAGCATTATTTTGTAAGTCTTTCCAAAGTTTAAATAAAAATAATACTAAAAAATATTACATAAAACACATTTTTAAAATAATAAAATCGATTTAAAAATTCTGTAAATATGTTTAAAATAATAATTTTTCAATTTCTCTTTAGATTTCGACTTATTGAAATTGTAGCAATTTTTGTACGTATAGGCCGAGAAGGCTATGACGTATGTTGAGCCTTGACATCTCCTTCCATTTCTCTTTCTCTCTCATTCTCTCTATCTCTCTTTTTTAATTTGACCCACTCCAACTCCTTTCCTCTACCCGAGTGATTTAATTTTCTTCATTTCGAGGTCTACTAGCATTATTAATGCACTCTTATTTTATTTATTCCTTATTAATTTATACTATTTTCAAAAATTTAACCGTAACGAATTAATTATATTTTTATAAATATGCTTTCAAATAAAAACTTGTAAAAGTATACAATTTTTAACATTTATAAAAAAACTTTATTTGGTATACATTCAAAATGTAATATATCTTTATCGTATTAACTTAATGGCACCTATGGCACCATCTTATTGCCAAATTAAATAAATATTTTCAAAGAAAAGATTATTTTGTAGCTCAGGTAAAACTACTTCTTGTAACAATTTAAGGTAAGAATCACCACTTAGTGCCATTGAAAAAGTATGGACAAACAATGCCACCACTCCATACACCAGCCCACAAATTGATACCTGGAACACTTGCTTAAGTACTTCGTGAGGATTTGTGTCATTCCAGTACACACACAGTTATGACAATTTTAGTTTAAAGGAAGCTTCATCCGTCCACAAAATGTGATTTTGAAAGTTAGGCTC
Source organism: Lycorma delicatula (assembly GCF_047948215.1). Classification (NCBI taxonomy): domain Eukaryota; kingdom Metazoa; phylum Arthropoda; class Insecta; order Hemiptera; family Fulgoridae; genus Lycorma; species Lycorma delicatula. The sequence continues at coordinate 111,003,643 of NC_134456.1, read as the reverse complement.
TGCCTCACAGCGTATTACAAACCGTTCACAAAACTCAAGACGCCTGTCGAAGTCATCCTCTATTAAACTTTGATACAGTTGTGGACGATAAGCTTTTAGTTTCAATACTTTGAAAATACGATACACACTACTGCAAGCAAAATCCAACTCAGCAGATCTTTTATGAATAGATTTCTTTGGACTTTGAATAACTGATTCGGTAATGGTTGTTAAATTATCTTCACTGACAGCAGTTTTAGGTCTCCCACTCCTTGGCAAATCATGTACGTTTCCAATTGTCTCAAGATGTTCATTCATGTTGCAGATTGCTGGTCTGGATGGTGCTGGAGTTAGAAGAAATTTTTCTTTAAATTGCTGAACGATTTTATCATTATTTTTGTTGGTCTTCCATCAACATTGTAAGAGAAAAACACGTTTTTTGGTTGTTAATTTACGATTACTGGTTAATTTACAGATCAACACTGGTAAACATGAACTACTCAATCACCTAGAACAAAAAAATGAAAACAATATAAGTAGTGTTATCAACTAATAATTATGAAGTTTTTTAAACATCATTAGTTATATGACATGAAATATAAATATTGTATTTCTCGGTCAAGCAACTTTTGGGACACCCGTTGTATATGTGTATTTTTTTCAATTTAGAACATCTATGAACCGCGTGAACAGCTTTACCTATGGTTTTTAATTTTTTTATTCCAGTAATTTTTCATTTTTGTGAATGGAGCTGTTTTCTCTTCTCACTTTTCTCTCCTCAGACCACGCCTAGTTGTTGTTGACTTGTTTTGTTAGTTCTTGAAACCTACTGAAATTCTTGATTTTGTCAAAAAATATGTCCCGGTCTTGTGTTTTTTCATCGGAAATGTTTATATCTTTACGGAAATCGTCGATAAATTTATTGTTCTTTAAGTTTTGATGTACATGAGGATACGTTTTGTGAGTCTTATGTCATCCACGCGAGAAATTTAACCATAAAATTGGATCTTCAGTTTTCGGATTATATCGATTAGTTTTTCCAATGTATGTAGAGTTCCTTGTTGGTTCGTAGTTAGTAGTTTCATCGGTTTTCCTTGGATCTACAATCTTTGTTTCTTTGCGTTGAAGTACTTGGATGTCGCGTTTTGTTAGTAGTCCCAGGGAATCTGCTACATACAAACATTCGGGCTGGATGACGATGATGTAGTGGCAGATCTTGACGTCGATGGAGATGGTTGATTCTTTTGTTGTAGAAATTTCGGGTGAGTTGATATGCGATTCCAATTTGCGTGCTCGTTCGTTCATTACTTTTTTTTCAGAGATATCCCTAGGCGTGATGGTTTTTCCTGAGGTACTTGAATCTGCTGATTTTAGAGATTTGATTGTTGTTGATTCGAATACTTTGGAAAAGTCTTTAATCTTTGTAATGAATTGTTTTTTTGTCAAAGTAAACATGAAAAAGTTAAATTCATTATATATTCTTTTTTTTAATAATTTTTTTGTAATCTATAATTTCGCTTACTTCCCAGATTTTTTGGCAATCTTGGAAGCCTTTTAGAATTCGAGATTTATTTAAGTTTTTATTTACTTTTTATTTTTATTTTTCATTTATTTAAAATTTAATTAAGTTCACATAATTGTAAAACTAAATCGTTTCCTTTCATTTTAATAATTTTTCTGTACGTATGGTTTTTACAAATTCAAATTCATGTTTTCTTAAACCTTTAATGTTTTTATTGGCTGTTTTTTTTTTTTTTTTTATGATTAAGTAGGGAATGAAATATAAAAAACTTAATATTTCTATTAACATAAGCTATGCTTGCCTATACTATTATTTAAACATTTTATTAAATGTTTCAGTTTAAGAGAAAGTGTTTATATACTTTATTTCTGAAAATTAATTAAGTTTTAGCCATTTTGGATTTATAATGAGAAGAATACATACAAGATTGTATGTACATACTCAAACATGCGAGTATTACATACTTAATACAGTTGTTTTGTAAATTAGTACCAAAATTAATTCTAGAAATTGGAAAGGTATATTTGTATGCGTCATGAGAGATGATTCTTGTGTTTAAACAATGGTATCTTTACAAAAAACGGAAAATGAAAATTAATGAAAATCATAAGTTTTCTTTAATCGACTTCAGTAAAAAAGGAGGTTCTCAATTAAACCGACACGTACTTTATTTTAACACGTTTAGCTTTACTCTTTATCAAATGGACCTATATATCGATATAGGTCCATATAGGTCGGATTGTTGTTTGATTTTGTAGGGAAATTCCGCTAATGGCCGCCTTGTAATTTTTTTTAGGACATTTAACCAAAAAAAAATAAGAAAATTGTTTTAATAAAGAATTAAGTTGTCTGTGGATATTTTTCTTTTTTAATCGCAGCACCGTATTGTTGAGGCGTAATGATATAAAAATGATATAATTATTATTATATCAAAAATATTTCCTTGAGAGAATTTTTAAAAAAATCGGTTGGAAAGCCACGATTAAATAATAAATAATATTTCCGTAATCCAGTTTTTTCTAATTTTTATTAAAATGCAGATCCCTCCTCTTTGTGTTTATTGTCAATAGCCTTTTTCATTACGTACACCTTCTTGTATACATTTATCCGATTTTAAATAAAAACTAGAAAATGGGAAACAAAAAATAATAAACCGGATAAAATAAAATTGTAATAAAAAATGAAATTATCTTTTATTCATTTTTTTTAATTTCAACCTTTTTAAGTCGTCAGCAAATTACTGGTTGATGATTTAATTTGGTTCCGACTTAGTTAATACTTAAAGAAAAATTGAAATAGTATTATTTTATACTTTTTATGGCTAGGGCTTTACTTGGTCCATTTTATTGCTTTTTATTAAAAAAACACTTTTTCATTATATGAAATAAGTTAATTGTATAACTTACATTTTATTAAAAGCTTTTTTTTTTAAATATCTTATTTTAGTCGCCTAGTGTTGACATTTATTGACTATTTGATTTGATTAACATGTCACATATTTATTATGGGACCCGAACGATGAATTTTGAGGTTAAAGTACTGCACTTTTCTAAAAAAAAATATCGGTTGAAGAAAATGAAAACGTGGAATTATTACGATGAAAAAGGAAAAATTCACAGTCATGTAACAATAAATTTTGGAAAATTGACTTCAAACATCTAACAAAACAAGAAGAAATAAAAAATTATTAAATTTGTTCATTCATAAAACGACACTTTCTACAGTTTCATTAAAGTTCTTATTTAAACCTCAAGTAATTTAGAATATATTTAAATGTTTCTTTAAAAATAATTTTCGTTTTAAGTCTTGCCAGAAAATCTTGATTAAAACCTGAGACAGATTCTTCGGATCCAGAGAGGGAGTCATGACTAGATTTGATAAGGAAAAGGACACACATAATCACTGTGTCTTTAAACTCTGATTAACAGTGGAAAAAATAAAAATACACCTTTAAACCGCGCTCCCGTAACTCCCTTTCAGGGTCCAGTAAACAATTTAATAGGGTAAAATCGGTTCGGGATGCCTGCACCCTCAAACCTTAACAATTCTAGTCCCTGTGTTTTTTTATTAATGCTTTCTAATTGCGTCAAGCGATTTTTTTTTTGTCTTTTTAATAATACCTTATATTGTATTTAAACAATTAAGACTTTATTAATTGTACGATATCGTTAGTAATTGTTATCAATCGGTGTGTTTTTGGATTTTCTGTTTCACATTTTATGTATCACATCGTGTACAAGTATTGGTGCATAGTCATTTTGTTAGATGTTTAATCTTGTCAAGTTTTCCAACATATTCTCACAACTTTTTTCCGGTAAAAATAATTATAAACTGTTATTTAATAACCTAACTCGCTGTAGTTAGGGAATTTGTGTATTTCTTATGAAAATCAAATTCGAATCTAGATTTATGTTACTGTCATAGGTTTTATGATATTCTTTTTCGAAAAATGTAGACCAAGCGACTTTTGATATGCATTCAGGCTTCTAAAGTCGCCACAAAAATGTAGGTCGAATCATGGAATTTGCGTCGCATTTCAGTTTGTAGCGTGTAAATTATCATTACACCGATCTTACATCGATTATTTTGTCGGATATCAACTTCGAATTCGATCCGTATCATAATTACGATTTCTGTCTTCAAAATCTACTAGGATTAAAACCGCTGAATCGACATAATTTTTTTCCTTTTTACAATTTAAAAGATCTATCTTATTTTTTCATGGCATTTAGCGACTAGAAATATTTCATTTCGATACGTAACCTAACTTTTATCGAGGATTCCTAATAACAGCGGGTTTATCGTCACACGGGTGACGGTGGAGAGGGTAAAATGTGATTGTAATTTTTCCCTTTTTCTGTTTTATTTCTTTCATTTCGTTATTGTTGATCGCTATCGAATGTGCAGGTCACGGGATAGGAAAAGGTGTCGGAAAGGGGTCAGTAGAGGGATGAAGTGACGTCATAGGGAGCCAACCAATAGGAGGCGAGTTCCATTCAGTGCTATACGGGAGAGAAAATCCGTTCGGTGGTTAAACGGTTCAGTCGGGCCGCCGCTGCCGGCGAACGACGTCGACGGTGCGTGTCCATGGCATCGATCGATAAGACATAACGTCCGTCCGACACGATGTCGGTGGTTCGACATTCGTTATATCTACTTTTAAATATATTCCTGTCGTCCATCATCACTCGCGCCTGTACATCCGTAAAATTCTAATTTATTTAATAAAAGGTTGTCGATAACCGTTAAGAAGATGCGGTCGAAAAACAACAGGTGTCCTCGTATGATACTACGTTTACGATCAGGTAAATAAGTTATTGCTGTTCTTAATACCTTAAGTAACCGCGCGTATTTATTTTTTAAAGTCGTTATCTAATTAACGATTTTCTTTATAAATAATATGCTATAAAACAATAAAAAATAATTAAATACATTAAAATACCGTTCAGCGTATTTTACATGAAATCTAATTTAATATTATACTTTTGTTTTTAGGATTCGTACGGTATATATAATAAAAATAACTCCGGAAAAAGAAAAAGCTTAACTTTTGATGTATGTTTTTAAATTCTTTGTACTAATTGTTTTTAACATTTTCGTTATTATAAGAAAAACTTTATTTTCCAATAGAAGAATTAACCTTTTAATGAATGCATATAAACATATATTATTATATGGATTATATCATTTATAATATTGAAATAATTTTTACATTATCTAATTGGAAAGATATTGTATGAATGGAATAGCCACGTGTTTTAATAAAAAAAAAAAAGGTAAACAAGTACGATAAAAAAAAAATTAGTTTAATTTTATATATGTATAACATTAATTTACTTTTAATAAAGCTTAATTAAAAGATACGTTTATTAAGAATATGTAAACTGTAATTTGTTTTAAATAAATTATTCCTCTTACTTGTAAATTGTTATTGTAAACCTGACAGATTACAATTTTTGAACTTAAATTGTTACATAATAAAAGTTTTACAAACAAAAATAAATTCCCATGTTATGTTAATAAAAAACCGACTAATTTCTCGATTTTTAGCAGTTATATATAATTACAAAGCAGTAAAGAATAAATTGTTTCCTTATTATTCTTTTATGGTATGTAGTTTTTTCGATATTGTAACAAATAATACGAGTATTATGTTTTAGGAGTGTATAAAAAATCGTTAATCTTGTAAATTTTCCTAATAAGTTAATTAATTTACTTAATACAATTAATAAATTACTTTTAACAAATTTAGCAGTGTGTTTTCTTAATATTCTTGGTATTTATTTAGAACTTTGATATTGAACTTTTCCATCGTGTTAAAATGAAAAATTATTATTACCATCTCTGCAACCCAGTTAATTCTGTTAACTATCAGAAATAATAAAAACAGTTCTGCAATAATCTATTACAATTAGTAAGATGTGACAAAAATTCAAACCTATCTTACTAGAGCGCATAAAATAATGAAGTTCCTAATGATGGTAAAATAAAAATAAATAAATAAAATATTTTGAGCTCAAAAAAAAAAAATTATAAATGTAAGTTGAATTATTATAAACTATTACATAAGTTATAGCTATTACATTATAGTTTTTTATAAATTTAAAAACTTGCTGTTATATCCGTATTAAAAAGTTTCAAAGCTATTTCCAACCCAACAAGCTCTAATTTAGTTAAAAATAAAATTATAAGCCGACGTGTTAAAATTCCGTAAAAGTTTATATTAATGTATAAAAACTTTTTATAGGGTGAGGAATAATATGTTGTTTACTATTTCCTTCTTAATAAATCTCATTTCAAGAAAAATAATTTGTTTGTTTTTAACTCAAGAACTGTTGATCCATTATTTCTATGATGGTAGGCTGTAATTTGCATGAATTATTTTTTTAAAAAAATGACTTTTAAATAACACACACATATAATTTTGTTTCTTAAAGTGTGAAGAAAATTAGTAATACCAAGAAAAATAATTATTGGTCTTAGGGAATTTTTTTCAAAAAATATATATATTTATATTTTTAATTTTTCTCAATCTGGACCAAATGTTTTAAACTGTTATGAAACAAAATATACGAAAATAGAATATATTTGTATTCTTTTCACACATATACATGGTTTTTAAATGTCATTTTTTATGGTTTATTTGTTATGATTGTCTAAATAAAATAAATGAAACAACAAAAACTGCGTTCTAACTATAGTATATTCACGATGGCTAACGTACGAGCAATCAGCTGATTTCCAGCTGCTGTGATAACCTGTAAAAATACAACATCGAAAATTCGGACAAATAAAAAAAATTATCTAAAGGTTTCGTTCAATACCAAAATCAGGACAACAGAAATGTGAATTAGTAATTGAAATATTGATTAATGCAAGCGGCTATGCAACTGTAATCTTTTCGAGAGAGCTATTTAAGAAAGAAAATTTATTACCGAAAACCCAATACCTATCGGTTATAGGGTTAAAAATGTTTAATCCAGTTTGTTAAAACGGTTAAAAATTAGAAAAATTCATAAAATTGGAAGTTGATGGAAGGAAAGTGTACCGTAGCGTTAGTCCAAACTCAAAGAAGGGATGAATGCAGAATTACTGGGTTTAAAAATAAATCAGAGCTAATTACACTACGGTAAATTTTATTTTTTGAAGAACATGTAATTTAAACACACACACATATATATATATTGCCGATCTCCGTGGTATCGATTAATGAAATCAATAATAAAAGACATATTAAAAATGAAGTAAAAAATAATTAAATATAATTTAGCAATTTAAATAACTTAATACAATACATATAGACAATTCTTACGATACCAAATTTATGTGGATGCATACCAGAAAATGGGTTTAATTCACGAATTTCTGGTCATAAACCCAGCACGCTTTCACAATGTAACAGTTTTTTTTATACTTAAACTTAAAAAAAAAATTAATAACATTTTTTTTCATAATTGAATTATTTATGTGTAATGGACGTGCAAAATAAAAGAGATGATCCTAAAAGTGTAATATTATTTTGTTTATACATTTTTTTCTAATGTGTACGTTGCAATCTCTTCAACTAGTGAACAATAAGCCACCCCCTCCCACGACCCAATAAGATGAAGATAATATGTGTGACATAAATGAGATGTAGTCTTGTACACGCTCAGGCCGACGATTCCTGAGATATATGGTTAATTGAACCCCAAACACCAAAGTACACCGGTATCCATTCTCTACTATTCAAACCCGTATAAAAGCAACTAGCGTTTACTATGATTTGAACTCAGAATCTTCGACTTCGAAAATCAGCAGTTAAACAACTGATTTGCGACGAAGAGTTAACCGTTAGACCAGCTTAGTGGCCTAATTTTGTACATCAAATTTCAATGGATGTGTGTACAAAATTAAAGAAAATAAAAATAAAACTTAAAATTAAAAAAAAATTAAATCTTCAAAAAAAAAACAAATTGGTCTATCTGACTCTAGATCTAAACAAGGATACCGCAAATAAATTTAAAGAAAAATAATATCCCCTCAATATAAATACTAATATTTATAAAAATAAATAAAAAATGTTTAAGAAAAAACATAATAAACGTAGTTTTATTAATATTAACACTACTTATTAATTGGTCTTACTCTAAAAATCAGGGGGACTGACGTCATTGTGAAGAGAGTGATTTCGTCATATTTTACACTAAAACTAATACAAATTTAATTTTAAAATAAAAAGAAATAATTAAGTAATCATATTTCAATAATGATATTTAAATTAATAGCGTTAATCAATTGTATACTAAATTTATTGTTACGTACTTCAGATATGTAAGTGTTACATACTTTGAAATACTGCGGATGCATGCAGGAAAGTGATTTATCATTCACAGTGGAATAGAAAAGCACCAACAAAAGAAAAGAGATACAATAGTAACAGTATAAAAAGTCGTTTGTTATCTTTGTATAAATTAAATAAAGCTTAACCACAAAACAGCTTATAAAATATGCACAACAGTGCCATGTATATAATTATAATAGTCGAAGGTATAAGGCTAAAATCACTTGAAGTTAGTCTTAGAGCCAGTTTCTCCAAGAAAGGTCCCCAAAAAAAAAAAAAAATCACTGGACAAAAACCTTAAAACAAGAGGAATGACTAAATTTAAATTTAAAATTATAACATAGTAATAATAACAAAAAAGGTTAACTTACCGAATTACGATGTTAGCACGGTGAAGAAGTTTTAATTGTAAAAAATCAATTAATCAAGTTATTTTATAAAAGCATATTTTCGTTTATTTATTTATAAATTACTAGTTAGTGAACGTATTTTGTTAAAACTGTTGTAACATAAAATGTAACGAAAAATAATTTCGAAGAAATGAATGAGGCTGTCTGCACCATAATAGATTGGGGCGAACTGAAGAAAGAGAAAATAATTCGGTTGGTGTAAAAAACAATTGAAGGGATATCATATCGCAATAAAAGACTGGAAGGGTCTCTAAAATTCAATGTCAACATTAGCTGACTACTTCTAAAATTACTGCAGGAACTTTCATACAAATTTTTTAGTGGTATCTTTTATTTAGTATTTAGTTTGGTAAGTCGTTATATAAAAATAAGCAAAATTATTGTAAAGTCTGAGCTGCTTTGAGACATATAATAGCTCCTTCCCTTCAACAGTTTTAAAAAAAAGATAAATAAATAGAACCAATTCTACTAACAGAAATGCTATCATACCAAATTTCATAATTTGCTATTAAAAAAGTAAGTTAACCCATTCCTGATATATCAAGTAAAATAGAATAAAAGCTCTTTTTATACACATTTACATACAGACATGAAGAATTTAATTGTTTTTTCCTTTTTTTACTCAGGTTACCTTAAAACTTTCCGAGATAAAAAATACAGGAAAGATTATATTTTGACAGGTAGCGGAACCTTTCTTTCGTTATAGAGGTCTCAATAAAAGAACTGAGATAATGACAGGAAATTTTCTATTAACGAGAAAAAACGTACTATCCGGAAATGTTTCGTTTTTAAGTTAAGACTAGCGAAAATTTCGTCCTGGAAAAAAAAACAGTACTATCCGGAAATGTTTCGTTTTCAAGTTAAGACTAGCGAAAATTTTTCCTGGATTTTGTTTCAACGGTGGAATTAGATTATATTGAAATTCTTGGGGAACATATTACAAAACAAAGTTGATGGTGTTTTTTTTGGGTCTGAAAAATTTAAAAAAAATGTTCTCAAAAATTATTTATATTATATACACAAACTCTATCACGAAGTTCTCCCGGGATTTTCATAAACTATTCTACTCGTAAAAATAATGGAAAACGTGGATAGAATATATTGTCTAAAATGCTTGCTTAATATCGTTTGCGAATTACGGCTAGTGAAAGATTTCGCTCGGATTTCAGATACCCCGGTGAAATGAGGTCGTATTGAAATTTTTAAGAAGTTGATTAAGGGATAGATTAGTAAAACCTATAAAAACCTTTGTGGTTTTTGCCAGTTGACTTTAATTATATTAATTTTCTTAGAAATTAATTCTCTACAAAATTTTATTTACTTATTGTCAATTTAACCAAGTAAACTTTTTTTGATTCTTTCAGACCTAAAAAGTGTGTTCTCAATTTCAATTATTTGGAATTTTCACGGAAATTATCTTATATATTAAAAGTATTAGGGTGAAAACTTATTTCCAATCCATCTGGCCATTCTACTGAACGGATCGGGCTGATTTTTTTAATGTGCTTGGAATGACCAACAGATATGATGTCAAGGTCATCTGACCCCAAACTTGATTCTCCTCTGAAAATTCCTCAAAAACTCCTCATTTATTACTTAATTGAAATTTCCAATGTTATTACTCAAGGAAAATCAATGTGAGGATCCGTCGATGCTTGATGACATATCTGCGGGCCATACCAAGCAGAATAACAAAAAAGTCAGCCCGTTCCAACCAGTAGAACGTCTGGGCTAACTAGAGAGCACGCAATATGAAAACATATTTCCAGTCCATCTGGCCGTTCTACTGAACGAATGGGGCTGATTTTTTATTTTATTTTGTCCTGATTGATTCACAGATATGTCATCAAGCGCCATCGGACCCAAAACTTGAGTTTCCTCTGAGAAATCCTCCAAAAGTGATAATATATTCCTTAATTGAGGAGCTTTCCAGGATACTACTCACAGGAAAATCACTTTGAAGGTAAAGCGATGCTTGCTAACATTTCTACAGGCCATTCTGAGCAGAATTAAAACATATTAGCCAGATTCCTCCAGTAGAACGTCTGGATCGACGTTATCGATCATAAACCTATGGAAATAGGTTTCTGAGCACCTATTTTACCTGTGGTAGGAAAGAAAGAGAAAAACAAGATGGTTAGGAATGAGATTTGTTGTAAATGTAATAGGTTTTTATCTGATTTTTTTTTAATATATGACATTGCTTTGTAATAGTAACGCTGCGGATCATCAAGGAGAGCAGCAAGAATATTAAATAACCTACATTAATTATTATTAATTTTGTCCCGTAATTTACTTATCAAAAATTTTAATATAGTTTCATTTTACAGTAAGAGGAGAAATCTTTGCGAAATCTTTTGCTACCCGTAATTTGAAAATAATCATTTTCTTCAGTGAACATATCATGAGATTATTTCGGTTTTTTTTCATGAGACAATCTATATATAAAACTAAAGATATAAAAACCTTTAGCAAAAATCTCTGTGATCTAGAATCTTAGGGTCTATTGAAATATAATTATGAAATTTCAGTCTCCTTCCCCTCTCCAAAAAAAAGTATCAAATGACTAGTGGTTTAATTAGTAATGAGTGTTTCAATAAGGATTTTTATCCTTAATAAGATATTCTGTTACTTGACGCATGAATAAATTTTATCTACTCTGCCATATGGCAACGCTGCAGTCAAGATCAGCTGCACATAACAGCTGATATAACCTTGCTACACACTTATCATTCTAGTAACTAGCATTAATTACTTCTGTCTAATAAACATTCACGAATATTTACTGTAAAAACCTATTTCGAGCATAAACCTTTTAACTTTGAAAGAGAATGCGTAAAATAATTTCATTTGAAATTTCCCCGATATAAAGTTCCCATTAAGTCAATAATACCACGATTGATACAGATATTAACAAATCCAGTATTAAAAAGGTAAAGGACAACCATTCATGATAATACCCGATGTTCTTGAGGATGTGAAAACTCCTTTAACTTCATCCCCTAGAAAATTTTTGAAAAAATTATTCTCATACGTTAGACTACCAACAGATAGTGCGTTTAGGGCTACTAATAAAGTTAAAGTTATAATGCTTATCGTATCGATGTTGTTCTTGAACTGAAAGATCTAGAAAAAACGGTTCGGTTATATATTACACAGTTACATTTACGGTTCGGTTATATATTACACAGTTACATTTACGGTTCGGTTATAACGGTTCGGTTTTAATTTTTTACTGATGAACATGATAATGAGATGAATTAATATTAAAGTTTAGTTTTAACTTTATTTTAAAAATTCAAAATAGACGAATACGGATTGAGGAAAATTTCTCATTTTTCATACACATACAAACCCCTCCGCTCATACAGACAGAAGAGTTTTGTGACCAAGACTTTAATATTTTTGTAGTAAGAGATCTGGGAAATGGTTAAAAATTATTGTAACAGAAGACGATATAAAGTAAATAATTTTTTTTTTCTTTGCGAGTCGTTATTTAACTGGTTTGATGCGTTTCTTCATTGCGTTTGTATTAATTTTATTACCTCAATACAATAACTACATTCTATATCCTCTGTTATCTGTTTTCTTTAGCATCTCATTTTTTTTTCTTCTGCTAATGGTTTATCTTTTTCTATGACAATATCAACTAAACCTGGGTGTCTTACCTTAAGGAAATTCTGTCATAAATTAATTTCTCTCCTCTGACTGTTTGTCTTAAAATTAATTTAAAATGTAGGAAAATACTTGGTAATTAAAAGATTATTACAGAATAAAAAGGAATGGAAAAATATATTAAACCTGATAATTGACCCACATAAAAAATCTGATATTGACAACACATGACTTGTACACTTATTAAATTACATTTACACATATTTTTAAAATGAAAAGTACATAAAATTTTATTTCATTAAAAACTTCTGATATTTTTTCATATTGTTTTCTTCTTTTTTTTTGTTATTATTGAATTATTATTATTCATCGTAAAATATTTTTTTTACAATGAGAGGTTAATAACAATGATAAACATAATTTTTGTTTCCTAACATGCAATAAGTGATTTTAATTTGTTTTTTTGATGCTGAAAACGAATATAAACTCAGAATATTTCTATCACCCACCATTTTTGAAAATTTTTAAATTTTAATTAAAGGATTTTATCATTTTCAACGTACAATTAGCATTTTAAGCTCCTGTATTGTATTTTGTTAGCTCATTGTTAATATAATTTGTAAGCTATAAATAAACAATACTAGACAAAGAATCAAATCATGTTATAGTCACATATTATGATGTATATAGCTATGGTTTGGCATGAACTAAAAGTAACCGATTGTTACTTTTGTTTAACAAGCATGTTTGGAATTTCTAAAAAATCTAAACATACTGTAAAATATCCTTCAATGCAATCTGCAATCAGGCCTGGCCCTCACAGTGAAATTATTTCAGTTCCTGAGCCATCTGACTGAATGTTTCGAAAACAGCGATGAAGAATCAGGCAGTACTGAAGAAGACAACAATGATTTTGATTTTAATTATCTTCTATTAAGCCACATCTTATATGACAAGGTGAATTAAATGACTTGGTTGGGGATTTAAATTTATCAAAAAAATAAGCTAAACTGTTAGGATCAAGGCTGTAAGGTTGGAATTTACTTTAAAAAAATACAAAAATTTCGGGCTTTTGAAGCCGTCAAAAGAAATTTCTCAGTACTTTATTGATGAAAATAATTTGATTTATTGCACAAATATTGATGAGCTTATGTTGCACTTAGTACAAGTTCATAAACCTGAGGAGTGATGCCTTTTCATATATTCGTCCAAGTATAGTTTAAAAGTGGTTCAACTACAAAACGGTAACAAAAATCCTTCAATACTAATCGCTAATGGTATTAATTTGAAAGAGACATACGATGTGATGAACGACGTTCTTGAAAAGATAAATAATAAAAAACGTAGCTGGAACATACATATGTTAGGCTATACTAAGTGCATGTGTTTTCTTTGGGACAGCCGAGCTAGGGATACACATTATGTTACCAAAGATTGTAAGAAACGAGACAACTTAACTCCAAGTGGCAAAATATTATTCATGAACTCTTAGTTGAACCCAAAATATTTTTATCTCCTCTCCATATCAAGCTAGGACTAATGAAAAATTTGTAAAAGCATTGAAGAAGGATAGTCCCGGATTTTTGTACATTACGTAGAAAATCCCGAATGTAAGTGAACGAAAAATTAAATAAGGAATATTTGTTGGTCCTCAAATAAGAGAGTTTGTCAAAGATGATGTATTTAACTCAATGACAAATAATGTAGAAAGTGCAGCTTGAGCTTCATTTAAAGACGTTTGTAAAAGTTTTCTCGGCAAACAAAAATCCGACAATTACCACGATATTTTTAATCAACTTCTTACTTCATACAGAGCTGTGGGATATAATATGTCTTTATAAACACATTTCCTCCACTCGCATCTAGATTTTTTCCCGGAAAACCTCGGAGACGTCAGTGACGAACACGGTGAACCAAGATATTTTGGTGATGGAAAGCTGCATAAAGGGAAATGGAATACTAACATGCTAGCCGATTACTATGAACATTAATTCGGGATGTGCCTGAGGCTATTTATAAAATAAAAGCTTCAGCGAAATCATTCTAACACAGGTAAATTTAGTAAATTTAACACAGGTCCATGCAAAATTATAAATTTTACAGATATTAACTATATTTTCCCTTAATTTTTTTTGAAGCGTAATTTACTTAAAACTAAGGGTGATAGCAAAATTGTATTTACAAATCTGTAATCTACGCAAAAAAAAATTAAGAATCGTATCACAGTTAGAGAAACACTAATTTTTTTTAATCTATCAGTGTAATTATTAATAAATCAATATATTTAAATTGAAAAAAGGAGATGAAGTCTGATTCGAACCGATGTGCCTTCCCGTAAGATCCAAATATTTCATTAATTAAAATTTCATTTGGCTATAACTCTGGAACCAATGAAAATAAGTACCAATTACGATATATCGTTGAAAAGCTATCAATGAGGGCTTTTACTACAGGAAGAAAAAGTCCAAAATCTAAATTTTTGGATTTTGGGCTTTTTTGGACACTTTCAGTTCAGTGGAATGCAATCAATCTACTGAACTGAAATAAATCGTAAATCCAAAATTTCAACATCCTACGGCTAATCGTTTTTGAGTTATGCGAGATACTTAGATACGTACAAACGTCACGCCGAAACTAGTCAAAATGGATTCAAGGATGATCAAAATAGATATTTTCGTTGAAATCTGGAAACCGAAATTTTTCGCGATCACAATACTTCCTTTACTTCGTACAAGGAAGTAAAAATGGGGCAACGTTAGTACTGAATTCTTTGGAATTTCATTGAGTTTAAATTTGACCTAATGGAATTTTGAAAAGAACAGTTCTAGACTATGCTAAAATATTTATGTTAAGGTAAGATAAAAAGTAGTAGGCTGAAATAACCCATAATCAAAGAGAGCCAGACTGAAAAAAGGCGATGTAGGAGTGGAAGGGAAATCATGACTCAGTCTGTTAACAGAGACAGTGGATTCTTCTCATCAGCATGTCTCTTCACCACCTGTTTAGGAAAGATATAGCCATCATTATGAAAAAAAAAATTTTTATGAAAAATTATTACACACAGCTCTTTCCGCCTGTTAGTCATAAACTCTACTGAAAAATTTCATAAAAATTGAAGAACGCGTTTCACCTTAACATCTCACAAACACGTGAACAGACGAAATGCCAAAAGATCGAGTTCAAACAGGATTTCTCTTCATTATGTCAAAAAATTACCAAAGAAATAAAATAAAAATTTTATCGATTAATTCAAGAAATCGGTGCCAATTAAAAGAAAAAAAAAACAAAATAACACCTTCGCCAATAATTAAATAATTCTTATTTTGGCGAAATTTAAACGGTTGAAAAGACTCCTTTTTTGCGGTTTTTAAAGATCATTTATTTTAAATTATTTTGATTTTGCTTTTATTTAAATCACAGAATAGATCTATTAAAAAGGCTGATCTTATAAAATAAAACCAGTTCTAAAGAAGCTGAAAATGATAAATGTTCATCTTAATCAAAATAATAAAAGAAATATAGAAAAATTCGAATGGGGCTGCTATCAAATATGAGATAAAGCTCTCTTAATTGAGGAAATACGTATTATTTTCTTAACCTTAGTTTTCCGACTTAGATTTTCTAGAATTTACGAAGAAAAATATTTTGAATATCTTATAATGATATCAGACTGTCTTGTTCATGCATCTCTTTATTGCCCATATAGATAATGTAACTTTTATTTTAAAATGTTCCCCTCTAACACTTAAATAATTGAAAACTTTCAGCTGACCGATGGTTCAGCTGAAAGTTTTCAGTCAGTAGACCTTCTTTTACAGAATTTAAAATAATAACATCTAAATCATTGCATTTAATCAAGATTATGACTGAATATTCGTAAGGTTTGAGTACTATATGCATACTAGCTGAATTAAAAAGTTCTTTCTTTTCTTTTAAGTCATTTAAAAGGGAGAAACAAACTGACGAATCGTTAGTTGACCGATAAAATAATTTTAAGCCTACGCTCATTATCCGAGGTGAAAAACTACGATAAAAAAAAAAGAAAATAATTTTTTACACTATTTATGCTGAAATCGCCGACATAGGGGCATGGTCGTCAGATTATAACCGGTTGAATTGTATATGACCAGATACCATACAACTATTATACTCAGTTTCAAAGTAGTTGGCGGGTGAAGATCTTTCACTGGTTCTCCTACCTTATTAACATACCCTTCAATCGCTTTTAATGCGAGTAATTACAACAAATATTTTTCATTTTAAAAAGAAATTGTTTTTATATTACATAAAATGTGTAATTTATAAAAGAAATGTATCGTACTTTAGTATGCAATTTACTTTTATTGTATCAATTAAAACAAACTTACATTTTTTTTATTTTAAAACTATTTTAGGGATGATAGGTAACTGATTAGTATATAATTTTTTTTTTCGTATTTATAAACAAAGAACATTTCTAAATACAAAAGATACTTATACTTATATTTCTGTCTTCAAACTGCAATTACCTCATTTCATTTTATTATCATTATTTTTCGTATGAGAAATTAATTTTTAATACTTTCTAAATCAAAAGAGGAGAACCGAATACAAATTAAAAAGGAAAACGTGTTTTTATTTTAATAAAACAAATATATGCATAAAATTTACTACAACCGTAACAATTATGTAAATTTCTAGTCAGATTTTAATTTCTATATATCTAATGTTAAAAAAAAATTGAAATAAATTTCGTTCAAAGTAAAAAAAAAAATATATTTAAAAAATTGTTTTTCTTTTTTTAAATGTATTTATTAAATCATAAAAGTATTATTCCATAATATACAAATTATGGCGAGAAGAATGTGCTTAATATTTTATCTTAATTTCTTGATGCGTTTCAGTGACATCTGTTTCTTGTTCTACTTTTCTACGACGAAATTCTCTTACTGTTAAATTTCAAAACAAAGAAAATATATTTCAAAAAATATACATATAATTTTAGTTACTAAAATTATTTAGGCTATTCTAAAGATAATTTTAAAGGTATTAAAAAAATGAAAGTGATTAAAATATATGTATATGTATATATATATTATAATGTGCTATAAATCGTAAGTTCTTATATATGCTCATCTTCACAGTCAAATTATTGTATCGCTATGAACAAATTATTTTGATTAGTATTAGCTTTTCGCTACTTTAAATATGTATATTTGTAATAAATTACTTTTTTATGCTGGTGCTCAATATCGGGACTATTTACAGGCATTTTTCTTAAAACTGTAACCAAAAACGTACAGATAAGGGACTGATCAACATAAATCTAAAATCAAAAGCGAGTGGAATTTTTAAAAAATTAAAACTTACATAAATTGAAGTCATAATTTTATAATAAATAATGAGCTATAATATGAGGTCATCTATCGAAATAAAGAACAAGCTGTTACTTATTACCTTATTATTGTATTTTTTTTTTTTTTTGCCTAATGTGTACGTTACAATCTGATCAACTAGTGAACAATAAGCAACCCACCGGGTTGGTTTAGTGATGAACGCGTCTTCCCAAATCAGCTGATTTGGAAGTCAAGAGTTCTAGCGTTCAAGTCCTAGTAAAGGCAGTTACTTTTTACGGATTTGAATACTAGATCGTGAATACCAGTGTTCTTTGGTGGTTGGATTTCAATTAACCACACATCTCAGGAATGGTCGAAGTGAGACTGTACAAGACTGCACTTCACTTACACTCATACATATCATCCTCACCATCCTCTGAAGTAATGCCAGACTGTAATTCCCGGAAGTTAAACAGGAAAAAGGAAGTGTGAACCATAAGCAACCCCCCTCCATGGCCCAATGAGATGAAATTATATGTACGACAAGTAAATGAGGTCTAGCCTTGTACAGACCCGGGCAGATGATTCTTGAGACGTTTGGTTAATTGAACCCCAACCACAAAAATACACCGTTATTCAGTGTCTAGTATTCAAATCCGTATAAAAGCAACTAATATTTTTACTAGGATTTGAACCTCAGAACCTTCAACTTCGAAAATCAGTTGTTAAATAACTGATTTGCGACGACGAGTTAACCACTAGACCAGCCCGCTGGGCATTATTGTGTTTGGCAATGACAAAAATGTCTGATTAGTCAAATGGAATAGACTAAACAAAAACCAGACGTTATACTTTAATCTATTTTTACAGGACTGCTCAAAAAGGAGTGTAATGTACGTAGGGTGTGGGTGTATGTATGTATGTATATGTGTATGTATGTATTATTATTTCTGTTTAATAATAATGGGCTTCCCGTGGGGTCTCAGTGCGAAGCTATAGTGTTGAGGTGATGCAAGCACCTCGTACGAAACTAGACCAATCATCACCATCAACTGGTAACAAACGGGTGTCCTGGGGCGCTGTTTTGGGAGGTGTAATGATTTTCAAAATTTCAAACGGGTATTTGTTAGTAGGTTGAAAGCTAACGTTTGCATGCATCAGGAACGCACTCGATCTAACAGATCACGGTTATTCGGAAATGTTGTTATATCTTTTTTTTTTTTTTTGTCTTCAGTCATTTGACGGGTTTGATGCAGCTCTCCAAGATTCCCTTTCTAGTGCTAGTCGTTTCATTTCAGTATACCCTCTACATCCTACATCCCTAACAATTTGTTTTACATATTCCAAACGTGTCATGCCTACACAATTTTTTCCTTCTACCTGTTCTTCCAATATTAAAGCGACTATTCCAGGATGCCTTAGTATGTGGCCTATAAGTCTGTCTCTTCTTTTAACTATATTTTTCCAAATGCTTCTTTCTTCATCTATTTGCCGCAATACCTCTTCATTTATCACTTTATCCACCCATCTGATTTTTAACATTCTCCTATAGCACCACATTTCAAAAGCTTCTAATCTTTTCTTCTCGGATACTCCGATCGTCCAAGTTTCACTACCATATAAAGCTAGGAGAATATGGATTAGTATTGTATAAGTGAAAGGGAATTGATGGTAGACCAGGAAGAAGGTGGAGTGAAATTAGGGAAAACTGGACTAGAATTGTTCAGAACAAGTTAAGAAATGTTAGAAAGGTCTACATCAGGAAAATAATGTTCAAAGATTAGAAGGAAAGAAAAAGACGTGTATACCTATTTTAACTTTTCATATTATTTAGATGAGAAGTTAACTGTACAAAGAAAAATATTCAGATAAACAAACAGTTTCCAAAGCGTTAACTGAAAATTCATTTGAATGAAATAGAATATTAATAGACCATGCGAATTATTTACCTTTTAATAATATTTACAACATCTCTATTATTTATAAAAGTAACACTTTCAATTATTTGAAGTTTATTTAAATCTCTTAGTTTTAAAGGAGAACGATAAAATTGGCTTATCTTTACAACTTTTTTGGTCTTTTTATTGGATGTTGGCTTTGCTTTGGTACCGTCTCGTTTCTATTGTAGTCACTTATAGACAATTCAACCATCACAGTAAACCCTTTTAACTTCTTTACACAGAGCAAAGGTTACACGACGAAGAATCTTCTGACCAAGGAGTCCGATTTTAGTCTCACACTAGTGTTTGGTTGTGGGATAATAATTTTTTTTATTAATACCTGACAATGCGTACACTAAATCGAGATTTGTATTTGTTCGTTTCATCTATCTTGACTAGTGCAAACATCTAATTTTATTAATCTCTTCAACGTTCAGTTTGTTCTAAATCGACGTAAAAACATCTGTAATTATACTTTATCTCTTGATAAGACATACTTCACATCAAAAATTTATATCCTTCACAATCCAGTTCTATAATATAAATGTAAAAATTCAAATCTTTCATCAAGGTTGTTCGAGTTTTCTCTTCAGTTAACTGAAATGTATAACAATGAATAATATGTTTACATTAGTACTATACATTAGTACGAATAATACAACAAATCTGGAGTGCTTGGAGATAATTTTCTCTCTCTCTATCAAAGAGGCACTTTCCTTAAAAATTGATTGTAGCCACGAGATTATCGAAAATATAAACTTCATTAATTGATAGTCAAATATATTATATATTAAATGATTTCTAAAAACTAAATTTATTATTTAACGATATAACATTAAAATCATCCTGTTTTCTACTTTTCCTAGTTAATTCCTTAATTATAATTTATAAAGCTCATTTTGAGCCGACACTATTAAATAAATAATTATTTTTATTTTATCTACAAAACTAATTTTTTCCCTTGTTAGCCAGTTCAACTCGGAAGTTAATAATGTCAGAGTTGATCGTCTAGGCTGTTTTTAAGCTCCCCCATTTCGATTCCAATTCCTAAAAAATACAGTGTAATTCTAAGTTAATAACTAATTTTAGTTCATTAAAACCAAGTATAACTTCTCAAAAAAATTAAACTTTAAAAATTGAAAGATTCTCATATTTTTTTACGTAATTTAGTTAACTATAAACACTGCTATTTTTAATATCGTCTCTATTATTTATAAAATTAACATTGTTACATTTATAAATAAGAGAGATCTTTTTTTTGTAGTTAATTCTGTATTGCAATATTGATAATGTTCTTGATTAATTTAAAATTATAATATTTTTAAGTTTTGAGAAAACTGACCCCAAACTTTTACCAAAAAATTGCCCCATATATTCGTACACGAGTTTCTGTGCCAAATTTCATCAAAATCGGTTTATCTAGTGAAAGGTTATTAAGCTTCAAAAACGACAACACATGTACATATATACGTAAAAACATTCCCAACCACTTCTTTGTGTTTTTTTGGATCTCTGGATCACGAAACGTCGAGAAATGAAAAAAAAATCATATTCCATTTTTTAGACGATTATCATACTTTTCTTCTTGGACCGGTACTCTAAAGCTACGATTCCAGGAAAGTAATATGGTTCACAATATTATACATGAAAAGCAATTATATGATATTTTTTAAATACGGATACTTGTACATATTCAAGCAAACACAAATCGTGTTTTAATAGGACCTTTTGGTATTTTGTCTGCATAATCATTACTTAGTAACGGCAAAAATTCGTTTCCCGGTATTTGTGAAATTTTTCAGTAAGATTCCTTGCAATTAGGCAAGGAATTTATATATATAAATGTTTTTTCATAGCATTTTCCACTTCCAAATGACATTCAGTTTACCTTTTAAGAAAGCACCTCTCAGTTAATCTGAATTCAGAATAGAACAGTCTTTTTTAAACATGTTGTTTTGTTAATATTAACATTGTTTACATTTCGTACATATACATATATATATATATATATATATATATACTTTAATTAGTACAAAACACAGTAAAAAAATAAAAATAAAAGATATAAATAAAGAGAAAACATGGGGATGTGGAAATTCCTCCTCGACAATTATCAGTCAATTGATGTCCGGGGTCCTTGGAATCAGCGCTTACGTTATCGGTAATATATTAAGATTATTTTTAACACTGGTAAACCTTCCGTAATCAACTGCTATAGCGTTTTCCATTTATTTCATTTTAATTTTCACTTTATTAATTCGGTTTATTTGCATACTTCAGTTTGTTAAATTCAGTATAAAATGAGAGTTGTTTTTTTTTGGGAGTTAATTGGATACCAGTTATAAAAATACAAACAAAAATAATTTAAACAAATTTTAAGATCATCAAGTAAATTAATTAGAATTAATATGAACAGCTTAGTTCATATTAAATTGAAACATTAGAAATTCTTTTTACAGGTATTTCGAAATTGGTGTTGTAAAGCAAGTAAAAAAAATGCGCTTTGAATACTGATTTTACATTATTTAAAAAATTTATTCTTGTGAATTAATTAACTAATTTCTTCTATTTTTCCGTTTTGACATAATTATAATATGCTAATAAACATAAATATGCTTATAATCATAATTAATATGCTATTTTACTAACAGAGATGATATTTTTTTTTTTTAATATTCCTTAATATTTAAAAGTCCAACACTAAGACAATCAAAAATTAAATGTTTCCGTTCTTTCTCTTTGTTAATTTTAAAATAAATGTAACAATATTGTACAATATTTGCCACTACGTGTTCACTTAAGAACATTAACTAAATTGTTGAACGTATAATCTTTCCTCTATTGGGGAAATCAAAATCACAAATTATTTCATAGTTTTGGCTGCACTTTTTTTTATGTCTATTATCTATGTCTTTAAAATATGTGGCTAATTTAGATCGCTTAAGCGACGATGTACTTTGACCAGTAAGTCTATGGCAAAGTATTATCGTGAATTACTTATCATTTTTTCTCCCGCAGGTACGTTTAATTACTTGATTTAATATCTCTAGATGGAATCCTGTTTCAAATACACCAAGGTGCGTTCGTGAATGTTACTACAAATTTTTAATCTCAGGATGGCGTTTTTATTTAAGATTTTGATTTCCCATAATTATAATCTGAATATCCAAACTGATTTTTGTAGCATTTCTAACATGTTATCATAGAATTTTAATGTAGATTTACTTCAAATCAGTCACTGGATTGTTAAGTTCAATCGTTTACGCTTTGTTTATATAATTTTTCTCATGTGAAATATTTTTCTTGTTGCAAACTAGATATCAGACTGTAACCAATTATAGGATTTGTGATTGCTATAATATATTGACGGGTAGGCGCAATCTTTCTTTCATAATTAATCGAACAAAGTACATTCTCCCATTTCATCTATTTGTAACTTTGTGAGGAAATCACAGCCTAACGCTTTTTCATAGTTTTATAAAATTTCCTTACTACAAGGCAGAACGATTTATGTAACAAATTTCTGTAAAATTTTCCTTTGAAAATAAATGTTTCTACTTTTCTTGCACAGTAAGGATGGAAAAAATAGCGTCAGAAGTTTCCGTTATAGAGTCACGAATACGTGGACTCTCCCTCCACCCCTAACATGACTTACTCCTGACATCATCTGCCATTTTCAGTCTGTCTCTCAGAAGCTACGCGTTAAATACCTTTCTTTTTATGTTTTACTCTAAGCAATTTTTTTATCTCTAAGATTATTCTACTGTAAAGAAACATACCTATTTGTCTGTGCTCTATTAAATACTTAATTTTATCTTGATTTTCAATAGACTTTCTAAAATAATTTCCAAAAATATATCAAAATAATGGGTTTAGTAAATGTATTTCCGTAATTGCCATCATCAACAATTTCTAGTATACCTGGTAATATTGTTTACAATAGTGCTAATAAAATAATATTATTGTCGCCAACTAACTTCGCGTTCAGTTACGATCGAACATTTCGTATTGTATTTTATTTTATTTTTTTAATTTATTAAATTTTCTTTCGGAACTCAATTCATCAAATTCAAAACAAATGATCGAGAACTTCTGTTCACACAACTACTACTCGTAATTTTATTTCTCTTTATCTTGTGGCATGAAGATAATAATTACATGAATATTAATTACTAATATAATAATAAAAACAATAATAAATTACGGTGTTTTATTATTATTATTAGCTATAAGTTCTCCACTAGTATTTTCTATAGCTTACTCTGAGAATCATCAGTTATTTGCCGATTATGTTACCGTTTTACTAGTACGATTTCAGTTAGATTTTCCAATTTTATTTTGTAACCGCTGCTTGAATTGTTTTAGTCAATCATAGAAGATATTTAAATTATTGTGCAGGTCTCGTTTAAGTACATGAAATGTACCTAGCGCGTACATGTAAAGAGTGAACATAAATTATTCGCGCATTTTATGATTAATAAAATATGAACAAAGCAATGCAGTGCGCGTTGATCTTTTTCAATCATTAGTTTAGGTTATAGAGTTACTGATGCCCTTGTATGAACACGTCGGCCGACAGGGGTGGTTTCATGAAATCAGATTTGTTATTACTGTTCCTGGACGTTTTCGTTTAAAGTAGACCATGAACCTCCTAATATAGATTCTATTAAACATTGTTATCAGCAGTTTAAGGATACAGGAAATGAAATACACAAAAAAGGTGCTGGCAGACCTTCCGTCTCCGAGAAAGTTGTGGATCGAGTAAGAGAAATTCTTCGGAGAAGTCCGGGTAAATCGACTTGTGCCAGTTTAAAACTGGGAATACTGCAATCAACAATTACGGAGGACACAACCGCCTAAAACTTCATGCTTTCAAAATTCAATCGGTGAATGCATGTGAAGATGACAATAAACCACGCCGTTACAATTTTGCCTCGGAAATCTTTGATAAAAAGAACAAAGGTAAAGCGTTTTTAGAAAAAGTAATTTTTCTATGATGAAACTACCTTTTATGTTCCTGGCCACGTTAACTATCATAATTGTCGGATTTGGGATAGCGAGAACCCTCATGCCGTTCGACACACAAAGTGATAGCCCAAAAATTAACCTTTGGTGTGCGTTTGCTGCTTATGAAGTGATCGTACCATTCTTCGTTCCCGAGCCAACGGTTACTAGCGCGCTAGTTATCTAAACATGTTATAGCATATACAGTACTACAAATTGAACATAGGCAACCCAACGTTTACTTCTACTTCTCATGACATACCACCACACTAGCTGGC
This sequence comes from Lycorma delicatula, assembly GCF_047948215.1. NCBI lineage: Eukaryota > Metazoa > Arthropoda > Insecta > Hemiptera > Fulgoridae > Lycorma > Lycorma delicatula. The sequence goes on along the minus strand of NC_134456.1, from coordinate 110,978,757 downwards.
CAGTTCGATCTTCTAACGTTAAACCACTCGATTTCTTTCTTTGTGGATTTCTCAAAGATAGGATTTATTTACCCAACGAAGTTTGTCAACATCACTGAACTAAAAATCGAAGGTGTAATTAATGGAATAACTTCAGATATTCTTCATAATGTTTAGTGTGGAAGTGGATATCGTGTAGATATTTTACGTGTCACAAAACGTGTGCACTTGTGGAACTTGTTTGAATTTATAGTTTTGTAAACAAAACTGTTTGAAATGACCAGTTCAGTAATAAAACATGCATATAAGTACACTGCTTTGTTTTTTTTTTTATTAACACTTAATATGCACTGAATAATTTATGATCACTCTGTATTATTTATATGTATATATACCACTAGCCGCTGAGGGCTAGTCTAACTGTGACTTCTGGACCTCCGCTGTATTTGTTATCCTTATGATTTAAGTATAATACTGATAAATAGCAATTAAAGTATTCAGATTTTACAATTTACTGGCACTATATAAAGTATCATTTCTTCGCACGGGTAATACGTAATTTATGTAATCAAACAATTTGAAACTTCATTTGTGAACTAAACAGATTAATGACGATTCAGGACGGTGCTACTCGATGTTAAAAGTTTTATTTCATATGATAATTTTGATAGATTTTTCCAGCACTGACTAGATACCTTTTTTATTCAGGTCCATTCTCTTTAGGATGTTTTAAAGGAAAATCTCTAAATACCTTTTTTTTATAGATATCATAATTAGCATCTTTGTTAAATTTTATTTTCTAATCGATATATTAGAAATATTAGTGGGAATCAGGGAATATTCTGTTTTACCTTCTTTGAAGTTCTTAAAATGGAAGCCCAAATAATTTCTATAAATTTTTGAACTTAATTCAGAGACGAATGCAAAATTTTTATCGCAAAAAAGAGAATTATGAAATCATATTTAATCTAAGTTTATCATTTTAAGGTCTAAACAGAAAACCTAATATGTGTTTTTATAGAGTGTTAAAGTTATGAATTATGATAAATTTCAAGCTTTTTTTATTATTAGAATTTCAAACAATAAATGCAATAAAGATGGGATAAAATTGCGTTTATTTATTTTATATGTGTGATTTTGTTGGGGAATTTCTAAACTTAAGGTTAATATTTATGAAAAATTTCCATATTGTATCTTGACTGGAACAAGATATAGTAATTTTTTTTATACCTAAGAAGATATGACATCATATCAGATTTCAACTTTTATTGGTCAGCACCCCTTTATGAGTTAAGCCCTTCTCTTTAATTATGAAAATAATTTTTGCTTACTTTTTCTAAAGAACCTCGTAAGCGTACCAATTTCAATTTCATAAATACTCAGGTCAGGAAATAAGTTAATTAATAAAGGATGGTCAATCAGGAATTTATCATTTGTTTATAAAATAATCTATATTGTAATGTCTACATCCATTCTTATCAATTATTCAAATACATTTATTAATTTACTTTTAAGTGATTTGACGCCCATCCGATTTCAGAAGAGTCCACCCCCGTGAATTTTTCTGATAAATTTCCGTTTCTTTATAAAAGAATGTGAAAATTCTTATATTAAAAAATGTATTCTTGTATCTCTCTTAGGTAGCTAAGCGTGTTATTTATCGATAGAGGACACTCCTACATTACTGATTTGGTGCAGTCGCTTTCTACATCGCAGAGACTACTTTTCAAAGCTCCATTTCCATTGATGGAATGGCCTTATCACAAGAAATCGTGTGTTAGCACAATATGTGGAGTGGATAAATGCCTAAAAATATTTCTTTCATAATTCCTCAAGCTATATTTTCTACTATTACTCTTTCACGAGACAAAAGATATTTACTTTTACCAGTCTCCTTTTGCCCTATTTTTCTTACTTTGTCTGGCATGTATAATTTTTTATTTTTTTTTTGTTTTGTAGTTGTTTCATCATATCAGCTTGAAGCTTTTGCGTATGGATGAAAAATTTCACGCCAGACCAGGACTTTCCAGGTTCGAGTTTTAATAGGTAAGCAATAAATCTTTACAACTCTTGATATATTTTGTTTACTGTCTTCATATTTCTTCTATTTTGTAATTTACTTTATTGTTTTGATTGTCATCAATCATTTTATTTGTTTTACCCACTTTTATAATTCATTTTACGTTGATAACTTAATTCAAAAATCTTTGTTACCATTTCAGTGTTTTTAATTTTTTTTCTAATTTTTATTCTTATTATATAAATTTGAACTCCCTCAAACTAACGATTTTTATCTTCTATATCTCCTTTTATTAATAAATTACCTACTAACCTTTAGCCTTATAATATAGAGCCTCAATTAAAATATGATCTCAGAATCTAATTATTCTTTTTTTTAGTTTTTTTTTTTAAATCCGTTTTAAACTCCAACTTTTCGAACATTAATTTCAAACTTTTTTTAAGGTATTTAATTTTTTAAATTATTTTGACTACCACTTTTCAATTCACTCAATTCTTTTCCTTTCTGGCTTTCTTGTTGTTTATGATTCGCACTCTTCAAAAATTCTATTAAAAATATTACAAAAATATTTGTTATAATCACTAGTAGTAAATTCCTTGTTTTTATTTTTATATGTTTCTTAACATACTCCTTTATAATTTTACTTTATAAATGACAAAATTTTTAAATTCTGGCATAATATATGTGTAATATTAGTTTAATATTTATTATGTACGGCTAGTGATACACTTGAGAATGATTTTAGCAGGTCGTTTAAAACCATTATGGTTATGGTATCTAAAATACATTCATATTTTTTCCCTTTGGATTAGAATATAAATTCATACATTTTCTTTAATCCCTACTTCCTGTTCTTCTTCTTTCATGTACTGATTAAAAGCAAACAAGATAGACTACATTCATTTTTCATTTAATTTCTTTACGTTAAGTATGAAAAAATTATTTTTGTATTTTGCTTAAGTAGAGGAGTTTCTACATCTAACCTAGAATAGGAAAATTAACGAACCAAGCAATTAACAAAACATGAATTATTACGAAATTTAAACCAATCTATTTCAAAATGAGCTCTACTTAAAAAAAAAAATAAAAGTTACGTAAGAGAAAAAAGTTCATTCATATCTTCTTTCCTTCAATAGAGATTAAAAGGCTACTTCCTAGCCCTTTTAATTACTCGTAAAAAGATTTAAATACTTGAAAATTGGACCTGTTCTTTTTAAAGTACACACTGCCTTCTTAAAAAATTTTTAAAAAATAATTTTTTCTATGAACTTTAGATTCCCTTTTCCTAAATTGGCTTCTGTCTCCGTTTAATTCAAAACTTAAAGCTTAGAATATCTAATCGCTTCACTTTCAGCGTCATGTTTCTTGAGATAGGCTTGTAAAAGCTTAATAACGTTGAAATTTCAAAATTTTGATCTTTAAGTAGCTCATCTGTAAAAGAAATCTTAATTTCCATAAATCCTTTCAATGACAAAAAAGATTATGACATTCAAATATTACTTTCAATTTAAATATTTTTTCACCAGACAAAATTCTCAATGAAAAGAGTAAAAGAACGCTTATAAACGCAATCCTTGGAATGATTAAAATTTAAATTAATTATTTCTTGCCTTCGGATTATAAAGATCAAAATATTTTGATGTTCTAAACATTCTTTAACAAAAATTTTATTTTTGGATACTCGCTAATATGAGTGGTCTTGCGATTAGTATAAAATTATTATTTGTGAAAATTAAATATTGTATACATTTAAATTCAATATTAAACTTTTAACTAGGCCTATATTTTCCAGTCAGTATGGTCTTTTCATATCTTAGTGTTTAGTATTCATATATTTAGTGTTCACTTAATATAACATGCCTATTAGTATCTCATTATAGACTATATCATTTTATCTATATTCTTACCACATGACAGTAGTACCATTATTAATAAAATTTACATGGGAATTAATCTTAAACTATGATTTTCAACATATTTTGTGTTTTAACGTGAAATATTAAATGGAGGGGAATCAATTCTCTAAGAATTTTCAAAAGATTCCTATTGGACGTAATGTAGGTTATAAAAAATATGAATTTTGAACTTGAAATATTATTTGACATAAATTTTTTCTGAGAATAATATTTCCCGCTTCCATGATGAGTAATATTAGTATACGACTATTGTCCGTGCGAAATCTGGTTACACCAGCTGGTGTTTGTTTGTTAATAAATAAATAAACAAACATATTTTTATATGTACATATACATGCGTGCACGCGTACATCTATTTTTATTTACAACAGTTTATTAACTTATTTTAAATTTAAATGTAGCAGTTGGGAACAGTTTAAATTAATTTTTGATTTTTTTTGTGTGCAATATCATTAACAATCAGTTTATTTTTATAAGGGACAATATTTAAGTAATCAAAATAATAAGCAAATATTCGTCACACGCTTAAATAAAATTTCAATTACAGCGTACAATAAACTAGTCAACGAATTTCTATAAAATTATAATTAGAGTGTGGTTTTATTACAGATTCTATATTTTGTTAAAGTTTGAGAATATAAAAAAAAAATAGTATTATAATAATCTTTTTAATGATTTAATTCATTAGGAATTTCTCAATTAAAAAACCTCACTAGCTTATATTACTGAATATATGACGGATTAAGAAATCGGAAAACTTAGCGAAATATTTGAATGACGTTGTGCGCTGTAATATGTAGGCACATCGCGCTCAATACCAGGCCGTGACGCACGCGGCCACTTCTTACGTCATCCGCCAGTAGTGACGTCATCGGCTGCAACGCTACCGACCTTGCCGATACAAATATCCCACCGACGAACACCGGCCCAGTTTATGTTTAAACTAAAAACTAACGAATTATATACATTCTATATAGGAAAACATTTTCTCGTTCACTTGTTTATGTAATCTTAATTTACCCGATTCACATAAATCAATAAACCTTTTTAAAAATAGTATTTTACGGGCGTACAAGAGGACAGATTTTAGTTTATTAACGCAATTTTGGAAATTCAGGAACTATTTCCTAAGAAACGGAAATATTTCAGTTCTATTCATGGAAATAAAGAAAAACTTTCTGATAAATATTAATCCGAAAATGTTTATTTTCTAGTTACGGTTGTTGAAATATTTCAACCTGCTCCAACAATGAAATGAGTCTACTGAAATTCTTGGAACAGAATTTATGGTTAAAGATTGATAGTTCTGTAGGTTTTTGAGTTGAAAAATTAAAAAAATTAATTATTCTTCTAATAGTGCCTATAGAAACTGTGAAGTAAAAAAAATCTTTCTAAAATCGGAGAAGCATAATTTTTAGATTTGGCGTAAATTAACTTTCTAAAATTCAAGATAAATAAATAGCCTATCGAGCTGGTCTAGTGGTGAAATCTTCGTTGCAAATCAGTTGTTAATAGCTGCTTTTCGAGGTCGAAGTTTCTGAGGTTCAAATCCTAGTAAAAATTAGTTGATCTTATACGGATATGAATTCTAGACAGTGGACACTGGTGTAGTTTCTGTTTGGGATTCAATTAACCAAACGTCTCAGCAATGGTCAGCCTAAGTCTGTGCAAGAATATATCATATGTCATACATTTGATATTCAAATGTCATACATATCATCCTCTTCTTATTGGTGCGTAGGGGAGTAGCTTATTGTTCACTGTTTGAACAGATTACGACGTACCCATTAGGAAAAAAATTAATTAAATAAAACTATTTAATATAATCAGTAGGGAATTTATTTCTAGAAAACTATGAAAAAAAAGTCTACTGAAAACAAAATATCATATTTTAATTTACTTTTTTATTTAAAAACAAAATATGCTCCAGAAGAATGTTATAGTTTTAAACCAAATCAATTTTTTTTCTATCGTATAAAAATGTACAAATAATTCAATACCCACAATAAATTAAATAAATAAATTACGAATTAGTTATTAAAAAAGTTATGAAAATATTTCATTTTAAAAATTAAACTAGTTACCAATAAAAAGTACTAAGTCTTTCCCGAACGAACATTCTTATCATTATTACTGTTCTCTCAATTATCAATCCAATTCTAAGAACCTTATTATCCTCAACTTCTACTTACGCTACATGCATTAATTTAATATAATTTATTTATCTTATGTTTTGACGGTTTTATGGCATTTTTTTCAATAAAGTTAGTTTTTCCGCCATTTTGGGGTTTTACGCTTGATTTACAAAATTTATATATATATATATATATATAATGCATTTTAGTAAACCTTACATTACTACGTTTGAATCAACTTGATAGCTTGTAACATTGAGTAATGACTGTACAAAAGTTTAATTTTGGCGGCCATTTTAATGTGAACCCGACGGCCAATCGCGACTATTCTGTTATAATTCTCTAACGATGGTTTATCCGAATCCGCAACAAAAAGTGGTCACACATATTGAATTCAGGAGCGACAGCCATTTTATTCGATAAATTGACACGATTAACAGCTGATCAATAGTTAAGTTTTTGAATTGTATATGAATAAGTTTAAATGATGAATGATAAGTTTAATGATGAATAAAATTTGGCACGTTCATATCACGGTGCAAAATTGTCTTTTCAATTTTCTAATTAAGAATACACTATCATAATTTTTGTTGACGATTTTGTAATCGTTTTGGACATTCAAGATAAATATCTAGAACGATTTCGTAAAAGAAAAATGGCAAACACATAGGGTAGAAATAGTGAAACAAAGTTATTGAATCTTCATATTTTATTAAATATTTCTAGTAAACGTTTTTATCAGAAGAAAAGAAAACTTGATTTAATAAGTTCAACGCAGCCCGAAGCGTATCATTACTACACAATCCCATTGCACCGGTTTGTCGTGCATTAAAAAATGTTGAATACTTCGTAAAATTCATTACAATTTCCATTTTCAGAAATTTCAATATTTATTGTCTGGAGAATTTTGGTTAAATTTCTTATTGACATTAAGAAAATAGCCATAATTTGCATTTTATAGACTGACAAGGCAATTTTTAAAGAAACAGAATTATTAATCCCCGAATTACCAATGGAGTAGTAAAAATCTACATAACGAAGTAAAAAAAAAAACAAGTTTCAAAGCTTATATTTGGTATGTTATTATTACTGACAAAATTATTAGCCCATTTATTTCTTTTATAAATGACATACAGGATAGTTGAACGAAAATTTGTTGCAAAGTAACTACCACTGAATTTAGAAGTTGTTCCTCTACCAAAAAAATAGGAAATGATTTTTAAACGCGAAAGTGCATCTTCATATTTTTGTAAAGAGGTTAGGAATTATTTGAATACAGGTATAACTTATTGAAATAACGGGATCGGATACAGTGTGAGGAACAACTAGTTGTTGCCAAGGTCTTAACGCCACTGGATTACTGCTACTTACATACATTGTCTTTAGTATACTAAACTAAACTAAAGAGGAAAGTTAGTAATAAAAATTTACAACACCTCAGAAGCTATACGAAATAATTGTGGTATAATACAGAGAGCAACCCAAGGAATTCTTAGATCGATTGGAGAGTGTGTAAATAGTGACGGATCTTTTTGAAGTTATGTAACTTTAAGTTTATAATGTTTTTTTTTAATAGTAATTTTGTTTATACATTTTTTGTCATATAAAAAATACTTTAGTTTTCGTTAAAATTATAACATTTTTCTGCATTTTCCTGTTAAAAGAGGAGTTTATAAAACTTTTATTTTCACTTGACTTTTTTATTTTAATTTTTCTAGAACTTAGTTCTAGAAACAATTTAAAACAATTTCATTGTTTCTTCTAAATCCTTTTTACTCTCAGCTAGAATTACTCTATCGTCAGCAAATCGTAGCATCTTTATATTTTCACCTTGTACTGTTACTCCGAATCTAAATTGTTCTTTTTTTTTTTTTTATTTTTTTTTTTTTAACTGAATTTTTACGGGCATCGACTGCTAAGGTCATTAGCCCAAGGTCGTCACAATCTTTAAAAGAAACTACTAAAACCATCTGGATCGTCATATGTAAGGGTGTAAAGGGCCCTTACATTTTATTTAAAAGCACAAACTACACAAAAACATTTAAGACATAAAAGACAAGGACAATCACAAACACTTACGGGTGTAAAGGGCCCCGATATTAAAATTTGAGATAAGGTTCTCAAAAGACCATGAAATTAAAATTAAAATTAAACCTATCAATACTATTTCTTTCTTTCTTTATATATATATATAAACTACCGCTTAGAGTATCCTTTACCACAGCTTTTTACTTTCATTTTATAGACTTTTAAGAAGTCCACTGGCGTGTAAAAATGCAACTATACTTTCTTCATTTCCGTTATCCAGATCAGCACTAATATTATTTCTAAGACGGAACCTCTTTCTGAGGTCCTCATATATGGTACACTCTTCTATTAGATGCTTGATTGTCAGTGTTTTATTACAAACACCGCACATTGGTCTCACTTCGCCGGTTAACAAATATAAATTTGTTAATCGCGTGTGACCGATTCTAAGTCAGGTCACCGCTACTTGTTCACGGCGAGTCAACTTAAAGTCGCTTTTCCATTTATAAGGAGAAGTTTTAACTGAGTTTAATTTTGTATTTAAACTCCTCCATTCAGCGTTCCACTTGCTTCTTACTATGTTTGTTAGACGGTTTTTAACATCTGCCACTCTTACAGGAAATGCATCCAAATCATCGCAGACTGTTTTGCGATTTCATTACCTGTAATACCAGCATGCCCCGGAGTCCATACAAATACGCATCGCTGTCCTCGTTGTTTTAGTACGTATAAAATGGACAGGATGTTTGCAATTAGGACATCCTTAATATTCTTGTTCCGAATTGCGACGAGTGCACTTAATGAATCGGAACATATTAGCACTCTCTCTTCGCAATAGTGTTCAGTGTAGCAAAGAGCTTGCTGAATTGCAGTGAGTTCTGCCGTGTAGACACTGGCCACATCTGGCAGTCTCCAAAAGTGGGCTTCTTCATTTACATATATCGAGCATCCAACACCATGTTCGGTTTTAGAACCGTCAGTATAAATTCTAATATGTTCTTCGTAACTACTGACGGTTGCCAAAACTTCCTGCTGGATGATCACTGCTGGTTTCTTTTTTATTTCTACTTGAGACAGATCCAAACTTGTATTAACCGCTGGCAAGAGCCATGACGGTATTTCTCTAGTAGAAATTGCCAATGTATCTGGAATGGCAATTTCATATTTATTTCTTAATTCGTGGTACCTAATTCCGGCTGGTCTGGAATAGGTAGCACGACGTTCGTATAATGCAGCCATGGGATGATTCGTAAACAATTTATTATTTATATGAGCAGGGAAAGCCCATACATTTGCTGCATATCTTAACAAGAGGATCTCTCTTCTATAATGTAGTGGCAATACTCCGGCTTCAGACATCAGACTAGCCGCCGGACTTGTGCAGAAAGCGCCTGTTGCATATCTTATTCCGCTATTATGAACTACGTCTAACTTTCTTAAGTGCGACTTTCTAGCGGATGAATATACGATACATCCGTAGTCTAGTTTAGATTGAACCAATGCTTTATACAATCTCAATAATGTCTCTTTGTCTGAGCCCCAATTTAAGTTCGATAAACATTTTATAATGTTTAGGGCTCTTTTGCATCTATCACTCAAGTCCTGTATATGTAATCCCCGTGTAAGGGATTTATCCAATACGAGTCCTAAATATCTTACGCTGTCTTTATATTGTATTGGATTATCATCAATTGACAACGCAGGACTTTGATGAGGAATTCTCTTCCTACAAAAGTGTACACAGCACGTTTTTTCTGGTGAGAATTGGAATCCGTTATTCTTTGCAACTTCATTTAGAGCATTGATCGCTCGTTGCAATTTGTACCTCACCATAGCAGTCTTGTTGCTGGCATACACAATTGCCAGATCAACAACATAGACGCTTTTGCTGATTTCTCCTGGAATGGCTAATATCAATTTATTAATGGCAATGGTAAACAAGGTACCGCTCAACGGCGAACCTTGTGGTATGCCATTTTCCAAATTTCTTACAGTTGAATATTCGCTACTGACTCGTACTTGGAAAGTACGGTCATTCATATTGTTGCTGAGCAGTATAGGCAGATTGCCACGAATGCCCCATTCATGTATCTGGAGCATTATACCATGACGCCAGGTCATATCGAAAGCCTTCTGAAGATCAAAAAAGACTCCGACACAATGTTTCCTTTTAATGAAGCTGTTATATAACTTCTTGTAACATCAGTTACAATTTGCACCGGGAAATGATCGCTTCCATGCAGATCGTCTATGACATGGAAGCTGTACCTCGGTGCTATCGATCCGTTATAAGAGCAAGATCTATACAGGACGTCGATCCATCTCTGGCATTGAAAAAGGTTCCTGATCCGTCGTTTAAAATAATAAGTTCTGAAATCATCAGGAACCCTTCCAGTTCTCTTCCACGGGGATCTACTCGATCCGATCCCCAAAGAGTATTATGAGCGTTAAAGTCACCCACCAGTAAAACAGGTGGGGGAAGCTCGGAAATTAGTTTTGCTATGTCATCCTTATTCCAATCAAAATTCGGCAAGTATATGCTGCAAACAGTGATCTGAAGCGGACGCTTCATTCTAACGGCGACCGCTTGTAGGTTTGTGTTTAGAACAACCGCTTCGGTGGTAGCTCTAGTCGATGTTAATATAGCTACTCCACCTCTAACTCTTACATTTGGCGGTTGATCTCGCCGAAATATATCGAATCCTTTTAATTTAAAATTTTCATTTTGGCGGAAATGCGTTTCTTGCAGACATATACAAATCGGGTCTACGTCATGTACCAAGCGTTGGAGCTCATGGATGTTTGAAAAACATCCATTGATGTTCCATTGTACAATCGACTCGCTAATTTTTAATTAAATTATTGCCTGGGTTTGCCTTTCGGCCACCCTTTTTTTCTTTTCTTCTCCATCCTACGAACAGCATCGTGTTCGCGGAGAAGGTCGTCGCCTGTAAGGCGACGAGCCTTCTCGATCCATGGCAACGACGGGCATGGATCGGCACCGGTTACAGGCGCCGATTGTGGGGCGGCAACTTGGCCGACCCCAGACACAGGGGTCGCACCGGTCACCGCCTGTGGAGGGGGGGACACTCGTCCCCCCTGTGTAATTTTTTGTGGCCTCTGAGGCTTAGAGGCCACTTCAGTTACAGGAGGCTTGGGAGCCTCCATAACAGACTCTGTAGCTGTCACTTTCTTTTCATCGACTAAAATCTCACTAAGATGAACTTGAATTTCAGGTTTAGTGTCCGTTTTCTTCTGTATTGGAGCGACTTTCTGCTTTGGAGATGTGTCTTCAGGAGGCTGTATAATTATTCTTTGCTTAACAGGTTCTTTAGTGCTGAGAGGCTTCATTTTGTTTTCAATTATCTTCTCAATTAAGCCAGCCAAGGTAGGTGCAAGTTTGTTGATGATTGCACTCTCATCAACAGCAACTGGAGCAGGAGGAGGAACAGCAGCCGCAGCCTGAGCATAGGTTGTTGTTGCTCTAGGTCTGCGGGTGTTTACGATCTTTTTTGCCTCAAAGTAGCTGACTTTTTGCAGGGTTTTTACTTCCTGCACAGCTACTTCGTCTTTGTAAACAGGACAGTTCCTGGATCTACAGGAATGCTGTCCTCTGCAGTTTATACAGGTAGGAGGCTCCTTACACGGCTCTCCTTCATGAAATTAATCACCGCACACGCATATTTGCGGCCTCTCACACCTAACAGCGGTGTGTCCAAAGCGTTGGCATTTAAAGCATCGCATTGGTTGCGGGACAAATGCCCCCACATCCAACCGATGTATGCCCGCTCTTATCTTCTCCGGCAAAGTAGGCCGGTTAAATGTAAGAACATGGGATGCTGAAGGTAGGACTTCGCCATTCCTTCTCATGTTCAACCTCCGACATTCTAATAATCCTTGAGGCGCTAATTCTTCTACAATTTCCTGCTCCGTACAGTTAAGAAGATCCCGACAGACCACAACACCCCTTGAGGTGTTGAGCGTGCCGTGGGGATCAACACGTACAGTTAGTTCTCCAATTTTTTTAAGACCTAGGATCTTCTGTGACTATATATCATTTACAGTCTCTACATGAAGTCCTGTGAAAGTTTTCCTAATTTCCTTAACAGGGCCTCCAGCACATTTTGTTATTTCTCGAGCGATGAGGAATGGACTCACCTTCGAGAAATTACCGTCTTCTTTTGTAACAACTAAGTACTTTGGCTTTGGAACGTTGCTTTTGAAGAAAGCTTTTTGCAAGCTTTTCCTAGCCTCAACTTCAATTTTACGAGATTCCGCGCTCTTTCTCCGTTTTGCCTCAGGCGAAACGGCCGGTTCTAAACGAGGGTGTTTGCGTGAACCCTCTGCCACGTTTGGTTGTTCAGTTTGCATGAACAGTTCATCCCTGCTGTAGTAAGGCTAGCCGCCGGGGTACACCCCCACTCCAGGGCTACCAACCCTAGAGGTCCGTTCCGGTACTCCGGTGGAACCGGCATATGTCCTGGCAGAGAGCGGATGCGCAGTCTCTGCACTGACTCCAGGCCCTTACACACTAAAGCTTTCAGGGCTCCCATGCTCCGAACATGGGTACCTTAACTACATGCTTGCCATCGCGGGGGGCATGTGGACGACGAAAGGTCTCCGTTACACCTGCAAATAACTTTGACCGTGGCCGCCACATCGCCAGCTCTAAAGGCGGTATTAATCCATTTCCATAATCGTTAAGAATTTCGTATCTGCAGGTGGCCGCAAAGTCCAGTCCTGTAATTCGGCCTATAGATGAAAATCGGCCGAAAAAAGCATATCCGAGAAACAACACTCGGAACTCCGTTAGCCAGCTATATGTAATGTACTTAAGTACAGCTGTTGCCGCCCTGGACGTGGAACGTAGATGTTGTGTTCCGGACGTGGGGATTACCTACTTCAGGGCTAAATTGTTCTTTAACATCATTAACCGCTAGTTCCATCTAAAGATTAAAAAGCAACGGGGATAGGGAACATCCTTGTCGGACTCCCTTTCTTATTTCTTATAATTATTAAAATTTATTAAATTTTAATAATTATTTTTTAATATAAAAAAACCACTATTCCTCTCCATCAAATATTTTTTCTTCTTTTTTTTACCTCCGGGACACCGTTAGGTATTACTTCAGAGGATGAAATGAATGATTTCTAGCGCATGTGAAAATACCATGCCTGATCGGTATTCGAACCCGGGATTTATCTAAAACCCGCATTTGTTTAAAATAAAATCAAAAGTTTATTTTATGGAAACACGATATGTTCTTTCGTTTTGCTTTTAAATTTTACTAATAAAAAATTAATTAGTTGTTTAGGATTAATTATATTATTTATAAAAAAAACTATAACGTATTCAGTTAGCTTGTTAGAGTGAAGAATAAACAAATGTTGCTGATTCACGTCCCTTATATCAATACCGATTCACAACACGGCCGTATCTATATACAATATAATAATCATTACTCATATTAGTCACCGTATAAGTAATTAATCATATAGTACCCATGTAATCAAATTTATAGTATTATGTCATTCATTTCTATTAAAACCCTTCATTTTTTCATATGATCATTCTTTTATTCTCGTGTTCAAGTTTTGTGTTTCTGTTACGTATTTACTCTAATGCTATTTAAGGTTAATATAACTTAATGCAATTTTTTTAAGTTTACTGGAAGTTGAGTAGTGTATTCCTAGATTTGTGTCTGTACGATTTGAATTATACCACTATTTTGACACCATATCTGATACCGATTCAGCTGATAATATTGCACGATTATTGATATCCCTTCCAAAAAACATGCCGCGAAAAAAGCCGTAAGTCGTGCAGTAAAACACATTTTAAAACCTTACAATATACAGAGTAATCCAACGGCGTTGATTTCAGATGTCGTTAATAAAACTGCTAACATAAGTGGAAGTTGTGCTGCTTCAGTGCACAACGTGATTCACGAGTGTAAATCTACTAATGAATTATTATTTTATTTTTGAAACGAACTAACTTTAATAGACAAAGTATTATGAGTTGTAAATGGCGATAACGATCTACCAGATTTCCGAAGAACAATATTTTATAAATTTTTAAAAAGTATGAATTTTAAATACGAAAAACGGGGCTGAGAAAGTGCTTTAATTGAAAGGAATGATACCATTATATGGAGAAGATATTTCTCGCTGAAATAAAGAAAATGAGGCAAGAACAGAGTAGGATATATTATATGGATGAAACTTGGGTCAACGAAGGCTTCACGAAAAATTTCGTTTGGAAAGATTAAGCTGTGAATTTATCAAAAGAAGCGTTTCTGTGTGACTTATCAAACGGTAATAAGACTCCATCGGATAAAGGTTGGCATCTCATAATTAAGCTTATCGTCGGTAACATCGGGTTTGTTAATGGTGGTCTGGGGATGTTTTAATCTAAATGTACAGATTCATAACTATACAGAATGTATAGATCTAAATCTATAGATTCATAAATCTACAGATTCGTTCATAACGAGATGAGTCTTTCGAGAAATAGTTTAGCGATAGGTAACTTCTGGAACATAATTCGGTTATTGTCTTCGGCAAAGGTCCTTAACATTTTATGTAAAAAGGAAAACATTCCAGCTGTGTCTTGGAGAAAGAATGATATCGAAATGTGGCTTAGTACAAAAGGAGTTATTTTTGAAGAGGATGAACTTAAGGTCTAATTATTGCAAAGGATTTTGCGTATTAAAAGTAATTTTAATGTGTTTAAAATTGACGAGTTAGCAAGATCCAATGGTAAAACTGTGCTTTGATTACCCCTCTACCATTGTGAACTCAACCCAATTCAGTTAATTTGGGGACAAAACAAAGTTTACATAGCAACAGAAAATACTACTTTTAAAATATCTGATGTTAAAAATTTAACCTTAAAAGCCATCAACAAAACGGGCCAGCAGGAATGAAAAAACTGGGTAAAACATGTTACGAACACTGTTGAACCAAATTACTGGGAATTAGATAATGTAATAGAAAACAAAATTGAAACTCCAGCTGTACCTCTTAAGACTGACAGTACTACGGATTTCTCACAATCATATGACAAAAACTGAATTGAATTTAAAAATTTAATCTAAAATATTAGTGAACTTTTACTGTTAACGGCGAATTGACAAAGAACTCAAGGAAACTAAGTAACAATAAACAATTTTAATGAGTAAATACTCATGGATCATCAGAGGTGGGAACAAGGTAAGAAATATTTATTGATTATTTAATATTCTTAATTTATTTAAGTTTAAAATGTATGTATAATTTTTGTAAAATACAATAGCGCGTGGTTACTGAATATTAACATCGCGTAGCTTCTTTTACATGCATCAGTACTTACAGGAGATGATTGTGAATCGGCCGCCTGAACACTCATGCGCGCAGTCTGTTTACTTGAACTCTGTAAGCTAACTGAATTAGGTATAGACAACTACAATCAATAATTAAAATAGTTCTTTGCATATTTAATTTTCTATTATTTCATGTTTTTATAATATAAATTATTAGTATAGAATAGGCCTTAACAGCTCCTGTTTTTTATTTTAAAATTAATTGTGTATTATCTAATTCTTCCCTAACCAAGACCTTACCACACGAATTTCTGCATAATCCATCCAGACAAATGCTGGAGAAGTTCCTTTATTTATTATTGAAATAGTATACTTACTCGTTCGTGATATGATCTAAATAATGCTTAATTTTTAGCGATAGAATAAAGTGTTTATTTATAACAAGTAATTATAAAATTAAAATAAGTAATTCCACATTATATTACACAAATATGTATTATGGAAATTAATATGAACATCATGGGTGAATCTCAATATTTTTAATCTTTTTTGCGTAGATATTCTATTCTTAAATGTATCTTTCAGTTTTTGTTTTGATACTTCCTTATATAAGTTGAAAAGCATCTGGGGCAGCCCACATCCTTTTCTCACTTCTTTCTTGCAAAGAATTGAGAAAAGGAAGCTTGCCTTTCTTCAACTTATATTCTTAACACGGCTACTTTTAACACATTATTGCAAGCAGCAAAATGAGAAAATTATTTTAATTCGGAAAAATTTATTGTCGAAACCTACAACCCTTACAATAGAAGATAGATTGAATAGACAGTATGAAAACAAGAGATAAATGATCTAATCAAACCGTTGGAGATTATTCTATTTTCATACTAATAGGGGATATAATAACAGGAGAAAGGACATAAAAAAAAGTTAGCAAGTTAATTCTTCGTCAAAAAAATAAAATAGATAACCTTTCAGACCTTTCAGAATTCTGAACTAACTATAAACTAGTGACACGAAGAATAAATAATTAGGCGTAAACTCAGTGCAATATGTAAGCAGGATAGAAAAAAGAGACAACAAAGTTGTCATACTTTCCTGACATTTTTAAAAAAGTTTGTTTTTAAATCCAGGATTATACTGTGATGAGATGGTGCTCCTCGGATGGTAACGACGAGACAAAGCAACACCAAACAAAGCGAAAAAAGTTTTAAAAAATTTGTTAAAATCGATATGTTTAAAATTTTATAGGCTCCCGCATCCTCAAAATTGTTCCCAAATTATGTTTTTTTGGACCACTTGCATTACTACTATGCTTAGGAAGACAAAAAAATCTGTTAAAAAATATGAATATAAATAAAAAGAGTTTTTTCTTCAATTTTTAGGGAAGGGAAGAATTTGGGAGAAATATTTTTTCTTTAAATGATTAGATAAGCATATACGCATATACTGAGCTTACTATAAGAAGGCTTAAGTTTGCAAAACTTTGAGAAAACTGAACCCCAAAGAAACTATCTACCCCACCCCTTGAAGATATTGACCCCAAACTTTTGTCTACAAATTGTCCTATATACACAAGTATTTGTGTCAAATTTCATCAAAATCGGTTTATTCAATCAAAAGTTATAAAGCTTCAAACACGCCAAAACACATACGTACATCTGTACGAACATTACCCCTCCACTTTATTTTATTTTTTGGGGATCCCTGAGTAATGAAGGATCGAGAAATACAAAAAAAGCATACCTCATTTTTTGACTGATTACCGTACTTCCTTTCTTGCAGTGTAGTTCTAGAGTTGTGATGCCAGGAAATTAAGATTATTTAAAAAAAAGTACTACAAGTACCTGCTGTTATTAGGTTTACGTGTAAAGCATTTATATACAGATATATTTGAATGTATTATCTTGCTCAGACTTACCTGACACTAATAATTATTATTGCGATAAGTAAAAAGTCATTTTCAGTTTCAGATTTTGAAGAATCTAAAATCTGAAAATAGGAAAATTAAATTGGAAACTTTTAAGACAATGGTATTATACTTTCCCAAGAACCTGACTTCGCTCATTAATTTAATAAGGGGGTACATAGAAAATTCATAAATCCCCAAATATAACTTTATGTTTATTTTATTCTATTTTAATATTATCGTATTTAAGCATACCATGGAAAATAAAAATTAAATTCATTATTTATCGGGGTAAATTACATTTAAATAAATACAGGTTAACTAAATAAACAAATTAATTTATTTATTTATTCTATAGTTATAAGATCGCTAAAAAAATTATTTATTGATTTATTTTTATTCTTCTACAATAAAATTTAATTCATTACTATTTTTAGAAACAGATTTATTTATTTTTTTAAAACTCGAAATAATTTCATTTTACTTACTTGAACGAAGTAAAGGAAGTATTGTTATCGCGAATAATTTCTGTTTTCAGATTTCAACGGAATATTCATTATGACCATCCCTGAATCCATTTTGATTAGTTTCGGCGTAACGTCTGTACGTACGTATGTATGTATGTATCTCGCATAACTCAAAAACGATTAGCCGTAGAATGTTGAAGTTTTGGACTTAGGACTATTGTAATATATAGTTGCACCTCCCCTTTTGATTGCAATCGACTGGACCAAAAGTGTCCAAAAAAGCCCAAAATCCAAAAAATTTGAAATTTTTTCCTAACTGATTTGGATTTATTCTTTAACATTTGTCTTAATTGCAGAAATAAGCCCTCGTTGAGAGCTTTTCAACAACGTATCATAAGTGGTACTTATTTTCACTGGTTCTAGAGTTATCGCCAAATAAAATTTTAATTAATGAAATACTTGGATCTTACAAGGGGAAGGTACATCGGTTCAAATCCGACTTCATCTCCTTTATTTTAACTTTTTTCCTTTAATTTAAATATATTGATTTATTAATAATTATTAACCAACCTCTGACTGTAAAAAGATTTTTACGTTAAATAATAAGCTAACAATAAAAAAATGAAAAAAAAAATAACAACAGAAGTTATTAATGAATGAAACAAAATTTTATGTACTTTTCATTTTTTTTAAATGTGTGTTTGTAATTTAATAAGCGTACAAGAAAATCATGTGGTGTTCACATCAGGTTTTTAATGTAGAATCTAAAAATGATATTACAGGCAAAGAAATTCATGTTTTCGCAACGTTGTAATGGATTAAATTATATAAATATGAACATTATTATGATTCATTTTTATAAAATTTATATATCTATAAACCTATAAAAATGACTAACTCTATCATTCAAGTTACTGTTGTTTCTTTTATTAAATTTATAGAATTTAATCATCAAATTGAAGAAAATTTATTATTTATATAATTGTTAAAATTGTTGATTGTAAATTTATCATTAACCGAGTGATTTAAAAAGGACTTCACAACTTTAAAAGCATATAGAAATTTATAGTGATAATTTACAGATTTGGTTAAGGTCTCATTTCATAGAAAAATTTCATAATTTAATTTCATAAAAAAAAGTTTGTCACCCAACATTCGCTTTGGTTCGATACATCCCACCTGAAGTCGATTTCATTCCAGACTCTAGCCAATAAGAAGGCGTTATCTCTGCAGCTGCGGCGTTAATTCGAAGTCTTAGCTCAACAAGATCAGCAGGCAAAGGTGGTACATACACCTGATCTTTAATGAAATCCCACGAGAAAAAATCTAGCGGAACCAAATCTGGGTAGCGAGGTGGCCATGCGATTGGACTTTCACTGCCGACCCACCGACCTGGGAACCGAATATCAAGTAAATTTCGGATTTCTAGGCGTGGTAGTAACGGCGACAATCTTGGTCATCGTAGGTAACTGAAGAATTAGAAAATTTTGAAGCATGTCAAGATAAACGATACCATTTACGGTTTCCTCCTGAAGAAGAACAGGATGTCCATTCTGGATGAAGAACAACCTGTCTCAACGAAGGTTTGGTGCCAAGAGTTAACTGTATCCCTACTAGTAATCTCCTTACAGTACTCTCTACGAAAGTTAAGTTGACATGCAATTGTTGACTGCAAATCATGAAACCAAAACACACAGCGAGCACGATCCGCATCAGAAAATGTACCCATTTTTAACAACATTGGTGACAGCGCTGGAATTCGATACTATTGAACTACGAAACGTCGAAATGTAATGTGTTTTTCTATGAAATGAGACCTCAACCGAATCTGTAAATTATTTCAATAATTTTTTATATGGTTTTCAAGTCAACCTAATAATTTTATAACAAAATTAAAATACGGGCAACTATTATCATTATGATTGCAAGTTATAATCGTACATATTTCTTTTTCATTGAACGTTTACCGAATTCAGTTTTAAAATAATAATTGTAATGATTTTCAAAAGCATTACGAAAAAATTAAAAGTTTTATCTGTAATATGTGATATATTTTATATTATTTAAAAACTATCCATTACAAAATGATTACGTTTTTAATAATCTTTTTCTACGAATACACTTCACAAGTATCGCAACCCAATTATTGTTAAGCGGTAGGTCTCATTTAGCCTTAAATGACCATTTCTGAGTGAAATCCCATTACCAATGATGATTTTGTTTATTTCCAGTTACCTGATGTATACATTAAATCCCATTGGGAAAAAAATAAATTTATCATAATATACTACCAAGGGATATATGTAATATTCTCTCTTTTCCAACAGAAGGATGAAGGCAATTATTTTGAAGAATTTTTGTGTGAAACAGTAATAGCGTTAAAACAATAATAAATAAAAATTGTTAAAAAATAGTATTAAGAAATAGCATAGTGGAGAATTTTCAACGAACATCACTAAGGTCCAGCATTTGAACCCTTTTCAGCCGTTTATGTCATCACCTTCAAAGCGTGTCTAATTAATCTAACCATTAATTTAGAACTGAAACGATCAATCTCATCCCGAGCCTGGGAAAATGATCCCAGATGTTCATATATTTCAGAATTCCTTATGAACCAAGGCGGTTAGGTCACTTTCTTGCATATCTTATTCTGTGACCCTTGGATCATTTTAATGTTGCCCTAGTAACACTTTAATGTTGGCACTAGTCGTTGCCCAGAGCTGAATCCCAAACGTCCATATCGGTTTCAAGATCTTAGATTAAAATCTAAATTTGTTAGAATCTATCAGATAAACCCAAAATATTTTATCTTTTAAATATATTTTCTTCCTACAATCCATATCGGTTTTAAGAATTTTAAATATAAAATATTTATCTTTTAAATATTTTTTCTTGTAAATACTTTTTTTTTATTATTATTATTGAACAAACGTCAAATGCTGCAGATGGTCATTAAATCGTTGTCCGTATTATGAAATAAATTCTTTAATTTTCTGCTTCACGGTATTAAATCGAATTTTTTTGTGCATAAATGCATTTTTAAATTACCATAGTCTACATAGAATTTTTAGATATTTTGTTTGGAAACATGGAAGAATTTCAATTTTTAGTTCTCGATATACCCAACGTTGAACTCCGTTTGTCCAAACAAATTTCAAAATTTACTTTTACAGTCTCTTAGGGATGATTTTTCAATCAATATACTTCTCGCTGACAAATGGAGTTGTTTTATGTTAATTTCTATGCTATTCTAGGTGATATGACGATCCAAATGCGTTTCTACCTTATATCCCCTGACTGGAGCAAGACTATTTTATTCAATAACAGAATAAATACTCCTTTACAAAGAGTGAAAATAACATGTGAAGATTTGGTTTCATTAGACTTATTTCAGGTTATTATTGCAAATAAATATTTAAAATTTCTATTTTATTAAATACATTTAAAATGAATTGATTATACTTAAAATGAACGACTGTTTTTATGGAGTGTCCTGATATTTAACTTTATATCAATTATTGTTATTGTACGCTGCCATTTTCCTAATTTTTCTAAATAAAAAAGCCGCAAAAAATTCTGAGAATTAATCTGATATAACTTATACCTCTGAATAAGATAAAATTAATTTAAGAAAAAAATTACTTAATGACAAAACATATTTTTGTGAAATATTCTAATCTCACAAAAATCTGATCCAACGATATCTTTTTCGGTAAGCGAAAAAAGTAACTTTAAAGGCGCGACAGTATACGGCGCGGCAGAACAACCAATACAGCCACTGCCACTGTTTTGCGACGCGACTGGCTGTACCTACTTCCGATTACTTGACTAAAAACATAACAAATACAAAAAAAAATTAAATACAAATTACAGCCACTTCCTTGTAGTTTTGTTGGGTAACGCTAAGAAATCGTGCAAAATTCATTTTTACCCGAAGGACAAGTAACCAAACGGATGTTTATATATGCCAATAATATTTTTTATGTCCACATATTTTTTTAATTTTAATAAATGTTTTAAGGGTTTATACATAATAAATTAATAATTTTTTCTTAAACCTTTTCGCGGTGAGACTTTTGCAAATGATAAATAAATATATATATAAACGTTAAAATACCATCGAAACTTAACTACAACTACCACTTTTTTAATTTAATTTTCTAATACAAAATTTATTGTAATACGATGTAACTAATGTGTGATTAATTTTTCCAAATCACTTGTTTTAGTTTTTTCAGGTATTAATAATATTATATATTTGTGAATTAAAAATGGTAATCTAAATTAAAATAGTTCTAATAAGCAGTATGCTAGAATGTATAATAATAATAATAATAATAATAATAATAATAATAATAATAATAATAATAATAATAATAATAATAATACTGGAACCACACAACAAGCCCAATACACTAAAGGAAATCTGTGAATGGCCTATATAGACTTAAAAAGACATTCGATTGTGTGCCGCAATCATGGCTGACGAAGATCTTAGAAACCAGTCAAGTTGATGAAAAGACGATTAGGTTCTTGAGGCATAACCCACCGAGTTGGTCTAGTGGTGAACGCGTCTTCCCAAATCAGCTGATTTGGAAGTCGAGAGTTCCACTATTCAAGTCCTAGTAAAGCCAGTTATTTTTACACGGATTTGAATACTAGATCGTGGATACCAGTGTTCTTTGGTGGTTGGGTTTCAATTAACCACACATCTCAGGAATGGTTGAACTGAGAATGTACAAGACCACACTTCATTTACACTCATACATATCATCCTCATTCATCCTCTGAAGTATTATCTGAACGGTAATTACCGGAGACTAAACAGGAAAAAGAAAGGAAAGGTTCTTGAGGCATGCAATGTGTCCTTGGAGCACGATACTAATCGCAAACAGTGGAACAAGAAAAATATAAACAGAACCCATAAATCTAACTAGAGGAACATTTCGAGGAGACGCCCTAAGCCCACTCTGGTTCTGTATGGCTGTTAATCCGCTCTCAATCATGCTAGAGGAATCAAAGTACGGTTACAATATAAAATCGCGAGCAGGAGATTACAAACTGGCACGCCTATTCTGTATGGATGACTTAAAGATTTAAGGAGGGACTGAACATCAGCTGCGGCAACTGCTCAAACTTGTCGAAATGTTCAGCGAAGACATTAAAATGAAGCTAGGAATAAGTAAATTCAAGATAATTGCCATTGTGAAGGAAAAGTTCCACCAGGCGCAAGATTTCCCTGTAGAGGCAAGGTAGCACAGAAGCAATGAAAGAAGAGGACCTGTACAAGTACCTAGGATGAGATCAAACAATAAGTTGGAGCAAAAAGCTATAAAAGAGAAACTTAAGAAAACGTATGAAAAGACGTAAAAATTAACTTTAAAATCGGAACTTAATGCGGGAATAAAGTAAACGCATTGAACACATATGCAGTACCAGTACTCACGTTTGCATTACGTATAATAAAGTACAGTGAAACAAAGTTAGACAAGTTGAACAGACTCATAATAAAATTATTCTACCAAGAAAAGTTCCATAATATCCATTCGTCATAAGAAAGATTCAGACTCCCGAGAAAGAAAGGAGAAAGAGGAGTACTCGATATTAAAAATCTGTGGTACGGCCAGAACGAATACTTAAAGAATTTCTTCAATAACAAGTAACACCTCTTCTATCAAGCCATCGTAGCGGCAGACCATAACTGTGCACCATTGAACCTAGCCAACAGGGCTAACAACGTAGAACACAAGAAAGAGAGCAATGCAGATAAAATTCTAGACTGGGGAAGGAAAAAACCGCACGAGAAATATAGGCACCGCCTATACCAGGAAGGAGTCGACAAAGCAGCTTCAAATAATTGGCTTGTGCAAGGAAAGTTACATTCCGAGACGGAGGGGTTTATATGTAGCATACAGGATGAACTAGTATCAACAAGAAATTTATTCTTAAAGAAAATATTAACTTCAAATGTAGGCTATGTATGCAACACAATGAAACAATAGAACATGTAATCACTGGATTATAGTTCCGACGGAGTATACCAGGAGGCACAATCACATGGCAAAAATAGTACACATAGAACTCTGCAACAGATACAAGTTACAGTTTCAAAATAAGTCCCGACTATACTTATGAGCCAGCCTCCTTTTTGGAGAACAACAATGCAAAAATTCTCTGGAACCAAGGAATTGTAACAGTAAAACCTATCAACTGTAATAAGCCAAATATAGTAGTAGTTGACAAAATGGAAAAAGTAACTTACCTAATAGACGTAGCCATCCCATCAAGTAGCAATCTCAACATTAAACACACATTAAACATTAATACCTCTACTTTGCACAACAGTTTTGAAAAACTGAAGATCCAGTAGAAGACCCAAGCTCTAATTATCACGCAAAGGAGCATGATAATTGACACTTGCCATGTTGCTTGGAAGGCGCTTAATCAACAATAGCAAGCCTAATCTTGTTCGTATAAATTACTCCGAGTTTAGGGAATATTACAGACAAACGGCTGTGAAAGTGTGGAATAATAATAATAACCATTAGAGCCTGTCGACTGGGTCAGTTCTCGTCATGTTCTGGGGTCGGTACGCTGGGTCGGGTACTCTCTGATGTCCTGAAGTTAAGTTGTCCACGTCAGGTGGGTCAAGTCGGTTCTTCTTGTCCAGTCCAGTCCAGGTGGGTCAGGTCAGGTAAGTCATATCAGGGAAGTCACATCAGATAAGTCATATCAGGTGGTCAGGTAAAAGGTAAACAGAAAAATAAAAAGATAGGTCAGGTCAGGTTGATCAGATCAGATGGGTTGGGTTTTCCTCCCAAGTCAGGGGATGGTCGCGGGTTCCTGTCATGCCCGCAGTGTGTACGCCTAGTCGGGTTCTCTCCGTCCTGTCGGGTAGGTCGGGTCCTCTTCGTTGAGTGTACAAAAAGTTTATCTTAATTTCTATTTCATATTATACGTATGTAAAAAAAGAAACGTTTCAGATAAGTATCGATGGTATTTTAACATTTTACACTGCTTATGTGTTACATTTAATAACATATATGTGTATATAAAATACATAAAAAATTCTTTACAGAAAATACATTTAATTATTAATTTATTATGTACGGACCGTCGACACATTAAATAAAATAATATGTACTTGATTTAATAAAATAAAAGTTAGTTATAGTTGGTTGGATCTATGTAAAGCTACAGAAGGGAACAAACAAACAATGTTAACTACATTACAGAATTAGTTCTCAGTTGAAAGTAGTCGGTTAAAAATAGAAATTAACTTTATACATTTATATATATATATATATATATAAATATATATAATATATTTACATATAATTACCTATTTTAGGTCCCGTAGTCGGACCTCTTTATCATGACAAAAAGACCCGACCAGGCAGGTAATGTTCTCTGTCATGTAGTATCGCTGGCTTATTCCATTATTAATTGAAGAAATACGTTTAATAACATATCGTTTTTTTTTAATTGATCTTCAATTATACATTTTTCATCTGAAACAAAAAATTAAAATATACATTAAAATAATACAGAATATTTTATAACTGCAATTAAAACTACGATTATATAAAAAAATAAATAATCGTTACCCAGATACATTTCTTACAATATAGAAAAAATGAAAATATTTATAAATATTGGTTATACAATTATTCAGCCGCCATTTTTTAAATATTTCACTGAGATGAAATGCTATTGTATTTATAATTTAGCTATTTGTATTCATAATACATCTTCACATCTTACAATTTTTTGCTATCCCATGCAGTTAACGCACGTAAAATATTTTAAAAAACTGAATAACTTTTCTAACATAATATTTTATGCTATATAAATTTATTTTTATCTAAAAAAAAAATATCCTCATTTATAACTAAAATAATTATTTTTCACAAAAGAAAAATATATATGTAAAAGTTATGCGATCATCTTTATGTTAAATTTATTTTCATTTCAATCTTACATTAATTTTACCCATTACTTCAAAATGTTCATCACAATATTGGTGCACTGTATTCTTATTTGTTTTATATCACATTTATTACTATATAAATAGTTAACACCTGAAAACCCCCAACCTAAGTGCAAGATATAGACCTACTAAAAAAATCGACGAGTATAAATTAAATATAAGTTACCCCACAAGGGGTAAATGTAATAATCCCATCAGGGGTACTATCATTTTTTCAATCTTCGTGGCGGAGAGATAGTGTTGTTTTATCCCTTCTTCCGGTAGTTCCGGATTTCAAATCCCAGTCAGGCATCGCATTTTCCATACGCCAAAAATTTCCATTCTCACAGGACAAAATGACCAAAGCAGTCGATGCGCGTCATTTCAAAAAATAATAATGCCCGGACAAAATCAAGCCCGATGTTCGTGCAATTACATCTACGGACACGTTCGGGGCGGGCAATGACGTCGTACTTCAGTACTTTCACCTATTTCGGCCAATGGGGGATGGTTTTGCTCAGAAGCTTCCTTGTGGATACGGGATTGGCGGTCCAAGGCGGTTCGAGCTGGTCGAAATTATCTTATCACTTTCCGGTGTTGCTAGCACCGGATCCGGGAGGCATGACCGTGATCTTTTTTTCCGACGTGACTTTGAGCGGAGTGCAGACGGAGAGAACTTATTCCCCTTCGCGGTAATGGAAATCGAGTTGGGGATGGGCTTGCTCTGCCTATGTCTTGCACCGTTCGACGTGAGTCAGTCACTTCAGCCCTTGGCAGGGATTATCTCAGGGTGAAGATATCGGAGCTCTCATTGCTATGTGCTATGGGATGTCGGTATAGCGGGTCAGATAGTACCTGACTCCTTGGCTTGGGTTAAATCTGTAAGGAGGCGGCAGACTGGGAAGCCCATATACCCCCTCCTGTAGGAGGCGTGCGGGGCATACCTAACCTCCTCTCCTCCCGCACCTTTGACATATTGGCTGGCGTCACTTCTTCATTCATTGAAACTTTAACTTTCACGATTTCGATGGCAAAGCTTCCACGTAAAACCTTATCTTGAAGAGCTTCAGAAGCGAAGCGAAGCGAAAGAAGAGCATTAAGTTTGGAGATACTGAAAAGAGAGACGAAGTAAGTTTTGACCGAACGATGGCGAAATGTTGCCATAATATTTGGTGATTAAAACGAAAGGAAATTTCACTAAGATTAGTTCTTTTGTAATTGCTGCAGGCGCTGCAGGAGGACCTGTTAAGGAGACAAGGAAGATTACTATGGGACTATTTGTTGCAACGATAAACTACCTATAATCATCACGGCTACACAAAACCATGAAGATGGCTTATAAACATCGAGGACGTACCACATGGTACGCTAGTATCTCCAAGGGAGTAGTTGTGTGCAGGGATTTTGTAGAGGAACTCTGTGGAGAAGGAGTTGTTGTATGTCGACGACTGAAATCACGACGCACAGCGAACTTGTACCCACCGCATCGCATGTCTTGATGTTTAACAAACCCAATGTTCCGAAAAGATAAAGGCTGATTTTCATAGACTAGTTGTTGGTTCATTCATCCAGACTCCATTGCGGTACTTTGGGTGTCAGAAATTCGGACATAGAACAGGCGATGCACTAAAAACAAATTTATCCTTGTGGTTACCCATTAAATCCGGATGATCAGTCGGCTTGTGTCAATTGCCATGGGCATCGCTCGCGAAATTGCGAAACCGTCCGATTTATGAGGAGGAAGTAGCAATGAAAGAAATAAAGATCATTCAAAAGGTCAGCCACTTCGAAGCTAGAAAAAATCATGTATAGCAGATAACTGAAGGTTGCGTCTTATGCTCAGGTTGTTGCAGTTCCTGCAGCTTCTTTTAAACCAAAAGACGTAATCTCTAAACTGTCACCAGCTCCATCGGACGTGGTCAAACATATCATCAGTAACAAATTGAAATGTTGCGACGCAGGAAAAAAGCCTCCAAACAAAAGATTGTACAACTTTTGAATGAGCCTTCGATCAGTCAGAAGTGAAGGAAAGTGAAGATAAACTGCAGAAGAAGTTTGAAAATAATGCATCGATAATTGAAATAGAGAAAATTCTCATTTAAGGAATCAGGAAAGAAGACGAAGTAATGATGAATTAGAAGAGTGCTGGGCCAGCATCAGTGTAGCCCGTGGAAGCTCAAAAAGTGTGGCAAGTTTTTTCGCCGCCCCAAACGTTTTATGAGAGCATCAAGACAATGCTCACTGCCCCATCTAATACAATGCTCACCGCCCCATCTTGGTCGGTATCATCAAATGCCGGCAGCAAAGCATCCTCCGTTATCTATTGCAAATATGGATCGAAAGATTCCATTTCAGAGGCCTCAGACAACCTGGGATACTCTGGAATCAGAGATGGAGGCCATCAAGAGGGTGGAGAGAAGTAAAAAATGATGGCCTAAAGGTAAACCTAGGCGATAAATCATGGGCGTGCAGTCAGTTTTTAAGTTTTTCTGACTAATTTCATGTAAGGATGGAGTTTTTAATAATCGCAGGACTTCAAAGCCGTTTTGATAGATTTGAAATTTCTTTAGAAATGAATTATATGTTTTTAAGTGGCAAGAGGAACTATACACACCCTTGTCGTCTTGTGTTCTTCTGCGGTTTTAATGTCCTATAGCAAGTCTATTTCTGGATGATCTGTGTAAGTCGCTAGTTATTTTACTAGGGAGGGAAAGAATTTATTTCGCACTTCACCGCTATATCAACGGTAGCTTTTCCTCAATCCAACTACGACACGAAGACTTCCAGTCTTGTTATTGTTAAGGAACAGGGATCCCTTTTTTCTCACATTCATTGCATAATTGTCAGAAGTACATACGAGTGATCCGATGTGAAATCGTAGTCGTTTTTTCACATTAGTATAAAAAGGCGATACTCCCGAACTGACATAAAAATCTAGCAAGTCAGGAATCTTTGTTGGATCTGAAAGCCAATAGGTTGGTTGAAACCAGAGATAACGTGTAGTCGCATGCTTTCGATAGACACCTTTAGGGCCCTTCCGCGTGTAGTTGTAAGCCGTGATACCCACAATACATTCTTCGCATTCCAGTTACCTCCCGCAATGAATCAGCACCCAAGTGAGGTAAAATATTCCCTCTCGCCACGCGGTAACGTGGCGAGAGGGAGAGTAAATTTCTGTAATTTAATAGGCCCTAACCAGTCTAAGATCTCAATCGAGGTTGCCTGAATGTAGACAATACTGAATGGAGAGAACTGACTGTGTCGTAGCTCATCTCTTACCACAATCGCAGTACCCCCATGTGCCCTGCCATCTGGATGGTTGGTTATGTACACTGGACAAAATCTAATGTTCAAATAGTTTCTGTTACAAGGATTATGTCTAGCAGTTCACAGATCAGCGTCCCCAGTTCCTCCCTACGGTTCATTACTCTACTGATATTCCATATTGCTATTTCAGGTAATCTCTTATCAATAAATTTTAGAAATTACGTTTGTAAACAGACCCAGCAGGTTCCCAATCTGTTGAACAAATAACTTAATATTACTTGCTAGCGTCTCAAATTTAATAAGTGTAATTGAATTCTTATGATCGTTTCCCATCACTGCTTCAACTAAGGATTGAGATGTTTATTGGGAGTGTCTTAGTTACTATTATTCGTATTTCTACTGGTCCTCTGTACTAAAGACGGTAAATCACCTTGGTCTAGGTTGTAGGATTTGTCTCTTGGACCCTGGAATCTCATAAGAATGTTCATCGGAACACAACTTATTATTTTTTTCTTTCTAGAATCTCTTCTTAGCAGTCCTGTGTCCCCCTGCACACTTCATACAGTGGTATGGTCTCATACAGTTATTTCTACAATGTCCGTACTGCTGACATCTCATACATTGTACCATTCCTGAAGTTCTCTTTGGGGTTTCAAATTTAACACAACAGTTAGCTACGTTTTTATTCCGAACACATCCTTATTATTATCCTTACGTTCCAAGTTCACGAAAATCGTAGCCATCGGCTCTTCTTTTATTCGGTGGCGAGCATTTACGAAACTCCGAACTTTGTGCCCCTGACTTTCAATCTCCCCTGTATAACAGTAAGTGGGATCGAGTTGTGAAGATTCTTTAACACCACCCGAAACGCCCTCTCATCACATCTTGTGAAGTTATGTCATATTAGGTTATTTTTCCGAACCACACGAATTATTGTCTTGTACCTCTCAATATCCTTCGACAGCAGTAGAAGTTGTTTATTGTTTTTATTCGTACATTATATCCTGTCATGTCCACTACCAATTCCAACAACTCGTATAGCCTCGTAACATCCGAAATGCCATATAATATTTTGGAGGAGATTTAATTTCTTCCTTTTGTTGGTCAACTCCATCAGTTGATCAAATCCATTTGAAAGAGGTATGTCATTTTCAGGAATTGTGTTAGTTACCGTTAATGTGGGTAATACCGGTACCATTTGCCATGACGGATTGACCGTTATGGAGTTTTTAATATCAGAATCACTATTACTCTCCGAGGGACCACTCATATTTTCGATGATGTCATCTCTTATCAACTTCCTTCGTAATGACTTCCGTGGATCTCTTTTGGAACAATTTAATTGGTCACGCTTTCTATTTATCTGCATGTTGTTTTTATTTACCGCTCAGCAGTTGCTGTTTGCTGATCGGTTGCTATTTGGAACAGCCTGAAGCTGCTCCTTAGCAACGCTTCGATTACTAGGTTATGTAGTCTAGCTTAGGCCTTACACTGTCTAAACAACTAAAAAATTTGAATAAAAGATCTATCAGGTTTCTGCAGAAAACTTGAATTCTCTTTCATAATTGTAAAACTCTTTTTAATAATTATCTTGTTAAGGAAGCGTTTCGGAAATAAAAAAATTTAAGGACTCAAAATCCTTGTATTAACAATGAAAATATGATTTAAAATATCTTTCAACGTAATATTCATTGAAATCTAGGCATTTTTTAGATCAGGAGACGACCTTGAAGATCCCCCATTGAATCCTGCTGCTTATTCCTTGAACCAGTCGATGTCAATGAGGTGAATGTCGTCTATATATTCATACACTTCTTCATACACTTTAACTAACTCTCGATGAATTTCAACCTGCTAATGTTTTTACATTTAAAAAAACTAATCGCACTGATACTACTTAGCGATCCACGAGATTGGTATTCAACCTGGAATGTCAACCTAGCGTATGATTTAGAACTTTGAATCCTACTGAAAAATAACTTCTAACGCAATCAAGTGCTTTGAGCTAACTGAAGGCATTAAAGACAAGACATTTTCTAGATCATGAAGCATTTCAAACCATAATTTATCATTGGTAATATATACAAAAAATATTTATTTAAAAATGAAATCTTATACAGTATTTGTATGAAATCAGAAAGTTATCATTGTTGGACCAGAAAAATTTTATCATTATTCAGCTTGAACTAATAACAGATACCTTATTTCGGATACTGTGCTCGTAGACGTAGATAGCAAAGTGCTCGTGTGTATGCTAACAAAATATTATAACGATGAAAAAAGTACAACGTAGTAAAATTATGTTAATTTAAAATACACCAACTATATCTATTAACAAATTAAATAAGTTGTTATACTATTATAGTCCATTATCAGCGGTTCACTTGGATATTTTTCAACCGATTCCTGAAAAAGAGCGGTGGTAGTAGGTTTCATCGTACACATATTTTTTCTGTGTATATAAAAATCCTTCTCATGGACAAATGGACTGACTTTGGTGATTAATTCTTCTCTTAATTTTTAGAGGAAGTCCTCTGAAGATATCAAATAATTTTCAAAAATGTTAATTAAACATTTTTAAACAAAAAACTGCATTTTCTTTATAAGCAATTTCAAAGTAATTTTCATTTGTTCGTTATCATTAAAGTCTTTACAACTTTGCAGCTGCTAAAGGCGAATCTGGAACTGCTGGATAAATAGTTTGCTAGATGTAGGCTGCAGCTGAACGAAAAAGACTATCGATTCCGCATTTTACTCGAACAACTGAAAACGAATTATCATTCTTCTACCGAGATAAGGAAGTATCGTCTAGTTTTTGAAGCGAACCTCAAGCACCTGAGGGTAAATTCTAGGCTGCACATTATCCCTTCGAGAGCACCTAAACATTGTGGCACAGAATGCAAGCAACGTAATCAGCAAACGGGTACGTGGTGGGACCCTCCAGTCGACGTGCTTTAGGCCGCTACAATTTCTCTACTGTTCGCTCCTAAAGAGTTCTGTAAATATGTCCTTCATACGCCAAAACTGGTTGCTAAACTCATTTCCGTCATGAGAAAAAAACATATCACATTCGAGAGGAATGGGTGCCCTGATCATGATATGAAAATCATCAACTAGAAACCTCTATAACGATGCATCATATCAGTATTCTAACGGAACGATAGTACTCTTGTAGGTCTCCTTAGGGACCTCGAGTGCTACGGTTTGAATGCCAAGAATGCAATAAGGACTTCCTAACCTAGACTTTGATCCAAGCGATCCAAAAAGGACATCCCTATTTTTTCTGTATTAATCACAGAATCTGTTAAACAGACTGCTGACTGGCCGATAAAGATGTGCTTCAATTCTGCATCAGTGGGAACGGTCAGTGTTTACTAAATCTTTGGCTTAAATATTTAGAAAAGAGATATCATTTCAATTTTTATTGTACTCATGTGATTTTATATATCTCCTTACGACCATATCTATATACATAAATTTGTGAAAAATTATATATATAATTGTTTGTTTAGGATTATTCCCTTCTTAAGTAGAGCCAAATATTTATATAAGAGTATTTTTTCTCAACAAAACGGGTACATTTTTTTATTTTACTCTATCTGCTTCTGCCTTTGTTATAACTGTAACGCATGTAAGTCATTTAAGATATAAAAAGCATTAAAGAAAGTTTATTTCTATGAAAATAGTGATGCGTACATACAAGCTACCCCTGGTAAAAAAATTGAAGGTGTCACTTGTAAATCTGAAAATATTCTGGCATTTCGGTAGCTCTGCCAAGTTGATGTGCAACAATATGTTTGAACCAAAGAAGTAGGCAAGAGGAACGCATTTCATTCCTCACTTTCGAAGGCAAGCATGGCATGGCATACTTGTTACCTTCAGGATGCACATGTCAGTTTTGGAATCTGTTCTGATGTCAGTCTTTTCGGATACGGCACTTAACTTGGAAAACCGAGTCATTTTGATATTCTAAGTATTTTTGGGAAAAATCCAAGAAAAAGTCACTTGAAGAGCTTATGGTAAATAATAATGTATATTTCCTTTTTTCAAAAAGCCTTAGCCTATGCTCTTAATTCTTGCAACCAAAGAAAAATAGATTGCGATCCAATTTATTTGAATATTGTCGTAAGAGAGGTAATATCAGTATATTTTTATTTAATATCTAGCTCTTTATATATTTTGATATATTTTTTCTTACGTATTCTTTCGTGAGAAAAAATTGTTTCTTACATGAAATTCGGAAGCTCTGATTGACTTACTCATAATTAGCTATCCTACATTCTCAATAGCTAGAAAAGTTGAAATTTGATACAAATATTTTTAAGAGGTTCTTTAAAAAAATTGCCCGATTACCAGTTCTTAGAGGTTAAAAAAAGAATTCCTAAATTAAAAATACAGTTTTTGCCCATGTAAAGAACGGGTAATTACTCTAATTTTTTTTTTAATACGGATGACGAATTTATTTCAACATGGTCGATCCGATGAACTGGAATTTATAATTCCTTTTAAGGAACGTACGCTTAAAAAAAAAATTTTATTAATATTCCTAACTAAAAGTTCAAATTTAACTAAATTTCGCAGACTCGTTAATAACGTTGGCAATATGAATTTAATAATTTATCGTATAAGTCGTTTACGTTTTATTCAATGAACGATTCGAATTTCGATGCGTACTTGTTTCTTGAATCCGAACTATTGACTTTTTATTTTGTTTTAAAAATATAATGATAATAAACACGAATTGCAGGGGGCCTCTTTGACGACTTGGATATGAATGATGTTGGTGGAAGTTATATTTTATTATCGTTATGTTGGCGGAACTGTATATTTGGTACAGCGCATGACCGAAATACTCACTCTCTCTCTAGATACAGTACGCGTAGTTCCAGAAATAGAGGATTCACCTTATGTACATCTATCTATAAATAGAAACGCTAAAGCGTGGGATGAGCGGCGAGAGGCGTCTCACTTCTCCACCCCTTCTCTAACGACCATCCACTCTTTAACCATCGCTTCCTTCCCAAGGTCAACTCGATTTCCGTTCAAGGCCGCTTTTCACATTAATAAAATTTTAAATAAATTTCTTCATTCTTTATTTTTAATGATACTTTAATGATCATTGAACGCTAAAAAAAATCAATTTAGTAAATTCTTAATGATTTTTTGACGAATGAATTCTACTCGACTCTTTGAAAAGAAGAAAATTTTGTTAAAAAATTTAAGAGAACAGCTTAAACCGTATTCTTTTCGTTTTAAAAAAATTAAATGAAAGTAAAACTTATTTTTTAAATTTTAATTAACAATTTATAATTTTAAAATAAATTACGAGTAAAATATAGCTAAACGTTAAAATAGCAATAAATTTCCTTAAAAATAATTTCATTTAACTCTACTTTTATCTACAAAGGTAAATAACGTATTATTTCCTACTAAAATTGTATAAAATTCTTTATAACACTGACAAAATAAGTCATATTTGCTATATTAAACTGTGTTATTAATTCTCAAATAAAAGATCCAATGCATTGGATTTTATATGTTTAATATAAAATCGTGATTTTAACAATTCCCTATTTAATTTTTTTTTAATTAGGTAACATGTTAATACTATTGACCAAGAGTATTGTTTCATTAATAAATATACTTTTTAATTTAAAAAAAAAACTTCGCAATTTATTGGAAGGGTTCATTTACATTCCTGTTTAATTAGAAAGAAAAAATTAATGGTTAATTAATGAGTGAACTGTAGAAGAAGGAAATCTAAAAATTGGCGGAATTTCGAGTGTGGAAGAGAAGGTTGTTTAAAAGAGATGACTTTACGCTTGTGTAATTAACCTACGCCTCCTTTATAAATCTATTTGTTAAATCAGTAAACATTTATCAAAATTAACAAAAATTCAGTTATATTCTAAGATACTCTGTCTTAAGCCTCATGAAATGTAATTAATAATATTACAAATTTTTTTTAAAATTTGCATTATACTTTTTAGTCATACTTTAATCAAATTATTACATACATTGCATGAGTTTAATTAGTAGGTTAATTTGGATTTAAAACCCCACATAGCCGTTTTGCAAATTTTGCAATTTTTTACACCCACACCCTTAATTTACTCCCGTGCGGGAGGGATGTTTGCAAAAGTAATGGTGAAATATTGTACTGTCACCCGACTTTAGAAACTGCGCAAAATTTCATCAATCGGCAATGTCAGGATGTATGTTAAATTAAGGATGCAAGATTAGAGGACAAACATGAAAAAACCAAAATTGAAAAAACATTGTGAGTTAAAATAAAGCAAGTAAAGACAAATAAAATGATAATATTTCGGCTATTACCAGAATAATTCATTTTTTTTAAATAATGAAAAATTTTCTCCGCGAAGAAATTATACCAATTGAAAATTCTTACCACCTTAATAAAATGTTATATTAAAAAAATAATGAAGTTGATTGCTAGTCAACAAGTTGAAAGAGTAAATATTTGATTGGGAATGAGTGGGAATATTGAATTTGAATGCTGTTTCCTTTATAAAAATTACTTATTTATAGAAGGTTAAAATAAAAAAATTCTTGTACAGTGGACTGAAATAGTAAAAACGTTTAAAAACTTACAAATTTTAGGATCAGGTGAAAACGAGCTTTTATAAACAAAATTTGAATGATATATGTATTTAAGAAAAAAAGTTTCTAAAAAATACCGTCTCTTTCTTGAAATAACTCTACCTTAACTGATATCTTAAAAATTTAATGAAACTAATCCTCCAAGCACACAAAGTACTAAACAAAGTTAAACCGTTATATAAAGCAAAATGAACACGCATAAGAGTTTACAAAATTTTTTTTGGATTCAGCTATTCAAAATTTGTTACACCTATTTTTGGATTTATGGTATTAAAAATATATTTCAAACCAAAACTGTTTTTAATTTTATTTCCTGTAATTCTTGTCCTTCTAATTATTTTTTACTAACATTCATTCACTACTTGTAATTATAAAAGAAAACAGTAATCCTTAAAGAAGCGACTTCAACCTCCAACTATGAAATTTAAAAAAGTTTATGTGAAACTTGTATACAGTTTAATTTTTTCCAGTTATTACTGCTTGAAATATTTTTATAAAATACATTCTGAATGAGAAAATTATAAAAAGTAAATCCTAAAAAAATCGGTTTAATTTTTTGCCCTGCAACTATTTATTTTTTATAAAATTCGATCGAATAAAGCCAAAAATTCAATTTTTTCATCAAGAGGAGAAGGCCCATCAGTAAGTATTTCAAGTAAAAATATAAAAGAAATTGGTAATATTTCAGCTACGTAATTTTTTATATCTAATTAAAACAAGTTCATTCTTGAAGTTACCAAACCTTTGGTTTCAAAATTAGGCCACTCGCCTATCTACGAATATTTTAGAACACTAATACAGCGTTTCTATCAAATCATTAATACTTCAAGAACAGTAAACGCATGTTTTCTTAAATAAATGAAATAAAATAAAATCAATTTTGTCTATGTCTTACTTGCGGGGACTATATGGCTGTTTGTTATATAACAGTGAATTAGTCAACGACTTAAAATATTACTCCACAAAAATGAAGCTATAATAAAATCCGCACGTTCCTTGTTTAGCCTGCACTGCTCATCCAACAATGAAGTTACCTGAATAGATTTACATCTACAACCTCGCTTAAAATTTAATAAATGCAGCGGTAAATATAATCATTCAGATTGGTTGGGATATAATTCAGTTTTAAACAAACAATGCACAAAAGTTCGGAGTTATACGAATATATTCGCTGGTGAAGCCGTGACGAGTAAATAAGAGTGTGTGTATATGTGTGTGTGTGTATATATATTAAGTTCGTTTGTGTACGCTTCAAAAACTCAAAATGTTCTGCACCGATTGAGCTCAGATTTTAGCACGATATATAACCCGCAAATATTGTTTTCATCTATTTTTAATAAATCTATCTATCTATTTTTAATTTGTACAGTTTTTTAATAAATAAGAGGCTAATAAATCAGATGGAAATGTAAACAAAGGAAAACCAATCAGATCAATGCAAGATGGCCGCTGTCAAACACAACGACCAATCACAAAGAGCCCGTATGGCCGTTGCCAATGTAAACAAAATCACAACTGATTAAGTAACAAATTTCTTTGAATTAAATTTAACAGTTAAAACATCTGCATTTTATTAAAAAAAAAAAAAACACCAAAACAAAAAGAAAAGCCACCAAGAAGTATGACTTACAGTCAATAAATTAAAACACCCAACTTTCTTATAGCCTAGATAGACTTAAGACTATGCAAACAAAAAAAGTCGAAATAACCAAATACACAGAAAATAATATCTCTACATAATGACCAAAAAATCCTTTCACTTTTGTCTGAATTTACAGAAGGCATTTACAACGAAGCATTGATAAATATTGAAGACTTAGCTAATTCAAATAAAGTTCTTAGTCAATTGGGAATGCCAGCACCCACCCGAGCTGCGATTGCTTCATTTGATATGGATTTACGCCGTGAACAAAGTTACAACATTGGTGATCTTCAGTCATATGTCCAATCAAACATTCCCAAATTAACGGGAGAACAGAAAGGCATTTATGATCGCATAATGCAAATGATAAATGACGGAGTTGGGGGGACCTTCTTCTTGGATGTGCCAGGAGGAACTGGGAAAACATTCCACATTAGATTGATTCTAGCAACGGTTCGATCAAAAAATGACATAGCCTTAGCTCTTGCTTCGTCTGGAATAGCTGCGACATTGTTACCAGGTAGAAGGACTGCGCATTCAGCTCTGAAGTTGCCATTAAACATGCAAATCATTGAGACTCCCACGTGCAATATTTCCAAAGCATCCTGTATGGAAAAAGTATTACAAAAATGTAAACTCATTGTTTGGGATGAATGCACGATGGCACATAAAAAATCGCTTAAAGCTCTTGATCGATCGTTACGAGATTTGCGTGGAAACGTTCAACCGTTCGGGAATGCTTTGATATTGCTCCCAGGAGATTTTAAGCAAAAATTGCCTGTAATTTCTCGATTGACACCAGTAGACGAAATAAATGCTTGCCTGAAATATTCAACACTGGCGACACGTACGTACATTGCAGTTGACTACGAATATGCGTGTCCAGTTGCAGAATGATCCATCAGCTGAGGTATTCTCACGACAGTTACTGGACATTGGAAACGGACAGCTGCCAGTCGATGAGACGTCTAGACGAATATCATTTCCTGATAATTTTTGTAATTTAGTAACATCGAAAGAAGAACTGATCGAAAAAGTATTTCCTGATATTCAAATTAATCATAGAAATCACGATTGGCTCAGTGAACGAGCTATCCTTGCCGCAAAGAATAAAGATGTCTATCAACTTAATAATGTTATTCAATCCAGCATTCAAAGTGAGGAAATTACATATAAGTCGATAGACACCGTTGTGGAAGCAGATGAGGTAGTTAATTATCCAACGGAATTTTTAAACTCACTTGATCTGCCAGGGATGCCACCACACATATTAAAATTGAAAATAAGTGTGCCAATTATCCTGTTGCGGAATATTAATCAGCCAAAACTCTGCAACGGCACGCGACTTGCAGTTAAGAAATTGATTAATAACGTAGTGGAAGCAACGATTTTTAATGGGACCTTTCAAAGGTGAAGATGTCCTCATTCCTCGAATACCCATGATCCCGACCGATACACCATTTCAATTTAAAAGATTGCAATTCCCAATTCGATTGGCATTTGCAATCACAATCAATAAAGCTCAAGGTCAGTCTTTAAAATTGTGTGGTTTAGATTTAGATGCGGATTGCATCTCACATGAACAACTGTACGTGCGTGTTCCCGAGTCGGCAAACCAGATAGCCTTTACATCTACGCAGACAGTGGAAAAACAAAAAATATTGTATATCCACAAGTATTGCAAAATTAAACTTCTATGAAACGTATGCTTTGTTTTGTTTCTCATTTCTCATCCATCCCACCACAATGTGCCACAGCGAAGCGTGGCGGGTACAGCTAGTATATGTATATATATATAAGAACATGTCCTGACTGATTGATTAATAAACGCCCAGCAAAAGATAAATTGATGAAAATTTATATATGTTCTTCTTACGGTTTACTTACGATTTTTTTATTTTAAAGGGTTAAAATGGAGTGACAATGAGTTTTTTTTTTAGTTTTTTTTATTTCTCGGTAACAAAGGAAGATAAAAATTTGAATTTTTGGTGTAAGTAATCTTCATGCGAATATCTAAAAATCAATTTTTATTTTTTTTACATTACGAGTTTTAAAGGGTTAGAATGGATTTTTAACTTTTTTAAACCTATTAAAAAAAAAAATAGAATAAAATTTTGAATATTTTTCGACTATTTTATTTAATTTCTCTGCATCAAATAATTTCAACTTGATTCAACTGGACATCAACTTGATTTTTGGTGTCTGTAATCTTCATGTAAATATCTAAAAACCATTTCTAGATTGTATTTAAATTCAACTTTGAAAGGGGTGAAGAAAGGAAAAAATATTTTGAACAATGATTGCAAATTTTCCCCATTTCCGACTGTACTAAATGAGATATTCACTCGATTTGAGATTGTAAATACTCTTCAGATAAATATTTAAAAACCATTTTCGGTTTTTTTTAATATCGATTTTTTAAGGGATGCAACGATTTACGGCGCGGCAGCTCAACCAACACAGCCATTGTCTCTGTTACTGTAAGTGCGACGCGATTGGCTGCAACTGCCTTCTCGGGTTATTTGACTAAAAAATAAAAAATGTTTAATGAGAAACAAAAATACAGTCGGTCATCTCCTTGTGGTGTTTGTCGGGTAATGTTAAGAACCAAGCAAAATACATTTTTATCCGCACGAAATAAAGACGGGTAACCAGCTATAAGTAATACTTTTTAAGGTAGAGACAGACTATTTTGAAACCTCTGCATTCTTCAGATCACACAACATTTCGGGTCCTGTACTGATCAAACTCTTGCTCTGAAGAAATTACAATACACTGATATTTTATTATAAATTGAACAAGCTTTAATTTTTGTTTAACATTATTGTTCTTACAAACATGAATTTACTGAACACAGGGTCTCTAAGCTAGTATCTCTCTCTCTCTCTCTCTCTCTCTCTCTCTCTCTCTCTCTCTCTCTCTCTCTCTGTGTGTGTGTATATATATATATATATATATATATATATATATATATATAAAAATTGAATATAAATTTTATATAATTTTATATAAATAAAAAATTTATAATAAATAAAATTTATAATAAATTTTATATAATTTTTTATATAAATGTATATATATATATATATATATATATATATGTGTGTGTGTGTCTGTATATATATATATATATATATGTGTGTGTGTGTGTGTGTGTGTGTGTGTAGAGAGAGAGAAACAGCGAGAGAGAGGCAAAACGTTTACTAAGTTACGAAATTATTCATGTAATACTCGATTTTTTTCATAACATGGGTGATGCTCGTAAAATCATAAAAATCAAAAAATTTAACATATCGTGTGTACATTCCCTTGTTTGCCTAGTCATAAGTTAATTACAATATGTTAGAAATATGTAAAAAGGGAATGTATATCTCCTTCTCAACAAGTCCTTCATACCTCAACATATATACCTTATAACATATATGTCTTCTTATATTTATAACATATGACTAGGAGAAAAGGGAAATGTATATACAACAAATTAATTTTATAATTTTTACTCATATGTACTTCTGTGAAATCTTTAATACTTACTGTCGGAAAAGAAAATGATGTATATGTGTGTAAATAAGATTTTGGTTTCTCAAATCAAGCTGACCTGTCCGAAATAAAGCCGTTAAATGAACTCCAACGGGCGAAATAACATTTGTTAAATGTAATACATTTGAGTTACTAACTGTCCACCGAAGGCTCAGATTTATGATGTGTTGCACTGCTTTTTGATAATTTTTTCCTTGGCTGAAACTTTTTTCTTTTCATAAAAATCATAAGAAGGATACACGTACTAAAAAATAAACAGTTTTTAAAAGAGAATTTACTGTATAACATAAGGAACTGTTTACTATTTAGAGTATTTAAAAACTGTTGCTAGATCTGAAATTATTAAACTATATTTGAAAAAGTTGCTGTGTTGAACTCAGCCGACATTAAGGCGTCACTAGCTTTAAACAGTACTATTTTATATTTTACTACAGTCAAAAGTATTATCATTAAGTATATATTTTCATTAATTTACTAACATTCAACAAATTCGCTAGAAGCAATCATACAGTTTCTTTCGTAGCTATACCCCTGTTAAGGTCGTTTATATGGACCATGTAATACGATTATAAAGGGATGTCTCTTATTTATTGTCAAATATCATTTATTTATTTAACTCTCCGATATTTAATAAAAGTTCATTAGTTTCTCTACCTTTCCAGTACTACTGCCCATCAAATACATTTTTATAACGTGTTAATGTTAAATTTTTCTTAGGAGGGGTAAAGGGTTAAAATTTTAACATTTTGTGTGTTGAAGTATTTGGTAAATATACGAAAATATTTTGGAGAAAAAATATTACAACTCCACGCATAAGAGTGAAAACCTTTTTAATTATTTAATAAAATGTTGCTGAGGAATTTATTTTTTTATTCATAGAAAGGACGATCTATTAAAAAAAAGTATTAAATTTTACAAACTTAATTTTTGATCCTTGTAAAATATTAAATTTTGATTCAACATACGAAAAACAAAATAACAATTTTTTTTATTTCACCCGTTTAAGTGGTTTGATGCACTTTTTTAACCTTTTTATTTTTCGACCAGACCTTCATTTTTTAAAAGATTAACATTTCTCCAGCTCAAAATCTCTTCATTTCGATCTCTCAACTAATTTTCTACCTTGTGCTCTATTCTTTTTTTTTTGTTACTATTCATATATTTTGTTGGTAAAAATTGTAAAAATTACACTTCATTCCCTATACTGCAACTGTTCTTGTTTAAATTTTGCGTTCCATTCTATTTTATTTCATTTATATGCGCCGCATCCTTGTGGATTGTATCTGTCAATGCATTGCAGGTTAAACTAGGGACTAATATGCAAACTATTCTAGGGATAATGAAATTTTATCTTTGGTTTCACGATTTCTTATGGCCGTCCGTTTATATTCAAATATATAAATTACAATAGTGTGTTCCAAATATTCGTGCCACTTGCTGTAAATCAGATGGCGATTTTATTGTTTTGAGATATATAATGTGGTATATCTTTGTGTATTATTTTGCTTTTTGCATGCATTACAGACTTTTTACTTTGATGATGTATTTCTACGTTTCTGCGTTTTTTAATTTTTAATTGTCCATTTTTTGTAACATTTATTTTACACAACAAATATATCGTGTCCGGGCGATGATAACATGAAAGTGTTTTTCACCCGGAAAAACAAAAAAAAATTATATATTACGGTAAATTTTATTACCCGGTGATTTAAATTATGGTAATTTTATTAACCGGTGATTATGCGTAATTAGCGGTGAGTTTGAATAATTGCTTCCATTGTTAGAGACTTTAATAAATATATAAATTTATTGAATATACCGGTATCATTTTTTACACATTCTCCATATTAAAAGATCGAATTACATATATAATTTTATATTTAACGTTAATTAATCTTAACTATTAATTAAATTATTTAAATATGAAATTCGGTAATTACTGCTTATAGTCGAGTTGATATTTTAGTAAGTAAAATATGTTAATATGGAGAATATGTAAAATAAACGTTATATTTAATAAACTGCTATATATTTTTTAAATTCTCCAACACTGGAGGCGATTAATCAAATTCACTGGTAATTATGCATAATCACAGGATTAATCAAATTTACTGTAACATATACACATAGCTCTGTTCTTCTTTTCTTTGGTCTATCTACTAAAATTAAAATCAAAACAAGAAAAATAATTTTAAATCTTCAGATTAGATTTAAAATTATTTTTCTTGTTTCCATGATTTTGCTCTCCCGGTTATAGCAGCAATATATGCCGCTAAAACGCTATTGTTATAACGGGAAAGTATGAAAAAAGAATATTAAAAAATTAATCTTTTTTAAGTTTTGTGCCTAAGAAGACATTTTTTAAAAAAACTTTTTGACAAAAAGATAGATTAATCTGTAAATAGATTGTAAATAATCTGTAAAAAAATTATTTATTCCAATGTTCCCAAGTCAAAAATTTTTTTTTTTCAGACGGACATTTGTACGTATATATGTTGGTCTGTATTTGGTCTTATAACTCTGGACCCAGTTGACCGATTTTCTTCAAACTTGGTAGACAGGTACTTTCTTCGGGGGAAGAATGTATTAAAATCTTGCAAAAATTGGAAAAAACGGGTGAAATTGTTTTTGCCGAAATAGAATTTAAAATATATACTGGGGTACTTTATCAAAAACTTTTCTTCCAAAAGTAGAAATTTTTTTAACAAGATCACAAATTACAAAAAAATGTTTATTTAATTAATATTCACCCCCTCTATAAAAAATTACTTTATAATTTTTATTATTTTATAACTTAGTTCAGAATAGGAGTTAATGGGATTTTTCTTATCTTTATTTTCTACAAAAACAGACCTTCTACTCACTGTAAAGTTTTTTTGCCCATCCCACCCCAATATTCTGTGGTAACAAAAATATTTATTTTATTTAAAAAAAAATAACTTATTTTAAACTTAAATCCATCTCGTAAGTTACCCACTACATTTAAAATGTAAAACTCTTAATTTTTCATAGCTCTTACTCTTTTGTATTTCTTGAAAAAAAAATTAGCCGAAACTATTCACCCCTTCCTAGAAAATTACAACCTTGTTTATTTAAAATTATGGCTTTATCTTTTTATTTTTTAAATAATTTAAAAAATTTATTTTTACTTCTTTGTACAAAGAATAGGAAGTATTGTAATCGCAAAAAAATTCGGTTTTCAGATTTCAACGGAAATATCCATTTTGACCATCCCTGAATCCATTTTGACTAGTTTCGGCGTGACGTCTGTACGTATGTATTTCGCATAACTGAAAAACGATAAGCTGTAGAATGTTGAAATCTTGGATTTAGGACTATTGTAACATCTAGTTGTGCACCTTCCCTTTTGATTGCAATCGACTGGACCAAAAGTATCCAAAAAAGCCCAAACTCCAAAAAAATTAGATTTTGGACTTTTTCTTAACTGCAGTAATAAGCCCTCATTGAGAGATTTTCAACGATATATCATAAGTGGTACTTATTTTCATTGGTTCCAGACTTATAGCAAAATAGAATTTTAATTAATGAAATATTTGGATCTTACAAGGGGAAGGCACATCGGTTCAAATTTAACTTCGGTCTTTTTTTTAACTTTTAATTTAAATATATTCTTTTATTTATAATTATTAACCTCTGATTGTGAAAACGTCTTTACAATAAATTTAATTCGTTTATATTAACGTTTTTACGTTAATAATAAATAATAATTAAAATTAAAGAAATATATGAAAAACTATCAGAAGTTATTCATGAAATAAAGTTTTATGTACTTCTCATTTTAAAAAAATGTGTATATGTAATTTAATAGGCTTTCAAGGAAGTCATATGGTGTCCACATCAGATTATTTAAATTTATTATCTCCTTAGGAATTATTTTCTTAAAAATTAATTTAATCCGAATTCTACTTCCTTGAGTTTGGAAGCTCCAAAAATGAAAA
Organism: Lycorma delicatula; assembly: GCF_047948215.1. Lineage (NCBI taxonomy): Eukaryota > Metazoa > Arthropoda > Insecta > Hemiptera > Fulgoridae > Lycorma > Lycorma delicatula. The sequence continues at coordinate 110,934,004 of NC_134456.1, read as the reverse complement.
AAGAAGATTTTTTTTCATTTATCAAGAACACAAAACAATAAATAGTTATTCTGCTTGAATATCACTTCCTCCGGATTTAATTAAATCTTTCATGGCTCTTTAATTCAATAGATTCTCCTACGAATTAATCCTTATTTTACGCCTTTTAGCATTTTATGAGGTAAATTTTACGCTCTACATTTCGATTATTTTAAAAGTACGGATATTTAACATATATTCAAAATACTGTTTGACACTTTGAATATAACCTGATTGAGAATACGTCTTAATTTGTTCGTGATGCTGTTAGCTCTAAGCTGTTGAGTATATCGACGTTATTTTTCACTAGCATTTCATTAACCATGTAATGGTTAATGAAATGCCGGGGTATCAACCCCGCTGACTGCGAAGTAGGATCGTTGATTCCTTCTATAAATGCAAATAATTCACGCTGAAATTCATCGACAGCTAATTGAAGTGTTTGAAGAAGGTATAATGAACAAAGAAACTGTGCGGAAATGGTTTCGGTTGTTTAACAAATTAGAGACTAACGTTTAGATGAAGAAAAATCGACAATCGTTCATCATTGTGATTTTCGAGACTGGAATGGCATTATTCCGATTTATTATTTGCCACGACGAGAAAACTCAACATAGATTATTCCTGCGAAACGTTAGTAAAGTTACCGAGCACTATACAATTCCTTTGGCTTAGCCTGTTTCCATTAAAAGGGTGTGTCTGTTTTACGATAACGAGCGTCCTCTTGTTGCTAAAAACAGCTCAGAATAGCCGCGAAAGTTTCGCGACTAATTTCGCGAATACTGGACTTCTGTCTATATAGTTGGGGTCTAACGCCATCTGACTTTTATATTTTCCTGAAATTAAGGTATTTGTAAGTGAAAATTCATGCAGACCGATGAGGTCGTCCACCATACTGTCACACTGGTTTAAGGAATAAGCAACAGAATTCTTCAATGGGGGATCGTCAAGCTCATCTTCTAATGTCAAAAATGCTTGCATGTTAATGGAGATATGTTAAAAACTAGATTAAGGCTTATTTTCGTTATGAAAACATTATTTCAGTTTATGAAAAAACGAATCTTACCAAAAAAAAAATTGTCCTCGGGCAATCCTTCTTTAATTCCTGCAACTATTATCTCTCTCTTATCTCTCTATCTTCACCCGTGGAACCTCACCATCCAATCTTCCAGCTTAACCTATGTTTTTTTTTTTTATATTTTATCTTTATTTCCCCAAAAATTTCCTTATTCTTCAATACATTACTAATTTTTTCAACTACTGTTCCGTTGCTGTTTTCCATTTTCTGTTACTTTTGCTTATATCGGTAAAACTTTGCCTTTTTGTTCTGCATTTTTAACCTTTCTGCGTTCATCCACCAGTTTTAATGTATTTCTTACTATATAAGCTTTTCGAATAATAGTTAACTTTCTGTGCAAATCTCTCCTCCTCTTAATTACGTCCTCTTTTAGAACTCTTAGAAATTTTTTCCTTATGAATGTACATTTATGGAAATTTCTGAGCCTCACCCAATTTTTTGTTCCAAATTTAACTTCACATCATTCGCTTTTAGTCTATAACTTTAATCCTTGTTCTAAATTTTTTTCCAATTTTTTTTAAATTTAAAATCTATAATCTATCATTGTTAACAGCGAATATAATTACTATCTAATAAAATTTTGCATAAAATACTTGTAATTAATCACCCAATATTCGTACGCATGCATAAAGGATGTGGCTACGCCTAATTAAAACAAAAAGTAAAGTGTAACATTGAATAAATCATTTTAATAACAGTTTAAAAATCATTTCTGTGACCCTCTTAAACTAAACGGTGCATTTTTATTAATCACCAATAGAACTGTAGTGTGTCAAGATAAAATGTTTCTTTGTTTATTTGTACATTTCTGTAATCAAGAACGACAGCACGCATTTTTTTTAAATTAGTTATCAAACCTTTTTTCTCACACGAATAACACTGGATACTTGATTTGAATTTTAAAAAAACTTATCGAAAGTCAATGTTATTTTATAAACCAAATTTGTTTTAAATTTATTAAGTGGAGAATCAAAATATAAGCGCTTTAAAAAATAAATGCCAAATAATAACTATTACAGAGTTTCGTAATAATATTATTCATAATAACTAATAAAGAAGACAACGCCGAAAAGCAAAAAATCAATAATTTAATAACAGAACAAAAAAGTGTTGGGATATTTTATTTATTTAATTTCGCGCTAATTTCAAAAAGTTTAAATTAAGAAAAAATTAGAGAATTATTACTTTTTAGTTGAAATTAGTTTTTTAGACTTTATTTTACATTTTTTAAGTTTATTTTTATTTAAATAAACTTAAAAAAGTTCCATGTATAAAAAAATTTTCCCGTAAGAAATACAAAAGCAAGAGAAGACTAGAAGATACAAGTTTGAGTTGAGCTTTCTAGAATGTGGGAATATGAATTTCTTTTAGCCCTATTTTATCCGATTAGTTTTCTAGAATTTTTATGTGAAAATAGTTTTAAAAATCAGAATAACATCAAACCATTCATCAGATTTTATATATATATATATATATATATATATATATATATCGGGTATCCGAAAAAGAAGTCCATAGTTTTAAATGCAGTTTAATTCATTACATTTAGAATTACAAATCCACGTGTTTTATTACGTGAAATTATGAAGTCTTAAGTTCTTCTTCAACTTTTACTATAACTAATAAGAGCACCATTTACAACCTTGTAGATGTCAAACAAATATCCACCTCATTCCATACTCTGAAGAGCATGTCTGCAGAAATCGCTTCGCGGGTGCTGACATTATTTGGAGCAGGTAGTCAAGTGACTGGATTTTTCTTGATATACGATTTATTTTACGTAGTTCAAAAGAAGAAATCAGTTGACCTAAAATCAGAACTTCCCGATGCCACCTACGGGAGCTTCTCTGCCTATCCAGCCTTCTGAGAGCCTATTATTGAGCGTACAAATTCTGCATGATGTGGAGGGACTCCATCCTGTTAGAAAATTAGGCCCTCCATTTTTCAATCTGCAGAACACAAAGTTCTCTAACATACCATGTACCCCCGTACACCCGTAATAGTCCTTTCATGGAAAAAATGGCTCAAACATTTGATTATGCATCATACCAAATCAGACAATCACTTTCGGATAATTACGGACAAATTCCATCAATTCGTGTGGAATTTCTGAGCCTCACTCTCGAATATTATGGCGATTCACGACACAATGAATATGAGATGTTGCTTCATCAGAAAGGGTAAATTGAGCTGTAAGTAGTTTTCATCAACAGAAATAAAGTCTAAAGTCGTTGCTACAAATTCAACTCTTTGTGGCTTATTAGGTTTAATTTCGTGGAATAGCTGCAGTTTATAAGCACAAAGTTTCAACCGTTTAAACGATTGAAACGGAAAACGAAGGCAACATATTTAATTTTTTTCAGTGATTCAAATATTTGAATACACATTTAAAAAAATTGCATACGAGTTAGAGAGTTGTTGCTAATATTCAGGCAGCTTTAAAAAAAAGGAATCCTACTGTACAGCTTTTCTTGATATCTGCCAAGCCTTCGTTCGATACGGTGTAACACACAGGTCTTCTTTTTAAAATCAAACAATGTCTACATTATCATTATTTTTTAACATTTTTAGATTTTTTTAAATAATAGACATTAAAGGTTAAATTCTAGACTGAATCGATTCAGTCTATTTTCTATAAACTACAGGTTATTTTCCATAAATGCAAGCGTTCTTCAAGGAAGTGTTCTATCACCGATCCTGTACTTTATATACCAGTACACCTCCTGCATGCCTGTTTCTCCAAACACTACAATAGCTGCTTTTGCTGATGATATTGGAAGGCAAGCAACTTACAAGTCACCAGACATCTCATCACACTGCCTTCAAGATTAGTTGAACAACACTGAAGCATGGCAGAAGTTGTGGCATATAAAGTCTAATGAAAATAAAATTGCACACATTACATTCACTCTCATGTTGTATTCACCTTGAAAAAAGATTCACAGGGAAAGTCACATTTGGACAAACAAAAACATCCTGACCACCATAGGGGAAGACACCCACTTTGTGGCAATTCCTGTCACCACACCTTTTCTGTTCCTAGCACTGATGGGCTTTACCTGGACCCTCTAACTGTGACTACATATTGCAGTCATCAATTTGGCTTCTGTCAGGATGGCATCGATGTAAATATCTTGGAAGACATTTCTATCTGTGTTTTAACTCAATTTTGTTATCGCCTTCACTGCAGGCTTCTTCCAACATATTTTTGCTGCTCTACTCTAATTTTTAACCCTTTCAATTATTTAACTTTCCATGGAAGCGTGATCACCGCATCTTGCTCTAACACCGAAGGATACAAATTAATCATTTATTTAATAAAATTTAAAACTAGACTGCATTAAAAAATATATAAATAAATATAAAATAATTATTATAATATAATAATAATATAAATATAAATTAATTTGAGTGCAAAAATACAATATTCTGTTATCATACTTCTTAGATTGTTAATTGCAACAACTATAATTTTGTCCTATGAATGCTCTAGATATATTTCTTACTTAATAAAAAACAATATCACAAAAATAAAAGCACTAACTTTTCTCCAATCTGGTCCACTTTTAGGAGTAAGGTCAATGCTTCACCTTTCCATTCACAGCTCTATCATAGAGTCCTTGGCACATCATACCTCCAGTCTGGCCTGTTCCTGAAAGCCAAGGTCTTCACTCTTCCACACATAGATCCACCATAGAGGAATGAAATGAGCATCTAAACTAACCGGGGCTCAATACCAAAATGCCTATCTTGATGAAATAAGCATCCAAGTGGTCTCTCAGCCAGTCAGGCTGTAACTCTAGCTGTTAGAGTATAAAACCCCTTCAGTCACTCCCTGCAGAATCAGAAAGTCAGCAACTATATTCCATTCTCTTTAGATTTTTAATTTATTCACAAATCCAAAAGATAATTAATTCTCTCAAGTTCCCTAACTATTCTAGTATTTTCAGGTTTGTACTTTGAGCAAAATACAGAACATAGTATGCAGTAACATCTACTCTACATTCCATATATAGACCTGAGCCAACCTAGCCAACTTATCCCTAAAAACATCATGTCCAGAAAGAAACTTGAGTAATATACCAATTGGGGAGACCCATCTAGAAAACAATACTAAATTTTTTTAAATATGTTGGTTTCTAGATAGAAACTCAAAATTACCTCTGAACAAGTTAATAATTTACAAAGGCATCCATAAATCTGAATCTATGGCATCCTTTCTTTTCCTGTTTTAGCCTCCAATAATTACCGTTCAGATAATACTTCAGAATGAATGAGGATGATATGTATGAATGTAAATGAAGTGTAGTCTTGTACAGTCTCAGTTTGACCATTCCTGAGATGTGTGGTTAATTGAAGCCCACCACCAAAGAACACCAGTATCCACGATCTAGTATTCAAATCCATGTAAAAATAACTGACTTTACTAGGACTTGAACACTGAAACTCTCGACTTCCAAATCAGCTGATTTGGGAAGACGCGTTCACCACTAGACCAACCTGGTGGGTTGAATCTATAGCACCCAGTTATAGGAAACTTCACCAAAATCCAATGTAGATTACAATGTTACAATCCAAGTAGATTACAATGTTTTCAGTCCAACATTTTCGTACCTTAACAGATTCACCTTGGAATATTACAAATAACATTATTCATCTAGACCTAAACATACCTATAGTTGTAAAAGAGATATCAAGGTTTGCTTCACTGTATCATTCACAGTTTGGACAACAGTGGATGGCAATTGATATTTATGGCATTTACATCCTAACTGACCTTTTTTAAAATTCAAGACTTCTTAGAACTATAAGTACATATAGAAATTAATTTCTGTTTGACTTTTAAGATTTTTTTTATAAGTAATTAAACTAAAAATGTAGCATACATAAATGCAAATTTAAAAAAATGTATTGAAAAATTCATTTGTTATCTGCCAATCACTGATTTGCCATCAGATCATGTGTATCTCATGTTCATGGAAAATAGTGAATTTATTAATTCACTGAATTGATTTGCTGATATTTTGTGAAAGTGTATGTAATATTAAAATTCAATGATGTTTAATTCCAATGCAACTTTTTTTCTGTAACAGATTTCTGATTTTTATTTAAAAACCTAGACATACATTGCCTCATAGTCTGATTAAAATTAAAAATTCTCTTCCTGAATATGCACCAAGTGATATTCTAAACAATACATCAATAAAGATGATAATAAATAGATCCTTTTTGTATTATATTGACTGAAATTAATAAGCAACGATTAAGCCAAGGGAAGTAAACAGAAAACAAAAAAGTAATAGCCATATATATATATATGAAATTAATACTCTCAGTTTACAAATCCTGGTATGTGACCAACTAACTTGTCAGTAAAAAAGTTAGACCTGCACCTTATTGATGAAATAAAAGATGCATTTAAAATAGAGGAAAAGGACAACTCTAATATATGTAGGATGCACTGAACTGTTAATTTTATGTTTCCAATGAATCATTGTTACAGGATGTGTAAGGTACCCAAATTGATCTTTCTGAAGAAATGCAGCCATATATTTATAATACTGATAACCAACTATTCAATATTTTTTTTATAAAAAAAATAGATGAGTCCCCTCACTTGTACCAACTATAATAAATTGAATGTTGATTATTCTACAGAGCCAAACCAAATTTTTATATAGATATAAAAATCTTGAAATTAATTATTTTAATTTTCATAATACAGTTTATGTAACAAATAAAATTCGAACTAGTAAACCTAACTAGGCCTGTATACAAAAAGTTAAAAAAACTGTCATTAATAGTTTATGAGTTTATCTCAGTTTGATGGAAATTTTGGTGCATTACATATCCCATAACTTAAAAAATCTTATAATTTTAGATTATGATTTTAAACTTCCAGTTTAAATTAAAAATTTTAAATTGAATTTAAATTTCCGGTTTACAGTATGGTTTCATTCCTGATAGCTCCACAGCAGACCTTGACAAATAACCAGTTGCTAAATGATATGTTACATATCATCTAACACTTTTGATATGGTATAATATTACATAATGATTCAGAAATTGGTTCAGGTTAGAATGGGAGGGAGGCTTCTTTTATGGTTTAGGGGCTAGTTTGTAAATAAGCAAGTCAGTGTAGGTAAGTACATCAGAATAAGTCTGTTTAATTCAGGACAGTATGGTACTAATTTTATTTAATTTATATTTTAACAACTTTGCTTATCTTAAGTTTTATAATAACGTCTTGCAATATGCAAACAGTACTACAGTTTATACTGAACATCTGATTTACATCATGTATCATAATTAACACCCAACAATCTAATAGTGAAGTATTCTTTTATTAATTCTAATAAAGTAAACCATGGTAAAACATAGTTAATTATATTTAAAAGATGTAAAATATCACATAACAGTACATAAATTTATAACCAAACTTGATTCAGTCCTGAATACTCAATCACTGTAATAATCTAAACTTTGTAAATACTTTTAAACATTTAGTTATATATTTAGATAGAACATTAAATAAAATTCTTATATTACTTATCTGTTAAAAAATTAAGAACTAAAGTTTATTGATTAACAATTTCTTTTCAGTGAGTACCAAATGCATAATACATCTCTCACTTATCTACTGAGATACCTAGATCCCTCCAAACACTGTATCTACTAATATTGAGTATTAATGTAGAATATAAATATTTATAAGGTCCTGACTACATTTTGAAACCACTAAATTTCTTAATACTTAAAATTTTATAGGCTCTTTTCTATGATATACTGAAACCTATTAGGAATAATGAGTTTTGATAATTTAATAAAATATTCTTTAATGTAAAAGAAATAATTTCACTCAACCTACAGTGTGCCTAAGGTTAATATATAATACACAAAGACAGTCTTTCGCAGGTTTAAGCTGCAATAGTTTATATGGAAAAGCACTACTTGCATATCTTGTACCTAACCATTTACATAACCTATCATAGAAATCTAAAAAATTGCCTATTACCTCATAGTTTGATCAAAATTAAACATTTTTTCCTGAATATTCACCAAGTGATATTCTAGACAACACACCAATAAATATGATAATAAATAGACTGTTTTTGTATTATATTGACTGAAATTAATAAGCAATGATTAGGTCAAGGGAAGTAAACAGAAAACAAAAAATAATAATAACCACTCACATATGAAATTAATACTCTTAGTTTACAAATACACTCCGCAGGCACATAAATAAATAAATAAATATATATATATATATACATATATAAATATAAGGATACATTATATACAGGCACATTTATATTATAAGGATAAGTAACAAATACAAATGGCATCACTTTACTGCATTTTATTTGAATTTCAAAAATCTTTTTCTTAAAGATTTTATTATTAAAGCTTTTTCAGCTTTAATACTTTTACTTACACATCTTCTGAGTATAAAATTGTAGTCTCTGGAGTCTTAGTTCCCTGAGTGATCTGCATTTGTTTCAGGATGTTATATTTGCTAATAAAACTCAAATGAAGTCTTAAAAGTAAAATACCAGATATCTTATATTAAAAACAGAAAGGACCACCTTCTCCTTTGGACAGAGCAGCTAGTCTCTTCGATTATCTGGCAAGATAGTTAAAGAAAATTAATCTTTATTTTCCATATCCTGTAGAAGTTGTTGTGATATCATTTCAGAAATAGCAGTCATCAGTCCATAAATAATTTTAAGATGTAGTTTGCGTGTCAGTTATTAAGCAGAATATTAACTTGGATCTTTATATTGTAATGTATATTTTATGTTATTATATTCAGTTCAAGATGACTATTGAGTGATTTTTTTTTTGTTTCTTTTTGTATATTTTTGTGCAAAATATCAGGATTCTCACTGTCCTGTCACATTTTTCTCAGAACTTGATTTTCAACCAATGATTATGGATAACTATAAGGACATATATGGAATGTATAAAAAATATAATTAATATATTATCATTATTAATAACAATAATTAATGTTGTTACATTTCTTGTTTGTGAGTAATTTGAATTTATTAATTATTTCTGTTTGACAAGTCTTTTTAAATGATATTACACTTATATGTAAACACATGAGCTCTCTCTCACAACAACAGGTCCTAAATCCATGTTCTGGAGATTGGCCAACCGCTCCAGGTTAGCTTACTGGTCTTTTCTTAAGCATAAATTTTAGTTTAAAATTCTTTACCCTTCTTTTGTCATCTTAGGTGCCTTTGGTTGAAATGATCTAGGTCTAGACTAAAGGATGAGATCTACATTGTAAGCTTCACCATCATTGAGGTATGTTGGTGATTATATATGTAGAGGGGTAAAAAAAAATTGTCTGCTGATGATCTAAAATTCAATAAAATAGTAAAATATGATAAATTATAAGATGACATTACAATGTTGTATTGATATAATAATTAATTGATTTGAGGAAAATTGCTTGTCATCAGCCTACAATATCTTACTCCAGAAGATAGTATTAAAAAAATATGAGTACATATGATAAACATCAGGAACATAATAGAAGTTCACTGTATTTCTGATTTAGGCGTTAGGATGAATGTAAGGCTTTTATTCTCTGAGCATATAGGCAGATTATGACTAAGGTGAGGAGAAATCTTTATTAGTAGAATAAATAAGATGTCATTTTAAACCCTGGTTTTATTATAAATTACTCAAAATTAATGTACAGCCATTACTAGAATATCCCTCTATCATATATAGTAGTGATAAGATCATGATGAATGAAAAGATTGAGAATGTGACAAAAAAGTTCAAGTACCTCATCAAAAGAGGATTCATGGAAATACAATTCACAAAGCAATAATTTACATTTATAAATTCTTGTGTAGATACATTGATGGAGAATTTTCATTGTATGATCATAAAAAGCCATTTAGTAGCATGAGGAGTTTACTTGTGTTTTTCACAGGTCATGGTGACATAAGACATTTTTAACAGATCATTCTTATTTCAAGAAGAAAGTAACTAATTAAAATAAATATAAAATGTTCTATAAAAAGGAAATCTCATTTAAAAAAAAAAACTAATATTACTGTATGTTGATGGATATTTGTTTAAAAAATATTTAACACTTCTTACTCGGATAAAAACTGCATATTTTCTTTATAATAAGATACTCTATATTACACTCTTCTCTTTCTAAAATGAAATTAAAAAATTTTTTGATATTATTACTGATATTGTTATTCTGGTCTATTAAATTAAGTAAAAAATCAGCATCAAGTGGACATCACATACCCAAATTCAAGTGGACACATACACATTTTCACTTCTTTGATAAAATGAGTTTGTTTGAAATTTAATTTTATTGAAAATGGTATGAATATAATGATTATAAATGCAATTTTCATATACTTCGAATTTTTCAACGCCCCATTTTTGGGGCATTTGATAAAATTTCCCATTAGATACAGACTACAGAGCTTGGTAAGAATAATTTAGCAAGAATGTTTCCATCATATCTGAGACAAAAGATTTAAAGTTCATTTTGTTGGTTCAAACTCAACTACAAAATAAGTTCCAAAGAACCACAAACTCCAATTTGGGTCAGCTATTTTTGAGATTTATCAACGATACGTCTGAAATAATAGATGTACTTTTTGCAGACGACATAAAAATGTATTATCAAATTCAATCTCAATCAGACCATTTTTGCTACAGAAAAACGTTATTGCCATTTCCAAAATGGCAGTAGTACTTTAAAATGAAATGCCACTGAATCTGGATAAAATCCATCATTTTCCTTTTCAAGAAAAACAAATATTTTTGTCTTTTAATACACCATCTGTTCTCATTTATTAAAAATAAATACATATATATATATATATATATATATATATATATATATATATATATGTATATCAGAGACCTTAGCGTAATATTAGATAGTGAGCTTTCATTAAATACAATATAAATTCTATAACAGACAAGGCCAAAAGTAACTTTAGATTTAATAAATGGATGCCATGATCTTTCCATAATGTCATAACATGCCTGTTGCTTCATAAAGCAACATTAAAATTTAACCTAGAATATCCCACTGTCACCTGAAATGGTAAATGCACATTTACAGAGAATACTTAAAACTGCTTCATCTTCTGATTTAACAAAATTTAAAGCCTAAAATAATTTATCCTCCAGGAAATTTGCACTTACTTGAATTGTCACTACTGAATTAATGAAGGATTAACTTCTATTTAATGCATTTTTATATCTTTACGGACGTACAAAAATATGCAAACTATTCTACAATACCAAAATTCGATTTAAGAATTTACTGCTCACAGAATGAAAACAGACAACACAATATATCCTCAAATATCAGATGCACCAGAATTACAATTTACTATTGGAATATTGCCGATTTCTTTAAGCACAATATTAGTAAATTTAAATCTAATTTAGTTTTAGTAAAACTAAATTATTTCTCTCTTCTCTATTTGCTTCGTATTTCATGTGTACACCAGTTTATTTGGCTTATTGTTGTGTGAATTTTCTCTCTTTTTTTCTGCTGCCTGCCATCTTCTGTTCCTCATAGGAGGAAGATTAAACAATAATAATAATTATTATTATTATTATTATTATTTACTATGCTAAAAGTAAAGTAGAAATATTTCTTAAGATTATAGTTTAATTTGTTGTAATATATACATTGAATTTTTAAATTGAAAATTTAACAAAAAATAAACGGCACCAACTGTAAAAGAAGTCTTAAACAGTGATTGACGCAGTGAGTAGTTTTAAAAAAACGATAGAAATTTGCTATTTTAAATAAATCAGTTTTAAGTTACATAATTAAAAATTATAATCCAATAACCAGATAAAAAACTACAAATAAGAAAATAATTATAAAAATATTCATCAGCAATAATTATAAAAATCATAAATAAACAATTACACCAAATAATTTTTAAATAATGATTTTTTTCTCAAAGATAATAATTGTTTTTTTCTGTTTTTCTTTATCAAAAACAAAAATAAAAACAAACCCTTCAACCTCTGTAGCTAAGTAGGCAGCATCTTGGCATTTCATGCAGAGCTTCGGATCCTGGTCATGCATGGCATCTTTTCATATGCTACCAATTTCCACCAGGCTAATTACAATAGCTGTTCTCTTTCATAGCTGTTTCTCTTTCGTGCCTGCTCTCTTTCATAACAAAAAAAAATCACAAAGATTTAATATATAATAGGAAGAAGATTAAGGTCAAAATAAAATTCGTTTAGACCCGACTATACTCTTTTTTGTTGCTGTAACTTATTGGCATTACATTAAAGATAAATAAAGGAATAATATTTATTAACAAAATTGTCTAAAAGTGTCCTGTCACCATGATAATTTAGAATTCTATTGGTTGTGGCACTTCTGAACACAGTTCTATTAACTAATGTAAGAATTTGTAAAATAACGCAGTTAACTTTTAGTGTGTAACTGTCTAATTGTAAACTAATCAAAAATATAAAAAATTTGAAAACTCAGATATGTAACTGGAATTTTTTCTTATTTGCTTTTACAGGGTAAAAATTCTATTAAAATTCAAGTTCATACCTCAAATAAAAATACTGTATTGCACAATTGATTGTCCAGGAACAATATAAATATTTTTCAGCTCTTTAATATTTAATAATTAGCTTAATAATAATAAAATAATATAGCTTATAATACTCACATGCTAAATATTTGAGTTTATTGAATAAAAAATCTAATGTGTTCATTCTATCTTAAATTGTTTTCTACATTACTCTAAGATAATTTATGAAAACCCACCAGGTTGGTCTAGTGGTTAACGCGTCTTCCCAAATCAGCTGATTTGGAAGTCGAGAGTTACAGCGTTCAAGTCCTAGTAAAGCCAGATATTTTTTACATGGATTTGAATACTAGATCGTGGATACCGGTGTTCTTTGGTGGTTGGGTTTCAATTAACCACACATCTCAGGTACGGTCGAACTGAGAATGTACAAGACTACACTTCATTTACACTCATACATATCTTCCTCATTCATCCTCTGAAGAATTATCTAAACGGTAGTTACCGGAGGCTAAACAGGAAAAAGAAAGAAAGAAGAAAGATAATTTATGAAAGAAATTCCCTAAATTTCTGGATACCCACATGATTTGGGAATAAAATAACAATCTATATGAAAAATAAATGTTTTGTTTGGCTCTCTATTTTCCTGTATTTGACGAGAATGTTACACATTTTGTTTTGAGTATATTGAGACTGTTAGTGATTGTTTTTAATTTAGCGCCGACTCTAAAAGTTGAAAATTAAAGTAAAGTTGAACTTTATGTTTAATTTGTGTTGGCTGAGACTGACTTCAGCTAGCTATTTGTTGTAAATACTTTTACTTTAGTTAATAAATAAAAATATAATTATTTGTAACTTTTTAGTACTATTATTTGTAGATGTCGCTTTTATTTTTATTTTTTATAAATTATTTTATTTTTTTTTTAACTTACATTTATTTATTTATTTTTAATTTAATGTGTAATTCAATAATTTTCGGTCTTCGTGGTACGAATGGACACGGCCTTTCATCCGGAGGTCCCGGGTTCGAATCCCGGTCAGACATGGCATTTTCACAGACGCTACAAATTATTCATCTCATCCTCTGAAGCAATACCTATCGGTGGTCCCGGAGGTTAAAAAAGAAAAAAAAATTCAATAATTAGTACATGCGATTCTCAATAAAAATATTTTTTTAAAGAAATTGTTTTTTAGTTATAGTATTTACAGTTATATTTATACTAGTCGGATTTCTTTACTGAATGAAAATCTTCCTTGCTTTGATATTTTATTCGTTTCGTCAGTCGTTTGTAGTTTTACTTATTAAATAGTATTTTGTCTGCTTACTAAAACGTTAATGTAACAAAGTCTGCTTTTTATCCAGAAGATTCTATGTTCGAATCCCGGTCGTGCTTACTAATATTCATAAGCTAAAAATTTCATCTCTTGTCATAAAAGCAACTACAACTGAGCATCATCTTGTTTGTTACGAATATAAATAAATTCTTCAATTAATTCTATTTGTATTCTCTTTTACATCACATTTTAATAAATCTATTATAATTTTCGTTTATTTTTAATTGAATTTCTGTTCTAGTAAAAATTCTCAATTCAGTAAATTTTCCAAATTATTTTTAGTTTGCAAAAATAGAATGTAATCGGTAAAACGTACCCCTTCTGTAACGCTAATTTAAACGGATAAGCTTAGTAGATAATAGTTGTTTTTTAACCTCCGTGTAACTATCCGACATCGATTTTTTACACCTTACCCGCTCCCAATTCTCAGTCAGAGTAGTTAAAAATAAACTATAAATTAATTTTTTTTTTTAATATTGTTAAAAAACTTCGACGAGTGATTGATGTTTTTATGTACCTATAATTAACATAATTGTGCTGTTATTTTTATGATCTTTTCATAATTTATTTTACAACTTGTTTATGGTACAGTATCTGTAAATGATATTAGTATGTTTTATAAATAAAACTTTTATTGAATAATTTGATCAAACTTATCTAAATTCTTTATATTACTGAAGGAGTTATTAAAAATTTAATAGAATAAAGTATTGAGACTGCCCTCATAAACTTTTACCAGGTCAAGGAGAATGTACTTCACTTTTTTCGTAAAAAATTAATAAAATAAAATTTAAAAATTTAATTTTCCAATTATCGTTTTTTTTAATAATTTTTATTTAAGAAACATGCAGGAGAAAAAAAATTAAACGTATAAACTTTGGAGGTGACATGTTTTTTTAAGAGATGAAGTACAAGATATTCAACAGATGACTTCGTAATTAGAACATACTATGACAGGGTATGGAATGAAAATGAATGTTAAGAAAACTGAAGTAACAGAGAAAGGAGATAATAAGTACAAAAGAAGGAAGAATTGAACAAGTAAGATAGTTAAAATCCTTAGGTATTGTGTTAATTGACGATTGCAAAAGCGAAAAGAAATAAAACAACAGCAATAGCTAAGAAGGTCTATAGCAATAAAAACAGTTATTACGAATTAACATGAAGTTAGAGTTGCAATTGCGTCTTTTGAAGAGGTACGATTGGAGAGTATTTCTTTTATATGTATGTGAAATAAGGACTAAGAGAAAGATAGAAGAAAAGGTTGTAAATATTTTATTTGTGATCATGAAAGATATTGAAAAAATTAAACTGATAAAGTGAAAGATAAAGAAGTAATGATGAAAGTTAACGTTAATGAAACTTGATAAAAAGCAATTGAGAATAGGAATGTTAACTTGCTGAAACAAAACATCAGGGAAAAAAGATTGAATAAATTGTGAAGAAAGGTTAGTAGAGGTGCAAAAAGAAGAAACCGGAAAATAATAAAGATAATAGATGATTAAAAAGAAAATTAGGAGAACTATCAGGATCTTAAAAATCTAGCTGGGAGTAGAGGACATTCATGGTGTTAAGGATAGCCTAAGGGCAGAAAACCATATTTTGATTGCAGTGAAAGAAAACGATTAGTTGATTTTGCTGGAAATGTATTATCGGTCATTTATTATAATATTATGTATATTATTATTATATATTATTTTGGAAAATATCAGGTCAAAATTTTAGAATAATATGTAATTATTGTTTATTTAGAAAATACAAAAAATGAACTTTATTATTCGAAAGATAAATTGGCTTCTTTGGCCTGTTAGTAACAATATATGTTTAAGTAGCGTTATGTAACAAGTAATTTTTTTTTTAGTAGGAAATTTAACACTGTAAACATACGTTATAGTGATCCAAAACCTGAATATAAAAGGTTTGTTCTTTTCTAGTGTAGGCAAGTGGATGTAGTTTAGAATCGTCATATACTACTCGTACTCTGAACGGTACTCTGTTTCGGAAATTAATACTGCACGAGTATGACTTTCGGATAGTAAGAAAGTTCATTTTAACTTCGTTCATCTCTTTCGTTTTAAAAACGTACAAATTCAAAAAAAAATTTAGATGTTTATCTCTTTTTTCTGAATGAAAAGGTTTTTATTTAAAAACCAGAAAAAGTACGTACTTTTTCTGGTCTTAGCTATCTGATTTCACGAACAGTCTTAAATTACTCTTTATTTCCCGGTATTCAATCTAAATTATCATAAAATTTTAAATATTTTATTGTAATTTACTTAAATGCAAAATTCATTACCATTAATGCGAAATTCTTCAGATACCTTAGAAATATTAAAAATTATAACAAAAAAGAATCGGATTTGTTCTTAATTGGCTTCCAACTTTTTACATAAGTTTGACAGATAGCCGAAAACAAATGGTTTCACATTTTATTACAGAATTTAGAAATGAAAACATAATTACCGATAATAAAACTACTTATTCTTGTTAAAACATCAGGTTTATCAAGCTTAGAAATAAATGTATAAATCTTTATACATCTTGTTTCCAATCAAGAGTAAAAACTAAAATACGAATGCGAAAATACTCAGTTTCATTTACAAGAAAGAGATGTATTTAGTAGTTATGGTAGTCTCATTATAATTCTTTTATATTAAGTTGATCTTAAATCTATTTAATTTAGGTGATATATATATATTACAGGTCAAGTATTTGTAACGCGGAAAAAACTTCGCTCCTAATAGGCGATAAATATCAAGTAAATTGTTATTGTATTACCGTAATGTTAATCGTTTTTATTAATAATTCAATTTTCATTTCGAGTTTCGATTCACAGGATCGGATAAAAAGCTCAATGGTTCTCGGTTTTATTGATACGAAGAGCACGGAGAGTGACGGCCGGGCAGGGGCCCCACGTGTCTTTACAGGTCTGACGTCAGCGACTCGGCTCATGACGTCATACATCCCCACCCTTTAACCGACATCCCAAACGTTAACGTTTCTCCCTCACCCCCAAGCACTGCCTCTTGTGCCCAATTCTCTTCCGACTCCCTGCGATTACTTTCTTGCCGATCGGTTTATCCCTTTGACCAAACCTTCAATAAAACTTCAATCCTAGAGTATCTTTATCATAATTCTTATTACCTAATTATAAATGTTATTATAATTAAACGGAACTTTACTTTCACAGTGTTTATACTTCGAGTTTAAAGTTCAAAGTTTATTAGCTGCAAATATATCTCCAGAGATTAAATCTGTAAAAATGAAGAATTTCCTGAAGAGATAAGATCGAACTCTGAAAATATATTCTTAAAAAAAGTGTTTAGTTGAATAAAATTGTATTTGTTAATTTATTGTCACAAAAATATTTTAATGTATTCTGAGTGATCAAAAGGCAAAAAACTATTTTTCAGCACTTTTACTTTTCATCCAGGAGGTTCCCTGAGCTCGAATCTCGGTCACGGTTGACATTTTTCAAATACTACTAAATACAAAAAGTTAACTATAACACCAGATTTATTCCCAACCTGCATCGAGAATAAATAAATAATTATTATGCAATTTAACTTTATGAAGTTTGTATTAGGCGAAAGACATTTATGAGAAGAAGATATCATAACCAACCAAGAGATAAAATTTCATATACATATATAGGTATGTGCAAAGTTCACATATCTGTATGTATCGGGAAAATTAGAAGATTCAGCTGTACCCAATAAGTTTTTAACTTATTACTGAAATAAAACTTTCCAACATAAATAAAGATTAAAAATACCTATTTATAAATATTAAATGTGCGATATTATAATATGTATGATTAGAAAAAAATGAAAAAAAATGTTACAAATTAAAAATTTTAATAAATTGTAATTCTGTTAATAAATTTGTTTATAAAATAATAATAATAAATAATTATCCGATAAGTTATGCAATCTGAACGATACAGCAACTTTCTAATGAAGACCACCAGCTTTAAATCAATAAATCGCGTATGGTGTATGTTCAGTTTACAATAAACAGTGCTAGAACATGGGCAAAATATTATGCATACCAGTTCTAACCATTAAGCGACAAGTCGCAGTCTTTACCTAGACAAGGGCATTGCTATCGTCTGTTTATAGCATGTAGAGAAAGGTATTAAATAGCGATGTAATCGCTTTTACTACATGTACATTTAGTTTATTTACTTTACACTATAAACAACCAAAATTATTGCAATCAATAAAAACTTAATTTTTTACCTAAAATCGATTTCAACGCTACGTCATGTTTTATTGAGTCAAACTGATAATTAATAAATTGACATGCTATTATTTCATCATAATAACAGTACACATTATATGAAATAAACAGGTTAAAACAATAGTCATAATATTGTCAAAAGTCTGTATCATCAATAACATCAAGGATTAAATCCCGTGAATTATTCCACCCGTCTCAACCTCGATCTTCCAGTCCTTCGTCTTCTAGTGGATGCATACCTCACAGCCCTTTTAGGCGCTCGGATATCTAATGCGATATCTAATAATTTAATAATGGTGCCATCTCCCACTTTATTTCTTAAACAGTGAATTATGGCACGACATATAAGCTAGAAACAATTTATTTTACTTTTGATGTATTTTTCAATAGTATAAGTAATAATTTAATATCAATCGATTTCGATTTGTCACTTCATCTTTCCAGTTATCGGTCATTTCTTAAATAATAATTATTTTTGTGAGAAAAGTTATTTAAAATAAAAAAGATGTAGAGTAATTTAGATTAACAGTTTTTACTACGGCGACGAAATAATATTTAAAGAAAATTAATTTATAATACTGCTATATTAATTACTGCAGAGAGGAAAGCACGAGTATTGTGTCATATGTTTTATAATATAGTCTTTTTAATTGATATTATGCGTTGCTGTTTGTAAGAAAAGTCTCCGGCTATTCATTCTCTTGTAAGAATTGTTTTACAATACCCGATCAGGGGTAAAGTACTTAATCACACTTGTTAACAAATGTCACTCAACGGGTAAGTAAATCAATTACGCTTGATAAGAAAATGTGAATAATAATTTAAAATAATCATTATAGAAGATAAATTATCAGTTAACAGGACGTATTTTTGTAAACGTTTTAGTTTTTCACACTGACGTAAGTAAAATTATATTAAAAATGAATCGATAAAGAATATTTTCTTCGGCTTTACTTCAGTTTCTTTGAAGAAAAATTTCAGGTTTGAAATGAAATTTTACAGATTAACAGAAAAGTGAATGGTGAGAAAAAACAACCCTAGATTTTTACCGTAATTTGAAGAAATCTGTTGTTTCAAATTCATAGGCCAAGAGATATGGCATGCTAATTAGAATTAATATTTTTTTCACTTCTTTTATAATTCTAGTGTAAATTGATTTAAATAGTTATATTCTAATTTAATGATTATAATATTATTATCTAAGAACTCAGCCAAACTCAGTACGTCATTTCGTTTTATATTTTTTGTTATTTTCGGTACGCGTGCGCATTTCGTACAAGATTATAGGAACGTGTTTGCCCTGGCCTATGACGTCATCTTCAACCGACTCCCCATTCATGGAAACAGAGCACGTAACTCCCTCCCGACCTATATTTTATATTGATATTATAAATATAGGCCTATGTAATTCTATTTTACTTAAAAACATTTTACATATTTATATATAATCAATATCATTCATTCTTAAATGTTATTTACATCAAATTTAACAAAAAATTTCAGCCGAACTCAAGTAAAATTTTACTTTAAGATAGATAGACTTTATCGGAACCGATTCTAGTATATGACACTACCAATCGGATATCCAAACTAAATGCTGGAATGAATCGATTAAAATTTTTAATCAAATTAAATTAGTCTAAAACAATTGCCGAAATACATGCTGCAAGTAATGAACCAAAACAAACGAGAAAATAAAATGTTCACAGCACCGTCAAACAAATCTACAAAATATATATTTTTTTAATCTGATCCCGGAATTTTGAAAAATAAGTCTATTTCGATTATAACCCGGAAATATTTGAATTATTAATATTGTTTTTTTACGTATATGTCACTAAATCTATATTCATAATAACTTGAAAAAAGTAATTAGTTAATTAAAACTGGAATATAGGGATTATCACCACACTGACTTATATTTTAGATGATTTATAGCCGAATATTTGGGTCTTACGATGTTGACCATATCAAAAAAGAACTCTTTTGATCTAATTAATGAAACGAATGATTATTTTTCGTAAAAAATAAAATTTACAAATACTGAAAATATATAGTGTCTCAAAATTTACGCTGAATTTAAATTGCGCACCATTTTTTCCGTTGGGTTAGCAACGCTCTCGGAAGCACATATAATAATCACATTTTGGTTAGTAGTGAGTTAGTTTTAATGGAGAAATACACGATGCAGGAGTAAATAACGGTAAATAGGAGTAAATATCGTAAAAACATATTATATGAGAAACATCATAAAAACATTATAAACGGAGAATGTTGCGCTGAAACTGTGCGCAAATTATGCAGTCCGTTTGGACGGAAGACGGCCAAAAAAACGAATGTAAAAAAAGTGGTTCAAAAGTTTGAACCACAATCTGGGCGGCTATTTCGCACAACAGTGACCATAATTGGTCACCAAGGTCATCCGATCTTACACCTTGTGACTTTTATCTCTGGGAATTTGTAAAGTCCAAGGTTTTCAGCAAACGCATACCAACCATTCTGAACTTAAAGAAGAAATCCGACGTGTTATCACAACTTTGCCAATTCATTCATAAATAAAGGCATTTTGTAAATTAAAACCTGCGTTATTTTTGGGGTACTCTATGTTATCGTATATAATCTGATAAAATTTACTAATTAATTAGCTGGATCAGGGATGAGTAATGCATCGTAAAAACATCGTGTTTATTATTACTTTTGTTGTTAGTTTGTTATTTAGTGGAACTTTATTGATTTGAATAATGGTAATTTGAAGTTTTTTCTTCGTTCCTGAATTTACTAAAAACATAATATAAGATAACCTAATAGTTAAAAATTAAATTTTTGTGAAAATTCTAAGAACAGCCCTCATATTTGTTCAAAATAACGTTTTGGCAAAGAGTTACGTCTTAATTGCGTACTATTACAACTTTTTGTTCAAAAATATCATAAATATGGGATACTATATAAATGACAGTCATTCATATGCTTGAATACTGCTCACTATTTTTGAGCAAGCGAAGTGAGGTTCTGTTATGACTCGATCTTTTAGAATTTCATTTTTTTTTTTGTGTTGTGACAGTTAAATGCAAATTCTTTTTCCGATTTTTATGAAATTTTTTAATAAGTTTCCTTGCACATATCGGGAACGACGTACTTATAATAATTTTCATATCTTCCATTTCAAATTGGTAGCTGCTACATTTCTTAAAGAGAAATGAAGTAGAAATGCGGTGGATGGAATGTTTCCGTCACCATGCGTAACTGTTACAAACTGAAAACAAGCTTTCCTCTCCATAACTGACATCATCTTACCATTTTCAGTTTGTCACTCAGCGGCTACGATTAAATATTTCAGTTTTTACGTTTTATTTTACTTTTAAAGCTCATAGTTTTGTTTCCCTTGAATAACTAATTTACAATCAATTTGAATAGTAAAAATAATAAAAATGGGTATACAGCGGAAATGCATCCTCAAAGTCATCAGTCAACATCCGATGTTCCTGGAGACATTTCTTACAATATTGTTAATGCAGTTAGGTTATTTTTAGCCCGAGCTAAATGTTCTATAATCAATTTCAGTACGATCAACTCGTTCTGCGGTAGCTCCGATGCTAAATAGACTTTTCTTATCACTGATCACTTTCCTCACCCTTGTTTCCTTCTTCCTTTATAAATGTAACATGAGACGCATCCCGATAGCTTGAATAACTTTTATATGATCTGTTGGAAGGGCTACCAGTGAATCTATTGATTTTTTTTTCGCCTAATTGCTCCATTATAAATATAATACTTGAATTATCTGTCTATCTGGTAAAATCGTGTCTGCTGATCCCTAAAATACAAAAAATATTTAGGTAGCTTCGTTCTGTAAATAGAGATTCTATAAATAAAAACAAGAATACAGAAAGGAAAACACCTAAAGATATAAAATAAATCAATGTTCACTTTTTATTTATTTTTTAGGAATTGAATTTTAATGGTTTTAAAATTTCTAAACTGTAGAATTAGAAAAATCCTAATATACTACTTAAAAATTACACATTTTACATATGCACTGGATGCCGTAACCTCACGATTTTAAACAACTAGATACAAGAAACAAATGATTCACAAGAATCGCAAGAATCGCATAATAATTCCCATGAAAATCAAGCATCCATTACGGTTTCCTTAGGAAATAAGAGATGAAGTGGTTTTCTTTGCATAATACATAATCGTGTATAATAATGCAAATGATATTCAACCATACAAGGGACACATCCTTCCCGTTTACCGAAGAGACTAAGCGAATAATTTGGCCGATTGTCTTTCATCTAACGTTCGGTTTTTTCTTAAAAATTATAATCTCATATTTTACTGCTGACCGATATTGCACACGTTTTAACTTTTAAAATAAAACGTTTTAATACGTTAAAAATAACTTATTTTTTGTTCCCGATAACCGTTTTAACTTATTTATTAATTTTGAAAGTTAGTTTCAAATTCTACCATCTTACTACTTAATAAGTATATTGTTTAAATTAAAGGATTGAAAATTTGTTTTAGGGTGAATGTTTACGATTGTATACTTGTTGGATAGGATAAGGGAGTGCGATTGCAGAGTTTCATGTAGAGGTTACTTTTTTTTATTTTAAATGTAATAAAGAAGAAGAGTGTTGCGAAGACGGCAGAAAATGCATTGATAATGTACAAGGGAAATTTGGCCTACATTCGCTCCCGGAGGGTGAGTCGATGGGTGGGCCTATCCACCTCCCATTGACGTCATAGCTATGAGGACACACGTGGATACAGTGATGCGATCTGAGGGAAAATCTGAAAATTTATTCAAAATGTACAAGGGAAAGTTTCGTTTACAAGGAAACAGTTCCATTCATATACATCCTAAAAAAGCTTGAATTAAAAATGTTCGTCCTCTTTAAATTTTTTATACTGGTATATACTTTTGAAACATCAAAAAAATTACTACGTACTTTCTATATGGAGTTACTTTTTAGTTTATTATTCACACATGCATCTTTCCATTTTACACATTCACTTTTGAAGCAATTATAAATCGGTAAAATATAACAAAAATTGTCAGTAAATTTATTTTTGTAAAATACAATAATAATATATTACAACCTTAATAACTGAAGGCGATGTAATATGGTTCACAAATCATTCCCCATGACAAGATCATTTTATAAAATAACAAGTATTCTAATGCCAGGCCTACTTGGGAAATAGGAATAAATTGGTTTCTGTTGACTTTTTCACTGACCCAAATATATATCGGCATGTAAAGTCCACCAAAATGCAGGTGAACTGATCCTACAAGTGAACTTTTATTTCGTTCACCACAGTAACGGGATATATATATATATATCCCGTTACAGGATATATATAGAATATCATTACTTTAAGAGAGAACAATTCTGACTGTGAGCTTTACAAGTGGTGATAGCCATAAGAACGGCTGGAAGAGGTATTATAAAGCAAAAAAAAAAAAACAATTTAATGTATCCTTTACTTTTTTAAAGTATTGTTTCAGTCAAGCGGAGAATAATAATAATAAATATCCAAAATTAATCAGTACTCTTCTTATGAAAAGTACTTCATAAATCGATAAAAATTTCGTAGTAATATTTATGCTTTATTAATCAGTTAGTATTTTAATAATTAATATTGGATTTCACTAGTTTTACTTATTATTTTCTTCTGGAAAAGCTGACCCTCAGTGACTGCGCTGTAACTCATTTTTTTTGCATTTTAAATTTTAGTAACTGAAAATAGACAAGCGAGCTGGAATTTTAACCTAAAACCTTCCGAATAAATGAAAGAAAAAGATCCTAACAATTTTTTATGGAGAAAGACATAGAATAAAATATTATATTTACCATTTCATTATCTTTATCGTTACAGACAGCATCAAAAAAACATGAAATTACAATAAAATCTATAAATAAAAAAGTCGTTATTTTAATCGATTTTATCGTTGGTATTCTTCAATCACATTTACTAATTATCTCTAATGTAAAATTAAAGTATACCAAAAACTAATAAGAAAATTAAATGACCAAATACGAGTATATAACTCGGTGAATAATGTTAACGTAAAATCGATTAGGCCCATTGAAAGGTTTGAATGAACAGCTTACAATTAAGATGCTTACTTACATGCCACATAATTCCATAGATGAAATAGGTGTTTATTGCAGATACATTCTGTAACAAACATAAGAGTCTGTGAGCAAGATGGCCATCGCTGCCTGAAGAAGAGCTTAAAGTTGTCCTCTAAGAGTGGTTATCTCTCCCGTTTTGTTTTTCCTTCGTGGGTAGATCACCATCTCTCATCACCCACCACCCCATTTTCCTTATTCTTAACTCTTTTTTCTCAATCTGGGTCCTATAGTTGCAGAAAAGATCCCGCTAAACACATATCGTAGAAATTTACGAAAGATTATCCGGAAATGATTACAAAAGGTTGCATCGAAAAGTCTCAATCATAAAAAATCTAACGTGGCCACCACATGACTTCCTTGTACGCCTATTAAATTACATACACAGGTTTTTTTTAAATTAAAAGTACATAAAATTTTATTTCATTAATAACTTCTGATATTTTTTCTTTTTTTTATTGTTATTATTGAATTATTATTTATTGTAATTTTTTTTTACAATGAGAGGTTAATAATTATTAATAAATCAATATGTTTAAAAAAAATAAAACTAAAAAAAGGAGATGAAGTCGAATTCGAACCGATGTGCCTTTCCCTTGTAAGATCCAAATATTTCATTAATTAAAATTTATTTGGCTATAAGTCTGGAACCAATGAAAATAAGTACCACTTATGATATATCGTTGAAAATCTCTCAATGAGGGCTTATTACTGCAGTTAAGAAAAACTCCAAAATCTAATTTTTTTGGAGTTTGGGCTTTTTTGGATACTTTTGGTCCAGTCGATTGCAATCAAAAGGGAAGGTGCACAACTAGATGTTACAATAGTCCTAAATCCAAGATTTCAACATTCTACAGCTTATCGTTTTTCAGTTGTGCGAAATACATACGTACAGACGTCACGCCGAAACTAGTCAAAATGGATTCAGGGATGGTCGAAATGGATTTTTCCGTTGAAATCTGAAAACCAAAATTTTTCGCGATCACAATACTTCCTTTACTTCGTACAAGGAAGTAAACATAATCTAATCTAATCCTTCAAAAAATATTCCATTTTTTTCTTGAGATTGATAAAAACACAAAATATTTACCTGTACATAAAAACCCTTGAATATAAATTATTCCATATAGAAGCAATCAAAGAACGTTATGGAAGAATTTTATTAAAATTAGTTCAATTTTATTCATATTATCATGAAACAAAAAACATGGAGTCAAATACGTAACTGTCAAAAATATTCTCATCTTTCAATGATTTAATTAATTTAATTATCAATAAATAGAAAAAGGTATTTTTAAATTAAGGATATTTTAATAAAATTAAAAAGTTGGCCGGTTTGTCAAAACAGTGATAAATTTCAATCAGGGTTATTTGAAAATAAAGACTAGAGTAAGGATATAATAATAATAAATTAATAATAATAATAAAGTAATTATAGTAATAATAAATAATTTAATAAATGTCCTGGATCTATCGTTAATTAAAAATAATGAAAATATCAAACACAAAATTTACAAAAAAAAAATCCAACAAAAACAGACATCACAGTTTTAAATATTCAGATATTATACACACAAAATAAGTGGTTTCATAAAGAGATCTTATTAACAGAAGGTTTAAACTAATATTGGAAATAGTAAATATCATATAATATCATTTACCAGATATCTCAAGCAAATGGTTACAGTATAAAAATTAAAAACAAATAAATAAGGAGCCATATACTTAAATAGTAAAAAACAAAATAACAATAAACACTGCATTTTTATTTAATACCATAAATAAAATAAAATAACAAAACATTTTTGTTATTTTAATATAAAAGACTCCCTCTATGATTCATGAGACCTTGCTGTTGGTGAGGGGGATTGAGTTCTCAGTGGTACAGAATAGCTGGACCAAAGGTGCAACAATATCGGAGAGGTATCTGTTGAGAGCCAGACTAAGGAATGATTCCTGAAAGAGGGCAGCAGCTCTTTCAGTAGTTGTTAAAGGCATAGGTCAGGATGACTTAAATGGCCATATCAACATCACTCAATCCCCTGAATACTGAGCAGCTGAAAGCAATGGAAAACTACAGCTGCTTTTTTTCAAAGAAAATGTAGCTCATTGCATATTCATATAACAATGATGGAGGCTTCTTCCTTGATAAAATATTCCAGAGGTAAACTAGTCCCCCGTTCAGAGCTCCGGGTGGGGACTACTAAGGAAGGAATAACCAGAAAATTATAAAATAACATTCTACAAGTTGGAGCGTGGAATGTTAGAAGTCTAAAAAAAGGTTGGTAGGTTAGAAAATTTAAAAAGGGAAATGGATAGGATAAATTTAGATGTCGTAGGAATTAGCAAGGTTCAGTGGGAAGAGGAAAACGACTTTTGGTCCGATGATTTTAGAATATTAACTCAGCTTCAAATAATGAGCAGGCAGGAATAGGTTTCGTAATGAACAAGAAGATAGGGAAGAGAGTACAGTATTTCAAAGTGCATAGCGATAGAATCATTGTAATAAGTATAAAATCAAAACCTAAACCGACAACGATTGTTTATATGTCTACAAGTGCCCATGATGATGATAAGGTAGAGTGTGTATACGAAAAAATTGATGAAGCAACACATAAAAGGAGATGAAAATTTAATTATAGTTGGAGATTGGAATGCAAGCATTGGAAAAGGCAAGGAAGGAAATACAGAGGATGAATACAGGCTAGACAAAAGTAATGAAAGAGGGAACCAAATTATAGAGTTTTGCATGAAGTATAATTTAGTAATTGCCAACATCCAGTTTCAAAATCATAATAGAAGAATATACACTTGGAAAAAGCCAGGAATACTGCAAGGTATCAGATAGATTACATCATGGTTAAGCAAACATTTAGAAATCAACTCGTCTACTGCAAAACTTACCCTGGAGCAGACATTGATAATGACCATAATTTAGTGATAATGAAATGTAGATTGGAGTTTAAAAACCTGAAGAAAAGGTATCGCATGAATCAGTGGAATTTAGAGAAGCTTGAGGAAGAGGAGGTAAAGAAGATTTTTGAGGAGTACATTGCAAGAGGTCTGAGTAAAAAAGGTAAGGTAGAAAATGTAGAAGAAGAATGGAAGAATGTTAAAAAGGAAATTCTTAAATCAGCAGAAGCGAACTTAGGCAGAACAAAGAGAACTGGTAGAAAACCTTGGATTTCAGACCATATATTGCAGCTGATGGATGAACGTAGAAAATATAAGAATGCTAGTAATAAAGAAAGTAAAAGGAACTATCGACAATTAAGAAATACTATAAACAGGAAGTGCAAACTAGCGAAAGAAGAGTGGATTAAAGAAAAGTGTTTAGAAGTGGAAAGAGAAATGAACATTGGTAAAATAGATGGAGCATACAGGAAAGTTTAGGAACATTTTGGGGTACGTAAATTAAAATCTAATAATGTGTTAAACAAAGATGGTACACCGATTTATAATATAAAAGGCAAAGTCGATAGGTGGGTGGAATATATTGAAGAGTTATATGGAGGAAATGAATTAGAAAATGGTGTTATAGAAGAAGAAGAGGAAGTCAAAGAGGAGGAAAGGGGAGAAACAATACAGAGATCTGAATTTAAGAGAGCATTAAAAGATTTGAGTGGGAGAAAGGCTCCTGGAATAGACGAAATACCTGTAGAATTACTGCGCAGTGCAGGTCAGGAAGCGATTGATAGATTATACAAACCGGTGTGTAATATTTATTAAAAAAGGGGAAGTTCCGTCAGACTTCAAAAAGAGTGTTATAGTCATGATACCAAAGAAAGCAGGAGCAGATAAATGTGAAGAATATAGAACAATTAGCTTAACTAGCCATGCATCAAAAATCTTAACTAGAATTCTGTACAGAAGATTTGAGGGAGAATGGAAGAAGTGTTAGGAGAAGACAATTTGGTTTCAGAACCAAGTATAGGGACAAGGGAAGCAATTTTAGGCCTCAGATTAATAGTAGAAGGAAGATTAAAGAAAAACAAACCAACATACTCGGCATTTATAGACCTAGAAAAGACATTCGATAACGTAGACTGGAATAAAATGTTCAGCATTTAAAAAAAATTGGGGTTCAAATACAGAAATAGAAAAACGATTGCTAACATTTACAAGAACCAAACAGCAACAGTAATAATTGAAGAACATAAGAAAGAAGCCGTAATAAGAAAGGGAGTCCGACAAGGAAGTTCCATATCCCGGTTACTTTTTAATCATTACATAGAACTAGCAATTAATGACGTTAAAGAACAATTTAGATCCGCAGTAACAGCGCATGGTGAAAAGATAAAGATGCTACGATTTGCTGATGATATAGTAATTCTAGCTGAGAGTAAAAAGGATTTAGACGAAACAATGAACGGCATGGATGAAGTTCTACGCAAGAACTACCGCACGAAAATAAACAAGAATAAAACCAAAATAATGAAATGTAGTAAAAATAACGAAGATCGACCACTGAATGTGAATGTAGGAAGAGAAAAGATTATAGAGGTAGAAGGATTTTGTTATTTGGGAAGTAAAATAACTAAAGATTGACGAAGTAGGAGCGATATAAAATGCCGAATAGCACAGGCGAAATGAATCAGAAATATAATTTGTTTACATCAAAAATTAATTTAAATGTCAGGAAAAGATTTTTGAAAGTATATGTTTGGAGCGTCGCTTTATATGGAAGTGAAACTTGGACGATCGGAGTACCTGAGAAGAAAAGATTAGAAGCTTCTGAAATGTGGTGCTATAGGACAATGTTAAAAATCAGATGGGTTGATAAAGCGACAAATGAAGAGGCATTACGGCAAATCGATGAAGAAAGAAGCATTTGGAAAAATATAGTTAAAAGAAGAGACAGACTTATAGCCCACATATTAAGGCAATAGTCGTTTTAATATTGGAGGGACAGGTAGATGGAAAAATTGTGCAGGCAGGCAACGTTTGAAATATGTAAAACAAATTGTTAGGGAAGTAGGATGTAGGGGGTATACCGAAATGAAACGACTAGCACTAGATAGCGATTCTTGGAGAGCTGCATCGAATCAGTCAAATGACTGAAGACAAAAAAAAATATAAAAGAAGTTGATAAATAGTGATTTTCTTAAAATAATAATAATAATAATAACATCCACCTCTAATAATATCAGACCAGACAATAGAACAGTTTTCGAGTAACTCATTAGAATATTCGGCATAGAAAAAACAGCAATATTACCATTTTTAATAAATTTCCAACTCATTTAAAAGATATATCATCACTTTATTATATATATATATATAATGTTCATTGATGTCTTCTAAATTTTATTTATTTTGTAATAGTTTTATGAATTTAGTATCTTCACGTATTAATTTACTACTATTTAATTTTCACGTATCTATATTTAAAATTATTAATATGGACTTAAAACAATTTTATTTTCTATTTTATAATTAATTATATATATATTTTATGATACATACATCTCAGACGAAGATTTTACTATAGTTTCGTTTGATCCATTCACATAAATTCTTAGATGAATCCATTTCTTTATCCTTGGAATAACAAATCTACTCCATAATAGCAACTTATTATGTAGCGACTAGGAAAAAATATTAATTTATTTTCTTACAAAATAAAAAATAATCTAATTCTCAAAATAAAGAAAAAAGTAAACAACGTGAACTAAACCGTACATTATACTCTTATAATATCAATACAACAAAATCACATTCGTGGAAAAGAATAGGAACACAAGAATCAACAAAAAATATACAAATAAAGTTAATGAACATGTTAAAGATAATAAATCCGAAAAAATTCTACACCAAAAAAATAAATAATATTTAAAATAAATTATCTTTTAAGTAATTTAAATATACTGAGTAATATAATACAAGATAGTAATAATAAGGAGTTTTTCCTCAATCACCATTACTGATTAGGAGGAAAGGGGTGAAAAGTGGACTAAATGAACCTTTCAAAAACACCAAATTCACAATCTTTATTATACAATCTTCATTCACAAATCAGTCATTACACAGATTTTTTTTACTGTGCAAATTTTTTTATAAAATTTCGAAATTTATCAAAAATATTTACTAAAAACAATACTTGAAGTAATATTTAATCTAAGTTTATGAATTTCTCTTAAAACTACTATTTAAGAGGATTAAGCGGGATAAACACCTTATCTTTCACGTAACGCCAGAGAAAGAAATCACATGGCGTGAGGTCTGGTGATCTTGGTGGCCACAGCATAATGTGTTGATCTTCTTCAGACGTACGTCCTATCCAGCGCCGAGGTAATGTTGTGTTAAGGTACTGTCGAACCTCGTTGTGAAAATGGGCAGGACAACCATCTTGCTGGAAAATGAAGTCGTTGAGTAGCTGAGGCATAAGCCATAATTGTAACATATCCAGGTATATCATGCCGGTTACTGTCGTTTTCATAAAAAAGAACGGCTCATACAGTGCCTCACGAGAGATCGCACAAAGAACGTTTACTTTCGGAAAATCCCGAATGTTTTCCACATAAGCGTGTGGGTTTTCAGTTCCCCAAATTCGCACGTTATGACGGTTTATTTTGCCGTTAATATGGAAAGTAGCCTCATCGCTGAAAATTATCTTGTTTAGAAAACCTTCATCTAACAACATCTTTTCCTGTAACTGTAAACAAAAATCGAGCCTATGTGTTTTATCTATATTTATATTGTTATATTTATATTTTTTTTAATTTTATTTTCTTAAGACTATTTTCAAATGTTTTTCAATGTATATCCATATCAACATTAGTATTATAATTTCTATAATCGCAATTTTCTATAATCGAAAATAGCGAGAACATTTTCTTAAAACAACCGTGATTCCAAAATGCATAGTGCATTAAATAATCAGGATCACAAGACAATTAGTTTAATTTCACATTTAACGAAGATTCTTCACTAAATCCTGATCGGAGGACTGAATAAAAAACAATGGGGCAAATATTTAGAGAAGAACAAGTGAAGTCATTAAAGAAGAGAAAAGGCAAAGAGATACAATTTGGTTGATAATGATTACTAGTAAAAGATATATAAAAGGAAGAAAGTGTACGCTGTACAGATTTTGAAAAATCTGTACTTACTTTACGGATTTGAATACTTCCTTTTATACAGATTTGAATACTAAATCGTGGGTACCGGTGTTCTTTGGTGGTTGGGTTTCAATTAACCACACAACTCAGGTATGGTCGACCTGAGACTGTACAGGACTACACTTCATTACATTCATATCTATCATCCTCATTCATCCTCTGAAGTAATACCTTACGGTGGTTCCGGAGCTAAACAGTAAAGAGATTTTGAGATTTTGATAAATCATTTGACCATAACATGAAAGAAACTAACAGCAATATTAATAAGTAAAAATAAATAAGAAGTAAATTCTATGAAAATAAAGCATCCATAAATCAAGCTATTTGATCTATAAAGAGGAGCATGGTAAAAGTTTTATCTATTCCCAACCTTGTTCAATTTGCACGTTGAAGATATAAACAGAAATGCTCCAGAAGAAGATAAAGGAATCAGCAGTAGGAGTAAAGAAAATAAATTTGCATCTCGAGAAATATTATTTTCTGAGTGTAATTTTGTACGACAAGGAAGTGATCATTAAAATAAAAAACAAAAAAAATAGGAAAAAGAAAGGCATTTGAAGGGAGAGTATGAAGCAGATTGAAGAAGATTACGTGGAAAGAGGAGAGAAAAATTAATGATTAATGAGGAGAGAAACCGAAAATAATAGTTTAATTAGAACAATTCAGAATATGAAAGCTAACTGACTAAGAAATATTATAAGAGACAAAGGGTTGATTATAACATAAATAAAAAATCATTAGAAGGTGCCAAAAAAAGAGGATGAAAAAGTGTAAAAATTATAGATGATCTAAAATTAAATCGGAATTATCAGAGACCTGCCTCTCAAATGATCATGGTGATATTAGCGCCTTACCTGCAAAAAAATCCAAATATTCAATGTTCTCGTTTTGTTTTGTTGACGTAGTTAATCTGATGATCGCTTTCTTTCATTCATAAATTTAATGAAACTAATAATTGCGTAATGATATAAATGTTTTGAAAATACTTTTTCTTTGATGATAAACATTTATTTATTTATAAGAATTTTATACCTGTGTTTGATATACAGATTTCATTCAAAGTTTAGAGCAAAAATTCAAAAAAATTGTTTAGATCCTCTGCATTTTCTCTTGTTTTTATAAATACCAAGATAGCTCTTTCATACCGACATCGCTCATATGAAAAAAGGAGCCCATAGCCCATCTTAAATTTGTGTAGCCCGTTCATATTTTAAATTAAAATATGGAAAATAAAGTTGAAATTAAATATTTTTAAATAGTAATAAAATCGTCTTTATAAAATCGGTAAAAAACCCCTAATCTTTTTAATTTTTCAAATGACGGGTAACAAAGTTCTTGGTAGTTGTTTTTAATTTGGTAACGAAATTTGAAGAATTGAAAATTTAGTCTTTCTCCTTTTCCCGGTAGTAAGTTTTTTGGAAAGTGTTTTATTTATTTTTTGAGTTATCGATTATTTAATATGTTTATTTTAAATTTATTTTTATTTACTA
Source organism: Lycorma delicatula (assembly GCF_047948215.1). NCBI lineage: Eukaryota > Metazoa > Arthropoda > Insecta > Hemiptera > Fulgoridae > Lycorma > Lycorma delicatula. The sequence goes on along the minus strand of NC_134456.1, from coordinate 110,901,007 downwards.
ACCTTTCTGTTTAGTTTCGTCGATTTTTTTTGATTTTTTTATAGTAATATTAGGAAGTATTGTATCTATCATTAGCCTGAGTCATTCATGTAAACGTAAAGAGAGAGAAAGAGAGTAAGAGAGCTCTTTGTAATGATGAATGCGGGGATATTTTATTTCCCTCAACGCATTGTTGGCAGCATCAACGATGGAGGTCAATGGTCGTGCTTCTCAATGAAACTAGGTCATACCTTGCCCCATTGATCAACAATGACAACAGAACAGTTCATATCAAAGAGACAGAAACAGAATGAGAAAGAAAGGAATAAACAGAGAGGAGTCGTATAAATAAATGGGTAAAATTATTTATTAATAATCGGTGAAATTAATGTACGAAATGTTTCTCTCATGAAATACAGTACTATAGCCTCATATAATTGCATTATGAATTTAGAATGAAACATGTTAATTTCTAACTACTTTCTTTTTGTCATACATTTATCTAACATGATAAATGACTGTAAAGCGTTATTTTGTACTTAACTTTTTAATTTTCCCGTTTAAATTTTATGAAGCATTTTCTGCCAGTTATTCATTACGTCACTCTGTTCTTCGGTAAAGTTAGGTAATATCAATGCGCTCGTTAGCAATAAGGTTATTTTCTTAAGATTTTGATAACAACCCGGTATCATTCATAACTGATTATATCGAGCATTACGAATATTAGAATTGTTAAATAAATATTTTAAATATACGCACACTGAAATTCATTTTCAAAATAAAATCGCTACGTTTCGTTGGTAAGAAAACAAATAGATATTTATGTTAACGTTAACTGGAAGAACCTAATATTCGTTCTAATTAACAAATTTCTTTTGGATAAAATATTACCTTTTTATAGAGAATTTTTTGGAATAAAGTAATATTAACCGAAGCCTATCTTCTCTTTAGGTTATAATTCACGCGACACTACCGGGGTGAAAACCTAAGTCAACATTTAAAAAAAACAGGAAAATATGTCAATAAATAATAAAATATATGTTTATTATATTTTATTTTAAAGCAGATATTTATTACATTTTATTTTAAATAATTTTTTTTTTTTTTAATTTTTAGAGGATAATTTTATAATTTATTGTTGAAAATGTTTACCACAAACCACTATATAAATTTTACTCTTTTAATCGAGATTGTACAAATTTGAAAGATATGATACTTAAATTTTAAAGATATGATACTTATGTTAGTTACATTATGTAACTCCCATAATTCTTCCAGTTTCAGTTTTTATGTATGTCTTAAGTTCTTATATGGTGTGAGAATTACTACTGTATACGTGTTTTGAAAAAGCCACCAAAGAAAAGATCAGAAAATCTGAGAACTCATGATAGTTCTGAAACTAGACTTGTAAAACAATTGATAATTACAATACGGTTTCACACCATCTTTTTATATGTAACATTACTTTCTTTTAGGTTTAAGAAGGCAATGAATATATTTACAACATTGTTTTAAACATGTTTATTATATTGTTTCCAACTTTCCCTAGTAAACTTGGCATGAGATGATTATTGTTCTTAAGGATGGCTATACAATTTTCAGGAATGATTTGTGACTCATGTCAGATGCCCAATCCAGTTGCATCAGTTGGTCATACATTGTACTTTTTAAATCGGTTAGTTTTTTCTAAAAAATAGCAAATCAAACAGCAACTTTTTTTCTCTTGTGTTTGTGGATAATTTTTTTCTTATTAAAAACGTTTGTGGATTTACATGAATATTCAAGTGTTTCATTAACTCTGATTTTATAAAGTGGGAATTTTGATTCCTGCAGTTGGTTTTAATGTCACCATCTTAGACCATTTTTTACTGAAAAATAAGTATTATCTTTTACCTAATATTTTTAAAGCCATTGAGCAAGCATTATATGCATGATTTATTCGACACAATAGTATCAGGAAACGTATTCTGATATAATTTATATGTCTGCTTACAACATTTTAAAATTATAACTTGTCACTCTGAAAAAAACTCATACTAACTTTTTGCAAAACAAATATTTCACAAAATAACTATGACTGACTGTATAAGGTAAGGAACCAATCCCATTTTAAGAAAAAATCTAGTGTTACCTAAGATGTATCAATAATTTCTCTACATATCCCTGGTAATACATTTTCTCATTCTAGGTTATGTGACTTTTTACCACTTGTTACATACAAATCAGTGCTAATATAAGTTTTCTTATGGAATTTAAGTAGTCTCCTTTACTATAAATAAATTAATGAATGACAATGGTGATAACTCATTCATAGTATAGCTATTGGCAATCTTTAGTAAATTTGGGTCAGGTATGGAAACAGCCGTAAAAAAAAAATCAATTTAGATCAAGAAAATATTACAAAGATTAAGGTAAATACAAAAAAATTTGTTAATAATGTTGATATCTGCCTCTGTATAAGCAAATGATGCATTATCTGGATTAGCTTTCTTTTCAGGTTGGGGTTAATTAACCCATATTTCTTACAATGATTAAGCTGGAAATTGTACTGTTAAAAAGCTATTTAGTTTCTATTTACTTATTTAATAAAAAATAATAGAAATTTTCCACAGTACTCTACTAAGAGAAAAACATTATGAAAATTTTTGAACAGGTAAATTCATTGCTGTGCTGTGGATACTTACTTATGATCATAAGTCAACTGCAATTTTACTTGTGATTCTATCCCAAAGGTTTTGGGATAGAATCAAAATTCATTCAAGTAGAAATCAATTTGTTCAACAGAACAAAATCCATTCATATATAGACTTGAATATGTTTATTGTCTTAGAACGGTCTCTTTTTCTTTCTAACACTACCTCTGTTAATTTATCAGGAAGTATTTACACAACCTAAAAATATGAATTTTCCTAACTTTTTACTGTTTTAACCTATTGTCTTGAAATGTAATTTTTCTAAGCAAGCCATTGTTGTAGTAGGAATATTTTGGAAACTTTATTACAGTACAGTAGGATATTGTATATTTTTCATCCCTAAATGTATAAACATTATTACATTTTCTGACCACATACAATTTTATATATAAAAAGTCAAAAATTGTTTTATTAAGTAAGGCATTATCAGAAAGTAACTAATTTTCAAATATTATCACAAAAAATGTGGTTAACATGTAATGAATTTCTGTTTTATGATACATAAAAATAGTGTAATCTTAGATTTGAAAAAAAAAATTGTGTTAAATTTATTTTATTTTGTTTTTGTTGATACTTTAAATTGAACTTGTGTAAACTTTTATAATTTTTTACTCACTTGGCAGTTTTAGCGAAGGCATTTTTTATTTATTTTTTTCTTACATAAAGAATATAAGAGTAAAATGTATTAGTAAAGGAAATTCCAGCTCTATTCTAATGCCACTTAAGTTCAGCAGTGCCATTGCTAGATAAGTAGTTTGATTTTATAGAAATAAAGTGAATTGCTTCTATAATTTTTATTGTAATAAATCTGCAAAGTAAAGAAGCACCTCAAAGTGGACCAAAAAATTTTTTTAATTTATTATTACAAAGTTTTGAGTTTCTTGTTTAATGTAATTTCAGTATAACATTATTAATGCAAATGTTGAAAGGTAAATGAATTCAGTGACTTTTGATAACAATTTAATATTCTGGAGGAAGAATACTTAAATGTTTAAAATCAGTTGGATGGAATGAGCAAGTGAAATTTCACTGTTTGAAAGTAAGTAAGAAGAAAGGTGAATTAATGGAGGTGGATAGGGATAAGGGTCTTAACTGATGTAACTTTGGAAGGTACAGTTTTGAAGAAAGTAGAAAATTTTTCTTACTTGCTGCTGATATTACAACAGATGAAAGAATGGGTCATGTGATCACAGTAGGTTGAGGAAGCAAAACAGATTTTTATAAAGCAAAAAGCATTTATTATGGAATACATCAATTCCATAGAAGATAAATAAAGTAATCTACTGTATGAATTACCTAAAGTTATTTATGAGGCAAAGAATGGGAAATGTTTTTAAGGGAGCGGAATAGAGTTCCAGCAGATGAGCTGAAGCTTTTGAAAGTAATTCAATTTCCCTTCAGGCATGCCTGAACACATTTCAAAATGTTTTAAAAATACACTCTGAAATTCAGTTGATTGAATTTATAGTTTTATTATTTTTCAGTTCAATTTAGATTAGTAAGAAGTTGGTCATTGATGAAGGAAATAGAAAAAAAACAATTCAAATGGTTTGGTCATGAAGCAGAATTAATGAAAGTAGAATAGCTAATGCAAAAAAAGATAAAAATAGTGTGAGGGGAAACTCCATGTAGAGTAGGATTTTAATTTCATAACTAGGGTAGAAAGAAATGTAAATCATGAAATGAAGTTGATTGAGAATAAGAAGAAATGAAAGAAAATAATTGACCATATTACCATATTATGTTGTGGTGTTAGATAACCCTAACACCACAACATAATATGGTAATAAGGCATAAGGTATTAAAGAAACAAAAATGTTTTAAAAACAGATATTACAATATTTTAGGGTATACATGAGATAAGGCTCAAACTAGTGGCAAATACCAATTTTGTAGAACAAGAGATAGAATACCTTTGCATGATAGCCTTAAAGCAATATCTAGTGATACAATCAACAGACAAAACGTTTCTATGTGTATAACCTCAGAAACTTCTAAAATCTATTCCTGCTTACAGTAATTTGGTATTCTTGATTTATATGTGACAAAGCCACTTTTACGTAATATCTGAAACAGTGACTGTTTAAATATCATAAAAACTACTGTGGGTACAAAATCTACTAAATGCTTTTGGATTCAACTATAAAGAGTCAGTTTCAAAAACAATGATACCTTTGGAAATCCAAATCCCTCTACCAAAGAAGTATATAAAAACAATTAACAGAAAATAAAAAATAATTTTTTGAAGTGAACATTTTAAGTAATTTTTCTTTCTTCCATTGACTGAGATAAGCAATGAATTACATAATATTAATGATAAAAATCACAAGTAATTGTATTGCAGGACAACTGCATGTTGTAACCAATATGATTTTTAGGCCTCAGTTTTCAAAAATGAAGAAACATATGTTATTATACTTTTAGTACATATTGTATATATTTTTAGTATCTTATTGTGTTCTTAAATTTCACTATGTTAAATAAAATAATTACAGATCTGAAGTTTTATCAGTACACTGCTTAGAGTATCACTTCATGCATGTTATCAATTCATATGAAAACGAAACAAATTAGCAAACTTTATCAAATTTCTCACAGTTTAACCATTTTTATGTTATTCACTAACTGATTTTAATGGTATATGTAGGATGGAGAAACATTTACCCTACTGAAAAGACAAATTAAAGCCTAATTTAAAACATTTTCAGCATGTTCTATGTCCCTCTTTATTAAAAATAGAATTATAATTTAACCAAAATAAAAAACAAATTAATAATAATAAAAATTGTAAAGTAAATAAAGTTTATAACTACACTCATAGGTAATACTTTTTTCTTCCTTCTACGAAGTAAATGAAGTATTGTGATCGCAAAAAATTTCAGACTTCAACGGAAATATCCATTTTGATCATCCCTGAATCCATTTTGACTAGTTTCAGCATGACATCTGTACATTCATTTGTACATATTACCTTGCTAACTCAAAAACGATTAGCTGTAGGATGTTGAAATTTTGGATTTAGGACTGTTGTAACATCTAGTTGTGCACCACCCTCTTTTGATTACAATCGACTGGACCAAAAGTGTCCAAAAAATAATGTAAAAAAAAATTACAATAAATAATAATTCAATAATAACAATAAAAAAAAATGAAAAAATATCAAAAGTTATTAATGAAATAGAATTTTATGTACTTTTCATTTTAAAAAAGTGTGCATATAATTTAATAGGCATACAAAGAATTTATGTGGTGTCCACATCATATTTTTTTAAACTTCACAAAATTAATAAATGAATACCCTAGAGAACGCATATGATTTATTATATATCACCCCAAAATCCAATTAATTTATTCACAACTGAAAGAATAACATTTTTTAACAACTTTTTAAGAAAAAAATTCTAAATTCCTGACAACAGTTTTAATCTTTTTTTGTATAAAAGTTATATTTTTTCCAATCTTAGAAAGTACTTTTAACTAGAAATGAAAAATAAAACATGAAAAAATAATTTTTTCTAATTTATGATGTATAAAATATGAGTTATTCAAACATATTTATTTAAAATTAAATTAAACAAATCTTGTTTTAAAAAATGTATATAAAATATATATCATTTAATATGTAATTTTTTTATTATTTATTCTATGCTCATAAAATAATGATTTTTTCCTATACTAATTTTACTTAAGACTTCTTACAAGGTGTAATGTATATATTGCATTGTTTGTTGAAGAAATGAGTACATTAGTTTGTTGCCTTACACTCTATTTTTCATCTCTCTCATAGCTATAATGCATGTAAAATATTTGAGGTAAACAGAACATAAATCAGAATTTCTTTCTTTAAAAATATAATTATTAACTGCACTGTCAATCCCTCCAATGAATACATTAAGGTCATTTATTGTGCTGAATATCACCTGCACTAAGTGACCATGACATTTGATGTTGAACAGATTTTTTGACTCACTGAAGAGGACTACAAGAACCAACTTTACTGCTCACTGAACCTATCAAATCTAGAATGGTGTGTTTAATCCTAAGAATATTTTTGCTGCTTTCAGGAGTTATCTCTTGTGAGATCACTAAGAAGTAGTTTAACTGTGGTTAAACTATTCAGATGCTGATTTAATTGTTGTCACCTAATTAATTGCATTGGAATTTTTTTATACTATTTACTTTTATAAATTAATATTACATAACAATTTCTCTCTTTTTTTATTCATTTTATAATTTGAGATGCTGCTCTACTCAAAATTTTCAAAAAATATTCTTTGATGTTTTTTATCAAATGTTATTGCAGTTTCTTTTTTTACTAATGAATACATTTTTTTTCTATTTCTCACCTAAAAAATGTTATGTATTAAGTTACTGATTTAAATAAAATATGTATCTGTTCATTTAGAAAAAAACTTCAAAACAAGTTTTTAAAAAATATTTTGTATTTGATCAAACAATTCTGTGATCAATAAAACTTCTGTATCCTTTGAAAACTGTTTACACATGAATATAAATAATCTGTAGTCTGGTTGAAGATGCAATAGATTTGAAAAAATATTTAAAAATAAATAAATAACAAATAAATCAAATAGACAGCTTTAAAGTAATTTTAAATCATTTATAGTTCTCTTACAGCAATTTTCTAAATACCTGACAAAAACTGTTTGAAATTTCATTTTGAATTTTTATCAAGAATTCTCCACAACATAAAAGAAAACCAGAAATTACCAGGGCAATACTTAATAATTGAATTAGTTTTTATAATAAAAAAAATAAACTTGAATATTCAGAAAACCAAAAAAAAAGTTATATAGTGCAGTAACCAAATAAAAATCGGAACATTTTGAAATAATTTAACATAAATGAACTGCTATCCCAATCTTTGGTAATATTACAAGTACTTATAAAATTTAATTCATTTTTTAAGTTTTTATATAAAAAGTTGGGAAAATACAACTACAGCTAAATTGTACACCATTTCTACGTGAATTTAATTAATATGTATAAAGCAAGAATGCAATTACATAATTTTAGTTCACTTAAAAGTTAAGAACTTGATTTATATATATATATGAAAATATTTTTTTGAAAATCAAAATGCCCGCTAACTTCACATGAGCGTAATTCTCATAGTATGTCGTACACTTGGCTATAGAGCGCAGTACAAGTAATACTGTGCTGCGCTCTGCAGATAAGTATACGATTTAAAGGATAACGGGTACGTATAACTAACACCAGAATGCACACAGAGGTACAGTGTAAAACGCAAAATACAGAATTTATATTTTATTTATTTATATTATCACTAGAATGTATAAACGAAAATACCACACTATAATGTTTTATTATTAAAAATACTCTTTAGTATTAATTAAACTAATATCAAGGGTATTTAATAATAACTTTACCTTTCAATTTATTTTATTTTAATTAATTTTTATTTTTTAAATCAAACATTTTAATAAAAATTTAGACAAACTGATAGATAGTAAACGGATGTTACTATTTTCCGATTTAAAATTAATTCACAAACATAATAAAACCGGTTTTGTCATACAACAAAAAAGGAAGGCATATTAATAGCTAAATCACCAACGCGATTCTTTTCATTCTAGAAACGAAAGATGGCAGTTTTTAATGCAATGATTTATATAGCAAATCGGATACCGCTTGATATGGAGGCTCATTGCAAAGAAATGAATTTTATTAAAAGGTACAGCTGACTTCAATAGTTTTACTAGAAAAAACTACTTTACTTCAGAAAAAATAGAGGCATGATTTGAAAAAAAAATTGCTCGAACAAAAATTGTTTATTTCTCTCTGTTTTGCTACACAGTAATTTTTTTTTAAATCGCAACCTTACCTTTAGTGTAAATACGTTTCAGAAATCAAAACTAAAACGCTAAAAATAAAAATAAAGTGGTTGAATGAGTGAGCATTTATAAATTTAGTGTAACACACTAAAAGAAAGACTGAAACTGTAGTAAAGGAGTATTTCGCTTATTTTAAATGAAGATGATCAGAGAAATGGGATGTAGCCCAACAACGCCTAGAAATCGGTTACAAAATTAATTTATTAGAAACGATAACTTTAAAAAATTTATATGAAGAGGAATTAGATAGTTTGAAAAGTTACTTTATCAGTAGTGAGGCAGAAACTTCATTTTTGGACGAAAGGAGTTCGCTATTTAATAGCTTTTTTAAATCTAAATTTATTAAAGCCTTTTTGTAGAAATTTTAAATTATTAAACATTAAATGGTTATTCCTTCTTTTAAATTTATTTTGGGGCAGAGATATCTCTTTGACTGGTTTAAATAATAAGTTTATGCTATGTGTATCTTTTTTTAAATATATTGTATCTATTCATAAATAACAGTCGTGCATTAAATCGTGGTGAGCTGCCTGAATTAGAGATTTCAGTAGTTTAGATGTTTGTAATAGATAACTAACTATTTTCGCTTGGAAATTTCTAAAAGAATTGTTTTTTTTTATTTTTTTACTCTTATTGCAAAAACAAGGCTAAATTTTTTTCACTGTTACGTAAGTATTGTTTGTCAATCAATATTTTTTTGTTTTTTTTCTTATTTCACGGAGTTTGTTAGAACTTCGTTAGTAAGAGGCGACGAAGTCAACCAGCTACGTTTATAGTTCTAAACATGACATAACCTAATAGTGAAATGGAAATGGGGAAAAAAATAAGCGTGAAAACATTATATTTCAGTTCAGTTAGATTAGTAATAAAGAATACTTTCAAAAAATACCTCGAATTTTGTTAGACAACTTTTCTTTCCATTTGATGAACCGCGGGATTAGAATATGTCATTTTATTCATTTTTTTACGGTGACTTTACGAATCGCGCTGCTAGATAGCAGTACTTGATAGTAGTAGGTAGCATACAAAAACTTGATAATGTACTTGAAATAATAAAATTTAAAATAAAATATACTACAGCTTGTTTTAATAATAAATGTCGTTATGTAAATGAAAGTACTGAAGATAAAACAGTTTTTTTAATTCCCATCACTTCTTTAAAAAAAAATAATAAAAGTATTAGTTCACAAGAGATTATAGCTGCTAATAAAATACAAAAAACACGAATAGTAATCGTTGCAAATGTGGCAATGATATCATTTATACCTAAAATTAAAAACATCTCTGCACTTATTAATAGAAGAATATTTAACAGAAATATAAAATGAAAACAAAAATTTTTAAAAACTTCTGTACGAGCTATTTTTCTGATTTTGAATGAGGAAAAAATCGGTTGCTTTTTTCCTGAGAAAAAACCGATTTTTTTTTTTATCTTGCTTAGGATAGATTTTAGCAAAACATAAAAAGGGACAAAAATTACAGCGCGTAAGACTTGGGTCTCCGGGTTAATACTTTACTTACCTAAGCGTTTCCTTTAGCAGGTGAAACAGTTTTTACACAAACCGTTTTATTCTAAAGAAAAATCTGATGTGGACACCACATAATTTCCTTGTACGCCTATTAATTACATATACACATTTTTGCTGCACTTCATTTAAACTTATTTCATTTGAAAATTAAATACGATCCTCCAATTCTTTAATAAAGTGGACAGTTACACAATTGCCGAAATATTAGTTTTTATTCACATCAAATATTTATACAATTATTAATTCAACAATCTTATAGAAATATTAGGATAGACTAAAGGTCCCTTTATTACTCGTATTACTAGATCAGTATTATTCGTATCTTCGTGAGTTACTGATTAACAAAATTCCCAGATTTCTGGTGTGTCGTATAAACAAAAGTTAATAATAATTAAATTATTCCGTTTATGAACTCCTGTGCACTGGTTACAAATGTTAATTTCGATCTTAGGGTATAAAATAATCAGTTTTTATTATTGGATTATTTGGTGAATAATCAAAAATGAAAAAGAAACAATAATACAGGAAAAAGAAAGATAACATGAAGAAATATATCTCAAAAAACGACAAGAAGATGAATGTGAAGAGGAAGAAAATGTTAAGAACAAGGGAAGAATAAAAAATTAAGAAAAGATGATAAATATAAAGAGGAAGAAAATTTGAAAACCAAAGAAAGAATAAAAAGACTATAAGAGAAGATGATAAATATAAAGAGAAAGAAAATTTGAAAACTAGAGAACGTGTTGTACACAAATTAAGATCAGAAGAATTACATCAAACCAAAGAGCGATCAAATGATTACAAGAAACAAATAAACGAAACTATGATCAACTCCGACTTGGGGAGAATATTGTCCGACAATATCAGAGGAGTAATGAACTAAACGATTAGAATTTTAGAATTTTTTATAAGAAGTATAAGAAGATTTTATAAGAAGTGTGTGTTGTGTTAAAAATATATAAATAGCTAATATTTAATAATATCTAATCTATTTATAGTTTGGTAATCTACATATATTTTTACGTTGGTTGAACTATATTGATTTGTACTTAATAAAATAGTCTTAGAATGTATTGATGTTTGGAATGTTTAGTCTATGTGATGTTATCTGGCTTCAACTAGTGCAAACGTTTGTCATATTTTATTCTATAACTTACTTTATATTTCGGTATATTATATATATCAGACTAAACAATTTGTAGTTAATTGATGAAAAAGAATAAAATATTATTATAAATGAGTATAGTAATATTATAATAAGCTTTATTTATTTATTTAAATGACAATAAATATTATAAGCAAACCAAAGAACGTTATTTTATCAATTATATCCATTTTACGAAATTGTAATCTCCCTGATAAATAGAAAATATTACAGATCGAATGATTCATAAGGTTCTACCAGTAAGACCTTAGAAGAAATTCATATGAAATCTTACATATCAAAACCTCATTAGTTTCCTCCCAGTATTTGTTAGGTTTTGTAAATTTACTATTTAGAAACAGAAATCGTTTCTTTCATAATTAACATTTTCTCATATATTTGACTTCGTGGAAGAACATTCAGCAGTGAGTGAAGTGTTCATAGATTTAACAAAAGATTAATACGCCTATTTAATCGAAAGAATACTCTCCTATTATTTTCTAAATCTGAATGAAGGTTTTAACAAGTTTTGGCACGTTTATTTTAAATACAAATCTTAGAAAAACTTAATGCACATTTTCTGCATTTTTCTAATACCAAACGTAGAGGAATATGCTTCAAGTTAAATTTCAAGATGTTTTACATATATGTGTGTACACAAGGAAGTATTTTTGGTTCAATATTGTTATTCTATTTAGCAGACTTTTCTCAAAATTCTCTCACAATATTGCCTACGTTGATATGAAATAGCTATTCTCACTACTAATAAAAAGTTGACAACACAGATGCTGTAGTGAAAACCCACTGTTGTAGGACTTTCCCGTCACCCGGCTAAAGCCGTGTTCCGGGAAAATCCTACAACTGTGGGTTTTTTCTGATGCACAGCTTACACACACATAACTTGATTTAAAATATTTATCATTTTATTTAAATATAATACTTTTTAAAGTAATTAATACAATCATTAATTCAATGATTTGTTACCGATTATTCAATGATTTTGTTACCTACTAAAGCGCACAGCGTATTTAATTATCGTGGGTGTGGCGGTACTAGCGGCGACGGTCAGCACTAACTAAACTAATGTAATTTCACAACTTGCATAGAAAAAATTTCGCTTGTACCGTCGGAGACTAGTGTAGCCACGAGGCTTAACGTACCAGGTACCGAGTCAACCGGACGATCGAGTTCGCGAGACCCAACCAGACCAAGTTACTTTTTTAACTTTAAATTTTATTCATTTATTTAATTCTACCGCCCACCTATGACGTCACAACATAACAGTAGTTTAGAGCATTTTTTGGGATGGGGTGCGATTTTGAAAAAAAAAACAGTTTTTTCAAATATTATTAGTATTTTTTAATTGTTAACAAATGCCTAAGAAAAATATGACCTTAATTAGGCGAAATCTCGAGATAATGAGGGCAGCCTTGGTCCTCAGCCTCACCCACTTGACTTTTTAAGTTGAAAATGTAATGGCATCAATGCCCTATATGTAGAAGTAATCTCATCAAATTAGTTTGATCAAAATTGTTCCAGTAGTTCTGGAGATATAAGGTGATTTAGAAGCCAACACCAAACGAACACATACACATATGAACATTAACATCCGCAAAATTTCTATCCGGTTTTTTGAGTTCCTTAGGAGTCAAAATGTCAAGATCCGGTGAAAACCGCATATGACCAAACTGGACTGATTGTAATAATACTTTCCCTTCTAGAGCTATAGCGAATTCTAGACAGTAAAGTAAAATCCACTAACTGCAACGGGTATAGTAAGACTTTCATATAAAAAAATCCTTCAATAGTGGTTTGACAAGTGGAAAATAAACATCAACGAGGAAAAGTTCATATATTTCACGTTTGAGCTACTTATGTTTATGTGATAGGAAAATTTGAAGTATTTATGGCTAGATCTTGGCCGTCATCTAACTTTGAGAAAAATTACGCTATTAATAAAATACAGAAATATGTTTCAGAAAAATCTAATGGGGGACTCAAATATAAATTTAAACAATAATTCTCCATTAAAAAGAAAAGTAATTAAGTTATTACATATCTTAGTTCTTACGGAATCCAATCGTGAAAAACATCAGCATTCAATTCATCATCATACTCGATCGCTTCCAATCAAAACAATTTAGGATCATTTCTGATATCCCATTATACATCAAGATCTTAAATTAATTCCAGTAAAAAATAGATAGTCAAATTCAATGATCGAACACTTTTTTATCGCTTAATCTTTTAGGTAAAGTTATTAAGGTAAACTTTTCTTGATTTAATATACCGACTTGGATAAATTTACTGTAACTTTGTATATATGGATTTATTTTAAATTTTTTTAAACGGTTAAGTTTTAAATTAATCATAATCACATGTTTATTCATTCTATCATTCATCAAATACATTATCATATTCTTCGTCTTTATCTGATCTTGTGTTTTCATCATAGTGTGTATACATCTTTTACTGGTAAAATTTATGATAATTTTTTCTTGTTTTTTTTTTCAGTGCGAAGAAAGAAAGTCACTCGAAAATAAAAAAAAATAATAAAAAATGATGACTGTTGTTTTAACAGTTAAGTTAGCAATTAAACGGTTGTTCAGTAAATTTAACGACTTTTAAACGTTAGAATACTGTCTTCTAGAGCTCAGTAAATACAACATTAGACCTGCTTTCATTATAATTTCAACTAAAATTATCCACGTCTCCTACCGCTCTACGAGTTATATTTTATAAGGAAGAAAGAACTCTGGTATGAAGTCTTAACAGATTTATGCGTGGATCTTTTTTCTTTGTTCCTGTAAAAGTGCTTGTAGGCTTAAACAAAAAGAAATATATTGGCGCTGTAAGACGCACGTAAAACCTACCAGTCAATGTTTTCAATGGTTTTAAGTATTGGTTGGTGAACGCATTACGAGGTGCGACAAAAAAGTAATGAGACTGATGTGAAAAAAAATGTTGCTTACCGTTTTAGTCATGTTTAGTGTTGTCTCCTTCAAAGTAGTTCTCCTCTGATTGCACACACTTATTCCAGCGCTTCTGCCATTGATGGTAACATTTCTGGAACTCATCTTCTGTAATATCCTCCAAGACCCTCGTCACAGCTTTTTGGACATCTTGTGTTGTTTGAAAATGGTGTCCCTTGACCGCCATTTTGACTCTTGGAAATAGAAAAAAGTCGCACGGAGCGATATCTGGTGAATAAGGTGGCTGTGGTAGTACTGAAATTCGTTTTGAGGTTAAAAATTGCTGTACTGACAGAGCACTATGGGATGGCGCATTATCGTGATGCAGAATCCAATTATCAGCAATGTTGGCACGGACACGAAGGACTCGTTCACGAAGTCTTTCTAAAATTTCTTTGTAGAAATATTGGTTAACTGTTTGTCCAGGAGGCACCCACTCTTTATGAACAATTCCCTTGGAATCGAAGAAGCACACAAGCATGCATTTCACTTTTGTCTTTGACATGCGAGCTTTTTTTGATTTGGGTGATCCCTTTGAGCACCATTGCGAACATTGGCGTTTTGTCTCTGGATCGTATTGAAAAAACCAATCTTCATCACCAGTGATAACACGGCTCAACAAATCTGGATTGATTTCCGTTTGCTCTAACAGTTCGGCTGCCACATTTTTCCGTGTTTCTCGCTGTTGTTGTGTGAAATTTTTGGGGACCATTTTTGCACAAATCTTTCTCATACCAAGATCTTCAGTTAACATTAGACGAACCGTTTCTCGATTGATGTTGAGTTCTTCTGCAATCATTTTCACGGATAATCTTCGATCAGATCGTACGATTTCACGCACCCTGGTCAAGTTGACATCTGTCCGTGAGGTTGATGGTCGTCCACTGCGGTCTTCATCTTCAACATTCACTAAAAATTTTATGCCACCGAAAAACTTGAGCTCTTGACATAACCTCCTCTCCAAAAGCCTTCTGAAGCTTACCATACGTTGTCGTCGCGTTTTCACCCATTTTAACGCAAAAAGAAATGGCATACCGTTGCGCCATTTTGCGGCTTCATTTCTGTGACGAGAGACACAAACACGTGTTCACTTATTACAGCACAACTCACGACTGAGCAGTTGCATCAATGTGCCGCTTGGACTAGAAGTAGCTTATAGACCAAGGTCAAAGATGGTGTGCCTACGCAAGCTGCAGGGTTGCCACATCTTGCAAAGAAAAATCAGTCATTGTCGCACCTCGTATGTTACGCAAACACTTTTTTTCGGTAAACTACATCTTTTTGTTCAGTATTGTTAGACCATCAATATTTCCCGACCATCACTGAGGATGGTGGCAAAGATAATTGAAAATATTTTGAATTAAGCTTTTAAAAAAGTTTTATAAAATCCGATTCAGTGCTTAGAAAAATAAATTTTTTAATTCAAAATTAATATTATCGCCGATCTCAATAAACAGGAATATACCAAAATTGTTTTTTTTTTTAGATTTTACGTAATTTTTACTTTTTCCAGCCTTTTTCTACTGATCATTTTTTCAGCCCTTCTACTGATCATTCTAGCAGTGTTTATATCGATCCTTTTCCTTTGATAACATATCCCCGTGCCAATTACTAACGGTATATTGTTATGATCTAGCTTCTATGCTTGTTCACTATCCTCATTATCTCTTCATTTTTCACTTTATTGTTTATTTAATCTTCTCCAGTCTGCTTCATGTCCGCATTGCAATTGCCTTCAATCTCTCTTTTTCCGTTTTTCCTGTTGTTCGTGTTTCATACAAAATAGTACACTCCAAACTTAATACTTCACAAAACGTTTAAAGTCTATCTCCTTACTACACAATAACTGTTTCATTCTACTAAATGCTTCCTCTGTCATTATTGTTTTTTCTTTCTTTTTTATTTTTTTCCATCTTCTATTAACACCCTAATTTCTACTCTCACTCTTTTTTCTTTGTATAGGCATTTATTTACTTACTACCTCCTTTCTTCATTATTTTGTTTTCTGATGTAGCAACTTCTGATTTTGAAATTATCTGTCGAATATCCCGTGGTTAATCCGATATAAAAAACACTATGTCATTTGCAAACGTTATACAATTTATTTTATTTGTCTCCTAAACTGATCCCTAAATCCTCTTTTATAACATTTTCAATCATATTTCAACATGCATTTTAAACAAAGTTTGCGAATAGGCAACATTCTTGCTTTATTCTTCTTCCTGAGTTAAATCAATCAATCTGATCGTCGTTCATTTTCAAACTAGTTAGCAGTTTTGAATTTACAAATCATTTATATATTATTTATATTTCCAAATTTTTCGTATCCATCATTTTATCTCGATTGACGCGATCAAATACTTTTTCTTTATATATAAAGATAAGCTTACACCTTTAATTTTATCCGTATACTTCTCGCTAGTAATTCCTATTTCCCTAATCGCATCTCTTGTGCCTACACTAATTTTATCACAATGATGTTATAAAAAAAAAGAATAAATACAATAAAACGAATATTAAAAATAATATATTCTCGTTAGATATGAAATGCTTTTATCAACTTTAGTACTGGATACATTAAAGAAAATTTGAAAATATTATTTAATACACCGGTCACTATTTTATTGTAACCAGGTTAATTTTATTACTTTTTATCACTTGTAAAAGGTTCGACCGGATTTAAATAGTCGCGGATTTAAAAGCATACTGTTTATTGGAATCACCACTTCGGGTCTATCAATTTGCTGCCGAAAAAACTGAGAAGGGTTAGTTGTAGAAGAATGCTTTAAAGGAAATATATAGCCTTTAGATACGACAAAAGACTAGTACGAAGACTGGAAAGCGATAGGTGCACGTGTAATTTTAGCGGCCAAACTCACTGAGGAAGGCGTTTGAGAAATATCGCTTCTACATTGAAGCAACACAAGAAGAATCTGTGAAGGCAGTAGATATTTTTGAAAACATTTGATCGGTAAGAACAGATAAAGAAATACGGCAAGCTTTACAAACTTTTTGACATTATGTCAGACAGAAAACTAAAAGTTTTTTATAAAATTTAATGTAAAGGTTTTTATAAACATTATGAATACGAGATGTTATTAACGATATAATAAAAGACAGTAGTAGATGGTCGACTACAGATGAATTTTAAACAATTATTTTAGGTATGGTACATTATCTTTTTTACATATTCGATATTTATCGAACCAACGAAGGTACATTACTTTAATTTTTTAACGTTTTTGTTTATTAATTAGTGAAAAAATAGTAATTGTAATACTGTTCAACAAAATGTACTCTTTTATGTTTTCCCTCCGAAAGGTATTACTTCAGAGGATGATATGTATGAATGTAAATGAAGTGTAGTCTTGTACAGTCTCAGGTCAACCATTCCTGGGATGTGTAGTTAACTGACACCCAACCACCAAAGAATATCGATATCCACGATCTAGTATTCAAATCCGTATAAAAGTAACTGCCTTTACTAGGATTTGAACCTTAGAACTCTCGACGTATTTTTACGTTTTTATTTAATTCCCTCCGTTATGCTATAGTTGAGTAGTGAAGTGCTAAAATTACGACGCCAAAAGAAGATATTCGGAAATAAATCCGAATATCTTCTTACATGTCACATGATGACATGTACGAGTACATGCATACATTTTTGTTTATCTAGTTTATATTTACTTGTGATAAATATTTCGTATTTATACAACAGCAAAACAGATCTTCCTACTTCTAAAAATACACTTATGATACAAAATTAAAAGAAATACGGTCCTCGGTTATTATCATAAAGTCCCAAGGTGAATTTTTATATCGTAAATCAGAGATTTTATACCTCAACTTATTTCATAATAAATTTTTTCAGTAAATGGTAAACTTTTGAAGAATATTAATTTTAATTTTTTTTCGGATTTTTCCTATTCACTTTTATAAGTTTACGAAATTATTCAAATGCATTAGATAAAACTTGATTGTTGACAATTTATTCATATTGCCAAGAAAAAACGTTTGTTTTGTTTAAAATTGTAACGTTTTTCTGCCAATACTACAATCTTTTGTTTTGAATTAAGTAGATTTTTTAAACTTGTATTTTTTTCCTACCGACTATATTTTCATCAATTTTCTCAGAATCTAATTCTCAACAAATTTGTTAGTATTTTGTATACATTTATTGACAATTTAATAAAGTAAATTTATATAAAACAAAAAAAAAATTCTTCCACTCCATTTTTTCCAGTTTTGTAACAATTTTCTCAGAAATTACAAGTAATACTGTTCTGAAACCTGTTATTCAATTTTTTAGAATAGAAAACCGTAAAATCTTTTCCTTAAATTGGTTTTAAAGTATTCAGTATACCTTGATTTTAATTTTGGAACGCAAATCAGAGCGAAATATTATATCCGTAACTCGAAAAATTATTTCCGGTCATACGTTGAAAGAACATTTTGCTTATATTAATGTTCCAAATCAATCGCTAAGCTATATGTGTGTTTATATATATAAATTCGCTTTTCAAATACTTTTATTATATAACCAAATAGATTCAAAAATTTACGATTTCAAAGTTTGATTTTTCGGATTGAAGAAAATGACCTCTTTCGTCAGCTAGTTTTCTTTTTTTAGTCATGTTGTCAGTGTCATTGTTGTGATTGAGACAAATCGTTTGACAACCATGTCGTAAAAATCCGTTCTGCCCTTCTGAAATAACAAGGGCACAAACATAAACAAGCAGTCATTCCATCCAAACATATTCCCTGTCCTCTAGAGGAGGGAAAAGTAATAAAAAAAAACCTATTAATATATTTTCAAATAAAATAATTTTGCACATTTTTATTATGTATTTAGGTTTTGAGTTCCAATATACACATATTTTTTACTCAGAAAGAAATAAGTACAGCTACGGTAGTGTGATGATTGCATAATGTCACAGCGTGACATGTGTGTGTGTGTGTGTGTGTCAGAGGCAGCACAGATTATTAGCAGTATTAGTATAACTGGATAGGAGAAGCCCTTCCTTGGTTTTACCTAAGAACGGAGGGCCTCACTGCCCCCGGCCATCGACTCTTGTCATACGGCACTTGTCACGCTTCTCCTTTCTTTGGCTACATCTCACCACTATGTAATAATTATTTATATATTTAAAGATATAGTACAGAAAAAAAACCAATAACAAAAAAATTCCCAAATTGATGAGAATTTGTATTAATTTTGAAAAACCTTTACATTTGATGAAAATGAAACTCCCTATAAAAATATGTTATTTTTTCGTGCTAATATGGTAAAGAAGAGAAAAACAAGCGATTTTTATTTATTTTTTATTCTTTTAGATATCTAGAAATATACCTTCTTGAAGGAAAAAATTTCGTCCACTTTTAAATTTAATTTTAATTCTAAAATGATCTTTAATTTGTTTCTGTTTTTTTACTGTATATGAACAAATAATATGACCTGCCTGCGGTATGTAGAAAATTTATATTCCAAATAAATACATTGCTAAACAGTCTTGATAATAAGGGTTATTTTTTTTAAGTGTTAAAATTACACCCAATAAGACGCCATTTAAATAATGTGCTCTTTATGGAGAAAAAATTCAACTTTTTGAGTTAGAACAACTTTTGCAGATAATTTTAAATCTAATAATATGGAGATTATTACATTTCATGTTTAAAAAGGACGCAATCTTTAGAATGAGTGTGTATATCTCACGTACGGTAATTTTATTTTGTCTATTTACAGGTTGGCAAGATTGTATTATTAAGGTTACCTTTCTTTTTTCTGTTTAGCATCCAGTAATCATCTTTCAGATAATACTTCAGAGGATGATATGCATGAGTGTAAATGAAGTGTAGTCTTGTACAGTCTCAGTTCGACCATTCCTGAGATGTGTGGTTAATTGAAACCCAACGCCACAAAAGAGAACACCGGTAGCCACGATCTAGTATTCAAATCCGTGTAAAAATAACTGACTTTATTAGGATTTGAACGCTGAAACTCTCGACTTTCAAATCAGCTGATTTGGGAAGACGCGTTCACCACTAGACCAACTCGGTGGGTCTAAGTATTATTAAGGTTAGTAAAATTCATCTTACCCTTCATTAGTGTCATTTCAGTGCTTTGTGTCATGTCAGTTGTATCATTTCCAAAATATGAGCGCATATTTATTGTAAATAATTACGATTATTTTCCGTACGAACTTTCAAAAGTATGAAAAAGAAATTTGAATTAAAATTCCCCATCAACAGTTTCCAATAAGTCAACAATATCACATTTGATATATTAATTTTGTGATTGTGATTGTACAAACTCAACTAACCGCCGATGTTTCAGGGCTATAAAAAAAAATTAGAATTTTAACTGTATCATATTAGGATTGATCGTTAATTTAAAGAAGTACATAATGCTTCTTTAGCGATTGCAATACAGAAAAAGACCGTGTTTTGCAGCCAATATTGCAAACAATTACAATTCCTTTCCCTCCTTCGTCTATGAAGACGAAATCGAGGTGCTGGTTGGTATTTATTTTAGAAAGGAGGTTTGATTTCTCTCGGATGCCTATGTGAATAGTAAATAATAGATTATGCAGCGGTGATAATCCTCTCATGAACAGTCACTACTAGTTAGTCAATGGGGGAAAAAAGGTCGATTTTTGAAGAAAATTAATAGAGTTTAGGGAAGTAGATGGGATTGTAGATTAGGGTAAGTATAACTTGTTTATATGCGACTGGACAAAATTTTCGCTAACTGGACAAAATGGCGCCCGTTCAAAGGTAGTGAAAATCGGTTTTTCAATTTTTTAGGCCAAAGAAAACTTCCTAGGCGAAAACGTTCTGAATAAACTTTGTGGGCATTTGTAGTATCTATAAATTAAGCCCTTAAATGTTGAATTTCATTAATTAGTTACTGCAAAAAACCGCTAAAAATTGCCGTTTTTTGCAAAGTAAATATTTTTATTGTTTTAAAACTTATCTCTTGGAATTCCAAATTCAATGAGTGGTTATACAAGAAAATTGGTTTATTCGTTGCTGAAATATTGTTTATAAGAAGACTCTTCAGGCAGCTGTAATTACTTTGGCATTTAGGAACTTTTCGTGTCCATTTCAAGTACAATTTATTCTTCAAGACTTGTACTTTCAAATAGCTGAAAGTTTTAAACCAAAATTTAATGTAAAACTTGTTTAAACTTTTTCGAAAAAATGAGGGTGCTCGCGCGGTAGCCGTGGAGGGGGAAGCGGTTTGTGGCATCGCGCGCGAATAAAGCTAAATTCGAAACATCATATCGGCGGAGTCCGAAAAAATCTCTCTATCTCCACGAATTTTAGACGGATCGAGGCCATTTTTTTTTTAATTTTTAAAAATTTCCTTAAATTTAATGTACTTTTTTTTGAAGCAAAATTTATTATGAACGTATATAAAATTTATTTACGTATATAAATTTATGAACATATATAACAGTAATATTAATTCGACCTGATATTACATAAACAGAACAGTGTTCATAAATAGTATTCTGCCTGTGTTTACTCAGACGGATTTTACACAGACCAAATTATAACTGTAGTTTGCACTCATATTCATGAGTTACAACATATTACAATGATTATTATTTATATTTATCAATTTTTTTCATGTACAAAAACGAAGTGTGTGTGGTAAGTATATAAAAGCCAATATCTGAAACAATATGTAAAAACTGATAGCGCAAGAGTTATTATTCTTTCGAGCTGCTCCAGTTAAAAAAAAAAAAAAATGGCATACTTATAATTGTGCCAAAAGTCTTCTTTCTACCAAAATAGATTAGTAATTCTTTTTTTATTATTATTATTAATTTAAAAAAATATATATTTTTACAGATTAAATTGCCCCAAACAATATTAATTATGAATACGTCGCAAGAAAAAACAAAAATAGTCACATCTTACCTTGAAATTCGAAGGAGTGTTTCCCAATCATCATTGAAATTAAAAAGATTTTACAATAGTAGGAATTTACCCTCTGGTGCAACCAACCGCGCACTGGTGCAAACGTTTGTAAGTACTGGTATATTGACAATACCAGAAGATCAGGCAGACCTAAATCTTCAAGGAATAGTTAAAAAATTGAGCCTGTAATGGAGGAAGTAGTGAAGTAGTGAATTAACTTCAACTCGAAAACTTATTTGGGCGTCAGCCGGTCATCGTTTCCCAGAATTTTGACCTAGATCAAAATAAGTTAGTTTGACAAAATAAATTAGTAAAAACATTAAATCCAAGTACGCCTACAATACAGCCGTGCGTTAATCAACACAAATGATTGTGATGTTTCTTTTTTAGAGAATTTATGGATGGGTAATAGATTCTATTTTCACTTTAATGACTTCGTCAACGAATAAAAAAAAATTGGATTTTTGGAGTTCTGTCAATCTATAAACTATACACGAACACTATTTTTATTCAAAAAAGTTATTTTTAAAGTTGTAGTCGTACAACTTTAGGTTCATCGGAACCTTTTTTGTCCAAAAAAAAGTTGTTAATGAATGGTGAATGAAAGGTTACTGAATTTGAATCGATATCGATAGATGATTGAAATTTTTCATCCTGAATCTTTCAAGGGAAGTCGGGGAGGGCTTGTTTTAAACAGGATGAAGCCATAAATGGGCCATACCAATAGAAACAGAATGGAACTTCAAAGATCAACTTTCACCAATTGAATAATAATGAAACTTTGATGACCTGACCGATTTGACAGCTCCTGACTTTTTTCTTTGTGGATACCTACAAAAAACAATTTATATTAATGAGCCGCAAACTTTAGCAAAATTAAAGACAACATTCGACCAGAAATAACGACAGTACGAACAGCAACATCTCAGTCAATTATGGGAAATGTGTTACAGAACGAAAAAAAGCACAAATTTCCGAACGCTCTGGCAGTTAGCATTTGAAAGAAATAATTTTTTAAGACTAACCAAAAAATAATGATTGAACTTAATCTAATTTAGGATTAAGATTTCTTTTACTAACGTTAGAAAAGATTGTATCTTTAAAAAAAAAAAAATGAAAAGAAACGTTTGACTTACTCTTTATTAATAACCAAAATAATGCAATATTCACATCGAATTAAAAAAAAAAAACAAATAAAAGTAATACAAACATATTTAAACTGAAGAAAAATTTCGTCTGAGAAAAACGAAAATTCGCATTCAATATTTTTTCAGCTTCCACCATAACTGGGTTTTAAAGTGATTCATTTTTTATTAAAAAATGTAATACAATTTTGTTCTCCATAGAGCAAGAATTGCTTAACGTCATTCATCATATTGCTTCAGATTTGGAAGGAAAATATTACGTAATAGTGTATTCTTTATGTCAAGCCTTTAACCGGTCATGGCATTACAGCCTTCTTTACAAGAATATTATCTTGCTCCACCAGGTTTTTTGTACTTTATCGTAAAATAAACCAGGTATTCTGTTCTACATTTGCTACTGACGTAGAAGTTCCGACGGTTCGCTTTTATCACTCTTTTTGCTACAGAAGCGACACTGACAGCCAACTGGCGGCTACATCATTTACAGATTTTTAATTCTCTATTTTTACCGTATTAATTCTTTAGCCCAACTCAAACGAACTTTCCACATTTTAAACCTAAAAAATCAAGTAAACATTTTAAAATCAGCAAAAAATCTAATTATAACTCGTATTTTAAAATGTAACAGTAGGATATAAACAACATTAGACAAACGCTTAACCTGATCCACACATAAACAACTTAAAAATTGAACAAAATCTCTCAAAACTAGACACATTTTAACAATTCTGACTCTTTGAGTGCCATCCAATTCTAGTATTTTAACTTCAGTACAACTTAGTAGTTGTGAAGTGAAGCAGGCCTACGTTCTGCCGGTACAATTTGTTACGTTGTCTTGTGTTGTGATATGTTATACATTCCACATCTCATCAGTGTTTTTAAAGTGAAGTTGTTTAAATTATTTGATATTATTTTAACATAATATCTAGTGTAGTCTTAACATGGCTAAAAGGTAAAGACCTTACAGCTTTAACAGTGAATGGGAGAACCAATACTGTTTTATTGAATATAGGGGAAAATCTATGTGTTTATTGTGTAATGCTAGCGTGTCTGTTTCTAAAAAAAGTAAGGTAGAGCGACATTTTTTGACTAATCACAAACAGTTTAATAACGGATTTCCTGTGAATTCTGAACTGAGAAAACACAAACGGAAAGACCTTAGATCTAAATTACAGTTGCAACAATCCGCGTTTATGAAACCTGTTCAGGACACCAGTAATTTAACAGAAGCTTCTTACAAAATCTGTTACGTACTAGCTAAAAGGAAAAAACCCTTTAGCGATGGGAAAGTAGAAAAAGAAGCAATGATCAGTCCCGCTGAATCTCGGCTCGGTCACAAAGATAAATCTGCACTTATGTCTTCCTTTAAAAGTCTACAATTGTCCCACCAAACTATTGCTAGGCGGGTTGAACATATTTCTAATAATTTTAAATGCCAAATACATCAGGATTTGCAACCATATGAATATTTTTCAATCCAGTTCGATGAAAGTACTGACATGTCTGATATTGCCGAGTTGTGTGTATTTATTAGAATGGTTTTCTATGATTTCACAGTAAAGAAAGAGTTTGTCAAACTTTGCCACTTCGTGGACAAAGTAGGGGAGTAAACATATTTAATGCGTTCCTTAAACTTGTCAAAGACAGTAACTTTCCACTTCCAAAGCTTGTTGCTATAACAATAGATTGTTGCTATAACAATAGCCTTCTATGACCGGTAGAAATAATGAATTTTTATCTCTTTGTGCTAAAAATTAATCATTTCCAAAATGTATTTCTTATCATTGCATTATCCACCAGAAGTTTTATGCGCAAAGGTTTTAACGTTTGATCATGTCATGAAAGTTGTAACTAGTGTGGTGAACTATATCACATCGTCTTCTACACGTCATCGATTTTTTCGAAATATTTTGAGTATATCAGTTACTCAGTACGGCGACGTAATTCTTCATGCAGATATAAGGTGACTTAGTGGGGATAAAACACTGGAACGATTCTGCTGTCCGCTAGATGAAATAAGAGACTTTTTGAAATCATCTCCCGGACCATATTATCACGAACTTGATGATATATCATGCCTATTAGATTTACATTTTTTGGCAGATATCACCTCAGAATTAAAGGAGTTAAATCTCGAATTACAAGGGAAATAATATTTTACCTATGATAAGTGTTATAAACGCGTTTGTTTATAAAGAAAGTAAAGTTAAGGATTACACATTTAAACAGAAATTCCCTTTCACACTTTCCAAATCAATTCTAGAGACAGTAAATGACGGCGAGTCTGATCTTTCTTATGCCAAGCATCTTGAAATTCTTGTATTTGAATTTGAAAATAGATTTAGCCAGTTTCCAGTACTTGAACCAGTGATATTGTTTGTCAGTAATCCATTCGCTTTCGTTGACGTTAGTGAACTTGGAAACAGGGTGTGTGAAATATTCGGAAAGTATAAAATTGAAGAATTAGAAACGGAAATTTTAAATTTTCAAGAAGACCTTTCTTTAAAATCCTCATATGCAACGTGTAGCAATATATAGACTCTGGTGGACAGAGAAAAATTCCCCCATTCTTCTTAGTGTTGCACTGAAAATGTATTCATGCTTTGGTTTAATGTATTTTTGTGAAGTTGCATTTTCATCAACAAACATCATCAAAAACAAGTGCCGATCCTGCCTGATAGACTCCCGCCTTGATGACGCGTTAAGAGCAGCTTGTTCCAGCTACACACCAGATTTTCCTGAACTTGCAGAGAGCATGCAGTGTCAAATTTCACATTTATTATGCGGTGAGTAAATATAATTGATTTTTGTTTCAAATGTTTTCGACATTATTATAATTTATAATTATTGATATTGTAAGTAGCAGCAGTAGTGTGAAGATAGTTGGAATGAATCCTGGCGCCCGCGCAACCTTTGTAATCATTCAGATGCGCCCCTAGTTTTAAAAAAGGTTGGACAGCGCTGCTCTAGAGATTAAAGAGATGTACAACAAAAATATTTTTAACAGTACTAATTAAACTTACAATAAATTTATTCATTTAAGTCGACTTAAAATAATTATCATTGTCTCATCTAAGACCGTTAAGTTATAATTCATCCTTATTTATTATAACAATGAACAACATTATTAATTCATGTAATAAATTATTTGAGGGAATAAGTTAATATTCCCTCAAATAATGTCTGGTCTCCTTTATAATGCCATATTCCTGCCACTCATATCATTTAATTGTTTCTCTTATCGTGCACGTAATTTTTAAGAAAGTTTTCGTATTTTTTTGGCATGTTATCTATTTCTAGAAAAAAAATACTAATATGAAATGACACATATCAGAAATGCAGATTAAACTTCTTTTACTTTCTTGGCATCATAGCTCTACATTTATGCTGCAAGAAAGAAAGAATGTAATCTTTCAAAAACTGGGGTATAGGATTTTGCATTTCTCAACGTTTCATGACCCAGGAAACCCGAAAAGTAGAGGATAATGTTCGTACCTACGTGTGAGGCGTGTTTAAGGCTTCATTACTTTTGAATCGATAAAGGGATTTTGATGAAATTCGGCAGAGACTCGTGGACATGAGACAATTTGTTGGTAAAGGTTTTGGGTCAATACTTCCAGAGGAACAGTTTTTGGGGATAACGTTTCTTAAAATTTTGTAATCATAACCCCAGTTTATATTATGCTTAGCACATGCTTATCTTACAATTTTTTATTTAATTTTTCTCCAAAATTCCCCCTTCCTCAAAAAATTGAAAAAGCTATTTTTTTATTTATTTCGTTTATTTTTTTAACCGAATTTTTTTATGTCTTCCTAGGCATAATAGTAAAAAAAATTCTTTGGGGCAATATTGTAAGTGAGGGATCCGATAAAATTTAAAAATATCGATTTTTTAAATTTAAAAAAATATATTTTTATTTTCATTTACCATTATTTTTCCACTACATAATAATAAGTAACCAATGGTTTGGAAAGCATTACAAGTTTGTTGCCAGCTTTTTTTTAATACCTCAATCAATTTAACCATTAATAATAAGGGATAATAAAAAAAATATCAATAACGAATGATATCCAAAAACAGTTGTTATCTGTGTCTCATGATATTTTTAAACGAATGGAAAAGATGTGCTAAACGCATCGTTTACAACAGAAAGGGTTGTAATTAATTTGTCACTTTACACCAAAATTCCTAATTTTTCTTAGGATTGCAATGTAATTAAACCATCAGATAGAAGTAGCACTGATTAGAATAGCTTTCTCTGAAAATAATTAAGTTCATTGTATAGTCGATCTCTATGATGGACAAAGTGAAGGTATCACTTCTAGGACTGAATAACACTTGCATTCCAGTGAGCTCGGCATAATGATATATATTCAGCTCAGTTAAGAAAGCAACAGGAAACCACTTCATTCCTCAATCTCCTTAATTAGCCAGTTTTTATTTTTCATGAGAATGGATACCATTTTTTGGAATGGCATTTTCTCGGTATCAGATCGTGTACAAATATTACTGTTATGGCACCATGTAGTTATAAATTGTTGGTTGCGACAAACTGCATTCGTAAATTATATTAAAATTAGGGAGACTACACCTACTACCAATTACTATATCTTTTCTAATTAGAAAAATGGATGTTAGAATATCTTGACTTTCATTAATAATAAATGTGTAGAGTAACCAATAAGGTAGTTTTAAATTTGTAAAGTGTTCTTTACGCGTTTCGCAGTCAGATGACATCCAGATCAACATGTCTTGGATTTGATTCTTAGCAAGGATCTAGAATTTTTTCATTATTAAATCGTCAGTTTTTTCTTCCTCGTAAAAGTACGAGGTCTAACAACAAGAATCTCTCGTGGACAAGCAAATTTCGAGTTTTTATATGACCGTCAGTAAGACCTTTTGGATAACGAACAGATGCAATATAACGACTAACTTTTGATTGGTGATATTTACTTCGCAAGGAAATGAATCCACAAGGAAAACCCGATATTAAAGCCATATTAAAACTATGTGCACGAAAAACTCACCTGCACCAATAGGAAAGGATTTCAAAAATCACTAATAATTTTTAGTTACCTGAACCAAAGCAGACCCGCCTCAGATATCTGTCTTGCCACCGGTGGGGTATCAACGATTAATATCATTTACCAATGAAAAAAATCTGATGTGGACACCACACGACTTCCTTGTACGCCTAATTAATTACACATACATATTTTTAAAAGTGCATAAAATTTTATTTCACTAAATCTTCTGATTATTTTTTATTATTATAATTGAATTATTATTTATTGTAAAAGTTTTTTTACAATCACAGGTTAATAATATTAATAAATCAATATATTTATATTAAAAAAAAAAAGGAAATGAAGTCGAATTCGAACCGATGTGCTTGTAAGATCCTTGTAAGACCCTTGTAAGAAATTTTATTTTGCTATAACTCTGAACCAATGAAAATAAGTACCACTTACGATATATTGTTGAAAAGCTCTCAGCGAGGGCTTACTACTGCATTAACAAAAAGTCCAAACTATTTTTCACTTTTTTGAACATTTTTGGGCAACTCGATTGCAATCAAAGGGGAGATGCACAACTAGATGTTGTGCAGTCCTAAATCAAAAATTTCAACATCCTACGGCTAATCGTTTTTTTAGTTATGCAAGATACATACATACATACGTACGTACGTACGTACAGACGTCACGCCGAAACTAATCAAAATGGATTCAGGGATGGTCAAAATGGATATTTCCGTTGAAATCTGAAAACCGAAATTTTTGGCGATCACAATACTTCCTTTACTTTGTACAAGAAAGTAAAAAGGAATAAAGTAGAGCTTTTATAGTTTATTCCTGTAATTAAATTATTTTTTTACTTTTTACAAATTTATAATTAATGTACCGGTTAATTCAATCTCCAGATGCAAAAAATGGACTTTTTCAGGAAATCGATTGTTAAATAGGTTTCCATTTGAATAATGGAATATATTTTTCATTCCCTTGAAATACCATTGTGTACAGATTTTACAGCAAAAATATGACAAATTACTTTTATTACTGAGATTTAGCCTCAGGTATTTATGTTGCATGTAAAAAACAACCGCTATTTGTTCGTATCGACTTTTTTGTAACTAACTTTTACGCGCACACGCACATATGTACTTGTGTGTTTTCAAGCATTAGTAAGCATGAGTGAATAAATAAGTAAGTAAGTGAAGGTGGCGGCCGCTGATTCGTTTGGCCGTCTGTAAGTGTGTAAGGGATGAAAGGGGGTAAGCTGTTTAGCACAGCCGCGAAACCATAATAATGACTTGCTACCTCCTCTTTCGACTCTTATCCCGTTCGCGCAGTTCAAATCCGTCTCCGATAAAGTTACCGCTTTCTACGACCGTCTTCCGTAAGATCCGTTTGTACCAGTCGGTCATGGACTTCACAGCTGATACCGGTTCGCTCTTCGGTTCTCCTTCAGCTGATTGACGTCAACTGCCGTGCAATACTTCAATGTTAGATAACGATTGCTACAACCCGAAGCAGCTCATCTATGTTAGAAGTAGTACTGCGAAACATCGACCGTCATCGCAGGTAGGTTGCTTTAATGTCAGTATTTATTTATTATCTATCAGTTTAATTTTATTTATGTATTTTTTCTCACAAATCATTCAAAGGTTGAAGAAATGTTCGATTCCTCAAAATTAAATGCAAAAGCCTTCTTATCGGGTTTTATTATCTACGCCCTTTTCTTATACGATCAAATTCAATGACCCCGGTTGAGTTTTACACGATTTAGTAATTCCTCTTTTTACAAACAAATAAGTTTTAAAACAATCTGTGTGACTCCAACTGTCCATTTTTCGTGTCTATAAACACTACTCAGTCACTTATTGAGAGCAATATGTACTTAGTAAATTATTTATTGATAATAGAAGTACATTAATTTGTGGTTTAAATTATCCGTCTCAATCTTTCTTATAGATGGGATTTATGAAAAGTACCAGAGGTAAAAAAAAAAAAAAAAAAAAAACATTAGAAACACACAAGGAAGAGGACAATCGAGATGTCTTTTTTCTGAAATCAATGATGTTGTTGATTATACAGAACTGAATGAAGTTGTGTCATCTGTAAGAATGAATTCAATCGGCGATATTGCAAATTGTATAATGGCTTGGTGAAAAAGGCGGTGTTAGCGACTTCACTCTTTACTTTAAGCTGGATATTGAATGTTTGTTATTCTTAAGAATGGCTATGCAGATTTAAGAAGTGAATGGTAAATCATACCAACAAGTCGCTTGCAACTTTACATGATAATTAACATACACTTAATTAAAATATTTTTTGAGAATGTCTTTCTAATTTCTAAATTTGTTTTAAAGACTTATTAGAAGAAAGTTTTTGCATTAACTAACTCTAATTGTGGTAGTTTACTTTTAATATAAACTTCATTTCAACCGTAGATGTATGTCTGATTAAAAAAGCAACTCTGTTTTTTAAACCGTAATTTAGCGAATGTCTGGAAAAAAGAAATTTTTCTGTAGCGTATATTTAATTCGTACAATTAAATTTAGCATGAATCTATACTGTTAAATGTATGCTACAGAAAAATCTGCTTTTAAGAAAAGTAATTTACTATTCCAATGTCGAATAAAAATGCTGAGGAGAGATCTCCGAAAGAGATATCAGCAGATAGAGACCACTATCTGCGTTAAGAAATAAAGGTTCTTCCAAATGAAGGTTTTTATTACTTTTTACTTAAGAATCTGCACTTGCAGTTCACAATCTGACAATCTTTCATTATTAATTGAAACTTATTATTTATTACATTTGTTCCACGCATTATATGATTTTAGTATTTGGCTCTATCTGTGCGTTCTTACCGCAGCTAAAGATATCAAAATTTTTTTAATTTACAATTCGTCTTGATAGTATAAGTGGCACTGAATATATGACAATAAGAAAAGAAAATGGTGGAATTTGGAAGGCATTTTTTGAAACTTACTTACACAAGTGGGGTGTCAAACAAAAAAAGTTGATAACAGGATTTTAGAATATATTGTTGGATTCTGTAACAAGTACGCGTTAACAATTTAAAATATTTAATAATATTATGCGTAAAAATTAAAAATATTTTAATGTTATTTATTTTTAATGTAATAAAAAAATTAGCCCTAGTTTTAAATAAGGTAAAAATGAAGTCGTGTAATATATGCTAAAACAAAAACATTGTATTTGATCTGAAGTCATTTCCAAAATCGGCATAATAAATTTTAAAATTAACAAAAACCCCGCCAAGGTTAAATAAATTTTTCATTCTGATCGATATGTAATATGTAATAATATATTACATAGATCACATCACTACGAAGTGTGAAGAGTGAACTGGTTTCTTCTTCTTGGAACAAATATACTGCTTAATATGTCCGTGTTAAACCCACCACCAGAATGCGAGTTATTTTACTTTTACAAATGAACTACAAAGACTTGACAGTCCAGTGAACATGGATACTCCCAGTTCTTGGAGGACAGATGAAATTATCTTTTCTAGAAAGAATCTTTTTAAAGGATAACTTTTAAAAATTTCAGAAAGCACATTATTATTTAATCCGTCGAAAATATAAGGTTAAATGTACTCTGATTTAAAGCAAAAGCAATTAAAACTGAAATAAATATTATTTTGTAATAATTTAATAAGAATTGCTCTCACGTGCTAAAAAAAAAGAAATTTTTTGAAAGTAATAGTTTCTCACTTCACGCAAAAGAGGAAAACTCTTCTTAGCATGGTATTATTCTGCTATACTATAGATTTAAATATTTATTACAATTCATTTCGGTTAATAAATAAACAAGGTATATTGGAAAAAAAATATTCCTTCACAAGATGTAGGGAGCGCTGGTCGTGTGGTGGTGAGGTTGTCAGCCTAAGAACTCGGATGCCGAATTCCTACTGGTCGAAGGCGTGGCTTCTGCCGACGTCATGCGCATTGTTATAGAATGTGATCAGGTCTGATGGAGAGAATTTAACTGAAGCATCTATGCTAAAGAAGTTTCATGCTATGCAATAGTAAACATTTTTTAAATTGCTGATGAAAAATATTACAAAAAGATGTTTAGCTGCCGTTTATTTGAACTTTATCTGTTCATTCTTATTAAAAGCAAAGACAAAATTTAAGAACAAGAAACGATATTACTAATGTCCACTCAGGTGAAACGAACAAACACACCGTGTGAGGTAGGAAATATTATTTTGTAATAGGCACTGCTCCATTAGGAAATGCATTTACTGATCTACGTAAAAATTGAAATAAGCAAAATATTTACATTTAGGAATGTAAAATATAGAAAACATTTCAAAATAAGATAAGCCTAGAAAACATTTTTGTTTTCTAGTTTACCAAACACCTTTTGAAAATTTTTACTGTTATAATATCATACAGCAATTTTATGAACTACAATTTCGAGGAAAACATTATAGTTTTAAATGTACAATTAATTTAACATGAAAAGTCTTTAAGCTGTTTCAGATTTATATTGATTAATGTAAATAAAACACTGAATTACTATTGTCAACTGTAAGTGATTATCTCTGTTAAGTGTAAAAAAAAGGTAAAAAAAGTATAAAAAATGTTATTATCTTTTTGTTATTTTTTAAGATTATTAATTAATACAATGAAAATAAAAAACTGAAAACATTAATACAAGGCCAATTAATTTGAATGGCATCACACTATTTGAGTATTTCTTCAATTTTTTTGTACTGATTCCTTTTCTATTAAAATTACAATTTTTTAACATTATTTGTAATTTGATTCATACTTACCGTATATATATACTTTTTATTTTTTTTAAATTAAGTTCTATACAGATTTTTAGTTAAGATTATTATAATTTTATTGGCTTTTAAACAATTATTTTTCTTATTTCAAACATTATACATACTATATATATATATATATATATATATATATATATATATAGTAATTTAAAGAATGTTTTTTATTTAAATTCACTGAAAAGAAAAGAGGCTTTAGGCCATCAAAATAAAACATTGGGCATTTGTAATTACAAATAGTGAAAAGAGCTTTAACATTTTTTTTGAACCATTAAGTTTGCTTCTAACCACCGAGAGGTCATCACCTCTCTACGTTTTCTATATTTAGTCATCATCAATGTAATTTTAACAGGTTTTTGTTTTTTACTTTTTTAGTATATTTATATGTGATATTTAAGATACAGAGAATAAGCTAAGATCTTATGTTATTTATAGACAAAACACTTTTAAAACTTTTAAAATAAACTATATATATATATATATATATATATGATTTTTTTTATGTACAAAAATAAAAATTTATTTATTTTTAATAAATTTATTAATCAATTAATTTATATCGATCAGTAAACATAGGTTAATTATATTGTTAACCAAGAATAGATAAATATGCAAAATTTCTAATCAATTGTATATTGACTAGATATTGAGGGAAGATGGAAGAAAAAATGGAAGAAGATGGAAGATAGAAATTGAGGAAAGATGGATGTGAAAAACTGATTGTAAGATTTGACTCTGAAGTATAAACGTATAAATTAAAAAAAGAATGATTTTATTAAGATTAAAAAATATTGTCGGCTATAAATGCAGATTTGGCTTTGAGGGCAATTTTTTTTTTTAACTCTTCCAGACAAATTATACTTAGTCAAAGTTTGTCCTGTAACTGAAGTCCACGCAAATGCCGTATGAAATTAAGCTATATTTAAAATAAAAATTGGGAAAATCTTTCCACAACTATAACTGGAAAACAAACCTTTTTAGACAATGTTTATAAGGATTTTTTTTTTCTTTACTTTGATCTGTAAAATTCATTTCTGAAGTACATGAGTTTTCTTGTGAGACATTCTGAGCAGTGAATAAACTGCTAGAAAAACTTAGGTTTATTTTTTATTTTTTTGAAAGAATGGCTGTAACTTATAAAATTTGTTTCTCCCAATAATTTTTGCTGCCTGAAAAAATTCCATTTACATTAAATATTTACAAATTTTTACTGGACTAATCTGGGGTTGAAGAGATTTTTTGTTTGAGCCCATTGACTCTAGAACGGATGAATTGATTTTATGAAGTAGGCATTAAACGATTTATATTGATTGATCAAATGACTAATGATATATTACTAATTGAAGGAAAAAAATGGCGAACGGTTGATGTGATTTTTTTCAAACCAAAAACTACAATTATCTGAAAATCAAATGGATTACTGTCTTAATAATATAAATAAATCTAAGGCTTTAAAAAAAGTCACTTTATAAGTGTAAATCATAACATCCGTATGCGTTTTTGTTTGTACTATTCACTGATATTTTCCTAAAATTACATAACAGCGTTAAAGGTAACACTCAAATAATTGCAGTTCTAACCGGCAAGGTTCGGTTTTAAGTTGCTTAACCGATATAAACTGACTCTCCGTATTTCTTCGGAACTAGTTCCTCCTTATTAATTATAAGACAACTTTAAAAAATACAACAAAAAAATAACAAATTAGTACTAATTTTTTTTTCTTTAATTTTTGTACTTTGAAATCGTTTACTAAAATTTATCTACAAATTGTAAATCAAAAACTGTCCTCGCAAGTTAGAGAAAGTAAACACCTTTGTGAAATTTCAAAAAGGTTTCTGCAAACGTTTTTGTAAGGAGTCAAAACGCATTAGCTTCCACTGAAGCAATCCTTTTCTCAATCGATTAATCGATTTTAGAAAAACATAGCTTGTATAAAATTCTATTTGCTTTAATTTTCATCACTAAAATGTTTTATTAAAAATCATCCCGAGCACATAAATTAAAAAAAAAAATTTACTTTAATTTTCAATAATTTTAATTTTTTTCTAAAACAAACCCGTTAGCGAGTATATGTCAACAATTTATTTTTCGTCAATAGCAGACAACCCACCAGTGGCGGCTCGTATCTGACATTAGTAGGGGTGCTGCTCCAGAAGAGTTGAAAAAAAAACGGTTTTAAAAAAATGGTTAAAGTTTTCTGTAAAATAAAAGAATCGAAAAAAGAATGAATCAAATAGAATAGTTGGAAGCAGGATAATAATGTAATTCTACGCTTTATCACATTCAAGAATATGGTACACGGTTTTTAAACACATTGTGCTTAAAAACCGTATTCGGTTTAACCGAATAAATAATAAAATATCAATACAGATAATATTTTTTAGTATTATTAGATAATAACTTAATAAAATGTCCGCTTAAAAACGCTATAGTCCAATGGTGCTTAATTTAAATTTCTATGTACAAAGAAACAAATACATAATTACTTTTTACTGATTACCTTCTCGCCCTTCCAACGTGTTTTTGAACAGATTTGGCAATCAAAGAGCCCTTGCTTTCCGCCATCACTTCACTTCTGAAAAATCACTACTGAAAAAACAAACTAAACCACTTTCATATTCCTTCCACCGACTAAAGTAGAAAAGGGAACGAACAAGGAACGTTCCATACATACGCGGAGTAAAAAAAAACTACCTTCCACCAGCACGCCTGGGTCGGCACTGCGGGAGCGACAGTGCTCTCTCCCTTTGCAGCCTCGCGTGCAGCTTCATTTGTGCGCATGCGCACAACAGCCTAACTCCACGCCATTGGAACTGTGAAGCGCACAGTTCCATACAACGATTTTTGTATATTTTTCATAAAGTGGAGGATGGCTATTGACATTAAGCTTAAGGATTACATATTGCACAAGTATAAAGAAATAATTAAAGAAAAAGGACTCAGTATATTAAATGTTATTGATAATATCAAGTGGAAATAGGGGGTGCTGCAGTTCCAAAGTGGCTATACGCGAACCGCCACTGCAACCCATTGATAAATATTTCAATCTATAAAGTAGTAGACATCATATTCAGTCGTGTTAAGTTGCTTAGATCTTGTTCTTTCTTCAAGTTTCGTTAAAAGAAACTCTCTATTGAGAGTCTATCATGTGTAACAACATTAAAACAGACACAAATCCCGGTAAGGCTTGCCATTTTTCACGTTGTAGAAAATTTATGTTCTATCAACTTTATCAAAAGAAACATTATTTTTTCTTTTGTTGATTATAAATATATTTTTTCTTTGTAATAAAATTACGTAATTCCATGAATGCAGCCTTATTACGGGAAATGAAATTATTACGGGAATATGAAAGTAGATAATCTGAAATAATTGATTTTGTTGAAATAAAAGCAACGGAAATACTGAAGCAAAATCGTTTTTTCTTTACTCTCACATGAAACGCACAAAAAAATAAAATACCTCTTATGAAATATTAATCGTAACTTCATAAAGTTACGATTTACGATTATAAATAATTCATAGAATATATATATATTTATGTATATATACAATAATATCCACGTCGCGGCTTCGCCCGCGCTACATGATTACTTGCGCTTCATGCCGTGGTTAGGGAATGTTTAGTCGGTCAGGGCTCTTCCCCTGGACCCCCTTGTTCATTAAACTCTTGATTGTGAGAATAATGATAAATAAAAATTAAAACCTATTCAATATATAAAATTATCAGTGTATTGTAATTTCTTTAGAGCAACAGTTTGGCCAATACAAGACCCATTAATTGGTTTTTAAAATTCCCATACATAAGCAGAATTACAAACATAAATTACCAATGGTATCAAATCTCATACAGATCGATTCAATAGCGGTAGCATAAAACGGCAAAAATGTAAAAACAATTTGTTTTTTTACCCCTTAAAATAATAAAATTCAAATAACCCGAAAATGGTTTTTAAATATTTATCTGAAGAATATTTGCAAGCCCAGATTTAGTGAATATCTCGTTTAGTATAATCGAAAATAGGGAAAGATTTTCAATTATTTTTCAAAATTTGTTTACCTTTCTTTCACCTTTCAAGTCGAATTTCAAAAAAATCTAAAAGTTGGTTTTCAGATATTCATATGAAGATTGCATACATTAAAAATCAAGTTGATATCATAATTTGTTACTGAGAAAAAAAATTGTAAATTTCATTTGTTACTCCATTTTAACCCTTTAAAATTCGAAATTTCAAAAAATCCTTTCTTAGTGTGCTCTTACACTGTAAGAAGAACATGTATACAAATTTTCAACAATTTATCTTGGTAGTTTTGCTGGGCGTTGATTATCAATCACTCACGACATGTACTTTTATATACGTGTATATACAAAAAGTACTATTCTCGAAAAAAGCATCACCTAAGGTGGATTAACGAGAATATTCAGCACACTTTCTACTATGTCTTCTAAGAAGATTGTGGTACAAAAAAAACTTCTGCCAAATAGCTGTCATCTGAAAATTATTTCTCTTAGTGACTTGAAGCAGAATACACTTTTTCCCTATAGAAAGAGGCACATTAATTTCTCGCTTTACACTGTCTGTCTCAGTCTTTCTTATATTTGTGATGGATGTAAAACCACCCATCACTAAAGTTATAAGTAACCGATCTGAATTACTTTTAAAGAAAGTAAAGAAGTTTTACAGCCAGTCTCTGTGGTGGAAAAAGTTGTTTAAATGGTAGGACTGAATATCACTAACATTTTTGTGAACTTGGTATGTATGTTTATATACTGTACTGTTTACGTATTGCATGCAATGTGTTTTGTTAAGTGAAGAAAGCAATGGGAAATCACTTCACTCTTCATTTTCCTTTCAAAACCTGGCAGAGAATGCTTATTATTCTTCAAAATAGTTGTTTTCTTTAGGAAGAGTTTGTTATTCATGTCAAGTCATGTTCAACCATTACACTGTTATGACACTTTACATACAAACTCTACAACTTGAGTAAAATTTATCTGATTTGATAAATGAAATACTAAAATAAAAATTATTCTTTTTTTCTAAATTTAATTTGCGGGAACCTTATGGCTACTTCTTACAGAATCCTAAAACCATCCTTAAACTCCAGTAAAAAACATTAATAAAGTAATCATTTAGATTAGTTCAGCGGTTCTTAAGTATTTAACGAATTTCTTTACAGACATAAATGCAACTAATACTTTGCTAGTTTTGTATTACTGATACAATTATTCAAATAATTTTTGTACATTTATTAAGAATAATGACGTTTCGGTACGCAAAACAAAAATTAATTTTTATGCTTCAGTATTGATAGAAAGATAATTAGGATAAAACTGGCATCTATGAAAAATTCCATACGAGATTAAATTAATTCTCCACTACCGTCCGTATATTTTTCCGACCCAACATTTGCTTTGTAAGCTGAACATAAAATTTTTAAATACTGTAGGCATCGATAGTCAACATCAGATAGGCCTAGAACTAGTTGCACTTTAGAAGACAACTTACTGCAGAGAGATTACAAAGAAGCCTCAAACATTAACCAGAAAAATCGGAAAACTCAACTTTGGACTGGAAACAGCCAGAACAAGTTTACGAACGGTTCCAAAGGAATTCAATTTTCAGTGTTATCGGCAGAGATGATTTCATGCTTTGTGAAGAAGATGATTTTAACATAAGAATGGGCTTTGTAAGAACTTTATTATTTATTGTGAAATAAGGCCTCATTTCTCTGGTCCAGTGATACGAGCTAGAGAATTCTGATGAAGCTTCAAATTGAGTGGCCGAGTAAACCGCTATAATTGTGTTTATTGGTTTGATGAAATCCTCGTTTATTTACGGAGAGGGAACATAATAAAAGAACATATTTGATACGGGATCACAAAATAAAGGGGGCCTTATTTCTTTACTAGAAGTGTAGCAAACGATTCATATATTAAGATATTATTCCCAAACTATTTAACAACTCTGCGTTGACAACGGCCGTCCGTATGTTTGAGAGCAAGATGGGGCATCTCCACACTTTAAATTAAGAAATTATTTAATATGTATAATTCTTCCTCCATTTACAAAATTTTATGTAATTCGTTTCGAAAATTCCGTTTAAACTATCCTTAAGAGGTTAAAACTGAAAAAAAGAATTTCGTATTTTCAGTTTATATTCTTAAAGTGCTTGAAAATTTAAATCGACAGTGGTCACTCTTCAGGTACTTAATCTATGTACACTTTTACATAAATTACAAGGATAGGCTTCACTTATTACCAAACATCTCATACCCCAAAAAATTTGTAATTTTGTACAATTATTCCTAAAATCGTAATAGCCAATTTAATCTATCAGCAATCTATTAGAAAATTAATAAAAAGATATAAAAGCTTAAAAATTCAATTTGTACCGTGCGACGAACAGATATTTTAGAACATACGTATAAAAACGGTATATAAGATTGTATATATATATATATATATATACAGAGTCCGGCATATAACTCTGACGATTTTGTAGTAATTGTTATGTTGGCACCACTGTCAATGAGAAGGCGGGAATGTTGTACACCGACAGGTTTATTCATGCTATCCACCGGGTTGGTCTAGTGGTTAACGCGTCTTCCCAAATCAGCTGATTTGGAAGTCGAGAGTTACAGCGTTCAAGTCCTAGTAAAGCCAGTTATTTTTACACGGATTTGAATACTAGATCGTGGATACCGGCGTTCTTTGGTGGTTGGGTTTCAATTAACCACACATCTCAGGAATGGTCGAACTGAGAATGTACAAGACTACACTTCATTTACATTCATACATATCATCCTCATTCATCCTCTGAAGAATTATCTAAACGGTAGTTACCGGAGGCTAAACAGGAAAAAGAAAGAAAAGGTTTATTCATGCTATTTCAGTAGCCAGTATGTCGTGGTCGGGTGAACAACGAGCGTTTGTGATTGAAGCCTATTTTAAAAATAATGACTCGGTTATTGTAACTCAGCGTTTATTTCGCAGACATTTCAATTTAAATCGACACGCGTCTGCTCCTAGTAGTAATACGATATTGTTGTAGGTGAAGAATTTTAGGAACACATAGTCTGCTTTAAAAATGAAGCCGACAGGACGAAAACGGACTGTGAGAACGCCTGAAAACATTAACGCTGTAAGGTTAGCTGTTACGCAGTCTCCACGACGTTCAGCAGCGATACATGCTGCTGCGCTAGCCATTTCTGATCGAAGTGTACGACGAATTCTTCATGCCGACCTGAAATTCCATCC
This sequence comes from Lycorma delicatula, assembly GCF_047948215.1. NCBI lineage: Eukaryota > Metazoa > Arthropoda > Insecta > Hemiptera > Fulgoridae > Lycorma > Lycorma delicatula. The sequence goes on along the minus strand of NC_134456.1, from coordinate 110,860,661 downwards.
GTATAAGATTATGTTAGTGCAGCAACTTAATGCAAATGATTGGGCGTCTCGCAAAGCAGCTTGCGAGATCATCCTCGAAAATGTCCACCAGGATGCCATTATTCTTTTAAGTGACGAGGCACATTTTCATCTGTCAGGATTTGTAAATAAACAAAATTACCGTTATTGGGCTTCGCATAATTCACGGCAAATTCTTGAAAAACCACTTCACAGTCAATGTGTTACAGTGTGGTGTGCGGTTTCAAAGTTCGGCATAATTGGCCCATATTTTTTGGAGGAGTTAAATCGCAGAGTAACAGTAACATCTCATCGATACGTAAACATATTGAATGAATTTCTGCGACTGAAACTGAATGACTTTCAAGGACATGAAATTTGGTTTCAACAGGATGGTGCCACCGCCCATACGACGAGAATCGCAATGTTTGTTCTGCGAGAAACGTTTCCTGGATGTTTGATTTCCCGATTTGGCGACATTCCTTGGCCAGCGCGTTCACCTGATCTGGCTGTTTGTGATTTTTTTCTGTGGGGGTATCTCAAACATAAAGTCTTCAGTAGGCGACCACAGTCAATTGCAGAACTCAAGGAGGCCATTCAACGAGAAATTGAAGCAGTTCCACAAATGATGATTGAGCGAGCAGTGTCAAATTTTAGAATGAGGTTAAGTGAGTGTGTGAGGAGTAATGGAAAACATTTGGACGACATAATATTCAAATAAAAAAAAAAATCTATGTAAGTAATTCACTATAAATTGCAAAAATTGATCTTAATTTGATATATTAAATGTTTTAATATTATGAAACACAGTTTAATTATTATCCCTCAAAAATCATCAGGTTTATATGCCGGACCCTGTATGTATGTATATATGTATATATATATATATAAAACCTTATTTTGTCCACACTATATTCAATGAAAATTACTTTCACTGTTACAGAAAAGTTTAACCATTAGTTTTTTTTTGGTGATAAATTTTAATTTTAGTAGACTTACAATTTATCTTCTTTGAAATCTCAAACAGATAAAATGTTTTACAATGATGTAATTTTGCTTTAAATAGTAATTTTAGATTACGGTTTATTATTTATGATAGATTTCCAAATATAAAAGAGTGTTATGTTTACAGATATGAAGCGGTCAGGAAATACGGATCAGAAGAAGGCTCACTAAGAGAGGTTTATCACAGAAGCTGCTGGACACTGCACAAGATTAGATAATATAAGACTCTTGTGCGTGTGACAGCGGCTATTGTGGCGCCTCAAATTCAACGAATAGAAGATTTTACTACCTCAACCAGCCTATCTCTCTTTTGGTTTTTATCCATCAGCAAAAGAAGGAGTTTGTAATAACTATTATTTTAGTTTCAATTTTTGCATGCTAATATATGTAAAAAAAAATGATATTTGTGATGAAATTGATTTTGTAAATTATTATCCCGTTTCTACTCCTTTGCAATTAGACCGAACTTCAATACCTTTATTTCTTTTTCCTGTTTGGTGGAAAACTAGTGTATAAAAGTTCATGTTTTATTACTTAATTTCAACAGGGTTAGCAAACAAGGAATATAGTAAGTTGTATCCAAGCCCATAGAAGTATTAAAATTAATACTAATAAATGGTATAAGGGGTTAACTTGCAATATATTCAATAACTAAGCTTTGTATTTTTTTCTGTAATTCTTCTTTAATATTTTTTATGGTAAGTAATATTTTAAAACAAAATTAAATACCATAAAATTTGAATAAAATTATAATTCTTATATAAAATAGTAGTCTACAATTTAAAACTCAATATTACCCATAAATATGAAACTTTACAATATGTGAAATTTTTTTTAAAAAATGTAAATTTTAGATAATTAAATGTAAAAACAAAAATTAGTTTTTTTATGATTTAAACTTTTTTTATGTATCCTTTTTTATATATTTTGATCTAATTATGTAAATTACTATGACCAGTTAAAATAAATCCATTCTGCAAATCTTATTAAAAGTTTTGCCACTCGGCATTATCCCAAAATAAATTTAAAAAAACAAATACAATTCAAGACAATAAAAAAGTTAATAGTGGGCGATAAATGGAGCTTTTGCTAACATTTTGAATGAAACTCAAAAACAGAATAAAAATGAAATTTAATCTTATCAACTCAAAGAAAAAAATTTAATTATAGATGCAGTATATAAACAACATGCACTGCACAAAATTACATCATTTATCCATCCATGTACAAAAGTAATAACATTGTTGATTAAATTGCATTTCAAGTACAAATTATCAATTTTGATAAATAAAAAAATAAAATTCCATGCAACAGGTTCACTCAGACCATGAGTGGATGATCATTCGTGCTTGATTTTGCAGGAATAATACAGCAAAAAGTATCTCATAAGAATGCAATTCTGTCAATAACTCAAGTAAATATATGAAAAATGGTGTAAAATACAACTCTGTTTAAGATTTAGCACTCACTCAATCTAGATAAAATTTGAAACCTAAAACCCCTTAAATTTCAATCAAATTACTGGTAAAAGAATCATTCAGATTGGCTCTGAAGTTTTAAATGAGTTAGTACATACTTCACCATATACATATAAAAAAGCGTACCTTTTTATACAAGTTTAACCTAACTTTCTCTAACAAATAAATAATTACAGTCTAAAAAATTTCATAAGTTTCAAAATGGCAGCCACATCAATGTTTAATCTTTTACATTTCAGTTACCATAAGTTTTATCAAAATACATCTTAGCTAAAATGTTAAGCTTTTCACTTAAGATAAATTACGCCATATTTAGAAAATCAATTGACAACAGTTAAGTTTTTATCGGAAATTGATAAAATAATTTACAGCCATATTTCATCTCCACCAACAATAAAAAATTACTAGATAGTAATAATTAGAGGGTCGAGTTGGAGGTTTCATAGTGTTGGCACGTGTTGCTTACCACTATGCGATTTTTTAAGTTTTGGATTGTTTTTTGTGATGTTAATTTGATTTGTTGGAATAGTTTTGTTGATTGGATAATTATAGATATGTGTATCAAATTTGGTGAGTTTTGGACAACAGATTACTGAGTTTTTGCAATTTTTAGTTTTTTACTATAGTATTTAATAGAGAGTTGGATGGATTTAACCTAAATAATATAGGTAAATTATTCTAAGTTTGTAGGCTGGTTTGAACAGGAAGGTGACCATCGTCAAATAACGTAAATAAGGACTTGGAATATTTTTCATTGCTGCTTGGTAAGCGGAATTATTTTAATGCCTGATGAGCTATTATAAGGGGGATTTTCCTTTTTCATATATCTCCTAAACTCTTTCATTCCCAACCGGTTCCTTCCAGATCTATATCACTCCGAACCTTCTCAACTTTTGACCCCCTCACCACTCCCCTCAAAACCATCCCTAGATTTGGGTTCATACATTTTACCTACCCCCAGACCTCCACAAATATAGTGTGTGGGGTATCAAACAACAGAGTTTTGGGTGGAGAAGCTCAATCTGTTGTTCGAATTTTGAATAGAGGTGACTGACTAGCACAATGAACAAAGCAACCTTAGCCAGCAGCAGACACTACAGTTCTCACACAGCTCTCAGGAATTGGACACAAGCGAGTCGACAGATGGAGGGGTCATCTAGCAAGATGAGAAAAAACATCGGAAGAAGAACCGATCTGCTAGATCAGTTTTGGTGGAAGTCAGATTGAGAACAGAAGATGTACTAGAAAGTACCCTGTAAGGGGAACTGATAAAGTATGTTAGAGAACTAATCAGTGCAAGTGGTACCCTGTCTAAGCATGCTGAAAAAAGCCATATGGCGAGAGAACTGAAGGTGTTAATGGATGATATGGCTAAAGTTGTGACTGCCTTTTAAGCATTTGTTGAGACGAACCCATTTGAAAATAGAGCAAATTGGAAAGAGGTTGCATGCCAAACCATGACTGATTTGAAAGGAAATGAACTGCTGCGCCAGCTGGAAGAGGGAGTCAAGAATGAAGAAGATATTCATACTCTAGTAGCAGGCAAGTGGAAGAAAGAATGGTTTATCCGAACAGTTGAATTGGGGGATTCTATCTTTGAAGAGCGTGAGAAGGATGTTGCTTTCGTTTTGAACCTGAGCAAGACTAGTAGAAAATTCTTGGAATCGATTTTTAGAACTGTTCCGAGGGTTAAACATCTGACAGATGCAGGCCAGTTGTGGACGGGCCAGCTGTTAACGTGCAGAGAGACTGCAACTGTTCTTCAGGGAGTAGACCTGGAGGACTATGAAAGAAGAATAATCATATTGGTGATAGACCCCACAACTGGAGAAGAGAACATTATCCGTTAAGAAAGAACAAAGCAGAAATCTTTCTCCAGGCCAAAATGGATATTGTCTTTGGTGTGGAGGAAGGAATAACCAGGAAGATCTTGTAATACACTGGCAGCTGAACCAACCAAACTACTGGCATTTATGTGGAGAAAGTAGTGACTAAAAAAGCCAAAACCCTTGTGGTCAGAGCGGCAGAACACGGAAAGAATACCTTTGCAAAGCTACTGAAGAAGGTAAAGGGTGGTGTGCAAGAGGGAGATCCAGAGATCGTCTCAGTCAGGAAGGGGCCAGGAGAGGATTTATGGATCAGAGTTAATGACAAGGTCGAGGGCCCTGAGAAAATGATGAAAAAGTTATAGGAGGCAGTGCAAGGAGTCTGAGTTGCCCTGAGGTGTAATGTGAGGAAACAGAGAAACCTTATTAAAGATATCAATGCCCTCACAACAAAATAAGAGGTATTCAAGGCCGTAACAGAAAATGTGGATGTAGAGGAGGAGGTGGACCAGACTCTTAGGCTGAGATCTGCACACTCTGGTACACAGGTGGCCTTGCTACAAATTAATAGGGAGAAGTTGGTCCCTATTAATTTGGAGTAGCTGGAGTAGTAATACTACTCCAACGCCTGCATGTTGGAGTAGTATCATGTAGATTCCCACTTGATATGGAATTAGAGAGATGTTTCCAATGCTGGGACCTTGGTCTCTCTCAAGGCCTTGAAATTCCAGGTTCCCGACAGGACTATGAGCTGCTTCAATTGTGGAAAAAAGGGGCATTTTAAGGCAGGCTGTAGGGAGTCTGCGACTTGCTGTGTGGTGCAAAGGGTCATCGATATGGAAGTCCATAATGCAGATGTTAAAAATGATCAACTAAACACGAACAGGTCTAGGCAGACCCATGACCTGTTATGGGCAATCGCCAAGGAAGCTGATGCAAATGTGATGATGGTCTCGGAGCCCAATCAACAAGTAGCTGAAAATAATATATGACTGACAGATCTTGGTAGGACTGTCCAATTGCACTGGTTGATGGAAGGCGCTCTGTCACCAGTTGGGGAGGCGGTAGGGGATATGTCTGGGCAAAGGTGCAGAATGGTATCTTTTTAACTGCTTATTTCCCCTAATATAGCACTAATGAAGTTTTCAGAAATCCTGGAAGGGCTGGCATTAGAAGTTAGAAACAAGAGAAGCCCAATTATAATCAGCAAGGCCTTTAATGCTAAGAGCCACAAGTTGGGTGCGGAGGTGGCCAATGAGCAGGGCAGGCAGTGGATGAAATGATAGCCTCTCTAGGGATGGTATGCGTCAATGAGTTTGGCGTGTATATGTTCCACAGGGAGGTCATGGGGTCCATATTGGACTCGACATTCGTTAGCGAGTTCTATGATGGTGCGGCCCAGTAGTGCCTTCTAGAGAATGAGACGCTCAGCAATCACAGCTGTATAGAAGTGATCATTGAGCACTCTTGAAGGACACATATGGAGGCAAAACGATGTGGAAGAGTATATGTAGACCAAGGGGGGGCGGTGGCTGCCAAATATCGAGGCTCAAGGAGACATTTCTGACTAGGGTCTCAGATCAGAATAAGATGGACCTGAATTTGATACATGGGGCTATAATAGATATAATTCAGAGGTCTTACAGAACAGAGATAACAGAACAAGAAGTAGGAAGGTGTACTGGCGGAATACCGAAATTGAGGAGCTGAAGAAAGTATGTATAGGATGCAGAAGGAGATTGATACGCACCAGGAGACAAGGCACATAAGTGGAGAGTGAGAGAGTGGTATCTAGCTTGAGACAAGCTAGAAAATCTGTTAGGCAGACCATTGACAGATCTAAAAGAGAAAAGTGGTTAGATTGTTAACGCCTGAGCGTTATCATCGCCCGGAATTGGTTAGATTTATGTGATAAGCTAAACGAAAACCCCTTTAGAAATGCATATAAGATAGTCATAGGTAGGTTTGGGAGGGCTTTGTCCAGACTGCCCATGGCTCAACTGGTGGAGGTTCTACAAGAATCTGTTTCCAAAGGATGAAAATTGGAGGCAACATCAAACGATCGCGGAAGAGATCCCTTGTTTTACGGCGTAGGAGCTGGAAAGTCGTGTGTAAACTCAGGCCACAAAAGCCCGGGATCTGATGGGGTCACAGCCAAGATCATGCGAGTTATAGCAGATCACTTCCCACTGTCATTGTTGGAACCGTTCAATCAAGCCATATATCATGAGAAATTCCTGGGATGTGGAAGGAGCCAGACTGATCATGATTAGGAAGGTGGGAGGGGATTTTCGGCCGATTTCTCCAATTCATTGGGGAAGTTGTTTGAGGCTCTCCTGGACAGGAGGCTGGAGGCAGAACTGGATCGGAGAAGTGAGCTGTCCTGGAGACAGTATGGATTCAGGAAGGGTTGGTTCACTGTGGGCGATTGGAAAAGTTATGGAGATAATGAATACTGCAGTAGAGGTTACGAGATTCACTAGACGGATACCGATCGTGATTTTGGTCGACGTCTGAATTGCATTTAATTCTATAATGTGAGATACAATTTTGGACAGTCTGATTGACAAGGAAGTGCCTCCTGGTCAGAATGAAGTGGTACCTGGTCAAAATGATTCAGGAATACCTGACAGGTAGGGAGATGAGGATTATGGCAGAAGATGGAGAAGAAGTGATTGTGACCATGAAAAGGGGGATGCCCCAGGGATCAATACTGGGCCCCCTGCTGTGGAACGTGGCTTGTGATGGCCTCTTAGAGATTAAGATTCCTTCCAGAGTTGACCTAGTCGCTTATGTGGACAACCTCACCGTTGTGGTGACAGGGAGAAATGTTCACAAAATAAGAATCCTTGCCAATGATTTAGTTGCATCACTGGCAACAAAGATGCTATGAGACGTCCACTGGTCGTTGGACTCATAGATTGATCCCGGACATCAAGATGTGAATTGATAGTTAGTATGAAGAGAGATTTCTCGACGGTCCAACGGCTTTTGAGTCATGGACTGTTCAACAAATACCTCTGGACTAGAGGGAGAGGATCAATCCCAAGATGTCAATAATGTGATCTTCCGGATGATGTGGAGCACACATTTCTAACTTGCCCATGTTGGGAGGCTATAAGGCTGTTCAGGGAAGACATCACCCCAGAAAACATAATTAGATGTATGCCCTCTTCCAGGGAAGGCTGGAACCAGTGTTCTGAGTGGTTTTGAAAAGTCCTTTCTCAGAAGATGATTGAGGAAGAGAATCAATAGAGTAATGTTCTGCCAGAGAATGAAGCTGGAAGGCCAGCTGTCAGGGGTGGATGGCGGGGGTCCTACTGGATCGCCGCTGCTGGTTGCCCCTGGGGGATGCTGGAAGCTGTGGCACGAAGGCAACACAAGTGAGTTTGAGATGGTAATACATGATCTAACAGATGATGTGAGCAAGCATTTCTGGTTGCCCACGTTGGGAGGCTACAAGGCTGGTTGGGGAGGACATCACCCTAGAAGATGTGTGCTCTCTTTAAGGATGACTGGGATTGGTGTTCCAGGTGGTTTCAAGAAGTCCTTCCACAGAAGATGATCGAGGAAGAGAACCGATAGGGTAGTGTTCTGCCAGAGAGTAGGGATGGAAGGCCAGCCCTCAGGGGTGGGTAGCAGGGGTCCAACCAGGTTGTCGCTGCTGGGTACCCTCAGGGGGGATGTCTGAAGCTGTGGCTCAAAGGCTACATAGCAACATGATAGCGACAAATACCTGACTAGGTGGTTTCCGTCATCACATCATCATGGGGGAGGGTTTTAGTGGATCACCGCCTTCTGCGGGAAACCCCACACATCTAACAGTACAGGCTGCTGGGCATCTGGATGCAGATTTTCCCTCTGATGCAAAACAAAAAAAAATATAGCAATAATTAAATATTAATTATTAATGATAATAGTTAATTACTAATAAATTTAATTAGTAGCTGCTAACTATTTAATAAATAATAAAATAAATTAAATTAAATTTAGCAGTAACAGTATTACATTACACTTTGTATTGAGTACAGTATTAACAGTGGAAGTAATATTAACAGTAATCAGTTATTTTCATTCAATTAATCTGTTTTATTTTTATTTTCATTATCATATAGTTCTCTATTTTTGAAAATCAATTATTAAAATTGTTTTGATACAGTATTTCTTTACTTGTGCTTTACTTTTTATATACTGAAATGGCAGATATGTCTTATGACAACTGGCGTTGCAATCAAACTGAAGCAGAACATTTTACCAATCAACATTCACAAAATGAAGAGTTTTTTGTAACTTTGCATAAAAGATTAAATTGAACTGAAAACCTTTTTCCTAAGGCTCACAATCAAAGAAAACTGCAACGTACAAGAATGCTAGATTTAGAAGAAAAGTTTTTTAGAACAGAGGACAGTACAAGAAAGGCTGTGTTACATGAACAAATTGATCATAAGACTACTTAATCTTAATCAACTTTAGTTACAATGAAATGTTCAACTAATAAAATATATTTTGATAAAATTAACAATTACTGAAAACAAAAAGATTAAAAAATTGATGTGACATCATTTTAAAATTTGTGAATGAGTTGCACCCTAATTTTTTATTTATTAGAGAAAGTAACTTAAACATGTGAATCAAATATTATAATGCTACCTCAATCCAATAACAAGTTATAATTTGTGAGATACGATATCTATTTTTTTAAATGCACTAAATGACAGACAGAAAGTGAAAGGAAATCACCACTTTTTCAAAGAACATTTTTTGTTCATTTTATTACATAGAATGTGAAAATGAACAGCTAGATAAAACTTTCTTCCTAAACCCTATATATATATATATATATAGATATTACTTTTTACATTTTGAAATAATTATATGAATGTATTTTTCACATCAGAGGAGACTGCTGTAATATTTTCTCATAATTTTAATAAATTTTTAATTTATGCACAGTGTACTTACATACAGCACTGTGAAAATTCATATAAACAAGGTATAAAGTATATTTTCAATTTTCATTAACAATTTTTTATAAAAAAAACATTAGTAAAAAAAGTGACCACTTTATTGACAACTTGATTTACTCTGTTCAGTAAAAAAAATAAATCTTCTGAGAACAGTTTAGCTGATTAATCTATCTTCTAAATTTAATTTCCAAGAATCGAATATTATACAAATTATGGCTGTAAAATATTTTCACTAAGACTCCTCATGAAAAAATAACAGAACCTAGCAGTTCCTGAATTGTTAGTAAACACAGGAAAACATACATATATAAAAACAAGCATATGGTGGACATTTTGATTCATAAATGCTTCACACCAACCCTTAAGCGTGGACTACAATCACCTGCTGTTTTAGTCCCAGCAGATTTGAATCTGTTCATCCTTCCTTACCAACTCTTGCATCTTCTAATGTCTATATATATATATATATATATAATTAAAATATTTCTTATACTTTTTTCAAACACTTAACATGCACAAATATAAAAATTAATCAGTTACAGCCTGAAAAAAATGGAATTTACAAATAGACAGATGTGTTTGATTTGAGTGCTTATTTATCTACAATCCCATTATCTCCTATTTTTTTCTCAATTATAAAAAAAAATCATTTTATAATTTTTGGTGAATCTGTATATTTTACAATCTTTGTTTTCATATGTTAGTCATAAAGAAAAATTGTTTTGAAAAGTTACAATATTTAAAAAATGTGATTTAATTCAATGGTTAAGTTACTCCCAGAAACAAAACTAGGTAATATTGAACCACTTTTTTACTTAAAGTTACATAAAATGTTTCTATTTGATAAAAAATTAATAATAATAATGAATCATTTCTTAGAAAAATTACAAAAAGATCATATACATAATTATCAAAATGTAATGCCAATATGAAAATTTTGCTTTGTTTTCTACCTGCAATTTTAGCCTGATTTTACACCAAATTTTCCAGAAAAAATCGGAGACTTACTCATTTTACAGTAATTGAAATAGTCTGTTTTGCTTGGTGGGAATAAATTCAATAATTAATAACTTTAAAAAAATCTTTATTTGTGTAAATCTGTTCTCATAACATAATTTTTAAATACATGCTTATCTTAAGTTTAATATTTTTATTTATTTATTTACTTTTAATTTAACATTTTGTAATATAACTGCATTTTATTTTTTTATTACAGCAGTAATATATTTATCAGTATATCCACAAAAATTTTAAATACAATGGTGAACAATTTAAATTCTACTGAAAACAAACAGCAATGAAGAATAATTACAATACCTGTTATAAATGTTAATAAAATTTACAATTTACTTTTGTAACAAAATGTTTTACTTAAAATGGTTTGAAAATTATTTACATCCATTTTACATCTGATTTTTTATAAAGATAAAAGTGCATGTAAAAGCCAATATTTTGCAAATTAGAACTTTTAAACAATAAAATTCATTGACACTTTACAAAAAGGTTTGTGAATACGTACTTTTTATTTTTTACTTTTTTTGAAAACTGATGCCCAAATACAAATTGAACTAGTAATTTTGAAAAACCAAACTACGAAAAGGTCCTAAGACCCATAAGAACAGTATAAAAATTCTGAGTAACAGGATTTAAGAAAAGTAGAAAAAAATTACAAAACAGTACATCTTTAACTTAGAAATATTTTAAAAAATTAGTAAACTCCACAAACAGAAGGGAAGTAATTTAGTTTTTTTAAAAATCAGACTTTATAAAATGAACACCATAGCAAAAATATTTTGATATTAGGAAAAAAATAACTTCTGATGTATTATAAATTTGGTCCCGTTTGTTCTGAAAAGTAATCACTACATGGAGAAATTACTTTTCACACCTGGCAATTATAAGGAACTTAATGGCAAATAATTTTCTTTATATTTAAATATTTATCTTCAATTTTTTTAATAAATATACTTTGTAGACTGAGGTAATGTTTTTGAACACATACATTTTCTTCTGTTTTTTTTCTTCATTTTTATCATAGCATCTAAAATGAGACAAACTTCAAAAGTGACCCAGAATCCTGTAACAAACACAGAAATAGATTTAAAGCCATTTATTTACCCAATAAAAGTGAACTTATAGATAATACAATAACCACACCAGTTGTGGTTGCCACAAATCCATGCATAGAGAATTGCATCCCTTCTTTTTTTGGATTCAACTAATCTCAAAATATCAGGAAATTTTAATAATAACTATGTATACCTAATAAAATGTGTTCCCTTTCTACAGCATTCAATGGTATAATTTTTTTGTTTTTACAAAGTAAAAAAAAAAAAATAGCTTCTACTTTTAAGGCTACAAATTTTATTTATTATATTTTTTATCTAAGCCAGGGTGCAATTATCATCAGTGCAAAACAGCTGATCAGAAACAATGCTAACCACTCCAGTCAACCAATTTAACAATTGTAACAGTTTACTAATAGTTACAAATACTTAATTTTACCCAATATTTTCCTTTAAAGCTGTAAAGAGTCAATTAAATACATACATATTTAGAGAACAATACTGTACTTAACAAAGAGATAACAGTTTCATAAAGATATTGTACACAATTTAGAAAACAATAATACACATATCACTTTTTACATACCAAAACATAAGGAATAAAAATAAATTATGATGAATATATATTATATATATATTACTATTATATAGCCTTCAGTAAGAAATATAATTTGTTTACATCAAAAATTAATTTAAATGTCAGGAAAAGATTTTTGAAAGTGTATGTTTGGAGTGTCGCTTTATATGGAAGTGAAACTTGGATAATCGGAGTATCTGAGAAGAAAAGATTAGAAGCTTTTGAAATGTGGTGCTATAGGAGAATGTTAAAAATCAGATGGGTGGATAAAGTGACAAATGAAGAGGTATTGCGGCAAATAGATGAAGAAAGAAGCATTTGGAAAAATATAGTTAAAAGAAGAGACAGACTTATAGGCCACATACTAAGGCATCCTGGAATAGTCGCTTTAATATTGGAAGGACAGGTAGAAGGAAAAAATTGTGTAGGCAGGCCACGTTTGGAATATGTAAAACAAATTGTTAGGGATGTAGGATGTAGAGGGTATACTGAAATGAAACGACTAGCACTAGATAGGGAATCTTGGAGAGCTGCATCAAACCAGTCAAATGACTGAAGACAAAAAAAAAACAAACTATTATATAAATATTTTATTCTTACTGTAATTAATCTTTTTAAGATTCATATTATTCCTCTGTTCTGTTAAATTATATTTTTAATTTTATTAATATAAACCACCTAGTATGTAATATTGGGTGAGTTTAATACATACATATCTTACCCTAATTTTACCATGAAAGTACTTTTGCAGAATCCCATATCCTCAGTCATATTGAAATATTTAATTAAACTGAATATTAAAAATTTCAGTTAAAATTATTATTAATAACTGAATTATTTCAATCATGACTGAGGATGAGGGATCCTGCAAACTTTCATGAAAAGTTATGTCTTATCTCAATATTCTGTACTAGATGGTTTATGGTTTATTTAATTAAATACATATATCTCAAGGGTTTTTATATTAAGGTTTACTATTCTGATATACATATATACATCAGAATAGTAAAGAATCGCTCAATAAATATACCTTAGTAGTATTTTCATAGACTTCTGCTTCTTTAGAACACATTTAATTAAAATTATGGTAAATGTTTGCTATCTTCTTATACCACCTTTTCATTGAAATATGATTAATTTTAAAATGAATTAGAAGGATTTAATAAATAATACATCAATTAATATCTACTAAATGATAAATTCAATACTAACACAAATCTTTTTACTCCCAATGGTCAGCTGAATTAATCCATCTGTTGTGGCCATTAATATACAATTGTCAACACTGTCAATTATCAATTGTACTACTGCATTTTAAATGATTACAACATATTACGTGTGTTTTATTTACGTAAAACCAAAATATAGATGGTGACATGGTGCATCATTACTGTCAGAGATGGTGTAGCAATTACAGTGTATGTAAGGTTTAAAAACCTGTAAAAGTGTACATGTGATAAAGTGTGCTGATCAAAACCAGGTGTTCCTATTATAATTTCTAATCAATCCTTATGAATAAAATAAGGAAACATAGAGTACAGAAAAATAATACTGTAAAAAATTAAATCACAGACTTAAGCTTAAATTGTGTTAAGTAATCACAATCCACATGTAGATTGTTGAATTACAATCACCCATCACCGAATAGATATGAATAAATGTAAATTTTCCGACTAAAGTTTGATTTCAGGAACTGTAAACCTTCACTCTGTCACCAATAATTATTTCACAGTCACTGTACCCACTGACATTATTAAAATTACAATTATCAAAAATCTGTTGAAGATAGACACCAAACTGCAGTTTACCACGATGACACGCAGCTAACGTGGTAAGAGGTTCTTTGGTATGTTCACCAGTAAACTGATCGATACAAATCATTTGACACCTATTGCACGGTCCAGTTACCTAATAAAACAAAAAAATACAATAAACTGATACATTTCCTTTATTATATGTAGGCAAATAATATAAAATTACAAGGATACTACATCTCAACTATAATTTACACTAACAGGTCCTGATTACTCCATATCCTTTTAACCTGATAATTCCATACCACCTGGAATGTTTTAAGAATTAGAATCTTTGAAAATAAAGAATGTGAAGAAAGAATGAAATGTCAATGGCCAAAGTCATGTATAATACTCCAATTCCAATTATTACAAATCTACTACACAAACTGAATAAAAATATAAAACTTGTTTAAAAAAAAAGCAACACAATTAACTGGACGTTGTGAAATATACAATGGACCTTAGCAATCAAAACCTAAAAACTTTCCAGCTCGAAATAAAATCTACTAAGAGTAGATCAACATAAACAATACACAGCTTCCCATATAAGTTATCAACACAAAAATTCAGCAAAAAATACTTTTAGGTAATTTTGAACTTCTTTTTACTCCATCAATCTTTCTTACACTTTTAATATTAAATGCTGACATATCTTCTCTGAAGTGAATACAAAAATAATTGAAGTACAGTCAATGAGAAGAATTCAATAAGAGCTCTTAAAGAGACTGGACATCATTCAATGAATGAGACAAACTGCAACTGTAGCAGGGAATTCATGGACCGTAAGGAATTCATAAATTTCTTTACTTTAGTGCTCCTTGAAGAGAGCTCTCTCATCTTGCCGTTCTCTAAAAGAGAGTTAAAGATTCAGTATCTTTATCAGACAAACGTTAATGGGTTTTAATTTACAGATGTTTAATGTGAATGCTTTTTTTGATTTCAAAAGCATTTATTTTTAAATTAATAGAAATCTCAGTATAATAATATAAAACTTGAAATATTTATTTCAGTGAAAACGTGGTATAAATTAACCCATTCAGTAATTTTGGTGAGAGAACCCATGTCATTCAGTTCTTCCTGAATTTCATCAATCTATTCAATAAAAGTGAAATAAGACTTTCTTGTCTCAGCGCTATCTTTACTGCAAATCATTCCGTTTCTTGTAGTGAAGTTCTCATTTCATTCTCAATTTAACATACTTGCCTAAACGAGTTTTAATAAATCTGAATCTAGCCTCTGGTTTTTAGTACTTTACCTAATGAGTCACAAGAAACATTATCATATCCTTTTTAAAACCAATGAAAAAAAATAGTCTTGCCAGGACTTTTCTATTAACTGCTTCTACTATCTTCAAAAATATACATTCTAAAACTCATCCATTACCTTGACTATAGATCTGCACATTTAATGCAGTAAAAACAGTCAAATTAAGAAAGGATATACATTTTATTAAGAAATAAATATTCTCTTACATAATAACTAATAATTCCAAATTTAATAACAAACTTTAAAAAAAGAACATTCCTTCATATCGCCAAGAAAATAAGGTAATTTTTATATAAATCAGAAACACATTATGCTCAACATTTTGTAATAATCAGCTGAAATATTATGTTGCAACATGTTAATTTTCAACATACTAAACATACATACTAAACTTCAGTAATTTTGTTGAGAGAAACCATTTCATTCAGTTCTTTCTGAATTTCATCAATCTATTCAATAAAAGTGAAATTACACTTTCTTGTCCCAGGGCTATCTTTACTGCATGTTTACGCCGTTTAGCGTAAAGTCGTTTTATTCCAATGAATTCAAGGTTATGGTGTTAGCTCATTTCTATCACGCATTATTTCATTGCTATTTAATCTTAATGTATATATTAGGCTTAGTGTTTTTTTTATTCTCAACCAATTTCAATACTGTCATAGTTTCTAGAAGTCTATTTCTCTTTGTCGGCTCTGATGTCATTTCTTCAACTTGCGTATTCAGAATTATTTTTTTTATGTGTTCAGTCTTGAATTCCAACACGTTCTCTCTAATCGTTCTTATACTAACACTAAGACACTACTCTTGTTGCCAACACACACTCTCTCCTGTTCACTGCCTAGCTGTGGCTTTCCCCTCCTTTCACTCACGCCATCTTTTCGGCAGAGTTGACCAGACATTAACAATGTAAAGACGTCTTTACGTTTCGCTCTCAAGATTTGTGCTAATCTCATCATCACCTCCATACTCGCATGCACAATGCGGCATTCCTGTGTGAAAAATATTTTCTAGTTCTACTCGTCAGTTTTTCGTGATTTCACAGTTTTATATGTTCGTCCAGCCTCATTTCTTCGTTAAGTTATTCTTCAAATTCACTATATTACGTTTCTCCTGAAAGTGCTTCAATTACTACAAACTGCCATTTCTATCGACTTCAAATCTTCTCAAATCGCAGATTACAGTTTCCTCGATCCAGAATCTCCAACCTCGTTGCTACATATCTACTACGTATTAGTCTAACTCTACACCACATCTCACCCCTGCGTTCCTGATACACCACGGCGGACTACGCTCAGGAATTTACTCTATGTATTCGTTTTACCTTCATTCACGAGTTCGTCTCTTACAAATATTTGTGTGCTACAGGCAAGTTCAGTTTTTCATTATTTATTACGTTTAAACAGTTATTTTATCAGTAAAAATTTGTGGAACATTCAGTTCATCGTACCTTACGCATTTTCACTTTCAAGTGTAGTTCACAAAACCATTTACTCACTTAAGTACAGTCACGACAGGTTACTTACATAAGGTTGAGTCTTTGTTCAGCTGCAACCTATTTCACGTGCTTTATTAATTTCAATTCTGTAGTTATGATAATTAACTCTACAATTTAATCTTGTATCTTGTTAATCGCCGAGATTAATCCATTTCTATTCATGAACTGTGTTCATAATCCTGCTCTAAAATTAACCCAAAACAATTTGTTCCTGATGTGCAATTATGTTTTAGGACTTTGTAATTTATATTTTTCAAGAAAGCTTACTAGCAAAGGAACTCTATTTATATGTTCATTAATTTCAATTGGATTATTGTAATTAACTCCTTTTGTACTATAATAATATTGTGTCCTTTTTCTGCGTTAAACTAGAATTGCATTTTTATATTATTTAATGCTAAGTTTGTTGGTCATAAATCAGGAAAGGCCAGTGCCAATTAAGATTTACTGTAATTTATTTTTCTAAGTTAATGACATTTGTTCATTCCTAATTTTCAATATTACTGCATTTATAAGCAATGCAATAGTTTTTCAGACATACTATGTCTATTGATGTTATATTTTTCTAAATTTATAATTAAAATTAAGGTGTTTCATGTTCTCTTGTTTGCAGGCTTTGTTAAAAATGTATATTGTAAAAATGTGCATTTAAAAGAGTATATTCATGTATTTTTTCATTTAATATTATTGCTATGCTGATTTCATTTGATATTCTTATGTATCATCAAATTATGTTATTTTCATAATTTTCTTTTTAGTTTTAAGGTTATTATTTTTAACATAAGTTCATTTATTCTTTCTCATTAAAGTCCAATTTCTTTTGGCAAATACGAGCTGTGTTTTTAGTTAACTTTTACCAACACTGCATATCATTCTGTATCTTCCACCTAAGTTCTCAATTCATTCTAAATTTAATGTACTTGCTTAATTTTTAATAAATTTGCTCAAGTTTCTTAATGGAAACCCTCACTTTTTATTAAACACCTAATACAATTGCATCACACTAACACACTTGTTAGTTTCATAGAATCTCATATAATACGGAGAAGCCACTTGAAAATTCAAATATGTGAAGTGCAGAAAAACTCTAATCATCTACATATCCATACTATACATGAAATATTAAATAACTAAGCTCCCAGATCACATGAAAGTACAACTTTTACATCTGGAGGTAAAATATAGTAGGAAATATCTGTATACAGAAATAATCAGGACAATAGCAAGAAGTGGTGCATTAATTTAGCATACATAATTAAAAAATAACTAAAATTAAAAGCTATTTATATATAATAAATACAAATTATTGGAAAAAAATATTATTAAAAATGTAAATATTTCACATCTCTGTAATCTAGTCAGAAAATTACCTTAAAATATTTACTGCCTATTTGAACTTTAGTCCAATTTTGTTCTGCAAATGGTTTTAGTGACTGTCCATCAATAACAAAATTGCTACGAAATCTGAACAGCAAATTACCCTGAAAAAAGAAAAAACCCACACTCACTTGTAATTTCATGAAATAACAATTTCCCATTCTTTTCTTGACATATAAAAATTATTTTTTCAAATTTAAAAATTTTTTAAATTAAAAAAATATATATATACATATATCTTTTTGCAAATTCAAATAATTCATCAACATATTGACCTCTGTGCTAACTAAATTCAAAGAACAACAACTTAACCAACAAACACAATAACAAAAAATCCAGAAAACTAATACCAATAGTTGACTTTTATCAGATCCTGCCAAAAATGTAATAGATAAATTTACAAATTTTGCATTTGTCAGTGTGTTATATGTTTTCATAATTTTTAAGATTTTTTTTTCTCTTTTTGTTATTTGTTAATGTAATTATAGAACAATGTTATACATATATTATTATATATATTATATATACAAGGTCTGTTTAGAAAATAACCAAACTCTATTTTTTTAATCTTTATTATTAATTTTAGATTACTGGTCCTTGTGCCCTTCAGAGTACTCTCCCCCACTATTCACACACTTTTCCAGAGGCATTTCCACTTCACGAAGCAGTCCTGAATAGCTTCATTTTAATGGCCTTTAAATTTTGTGACAAAATTGCTTTAATGTCATCAATACTCTAAAAATGGCCTCCTTTATCACAGATTTTAATTTCAGAAATAAAAAAAATTACAAGGGGCCACATCTGGCAAGTAGGGAGGCTGAGGGAGGAAAGTCATCTGACCTTTGGCATAAAACTTATGAGTTGACTAAACTGAGTGTGCGGGCACATTGTCGCAAACCATGAGTTGTCTTGTCACAACTCTGGTTACTTTTTGCAGATTTTTTCAAGTAATCGTTGTAAAATGCCGTTATAGTACACACCGTTCATTGCTTCACATTGAGGCAAGAATTTTAAATGCACAATTCCATTAAAATCGTAAAAAACAGAGAGCATCACTTTGACATCAAATCAAGACTGACATGCTTTCTTGGGGCATGGAGATCCATTGTGATGATTGAAATTTTGTCTCAACGCTGTAGCCATAAACCCAGCTTTCGACTGCCGGTATGATCTATTGCATGAATGTGTTTCATTGTCATTGACTTGTTTAAGAAGTTGCCAACAAATGTCCAGTCAATGTTCTTTCTGCTGTTTCATCATCAAATGAGGAACAAACTTTGCTGCAACTTCATACAGGTTCAATTTTTCAGTCAAAATGTCATGGCATGATCCAACTGAGATGCTACGTGTTCTATGACAGTCAATCGGTGATTTGGATGCACCAGATCATTGATTTTCTGAATGCGGCTGTCACCAGTTGAAGTCAAAAGCCTTACTGGTTGAGGGTCATTTTCAATTGACTGACAACCACTTTTAAATCATGAAAACTATTCGTAACATTGCGTACAACCCAGAGGATCTCTCTAGCTTGTTTCAAAAGTTGAAACGTTTCTGTGAAAGTTTTCCCCAGTTTCACACAAAATTTTATGTTCTATTGTTGCTCCTGAAAATCACACATTACAAAAATCGCTACTAATACATAAACACATTGCACCTATATAACAATAACATGAAAACTAAATGAGATATCTCAACATTCCAAAAACATGAAGTTATAGAGGAAGTTATAAGGAGCACAATGCTGCAAACCACACATCACTAAATACCAAAACAGACCTTGCAATTCATGATACAGAGATATGCAATTCATGTGTTTGACTACATTTATTGAGTGACTTCATTAGCTATGTTATAAGTAAGAAAACCATTCCTGTATTGTCGTATCTTGTATCTTGTAATCGGTGAACATCATGAATAAGTTTTTATGGGTTCATCATACTGTCAATTAGAAATTGTATTACATTTAAAATTAAAATTGTTATAATATATAGATATAATTAAAAACGACAAATAATTTAAATAACTAATTCAAATTATTTTATATTTAGCAATTAATAAATAACCATATTTATAAAAATTATAAACATCGAAAATTGTACAACCTTCTATGGATGTCATGTATCTACTACAAATAACAGCAGGTCCCATTACTGTCGCAAAATGTATAAAATATGAACACGTATATTAAGGAAAGATTCAAAGCAAATAGATAATAAATATTTTTTTTATATTAAAAAAAAATATATATATATATAATAAATGTGTATCTAATGTGTTGCAATCAATTACTATGAAAAAAGCTGCACATAAACACATCTTAAGAAGCTTGGTTTGTTATGGATGGTTTTGGTTGATAGTTTTACTTAAATTACATATAAACTTATAACTGAAACTAGCTTCTCCACATCTAGTTTCTTCTCATGGAACATCTGTAAAACTACTGGTTTCTATTGAAGAACTTACAACGTTCTGCTATTATTTATGGTAATGGTGAGGTACTGCTATTTCTACACACATTTCACTTGATTTCAAGTGTGTCCTGGGTTGTGTGTGTGTGTTCATGTGTGTGTGTGTGTGTGTGTGTGTGTGTGTGTGTGTGTGTGTGTGTGTGTGTGTGTGTGTGTGTGTGTGTGTGTGTGTGTGTGTGTGTGTGTGTGTGTGTGTGTGTGTGTGTGTGTCCATACATGTATGTAAGTGTGTATGCTTAGTATAAAATTATAGTACTTATATTATTTACAATATCATTTTGAACATGTGAATCTGTTTTTGGTTCTTTAATTAGAATATAACTATTTTTGATTATGTATATACTTATATATGACAAATAAAATACAAATATAATACTTATATAATATACAAAATTTTTTCAAAATAATAATAATAATTAGACAAAGGATTTTTGATCAATTATATATTATTTTTAAAAATATCTCACAATGTCTGTTTATTTTATTGGCTTTAAAAATGTTTCATTAATTTTAATTACGTAACAACCAAAAAATTGTTGTTCATTATAGAATATATCTATTGCTATGTATGATTTGGAGCTGGGAATATGCTATTTTTTCTGTAGCTTTAATGCTCTTGTAATATTTAATTAATATTATGTAATATATGTAATGTCTTGGTTTCCAATTATTTTTTTTCAGCCATTTGCTTGAGCTACAAATGGTAAATATTATATTCTTCATTCTATCTCTCTATGTTCAATGGTATTTACTGATAAGACAGAATGTCAATAAATTGGAGATTATAAAATTCTTATTCTTTGTTAAAACAAGAATGTATTTGCTTAAAATTATTATTGATTCAATTACTTCACTATACAAAGGTTTACTTCATTTAAATGCAAAATGAATTAATTCACAATGAATTACTTATTCAGAGTTTATTGGAAGTCTGCTCTCTATTGAAAATTAATCAATTTAAAACTTACAGAAAAATTATTTCCTAAATAATTTTTTAACTTTCTGCATCTATTTATTTATTATAATTTAATAACTTTTTTTTAAGTAACTTATTTCTTTTAACATTTTTATTTTTGATATTGATTATTTAAACATTTATACTGGTTAACATTTACATATGTTTTTTACCTATTAATCCTGTCGATCACAAAGCACAGATGTGCCTACGTGTTGCTGTAAAGGTAATGCACAAGTGCATTGCCTAGTAACTATTTTTTAAAGTAATTATTTAGTTACTTGATAGAGTTTGAATTTTGCATTTTTAAAAAGTTTCTGCCAACATTATGAAGAATTATACTTTCAAAACTTAACTGTTAAATAGACAGCATAAGATCACAATTAACAAGGTAAACAAACTCTTTAAATGTTTCTTTTAATCACTTTCTAAAGTCCCTCTAAATTGTCATCACTCAAACTAACTTTTTGTAGTCACAATCTAATATTAATAGCTTAAAAGCACATAAGGAAAATTTTCACACTGTAACTACACAACTAAATACATATATTAATTCCAATAAAATTAAATTAGACAATGAATACAAAAAGGTGTAATGAATACCTTATCACAGTCAGCATCAGGAGGTAGCCGATCAGCCAACCAATTAATAGTGGCCATATTTATTAAAAGGAACTGTGCTTGATTTGATAGTGACAGTTTAGGTGATGGGAATAACAGTGCTTCATTAATGTTCTCGGACAATGATGTGACATCTTAAAAAAATATATATATACATATATTAGTTTATAAAAATGTATATTTTTAACATTAAACATGTAATAAACTTTGTAAATGTTAAAACGATTAACATATACCATGTAGTTAAGATTAATACAGTTTTGTATGTGTATATGACTATTAAACTATTTATTGTTAACTATTAAACTATTTATTGTTAATAAATAAAATATTTAAGTTGTGCAGAATGCTGCAGAGACTGTGTTCATTCCTTAGACTTTGTTCAGTTCATAAACTTTAACTATCAAATTAAAAAACAAAAATAGCTTTGTATTTTCTTAAATTATCATTATTATAAATGCAGCAATAATTTTTCATGATGTTTACAAATTAAATATTATATTAATAATAATAATAAAACAGTTATAGGCTAACTGTGTATAAGATGAAATCTCCAAACTACCTAAATTGCAAGCTGAGTATGCAAACTAACTAACTATTCCCAATGACTGTACCTGATAGAAATGGCTCTAGTTTTTGGTCCTCCAGTAAGGTAGAACTAGTATTTGGTTTAGCTCCTCACTCACTGTAAGTATCTTGCTCCAAATACACAAAGAGAGGTCTTGGTCACATCACAGAATGAAGTTGCAGTTGGTGCACTAAGTACGAGAGGTGGATAGAAAAATAAGTTACATCCTTGCCACGTTCTTGAACTGAAAGAGATATATTAATGTCTTGTGGTGGCAGCACTGGTCGCGTTGTTGCCTTTACGCTCCCCCAGCAGGAATTCTGTACAACATTCAATACATGTATAATGTCATCAATATGGCGTGTCCTCTAGAGGTTTCATCCAGCATAGAAGTGCGTTCAGTAGTCAGATTTTTGTGAGCAAAACATTACAATTGTTGTGAAATTCATCTCAAAATTGTTCAGGTATACGGTGAGAATGCAATGTCACGCCCCATGATCACAAAATTGTGCCAAATGTTCAGAAACGGAAGAACAAATGTGAGTGATGAACTGCATGCTGGGCGTCCTTCAACTGCAAACATGATGGTCAACACGGAATGTGTGAATTAAATGATTTTGAGTAACCAGCGCATTAAAATTTGAGAGATTGCATGTGAACTTAACATCAGTTATGATAGTGTGTTTGTGATTATTCACGATCAGCTTGGTTACCGTAAGATGTGTGAACGATGGGTGGTCTCAGAAGTTAAAAAAAAATAAAAATCTAATACATATAAAAAATGAATACTGAAGTAATAAATATTTTACAATGTCAACAAGCATCATAATAATCTATTCTTGGATACCTATCTCTTTCATTTTGATTCTCTAATTTCCATCCAACAATTAACATATAGAAACAAAATCTCGTGAAAAGGTGAAACTTGAGAGGTTTATTGAAAATTATGTTAACAGTAAGAAATAAATCAAGTAAGAGGCACAAACTGAAATAAATAAAACCACTGCAATAAATGTTTTGTTATTTTAGGGATACGAAAATAATAGAGATAAAATTTTTAAGATTATTTACAGTTAAAACTTATAAACAAATAGTGCTACTATAAAAAATCACACATCCTCTATCGATAAAAATGAAAATCTTGAAACAACAAATGCTTCTATTAAATGGCTGATATCTCAAAAACAATTTATTCAATTTTAATACACAAAATATCAAAATAAACAGTATATTTTTCTAAACTTCAATTGAACAAGTCTAGCAAAAAAATGTTTAATGATACTGCAAACATGATATGCTATCTCTTTAAGCTGAACTGCTCATCTACCGATAAAATTACTTGAATAAATTTATACTTTAACTATCCTCACAGTTCAACAAATACATTGGTAAAAGAATCATAAAATCAGCCTAGCACTTTTCACATTTTAAGTGAACATAATTAAAAACAATACACTTATATACATACAAAACAAAACACACATCTGATTTATACCTGGTTTGTTAATTTTACTTTAATATTTTGGGAGCTTTAGCATAATTTAATAACAGCTTACCTTTCCGACGACTTTTGAGAGTTACTCTGCCATCATCAGAACTCTGTTTAACAAGCCTAACACCAGGTCTTCCTAACACATCAGCCAACCATGATGCTACCTCTTCACCACAATCAATAGCTAATACCCTATCACCACATACTTTACTCTGACACAGGTCAACATCACTAGTAGTCGAATTAGTAGTAAGAGTGAGATGTATTGGTACATAACAATCTTCCATACCTAAAAATAAAAATTAAAAGCAATTACATTGTTTTTTTTTATTATTATTACAATATTTTTATCAAGTATTGATAACTGCTATTAGAATCATTCTAAGATTTTTTCAAAATAAATACATTTTTTTACATGAAGAATTAGTATTTTTTTTTATTAGAGGAAATACCATATTTACCCTTTTAATTAGAAGAATTGGGGCTGGACCCATGACTATAATGTTGGAAAGATTTTTTTTTTTTAATTAATTATCTATCTTTCACTGTTTTTTTTTTTAATATCAGCTCCTGAATCAAACTTTAGAAAGGATGTCAACTGAAACTTATGAAACTGCCCATTCTACAGATAAAAGAAAATGCCTTTAATTAAGTTAATTTATAATGCTAATTTTAAACTCTTGCCAGGTTCTTCTACTTACTGAACTTGGAGTACTCTTTTCTATTTACTTTTTACAATATAAAAGTCAAACCTCATTAACATAAAATTCTTCTCTACTTTTAAACTTTTAAAAGACTAATTTCTTTTACTTTAATAGTGACATTCTACTTGGAGTTACTTTCTAGTTCTTCTGTACACACTTAAATAAAGTGCATCTTAATAATCTTATTTGCTAACATTTAAAGTGTCAATTTTGAGTAGATAACATCCTTTTTGGACAATATTTTCTTGGACTCAATTGGAGTGTAAAAATCCTGTTAATTCTTTATTTTGTCAACAATCATTTACACATTTTTACATACACCTAATTTGCTATAAGTGCATTTCACCAATTTACCTTTATTTAAATGTTTTAATTATTTCTGTTTCTGTTCATAGTATAACAACTTTATTCATTAATAATTTAATTTATCCTTTTGTAATGATTAACTGCCTTTTCCTTTTAATTAATCAAAATTGTTCCGTTCAAATAACAAATGATGTTTCTTTTTCTTCATAATGAATTACTGTGTCTTTAACACCTAGAAACCAACATCATGCAATCTAATTTCCACACAAATCATTTTTTTTAAATAATTAGTAATGTTGCAAAACTTTCGTTACTTTTCAAAAGGCAATTTTCAGTAAAAAAAAAGTATGTGTACATACATACGCGCGTGTGCGCACATACACACACACACACCCACACTTTATTACTTTATACACATTTTATATATATACTAATAAAAAAAATAATACTATATTTCTAGCTTTCAATTAACAACTATTTTACAGCCTAAATAATTGTTCAAATCCATGACATTACTGCTGGAATTTTGTTTTCATTGGATGGATAGATTACAGTAGCATACCTAAAAAATAAGGTGACAACCGAGACCTCTTCTATTTATTTATTATTAAGAAATTCGATTTATTTTTGTATACAATTATAAATGTGAAGTCACCTTTGTGTTATGTGTTATGTAATACAAAGATATTTCAGTTAGGAAAAAAATAAATGTGCAGAGCATTTAAATTTAATCTGATTTCAAGATAGTTTTTTATGCATTATATCATGGCAACTCATTAATAAAATATATTATCAAATTAACACATTATCTGGACTTGATTAGTACAGTACTATGATCAATACCAATCTACCATGTAACCATCTTAACTTCAAATGCAAAAATATATGGAAAATACCACTTGTCATTAAAGCAATTATTTTTTTAAGATTGCTAATAATATTTCTACCTTCACTGTGAATATACTCGGTTTTCTCAGATAGTAAACAGTACCAGTACCCCTTTATGGTACATATCTTTGGTCTGTAAGTGAGTATCCCATATCCCCTTATAGGATACATCATATTCAGACAGTAGAATACCAAAGAGTTGTTAATTTTTTTATACAGAACTAACACCTATTTCTTTGTACAGAATGAATAAATACAATATATTTATACAAACTATACATAACATAATTTTAATACAATTTATTCACTACTGTTCACTGTAATACAGTAAGTAATTGGTCCTAATAATGTATAATGGTAAACTATACACTACCAAATGGTTTTGACAATACTTCTAATATCTTGGTGAGTAGCATTATAAAATTGAAGGGAGTGAAATGAGGTAAAATGCCAGAGGGTAAAGCTACATTCATAATAAATCAATCCCTGGAGATCACTGAAGTAAAGAATGTTTGCTTTTAAGAACAAACAATAAAAAATTGAGTTATTTAAAGATCCATTAGGAATCAGTAAGTATTCATCAACTAAGAGTCAAGAAAGAAACAGTGCACATTTCAATTAAAAAAAAAATTTAATTATCTTAAGAAAAATAAATGAGATGCAAGTTACCATTTGACTCTACAAATAATCCACAAAAATAGATAAAAATTTGGGACATAGATACAAAATACTAGTATTTATATTTCAAAAATGTATACAGTGTACAAAAAATAATATCAGGGTTTTTAGTCTTTAACTTATAGAAGATAATCACAAACAAAATGAGTAACTCTTACAGTTTTTCCCTAAAAGTAAGCAATATCAGCATGTATCATCATCACATGGCACATATCCAATCAAAACGACAGTCTGTCCCATACTTTTACCAGCAAGTCTGAAGTAATGGAAATGACAATTGCTTCAATCCTGTGCCTAAAATTGGTAGATCACTAGGTAGCTGAGGCATATACACAAGATACTTTATAAAAAAAATCATATGGGTCAGATTCGGTGATAATGGAGGCCACCATAAACAAACTCTGTCACTAGATACATGCCAACCAATCCAGTGGTTAGGGAAAACATCACTCCACCAATCCGGTACAGAATTATGCCAGTGAGGAGGCGCACCATCTCATTGCCAAAATATTCTCTGGTGCATCTTGCAGTTTAGGAAAGAATATGCAGTATAAATTTTAAATAAATAAATGTTGTTTAAATTTCAAATAAGCAACTTCTGTTACACTTGGTTCAGAAAAAAAAAAACCTATAAACTTGCCATCAGGATATTGCACTGAAAAAATTTAATTTTGGAGAGTCCCTTTCCCATTGTAAGAGTTCATGGGGATTTTCTGACCCCCAAATACAGACATTATACATGTTAACTTTCCAATATGATGAAATGGTCTCTCATCACTAAAATCAAAAAAGTTGTCATCTTCATGCTGTAAAATTTCAATAGCAAAGTAAGCAAGCGTCGGTATGTTGGTAGTGTAGTCGGTATGCTTCAAATCCTTTTAACAACTGGTATGGATACATACATAAGCATTTCCTTAAAACATTCCACACTGTCATCACTGGCATTGCTAGTTCACAGCTGGCCTTCTGAACAGATTTTTTAGGACGATGCAGGATGAACTCCCTAACACATTCAACATTTTCTTAAAATATACTGGGTCATCTCATATTCTTCCATTAACTCAGACATCCAATTGTTTCCAGCTGATTATGCAGTCAACGAATGTTATTGTCATTTGAAGATCAGAAGAATCAACAAACCTAGATTCACCTCCCTTCCTTTCTTCAACTTACAATTATTAGCCTAGATAGCACATGCAGCATGCATAGTTCAATTACACACTGATTACATTTTAAAGTGGTCAACAACCAATACAGAATGCCATTTATGTTTCATATAAATGTTCATACATACTCCAAATTCAACTTTATTTTTAAAATTAAATTTCTGAGAAAAATGTTCTACTGCAATAGAATAGGACTCAGTTGAAATTTATCATTTACATTGATCATGTTGCCATTATCATGTGAAGAGCATACATTTTTTTTTTTTACAAAAATAAGAAATAAAGCGATTACCAGGTTCATGTTATTATTTTCTTATTTATTTTTTAGACTAGAATGAGGGGAATTCAAAAGTATCTTTATTTTTACATGAATAAAAGAGTACGAGTGAAGCATAACTTAAATGGATTCGCTTACATGATCTGATGAGTTACAAATAATTCCTGAAGATTGCATGATTATTCCCAAGAACAACAACATCCCACACCAAACTTACTATGAAAAATGCAGGAAGAAGTGCATTCTTACTATATCTTCACTAAGCCAAGTACACTGCTGTAAATCAGCATGCCAAGCACACCAAAATGCAATCATTACTCAGCCATACAATGTGACACCTTTATTTGTTCACTCCAAGGAATAGCAGCATAATGAGCATTATTATTACCAGAGAACACATTAGCGACCTCTTATATCTAAAATTGCTTTTAAAAACATTATAACCATAATAAATGCTAGGACAGATATGAAAAGCAATAACTAGTTGAGAAACTAAGCATTATTTAAAATAAAAAAAATAAAATATATATAATGTATATAATATTTAAATAGTATTACAATCATTATTTTATTATCAAAACTATAATAAAATACAGACTCCCATACTCAGTGAACAAAATATTTTTGAAACACAAGCAAGTAAACACCACAATCAGAAACATGCGTGCACAAACATAGACACAAATAATATTAAAATATTTTTAAAATACTAGGTCAAGAAGTTACCAGGTGCAGAAAGTATAAGATATTCAGAATTTTCAGTTAAATGTGGATTAATTAAACACAGCCGTGGTTCAGTTTTCTGAGTTAAAGCAACACCCACTGAAGTAATCACCATCCACTGTCTGTCATATTTAAATCCTCGACAATCAATTGGCCAACCATGATCTCCAACGGCCATAGCAGCACACGACTTCACAGGATATATAAAAATTTTCTCAAGCTCACAAACATTATCTTCAACATCATTCCTTTCTATTTCACAAATACTTTTTGTGGATCTGAAAAATTTTTAAATTTAGTTTTAACAAAACAAAATTATGTCAATTATAAAATCATAAAAATTTGTCATTTTAATCCTAAAGCATATTTCAGTATAATTCATTGAATAATACAGCATAAAACGAATATTATTCTTTAAACATAAGATCAATTATGAAAACTTCAAACTGTAACAACTTCGATTATTTGACTTTTTTGAAAGTTGAATCTCAACTTTCATCTTAGGGCTGAAATGATGCCACTGAAAAAACTGACTTCTGGTGTACTCTAAAGAGATTAGATAAAAACCATAAACAATTTTCTAAACTTCAATTTTGTTTGAATGTAGTAAAAAAAAAAATCAGGTGATTAAAACTATATATTCAATTACAATCCAATACTGACACACTGATAATTTAAACGGATTTGAGAATTATTATACTTTTTAAAGATAATTATGCAGCTTTTCAATTTTAATTCAATTTAATTAGGTAAAAAATTCAGAAATCCAATGGTCATAACTTTAAAAAAAATTACCGTAAACAAGGGGAAAAACACTGTTATGATAGGTAGTGATACCAGACAGTAGTAGTCATCACAATCACATTACAAAAGAAAATCTTAGAAGTTATATCTTACAAATCATGACTGAAAAAATTGAGCTTTATACAAAATTAAACTTTCTTCATTTTTTGCATTATTTTAAGAATCTCAGTTTATTTGAAGAAAACCTGTAGGTATTACAACATATTAGACAAAAAAGTACCTGGTTTTTGTCCATTTTCTCAGTAATTACAATGTTCCATAACTTTATTAAGAAATTATCTATTGTTTAAAAACCATTTTTAATGTTTTATTTTAAAGATTTTTAATCTTAAAAATACTGCTTCTGCCATCAATAGCACCTTATTCTCAATTAACAAAATGATAGTAAAAAGCTTGTGAAGGAAAGAATCTCCTCCATCTTTTATATTTATATTAACAGACTGCACTCTTTTCTAATAGATAGTCAAAATTCCTACTAGTTTTATAAAACTGCAACTTTACTTCATAAACCTTTTTCCATTCTTTTAACTAAAATTAAATACACGTTCTAACAGTGTTGTTCAAATAAATGGTTCAGTAAAATATAAGCTTATAATTACTAAAAATCAAAGCAGTAATTTTTTTTAAAAATGGCAGTAATACAGAAATCAATCAACAAAAAAACTATCTTTTAGTACTTAAAATGACAAGTATTCCATTCTTAATTGTACTTAAACACTAATATTTATATTATCTTTTATAAAAAAAAAAAAGTTATGGAATATTAAAATTGCATTAAGAAAACAACAGTCAATAAACTTGGTAATTTGCAGTCATTATATACGATTGCTATAGGTATTCTTCAAATAAATATTGAAAGTTATAATAGTAACACATATAAGAACAACTCCTATTATGATATAAAAATTTTCCATCAATGATTCATAAAAATAATTTTTAAAGTCAAGCTTTTTCTTTCATGATAGATACTACTGTGTAGTTTTTAGATACAATGATTGATCATAACCTACCTTGGAATGCACTGTTAGTCTGGATCTAAATTGTTCTTTAACATCATTAACTGCTAGTTCTATGTAAAGATTAACAGCGATAGAGAACAACATTTTTGGAATCCCTTTTTTATTACAGCTTCTTTCTTATGTTCTTTAATTATTACTGTTGCTGTTTGGTTCCTGTACATGTTAGCAATTGTTCTTCTATCTCTGTATTTGAACCCCAATTTTTTTAAAATGCTGAAAATTTTATTCCAGTCTACGTTATCGAATACCTTTTCTAGGTCTATAAATGCCAAGTATGTTGGTTTGTTTTTCTTTAATCTTCCTTCTACTATTAATCTGAGACCTAAAATTGCTTCCCTTGTCCCTATACTTTTCCTGAAACCAAATTGGTCTTCTAACACTTCTTCCACTCACCTCTCAATTCTTCTACATAGAATTCTAGTTAAGATTTTTGATGCATGACTAGTTAAACTAATTGTTCTGTATTCTTCACATTTATCTGCCTCTGCTTTCTTTGATATCATTAAAACACTTTTTTTGAAGTCTGACGGAACTTCCCCTTTTCATAAATATTACACACCAGTTTGTATAATCTATCGCTTCTTCACCTGCATTGCGCAGTAATTTTGCAGGTATCCTGTCTATCCCAGGAGCCTTTCTCCCATTCAAATTCTTTAATGCTATATTAAATTCAGACTTCCTATTCTTCAACTTCCTATTTTTCGTATTATAAGTCTGTGTACCATCTTTATTTAACACATTATTAGATTTTAACTTATGTACCACAAAGTTTTCCTTAACTTTCCTGTATACTCTGTCTATTTTATCAATGATCATTTCTCTTTCTACTTCTGAACACTTTTCTTTAATCCACTTTTCTATCACTAATTTGCACTTCCTGTTTAGAGTATTTCTTAACTGTTGATAGTTCCTTTTACCTTCTTCATCATTAGCTTTCTTATACTTTCTGCATTCATACATCAGCTGAAATATATCACCTGATATCCAAGGTTTTCTACCAATTCTCTTTGTTCCACCAAAGTTTGCTTCTGTTGATTTAAGAGTTTCCGTTTTAACAATCTCCCATTCTTCTTCTATATTTTCTTCCTTATCTTTTTTACTCAGACCTCTTGTGATATCCTCGTCAAAAATCTTTTTACCTCCTTTTCCTCAAGCTTCTCTAAATTCCACAGATTCATCTAATACCTTTTCTTTAGGCTTTCAAACCCCAATCTACATTTCATTATCACTAAATTATGGTTGCTATAAATGTCTACTCCAAGATATACTTTGCAGTTAACGAGTTGATTTCTAAATGTTTGCTTAACCATGATATAATCTACCTGATACCTTGCAGTATCGCCTGGCTTTTTCCATGTAAATATTCTTCTATTATGATTTTTAAACTGGGTGTTCGAAATTACTAAATTATACTTTGAGCAAAACAATAGAGTCCCCTCTTTCATTCCTTTTGCTCAGCTCATATTCACCCATAATATTTCCTTCCTTGCCTTTTCCAGTCTCCATTCCAATCTCCAACTACTATAAATTTTCATCCTCTTTTATGTGTTTAATTGCTTAGTCAATTTCTTCATACACACACTCTACCTCATCATCATCATGGGCACTTGTAGGTATATAGACATTAACAAACATTGTCAGCTTAGGATTTGATTTTATCTTTATTACAATGATTCTATCGCTAAGCTTTTTGAAATACTCTACTCTCTTTCTCTCTTCTTGTTCATTACAAAACTTTACTCCTGCCTGCCGTTTATCTAAGTTAATTATTCTAAAATCACATGAACAAAGGTTGTTTTTCTCTTCCCACTGAACCTTGCTAATTCCTACTAGATCTACATTTAACCTACCCATTTCCCTCTTTAAATTTTCTAACCTACCTACCTATTTTAGACTTCTAACAAACCACACTCCAACTCATAGAATGTTTTTTTAATTTTCTGGTGAACCGTTTCTTAGTAGTCCCTACCCGGAGATCCAAACACGGAAGCTAGTTTACCTCTGGAATATTTTACCACAGAAATCGTCTCCCATCTTTGTTACATGAAAATGCAGAGAGGTAGATTTACTTGGAAAAAAAAACAGCTGTAGTTTTCCATTGTTTTCTTTCAGCTCCGCAGTACTCATAATATTGAATATTGTTGATATGGCCATTTAAGTCCTCCTGATCTCTGCCCTTAACAATTATTAATTTAGTTTCGCAAAGGTAGTATGCTGAAATTGGTAATAGTATATGAAATGCTCTAGTTTTCCATGCTGAAAATTCATCATCCACCCCTGCCCAAAATCCAAAGAGTGATTTATTACCAAATTGTCTTTTGATTTCACCACTTGCCGTAAAGTCTATGAAGATTTCTTCTACAGCAGTTGAGAGCTCTTCAGGAGTATTTTGAAATGGATCCCTAACCCAATCATAATTTGCTACCCAGTTGTCATCAGCAGGAAAATACTTTTTAAAATTCTTTACCAGCATGGCTAAATGATTTTCAATGGTTACAAAAACAACTTTCACATATTGTTTTTTAATATATTTTTTAACACAAGTTTTTAACACACTGTAACATATTCATCCACATTTGCAAATATTTCTAGATTTTTTGCTCCACAATTCCAATTTTCTAAAAAAAACAAATATTAATTTTATCACTCAAGTGCCTAAATCAAAATGGTAGTATTAAGCAACAGTAGAATGCATCAACCTAAATGCAGTTGAAAGACTGATACTTCTATTTAAGGAAAAAGAAAGACGGAACTTTTACATAGCTTTAAAGAGACAAATGATAAATTTGCAGAGATTAGATTACATTCACTCAGAATGAGGATCATCACTGTATGAGGTGATAACAGCTGACAATAACACCACTAAATCTTCATGCTGTTAAAGAGATAGGTCAGATAAAGATTACACTTCAAAATTTGCAAACCGACAGAGAAATCAAAGCATGGTCAACTTGACCATTTGTAGACAAGAGCCAAGTCAAAACGTTGGTTTGTTAATGGGGATTTCTTCCCTGAGCCTGAAGGATTCATTTAGCCAGTTTAATAATATTCATATACATCAAGGATGAAAATTTATTTTATAAATGCCTTACATGTATCTAAAATACAGGAGATATTCATACCATACATAACAGCCGACTATAAAGTCTTATGACAAATATAGTACATAGCAAAACATGACAAAATGACTAATCCATTAATAATCCATTTCCATAATACAGAGTATGTTAAATTTTCAGAAAACAACAATTATGTTCCACATTGGAACTGAACCACCCTCACAATAAAACTATACCTACTAACTGCCCAGATATTACTTCAATAGATAAGAAGTAAAATATTACATATTTTACAAGTATAGCATTCAAACCGAAATAATACTGAAGCCACCTGGAATGAGAAGAATGCAAAATATTGGAAATTGGCTGAGGGCCAGGAAGAGGTGGCTCAGAGGGGCATATCAGCTAACCGAAAGAGAAAGTCGGTGTGTCTCAATGACGCTGAGGAGACTCCAAAAGGAAAGCCCCAGAAGGGGGTGAGTTAGGGTGGGCAGAGACTGCTGCCATGACACCCAGATGTGACTGTGTTTTGCTTAACAGCGAGGATCAGTTTAAAATAAAGGAATCTGGCTGAAGAAATAAACGAAATACAGAAATAACAGCAAACATTAAGAGACTCCAAAATAATTTCAGCAAGTGGAATCATCTAAAAAAAAAACCAAAGTCTTCATTAAAATCAAATACACACATGCACCTCCAGAAATCAATCATTCAAAATACCTGCCCAATAGCACAAATTTTTAAAAAGAAATTGATAATATAAAGACAATGATTTGTGTAAGTGGTAAATGATTATAACCTTTCTAAAACACTTAAGGAAAGACAATGAAAATAATAATACCAAAAATAATGATAATGGTGAAAAAAAAAATCATCTAAAAGATAAAGGTACCTTAATATTTACATAAACAATAGCAAGGAAAATAATGACTTACATTAACTCAGGTTCAGAAACAGTTTCATTATTACTCCTGCTGACATCTTTGACTGATCCCTCTTTAACTTTATGCAATACTTCTGGTCTAATAAATGAACCACTTTCTTCAGCAGGTTTGAATTTTGACATTAATTTTTTTGAAGTTTGTGACCATGAATCAGGAACCTAATACAATAATAAAAATCAAGCATTAGAGGTAAAAAATTATAATCATATTAAATTAGTATCTAGTCAATAAGTGCACATCACTTTAAAATAACACAATGGTAAGTATTTGGCATAAATATAGAGCTTTGTTAAGAGTTATACTTACAAATACAGCAATGAAAAATATTGAGTTTTATAAAAAATCAAATTTCTTTTGTGAATTCTTGAGAGTTTCAGTTTATTTCAAGAAAAGTTGTAGGAATTATAATAAGATATTCACAAAAGATATATTCTGCCTCTTTTTCTGTAGTGCAATTCAATATTCCATAAGTTCATTTAAAATTATATAAAGAATTAATATTTTGGTAATTAAGAAGAGAATTCTATCTTGTCATTTAATGCTGTCCCCCCCAAAAAAAATTCAATTACAATACAAACTCTCAGCAAGTGACGAAAAATTTCTTCAAATTATGAGCTGAACTAATGCTACTTAGAATTGAAAATATTTTCATAATTTCATTAACAGGGTGGAAAAAGGATTGTGAAGGAAAGAATTTATATAATATATTACTACTGCTGACAATCTCATCAGTATTCTAGACGGTCCTTTACAGAACTCCATAATGAAACAGCTGTAGTCTTTTCTAGCATACAGCTGAGATTTCCACTACTTTTAATTTTTTTTTCCTAATGTGTATACTGCAATCGTTTAACCAGTGAACAATAAGCAGCAATCTCTCACACAGCCCAGTGTGATGAGTATGAAACATATGACATGTAAATGAGGTGTAATCTTGTACAGACTCGGCCGACCATTCCTGTGACATGTGGTTAAGACTTCATTTATGCTGTAAAATTCCACTTGCAAAATCTACTAATTAAAATTTAGCCTAAATTAATTAATCAAGCTTTTCTAATTTCTTTATTTTTTTTTTTTTTTTTGTCTTCAGTCACTTGACTGGTTTGATGCAGCTCTCCAAGATTCCCTATCTAGTGCTAGTCGTTTCATTTCAGTATACCCTCTACATCCTACATCCCTAACAATTTGTTTTACATATTCCAAACGTGGCCTGCCTACACAATTTTTCCCTTCTACCTGTCCTTCCAAAATTAAAGCGACTATTCCAGGATGCCTTAGTATGTGGCCTATAAGTCTGTCTCTTCTTTTAACTATATTTTTCCAAATGCTTCTTTCTTCATCTATTTGCCGCAATACCTCCTCATTTGTCACTTTATCCACCCACCTGATTTTTAACATTCTCCTATAGCACCACATTTCAAAAGCTTCTAACCTTTTCTTCTCAGATACTCCGATTGTCCAAGTTTCACTTCCATATAAAGCGACACTCCAAACATACACTTTCAAAAATCTTTTCCTGACATTTAAATTAATTTTTGATGTAAACAACTTATATTTCTTACTGAAGGCTCGTTTAGCTTGTGCTATTCGGCATTTTATATCGCTCCTGCTTCGTCCATCTTTAGTAATTCTACTTCCCAAATAACAAAATTCTTCTACCTCCATAATCTTTTCTCCTCCTATTTTCACATTCAGTGGTCCATCTTTGTTATTTCTACTACATTTCATTACTTTTGTTTTGTTCTTGTTTATTTTCATGCGATAGTTCTTGCGTAGGACTTCATCTATGCCGTTCATTGTTTCTTCTAAATCCTTTTTATTCTCGGCTAGAATTACTATATCATCAGCAAATCGTAGCATCTTTATCTTTTCACCTTGTACTGTTACTCCGAATCTAAATTGTTCTTTAACATCATTAACTGCTAGTTCCATGTAAAGATTAAAAAGTAACGGAGATAGAGAACATCCTTGTCGGACTCCCTTTCTTATTATGGCTTCTTTCTTATGTTCTTCAATTGCTACTGTTGCTGTTTGGTTCCTGTACATGTTAGCAATTGTTCTTCTATCTCTGTATTTGAACCCTAATTTTTTTAAAATGCTGAACATTTTATTCCAGTCTACGTTATCGAATGCCTTTTCTAGGTCTATAAACGCCAAGTATGTTGGTTTGTTTTTCTGTAATCTTCCTTCTACTATTAATCTGAGGCCTAAAATTGCTTCCCGTGTCCCTATACTTTTCCTGAAACCAAATTGGTCTTCTCCTAACACTTCCTCCACTCTCCTCTCAATTCTTCTGTATAGAATTCTAGTTAAGATTTTTGATGCATGACTAGTTAAACTAATTGTTCTGTATTCTTCACATTTATCTGCCCCTGATTTCTTTGGTATCATTACTATAACACTTTTTTTGAAGTCTGACGGAAATTCCCCTTTTTCATAAATATTACACACCAGTTTGTATAATCTATCAATCGCCTCCTCCCCTGCACTGCGCAGTAATTCTACAGGTATTCCGTCTATTCCAGGAGCCTTCCTGCCATTTAAATCTTTTAATGCTCTCTTAAATTCAGATCTCAGTATTGTTTCTCCCATTTCATCCTCCTCAACTTCCTCTTCTTCCTCTATAAAACCATTTTCTAATTCATTTCCTCCGTATAACTCTTCAATATATTCCACCCATCTATCGACTTTACCTTTCGTATTATATATAGGTGTACCCTCTTTGTTTAACACATTATTAGATTTTAATTTATGTACCCCAAAATTTTCCTTAACTTTCCTGTATGCTCCGTCTATTTTACCAATGTTCATTTCTCTTTCCACTTCTGAACACTTTTCTTTAATCCACTCTTCTTTCGCCAGTTTGCACTTCCTGTTTATAGCATTTCTTAATTGCCGATAGTTCCTTTTACTTTCTTCATCACTAGCATTCTTATATTTTCTACGTTCATCCATCAGCTGCAATATATCGTCTGAAACCCAAGGTTTTCTACCAGTTCTCTTTATTCCGCCTAAGTTCGCTTCTGCTGATTTAAGAATTTCTTTTTTAACATTCTCCCATTCTTCTTCTACATTTTCTATCTTATCTTTTTTACTCAGACCTCTAGCGATGTCCTCCTCAAAAATCTTCTTTACCTCCTCTTCCTCAAGCTTCTCTAAATTCCACCGATTCATCTGACACCTTTTCTTCAGGTTTTTAAACCCCAATCTACATTTCATTATCACCAAATTATGGTCGCTATCAATGTCTGCTCCAGGGTAAGTTTTGCAGTCCAAGAGTTGATTTCTAAATCTTTGCTTAACCATGATATAATCTATCTGATACCTTCCAGTATCGCCTGGCTTTTTCCAAGTGTATATTCTTCTATTATGATTTTTAAATTGGGTGTTGGCAATTACTAAATTATACTTCGTGCAAAACTCTATAAGTCGGTCCCCTCTTTCATTCCTTTTGCCCAGCCCGTATTCACCCACTATATTTCCTTCCTTGCCTTTTCCAATGCTTGCATTCCAATCTCCAACTATTATTAAGTTTTCATCTCCTTTTACGTGTTTAATTGCTTCATCAATCTCTTCGTATACACATTCTACCTCATCATCATCATGGGCGCTTGTAGGCATATAGACGTTAACAATCGTTGTCGGTTTAGGTTTTGAATTTATCCTTATTACAATGACTCTATCGCTATGCGTCTTGAAATACTCTACTCTCCTCCCTATTTTCTTGTTCATCACGAAACCTACTCCTGCCTGCCCATTATTTGACGCTGAGTTAATTACTCTAAAGTCACCCGACCAAAAGTCGCCTTCCTCTTCCCACCGAACCTCACTAATTCCTACTATATCCACGTTTACCCTATCCATTTCCCTTTTTAAATTCTCTAGCCTACCAACCTTTTTTAAGCTTCTAACATTCCACGCTCCGACTCGTAGAATGTTATTTTTTAATTTTCTGGTGACCCCTTCCTTAGTAGTCCCCACCCGGAGATCCGAACGGGGGACTATTTTACCTCCGGAATATTTTACCAAGGAAGGCGCCTCCATTATTGTATATGTGAAAATGCAGAGCCACATTTTCTTGGAAAAAAAAGCAGCTGTAGTTTTCCATTGCTTTCAGCTGCGCAGTACTCAGAGGACTGAGTGATGTTGATACGGCCGTTTAAGTCGTCCTGACTCACGCCCCTAACAACTACTGAAAGAGCTGCTGCCCTCTTTCAGGAATCATTCCTTAGTCTGGCTCTCAAACAGATACCTCTCCGATATGGTTGCACCTTCGGTCCAGCTACTCTGTATCCCTGAGCACTCAAGCCCCCTCACCAACGGCAAGGTCTCATGATTCATAGAGGAGGAATTTCTTTATATCTTTAAACTATTAATGTTTTTTTTTTTTTTTTTTACTTATGATAATTGGGTGCTGAGTCAAAGGTTTTGCTTTAATCGCTATCAAAGAGGTAACAAATTTTAGACCCAATATCATGATTGTGCAAATCAGATCCAGTCTACCATAAAAATATTATTAAATAGAACTGAATTAATTTCTAATATAGAACAAAATTCAGTTGTTCCTTAAAAACACTTTTCTACACATACCCTCTTGGTAATCTAATTGATGGTATTCATTCAACCACATCTGCATTGAAAAAACTTTTCCCACATTACTATATGATTCCAAAGGAAAGCATCATAATGTAATAAGGATCCAAAATACGTGTGGTAACCCAAAATTAAAGCATCTAATGACAGAAACCTTCTTAACTGATAAAACAAAAGGAGTTTTTGTATTAAATTTATTACATAAAGAAATAAGAAGTTCCAGTTCAAATCTGAATCAACATGGTTGCTAAAGAAGCTGGTTTTATGACATTTTTTAAATAGGAATAAAAATTATCTTACTAAGTACTTTTATACTTTTTTTTTTTAATTTAATGTTTAAAGAACAGTTTTTATTGACATTAACAAATAGATTTTTGAATGAAAAAACCAATATTCTAAATCACTCAGGGACAGCTTACGTTGAAGGCAGAAGAAGACAAAAAGATGTATCAACAGATTAGATGCTTAAGAAATTATTCTCAATAAGAAATAACAATTTATAAAAAACAAAGGCAAAAATGGTCCTAAAATTGGCTGAAGAACACCTACTCAAAGCGCTTAATAGCATAAGTGAATACAACAGTACAATACCAATCAGAAAAACCATACTTCAAAAAGTTAAAACGTATCACTTATATTCAAAACAGACCTTATTATACCACAGAATTCCACCTTCTTGGATGCAAGGATTGACTGATTCAATCAAACACTTCATTTTACTACATAATTTATGAAAAGCATATCAGTAAATAGATTAGTAGCATTCATTGTTGATTTCTTCTTGTGATTCTTCTTGTGATTTCTTCTTTGTGATCTTTTGATTTCTTCTTGTGAAA
The DNA here is from genome assembly GCF_047948215.1 of Lycorma delicatula. NCBI lineage: Eukaryota > Metazoa > Arthropoda > Insecta > Hemiptera > Fulgoridae > Lycorma > Lycorma delicatula. The sequence goes on along the minus strand of NC_134456.1, from coordinate 110,820,710 downwards.
TTTCATTTCAGGGAAATGAAATTTTGTTTTCTAAACTCATCAATCTTTACTTATTGTACAATTCTCTTTAAAACTGACAGTGGCAGCAACAAAGCAATGAACCTGTAACTGCTACTAGATTTCTAGACCTCTTTTTAATAAAAGAATCATTTTTTCCATGTTAAAAATGCAGGGAAAACTCTGGAAAAAGTAACAATTACATTATTTTTTTTATTATAAACTTAAAAAATATCTTTAAGAATGATACATGAACAAAATCAATCACGCTGAAGTTTATTCTTTAAGGAAGAAACAGCATTCAGTACATCAACATCAGAGTAGAGATCAAATTCAGCAAGTACATATCTCTCATGATTAGCAACAAAAGGGAAAGTCAAACACAACATGAAACATCAATAACCACACCCGTTAATGAATTCATAAAAAAAAAGAATAAAATTACACACCCAGCTAGGGACTTAATGTATAAACCTTTCTTGACTATAAGATAAGAATTATAATGAGGGGTTTTCACTTCCCTTTTTAATAATCTTCCAATATTTTTAATACTGTTGCTAGATAATCTTATTTCCTTTGTACAATCAGTACTTTCTAGATTTTGAATCAATTACAAATTTTGGTTTTTATTTCCTTAACATTTTACCTTATATTTGCATATCATAAAAAACCATTTTCAAAAAATATTTGGATCTCTCTTATTCATTTTGTAACTTCATTTTTCTTTGAACAACGGTAGCTAAACTTCCCAATCTGAATACAGCTCTGAACATATATTCAGAAGCTATGAAAAGTTTTGAAATACTCATGACAGAAACTATTTACAAAATTCAGATTAAACACCTCTATCACCATTTCAAATCTCTTCAGGAACTTATTTCACTCAGTAAAAATATTCATTCAGCTTAGTGTCAGGTGGGAAATATAGAAAACTCAAAAACAAATTCTGATCCTGATTTAATGTACAGTAACAGCTTCAAAATCTCTTGTGACAGAATTAGGAACAGAATGTATGAGTCAGTTCTCTTTTTGAAAATATAGAAATTCCTCGACCTCTCCTGTCATACTAACAAACTCTGAAACCACATCATATTCATCCAAACAAATATGAATATAGAATGTATAATATTGATATCAACATGTCAGTAAAGCCTGTGGCAGACTAAAGATTCCAACCCATTCATACAACTCTTGTCAAAGGTAGGTACTTTTGACAAGTAATGAGTGTAGATGCAATTCATCCAATTTAGATTTTAAAAAAACTCCTAATATTATAATGAAATATGCAAAGAAAATCAGGAAACAAATTGTAATTGGTCTTCCCAAAAAAATGAAGGTAAATGATTGGAGATTTTAAAACTTTGTCAGAAAGATTGAGTTAGATGATGTTTCAACTTGTATGAGTAAAAGTTACCCATTTGTGAGAAATGGTAATGAAAAATTTTGTTTGTGAGAAATGTTCACTGCTTGCAATATAATCAAAACCATCTTCAACTGGGCAATGATAACACGAAAGCATTTTTTCCTTAAGAAAAAAACATCCTCAAAAGCCTCTTGGTAAAACTAACAGACTATCATTTGCATAGCAACCAGTTAAGTTCAAGAGAGTATGAGGAAGACAACACTATTGCAAGTATCTCTAGAAGCAAGACCAAGAAATGACAAATTAAAAATTAGTAAATGGTAAAAATGAATTTACTTCATGAATCATTACAAGCATTACAAACATGTCATCTTCAATCAAACACCAATTCTGATTATCCACTAAATCCAATCCACAATCCACTCTTCTACCATCTGTAGTGTAAACTAGTGGAAAAGATTCATTATCAATTAAAAAACCACTTTCTAGTTTTATTACAGTTGATGCCATGACCAGTGTGGCATGTTCTACAAACATGTATAATTTCAATATATTAATATTTGGATTAAGTGCAACCATCACCATTACATTCACATTTTTCATTGATTAATTATCAAAAATTTAGGTTGTGAAATTTTTTATGTAACAATACTACATTAATGTTAAAACAAAAAATAAAGAAAGTTATAATAAAGTTTGAAATTTTACCTTATACAAAACTGGTTTTAATACAAAGCAATCTTCCATTAAAGCAATAAATTTATCTGCATCAGATAATCGTGAATATGGACCAAAAGAAATTCTGATTGAACCAGTTGGCTGTCCATCAACTAGATCAACATTATCACCACAGACATGACCCTCCTAAAAAAATCACACTAAATTAAACCTACTTTTTTCTTCTCTAATTACACACCATAGTTTTCAAAATTAAGATCTAAAAATCACCCAACAACAACAGATAATCAAACATTAACTAGTTTTAATTAAAAACTACATTATAATTATTTTATAAATAATTAATAAAGAATAATAAATTTATATATTTTTAAAATATAAGTAATATATAATAAAAAAAAATATATAATTAATATTAATAGCAAGGACTATTCCAAAAATGACTTCAGACTGACTGTCAAAAGTAAACTGGTTTCCACATTGCAGTGGAAATTTATACTATTATTCTGTAACATACAGAATAATAAATAATATAATATAATAATAATATACTATTATTCTGTACAACTTATACTATTTATTCTGTAACATATGCCAATCATTCTTGCAGCACATATAAACCAGACGTCAAATGAACATGGAACCTGTCATTATCATTTCCAAAAACCTTGAAGTATATGGCATGAGCTGATTCATATAAAATGAAACACACTTTGCCATAAATTCTATTGACAATCATGTTCTATTTATAAATTAATAAATATTTTATTCTGATTGGTATGTATTATTAAATTACATACATCTTTCGTTCAAATCCACAAAAAAGAAGCCCTTCCCCAGAATTTGCATCGATGGATCAGGCGAAACCATGGTAAAACCTTATTCAGAGCAACTTCACAATTACATAAAAAATAAATACAAAAATACATAACATTACTGAACAAGACAAAAGTATATTAACCCCTCAATAGCTTTAAAACCGTTCCAGATAGAACAGTGTAACTTTCAGGAGAAGATATTGGTCAACTACTTTTCCTTTTGACGAGAAATAGAACTTCAACCTCTTCTTGGGGGTGGCCCAGGAGTTGTAACTCAAAATATTTTAAATGGTAACACCCTTTGTATGACAAATTTTAAAAGTCTTTAAGACAAGAAAAATGGTATAAATAAAACATTGGTGCAATGTCTGTACCCAAAATAGCGACAGATTTTGAAAAAATTACATTAATAATTTATGGAACTGTTATCGCAAATAAATAAATTTATAAGAATCTGATTAAATGGATATTATAGAATAAATTTATTTAAAAAAAAATTTATTAAGCATAATTTTTGCTTATTTACTTACAATTTATTTTAATAAATATTTTAAATGTCCTCCTTCTGTTTGACAGTGTGCCAGTAAGTTGTAAAAGGATTATACTGCAATATTCAATGATTCCCTAGTGATATTTTGTGCTGATTCTCAAATCCTATTTTGTAAATCATCAATACCTTGGGGCCTAGTATGATAAACAATACTTTTCAAGTGGCCCCATGGAAAATAATCCAATGGTGACAAGTAGAGGTGATCTTGCTGACCATTCTATTTAACCCCTTCAGTCCATCCATCTTCCAGGAAAAAAGCATTTAAAATTTCACGTAACTGAAGACTGAAATGAGATGGGCACCATCTTGTTGAAACTTCTTAAGAAGTTTCAACTGAAACTTCTTAAGAAGAATCGGAAGCTGAGGATAACAACATTTTGAATGTTTTTGGAATACTATTAGACACAAAGCAAAGCCTCATATTTCACTGTGTTTAAATTTCCATCAATAAATATAGGCCCTATCAATCGTCCACAAATCTAGTGTCCAAAAATTTACTTTGACTGGATACTGTGTGTACCTCACGATACCACTGCGGATTAATATCAGTCCAGTATCAACAATTATGGCGATTTACATTGCCATTTAAAAAAACTGTGACCTCATCACTAAAAACTGATGTTTAATATATTAGGATATGCACAAATATTGTTCATTATAATTTTGCAGAACTCAAGTCTTCCATCATAGTCATCTTCATTAAGTTCTTGCACCAGACAGATTTTGAAGGATTTGATACTTTCACTTTTCAATGTTCAAATCACTGAACTTTGGCAAATGTTACCTTCTCGTGCTGCTATTAGAGTTGAGAAAAGAGGATTCTCAATAAATTCTTGCATAATCTCTAACAATTTATTATTTGTAGCAGATTTAGGCCTCCTGATTTTCCTCTATTCTTAATGCACCCTGTTTCTTCAAGTCATTTGATGGTTTTTGGCACTGTACTTTTTGAAATAGGATTACAATTATTAAATGTTGCATTGAACAATTCACAAACTTCATTATACGACCTAACTCTATCAACAAAGCCCCTCATCATTAAAAGTGTGACTCTCCTGTTCACTAAGTGATATGTGACCAGAATGAATGATATGGTGAATGTTACCAGATAGCAAGAAAAAACTAACTTAGTAATAAATAATTACAAAAAAGTAAAAAGGTAAATAACTAATGTGGCTTAAAGATGCAGTAAAGGCAGGCAAAATTAATTAGCCAACCAATCAATATAAATTCTTATGAGAAACTGACAGTGTAGTAATAAAACACTCTAAATGGAATAGTACACAACAATGAAATAGGCTTTATTTTTGCAACAATGGTAAGAAACCATCAATGATTAGCTGATCAGCATGATTAAGTGACAACAGTTTTATTTATTTACTCATTAAATTAGAACAAAAACAACAATTTTTTGTGTTAAAAAATAAAAATTGTTTAGTTTTTTAAATTTAAATTCATCTTTTAAACTAAATTTTAATTAGATTAGATTAAATTGTAATTTAATTCAGCTTAATTTCTTTTTATTTATTTAATTAATTCTGTTACTCAAACTTTTCAAATTTAATCATTTTCAAAATCCAAACTTATCCCACCGCCATTTTGGGTACAGCAATCATACCAATGTTTTATTTACACTGTTTTTCTTGTCTTTAAGAAACCTTTAAAGTGATGTACCAAACAAAGGGTGTTACCATATAAAATATTTGAGTTTCAATCCCTGGGCCATCTCCAGGAAGGGGTTGAAATTTTATTTCTCATCAAAAGGAAAAGTAGTTGACCAATAACTTATCCTGAAAGTTACAGTATTCTATTTGGAATGGTTTTAAAGTTGGGGGGTGGGGTTCCATTCTTTTGACTTACTCTGTTTAGTTAAAAGCGATTATCATGTAATAATGTGAAGTATAATCCTTAATCAATCACATCTTTTACACATATATATGTAAGTGATTAAGGTTTGTGTTACTAGTTAAAAATATTAAATGTATGAAATAATAGTAAATATGTGAAACGAACAATAAATAAAATGAGTACAAAATAAAGTAGATGTTAATGGATATTATTAGAGTAAATATAACTTCAACATATTAGAAAAAGATGCAACTAATTCAGAAGGATTTTATTTATTTTTTTTATTTTACTTAGCTTATTAATAAACTAATTATAATTAATTAAATACAAACTAATTATAATTATTAATAAACTACTCATTAACAGAATAATATTGATTCTGTAAAAAAAATTCTTTTAATTTAATTTTAAATATGAGATCTTTAAATGGATTAGCAATTTATTAAATATGGTCAAAAAAGCAACCAACCATAAAAACAAAGCATAAATATGTCCCATTTGTGTTTGCCAAAATGTTGCTTAAGCAAAAATATTAATAGGTTAAGAAAGATTAATAGGATTCATGATTTATAATAGTGGATACCTCAAATCATGATCTAACCATAATGTTTTTATGTCTTAATTCTGACTTTTTAAGCAGCTGCAAAATATATATCTCAACAGGAACTATTAACAGACAACAACTTGCAACACAAAAAATACCAAAGAAACACTCACTCTTATTGAACAGGATCTCAAGTGAAAAATAATTACAAAAAATAAGGATTCTTAAGAAGAAAGTAAAAGTTGCCCACTATTTGAAGATTTTTACAAGAATTTTCTTGTTAGCAAATAGGTTCTAAGAAAAAGGTTTATCATCAATATTTATAAAATATAAAAATATCAGTATTTAATACATTACACAAGTTCAACGACCTGAAAATTGTGCATCAGTTGATCATCAGTAAGTTTCAGGTGACGTTGACATGCACCTGGGTTACAAAAGCATCCTGTTCTTATGTGAATCTTATATAGATTTGTCAAGGCTTGTACCTAATAACACAATACCACATCAATCAATACAAATAATAAACTAAGTTTAATTAACTAAATATTATAACTTATATTAATTCAATTAATATTTTAATTAAATACAGAATTAATGGTTTTTTTTTACTCAAAAATATAAATAGCTTACACAGTAGATCAAAAAATATAATGAAAAAATGTCTTACATGATATAAGAATAATTTTTACATTTTAAACAAGCTATTTTTTTCCTCTATTTTAGAATAAGAAAATAGGACCTTTCTACTTTCCAAAATCATGTTTACAAAACTAATTTCACAATTTTATTAAGTTTTTAAATTTCACCATTTTTAAATTTTACATTACAATTTACATAATGATGTGATAACCTTAAAAATTCAAACTTACATGTCTCCATTCTGTATTGCGTATTTGACTCATAGCATCTTTTGATGTAAGCTTTCCACCAATTCTTACACAAAGATAAAGAGTAAATTTTATGGTTTAACATTTTTATTTTTCATCTTAGTCTTTCTAAAGCCTATTACAATGTTTTATGAGATTTTACAGGGAATTCCTAGACTTTTTCAATAGCACATCAGTTAGTGCTACTAACAGAATGAATATCATCCTGTAACCTAGATGAAACATGTGAAATCGCCTTAGCAAAAATTTCAATGCAACATTTTGCTTAATTATCATACTATGCTTTTTTATATCAAAAAGTATTACTTGTACCTGGAAATTTTTATTTAAAATGAGTGATTTTCACAAAAAAACAATCTAATTGAGCAGTATCCTAAATCGAGCAGTAATCCTTTGAAAGCATTCCAGAAATGTTTTAAAGGATGGTAGAATTGTTAGAGCAGTGCATTCAAACTGGAGATAACGTTTAAAGTAACAAGGCTGAGTAAGCAGAAAAGTTTCTGTTTAAAAGGTTTGGTAATTATACGAAAAACCTCATATATAGTTATACTTAATTTGTAAAAACAAATTTTATTTTACTATTCCTAATGTAGCAAGCAATATATTACTGTAATATATTTAAAATATTTTTATCTTAAAAATCTTTACTCAACCTGTCATGTCTTCATCCAGAGTAGTCCATAAAGAATTATCAGTTAGAGTGGGATTCAAACCTTGGTTAGTACTACTCTGGTCCATAAGCCAACATCATGGTGATTATAAACATATAATTTTTTTTTTTTTTAATTTTAATTTAAATACCATTACTCTCAATACAGATATAAAAATGAAATGAACAACAAATGAATATTAAATGTATCAGAATAAATCTGCATGTAGAGGAACTGACTTTTAGCCTAAAATGTATGCTTTACCTTTAATACTTCAAATATGTTTATTTGAAGTATATTAAGTATACAGTATATTAATCATATACTATCAGCAGTATATGATTAATATACTGCTGATGAAGTGATGTATATTGCTGAAGTGAATCAAAAAAAGAAAAATTCAGCATATAAAGGTATACTTTTGAATTATTTATCAAATTATTTTGCTGTTAGTGTGCATTTTAATAAATTATACATATTTTTTTAACACAGATATTTTAATTAACTATAAATGTGAATACACATATGTGTTGTTATCAATTTTGTTATGATGTTTATTTTGTTTTTCCTCATATGAACAGGTTTAATCTACAATCAAAAATTCTAGTAAAAAGACAGATACATTTTTCAAAATATTAGAATTTGAGGTACTTTGGAAACAGAGGTGGATCAAAGTGTGTTTACATGATGGAAGAATCATGTAAAGCAAATATTGCTAAAATAGCGGGTTTTTGTTGGTATATATTAGGTTGAAAAAGAATCAAGACTTTGAAGACCAAAATTGAGAACACATTTATTGTTATTGAAGAATAATATTATGAGACCACATATGCACTATGTTTTTCTAAGATCTCTGCCATTTTTCTCGCAACCTGATAATCCCTTTGCTATAAAACTTCTGTGATTTCTGGTAAAAAATTGTGACACATGGCTTTCACAGGCCTCTTGAAACTGACTTAACATCACTCAGGGAGTTTTGCAAAGCTCGAAACAAATAACAGTCTGCTAGTGTCAGGTCTGGGCTACATGGTTGTTGCATTAAAACCTCCCAGTCACATTCTCTTAAATTCTGATGGGTCGTTAAAGATGTATCTGGTTTGGCGTTGTCAGCATGGTATACAACACCCTTTCAGTTCACCAGTTCAGGCCATTTATTTTGAACTGCTAGGTGCAATCACACTAATTTTTGACAGTACAGGTCTGAGTTTATCGTTCTGCCTGTAGCAGCAGCTCATGATGCACAATGCCCTTCCAATCACACCAAACACACAGCATTATCTTCCTGAGTGCAGTGTGGGCTTTGCCAAAGACTGTGAAGCTTCTCTTTAGTTTGACTAAGATCTTTTTTGCACATTGTTGTCATAGATATGTATTGCACCAGACTCAGATATATTGGTCAAGAAAAACCGTATCAAGGTACCTCTGTGGGTAACATGATTTCAGAACTGGATGTTGGGTGTTCAGTGGTTACTGAGCTCATCTCCAGGACTGGTAGTGGTGCACAATAACAACAATAAGAGTAGTGCCTATTTTTCAGTAACTTTGTTACATCATTTCACATTGTAAATGCTTCATGACAATACAGCCATCACTGAACAGGAAAGGTGCATTCAGATTGAATAAAAAAGACACCACTCCAAAAAGCAGATTTATGCAAAAAATAAAATCGAGGCAGTTACCATCAGGTTACTGATGAAGTTAAGGAAGTAACTCTGATAAGATACCTTAACAATAACACAGTTATTGTTGCCTTACTAATGGGCAGTGTTTCACCACTTGGACGAGCAACACAGAACAGTACCCTGAAACTATTGTGCACGCATACACATACACACACACACACACACACACACACACACACACACACAATCACTCCAGATTTTAACTTCAGGTAACCAAGACCAGATCTTCAAAGGTAGCTGTTTCATTCTGAGAAAATACGTCTTCAGCTTATTTGTCAGTTGCAGACTAAGTAAAAGATTTAAAATAACATTAAATATACAAAAACATAACACAAGTAGCATAGTTGTATAGTTGTACCTCTGCATATCCAACAAATTCACCACCTGATCTGATAATATTAAAATTAACAATGTTCCCCTGAGTAGAAGGATCAGTAAAATCTGTATCACAATACAGCATAACAGCTGGCTTATTGTTCGCATGATGCAAACTCAATAGTTTATTATGTAAATAACGCGCCACAGTAAAACAGTGCAATGATAAACTTTGCATATCTGTACTGAGTTGCTGTAATGCTTTCAGACCATGTAACAATGATATGATAGAAAGAAAGTCTAACGTACCATCCTCAAACCTGAAACAGAATAAAAGTTCCCATGTAGCAAAATAGTATGCCATTAAAATGTTATTTAATTTTTTTATAAATTTTGTACTTAGAAACAATCACTTTTTCTTAACCCTTTAATGGCCCTTTTTTGCAGAAAATCATATTATTAAGTCCTTTTTTTACCAAATCTTTATTTTCCACATTTTTTTTATCAATACAATGAAATATGACAAAAAACTAATTTAAGGATCTATTTATGTACTTTTTTATCATGCAATGCAAAAATAATATTTAAAAGTTCAATTATATCACTATCATTTACATGTGATGTACAGGACTTTTGTAATAATAAATATCACTTCCAATACCCAATTGTCATATCAATATTATTTTAAAACACTAGTAAGTAATTCAAATAATAACACGAAGATAGTTTACTCACATAAAAAATTACTAGTCAGATTACAGTAAAAAACTCTGATATTTCTTATTTATGTAGTCACATCTACAGACACAATCAGATGAAAATAATGAAAATTACACAAAGATAAAAGTAAAATTATGAAGTTGCAAGTTATAGCAGCACGCACGCACGCGCGCGCACACTCCCGCGCGCACACACACACACACACACACACACACACACACACACACACACACACACATCACCCCTGAGGGAGATCCTTGCTAGTCTTAGCTATAAATCTGCACACACTTAATGTAACATTCTACAGTACACTTAAAATTAAAAAAAGTTGCATAATAAAAAAACTAATGTAATGTAATGAGTTACATATATAATGCTTAGATAATTTTTATCAGAAACTAAACCATTATTTACTTATGATTTCTTTTATGTTATAAACAGAAGAATCACCAGTCCTTTAAAACTAAAACATAGAGCACTTCTAAATGCTTCTGTATTTATTTAAGGTAAATATGAATGAGCAACTTTCTATTCAAAGACAAAAGATTTTAATACCTGAAAAAAAAATTGTCAGATGATGGCAAATATGGAAAAATAACATATTTTTCTCTGATAACAGTCCACAAAATTCTGATAAGTAGCCCATTTTTTGAAAATTTTCTGCAAAAGTCAGAATGACAACACAGTGATCGAGAAAAAACAATTATTATACCTCTTTTAATATTAAAGTAATCTATCTACACACCTTTCATGTATTGAAGGCCGTTTAACATGATAGGGTTGTGAACTCAAGGCAATGAGAACCGTTCCGCCACCATAATAAGATTTTATGAGAAGACTGCTTGCCCTTTTGTTATTAACAAGCAAAGCTCCAAGCCCAGTTGGGAAGCCAAACAACTTATAAAATGACAAACAAACAAAATCTGGTTTATAAGTCGAGAGATCCAACTGACTAGTAGATACAAGAGCTGCAGCATCAAGCATACAATACCATTTTTCATTGCTGAAATCAAAACAAATTTCCTTTATTATACATTTTTTTTAATATAAAAAGTACAAATAAACATTTTACTGTAATAATTAACTAACTTTATGTAATACACATCATGTCTATAATGCTCCACTAGATAACAAAAGTAACAGCTGTAGTATTTACTAGTATGATCAAGGGGATCATAGTGAAATATTGATCAGGAGCATCACAAAATACATTTTTAGCCTTTAAAAAAAATACTCATGAAAAAAGAACTCATTTTCGAAAGAAAGTGAAACATGAATCTGAAGGACATCAGTATGGGTTTAAGGGGAAAATCCACAATCAATTTTATCTTTCCATGTAACAGATGACTGGAAAGAGTTCAGAATATGGGAAGGAGTGAATTATAAACTTTATGGATATTAAAAACACCTATGATAGGCTCTACCAAAAGGAACATACAATTAGTACTAAAATGAAAGTAAATGCCTCAGAAATTAAAATTAATGTACAGAAATTGTGAAATCACAGTAAGGATGTTTATGGAAGAAACTGGAGCAATACAAGGTTGTCTACTCATGCTTTCATTATTTAATACCAATATGGATAAAATCCATAATGTGTTGAAGTAGAAGAAGAGGAGATATAGTTCACTTACTGTTTACTGTTTAGGTATAAAAAACTTGAAAATAGAGAATACAAATAAGGACAGAGAATATTAAAACATTATTAATAACACAAAGTGATTGAAATGAAAGAGGTACTAGCAAAGGAAAAGTACTAGAAATTGATAAATTTTCTAAGTGCACAGAGTTAAAATAACTGAAGATGGAAAGATCGGTCAGGAAATCAGTTGTAGAGTGCAAATCCCAGGAGGATTTCACCAAAATATTAGAGAAGTACCAATGAAATGTAAAAATAGCCAACAATCATAAGTTATTAAAACCCTATTCTAATAAGTTTTGAGTCTTAGGCAACTACAAGAAGAAGAGATGAAAGTAGAAGCATCTAATTAACATTTAATTCCTAAAAAAAAACATTTAAGAAGCATGGTAGGAAAGACGAGAAGTGAAAATACAACAATATTATAATAAAAGAAGACCAAAAATGTAGAGCACCACAGGAAATAAATCAATCCCTACAGATTAGGTTGATAAATGCATTTACAGAGAATCCCAAGTAAAAAAATCAAGAAACCAAGTAAAAGAATTGAAATTAAACATTAAGTGTTTAATTTCAATTCTATTGGCAGAAGACAGCTTTCATAATCCCACGATGTAAGCACAGGAAGAATAAAATAAAAATAGTGATTGGAACTCTGAAGTAAACTCTATACATTATTTTAACTAAATTCAATATTTGACTAGAGGTAGGGATCTCACACAGGTTCTAACTTGTTGTATAATGATATAGAGATATCACAAAAGGTTCTGACTTGTCATACTCCATCATTAACAGTGATGCACTGCAATGCATACCAGCATCATAAGCACGCAGGTTGGGCGCTAGCTGCGATGCATTCTTGCTTCCTTTTGCTCAAAATATTTTTCACTTATATCTAGAAAACGGATGAATTATTCGAAAAAAAACAATCAAAAGAGGAAAAAAGTATTTCTTTTTTATTGTTTTATGGAATACCACCATTAAAATCTCAAATAACGTATGTCATGCTAGCCATGATGCATTCCTGCTTCCTTTTGCTGAGCATATTTTTCTCCTATACTCAAGAACGATAAAATTCTTGAAAACATCATGAGGCAAAAAGTGTTTCTTTTTTTATTGTTTTATGAATACAATCATCAAAATCTGAAAAGAGCATAATTTTTAAATTGTCCTCTAGTGTATACCCCCCCTTCTACAGGATGGGCGGGAAGTCCCTTTACGGTAGTTATGAATTATTAGGATAGATGCACCTTACCCTTCTATGGATCTAAAACGTCTGCGTGGGTTCCCCCATGTTTATAGCACAGCTGTATGCGCCTCCACGTCCGGTTGTTCATCTGTAACAGTATATCAAGGATGATCATTTCAGATGTTCACCGAACAGCATCTTGGAATTGCTTGTTGTTGATGTATCTGTGTTTTCGGATCACTTCTTTTACAAAACCACACAATGCATTATCTGATGTGATGAGATCAGGGCTTCTTACTGGCCAAGGCAAGTGACCCATGTCCACCAATCTTCTTCTGAACCATATCCGATCCAGCAATTCAGAAAAAATCAATGTGTCTGTGAACATTTAAAGTAAAATGTGCTCCTTTTGCTGAGCATATTTTTCTCTTATACTCAAGATGGATAAAATTTTAGAAAAAAATCAGAAGAGGCAAAAAGTGTTTTATTTTATCTTGCTGAAATATAAGCAATTCCTTTTGCCTTTAATTCTGGAAGCAACCATTCATTGATCAATCTCAGATAACTGTGTTAATTAACTACACTATTGCAAAATAAGGTCCAAGATGTTCAGCGTAATCCCAACCCAAATCATAACATGAGGCAGATGGTGTTTGATTCCTCAAAAAAGAGAGGATAATCTTTCACCCAGAAAATAAACCATTTCAGTTACGAAAGCTTCAATAAATCACACATTCATCTGAGAATATACATTTTTTTACCATTTTGCTCTCAGAAAGCATTCAAACAATAACTGACATGCATAAACACATTGATCAAGGTCATTGTCACTCATCTCATTTACTGTGGCTAGACGAAAACATTTAATTTTCAAGTCTTTCCACATTTGATCTCACATTGTCGATATTGCAATGCCTAACTCTGCAGAAAATTTGTGTGTTGATTTCATCAGCGACTGTTGAATAAATGCATTAAGAACAATTCCTGTTGCAAAAGACTTCTTCTACTATGTCAGTAACATTTCATGTAATGGTGAGATGATTTCCCAAAATGCACAAAGAATTCATTCATAATGTTCTCCAATGTTTCACCAGTATGTGGATATCCGTTCATGGACGCACACACAAGCTAAAAAATGCTTTTTGACAGCGAACACACTCATACCTGCCACTGTTCCACCCTTGACTATAACTAAGGTCATCCCACCACGAACTAAAATAACCAGTTTTTTAAATAACCTATCCCTTAAAAAACTGGTTATTTCAAAATGCATTTGGTAGAGAAAAGGTAGTACACACCAAAATGGAGAGTACACTATTCCACAGGTCACAGAATAGTTTCAGCAGAAATGAAGCACCATGTGTTAATTATCAAAGCCTTCTTCAAAAATGGCAATTTCATGGTTACAACCCACCATACCTTTGGCTCACATTTTAGCATTTTCTTCTGGATCTGTGACCACGTGAAACAATCATCAGATCTGAAACAAACTTACATCAGCATGCTGATGAATTAAGAAAAAAACTTTCTGCAAAGAATCATTCAGTCAGAACATGTTGAAGAAAACCTTGAAACAATCAGGGCAACATTTACCTCTCTTGGAATCTCAAAAACAACCATTCAATCACACAAGTATTACATCAGGATCTATGCCTTAATTAAAACAAAATGGTGGATAGAAGGGTTTAAGTCAAGTGTTTAGAGTGAAAAGACCTTATCTCCAATACTGTCATTTTACAGGAGACTGAAGTAACCATAATAACACTAACAGTTACTTCTACTAACAATTTAATTGTAACTTAAGAAATTGTTAGTTTTCAGACTCCTGTTAAGCCACAGTTTTGGAGATACAGTCTTCTCACTCCTAACCCACCGGATTGGTCAAGTGGCATCTTCCCAAATCAGCTGATTTGAAAGTCAAGAGTTCCAACATTCAAGCCCTAGTAAAGGCAGTTAATTACTTTTAGTTGTTTGGTGGTTGGATTTCAATTAACCACACATCTCAGGAATGGTCAAACTGAGACTATACAAAACTACACTTCATTTACACTCATTCATCCTCTGAAGTAATACCTGAATGGTAATTCCCAGAGACAAAACAGGAAAAAGAAAAAGCCTTCTCACTCCAAAATCCTCAAAGTGTTCTGAACTGTACTATTAGGGAGAATTTTCACGAACAATTTCTTTTAATGTTTAATCATGAAAATTTAATGGAAGTTATACTCATGACAGATTAAATATTTTGAATTATTAGATACCATCAACAAATATTTCATGATGACTGATAAGAAAATAGTAAAACAATTCATGAAGTGTTGCTACAAAAAAGAGAATGACAGTTTGAAATGGTAATTCATTTCAAGGCATCACAGGCCTATACTTCTTCCAAGACCATGACCTTGTTGTAGTTACAATTATATAGTATAATATCGAAATGCTGCATGCTATTCTAGAACTACTTCATTTACTATCATATTAGCAGGATGAAGTTAATACTCATATATACCACAAACAATAATGGTTGTGTTCAATGGAAAAATCTAAATGAAAACATTTCCTTAGATTTCCAGTTATGTTTATTTATATTAAAATTTAAACGGCATCAACTTTTATGGCCACTAGTTATTAATAGAAATAAAAAATATGCAGTAAAGCTGCATTTAGAATCTTTTAATTTCAGTGACTTAACCAAGAGGTTATAGGTTGGCCACAGGTATTTACTTTTCTTTACTTCCTGCAATTTTCAAAATACTACACCTCAGACTGTTGTATAAAAATCTGGTTAATGTGTTGTTTAACAATCAATCATCTAAGCGTTGAACAAAAATCGCATTACAAAAATATTGCAGTCTACTGTCTTAGCCAGGACCAACAACTAGTCTGATTTTCTTATTTTTATAAACATTTACATCCAATAAACTTATTTTTTTATTATGTTGGATTTATTTTTATATATTTATGACATTTTTATACAAGCTCTGTAGTTCACTAAATGTTATTTCATGTTTCTCAAGTAATTTGTTTATTACAAATTACAAAAGTGTCTTCTACATTCTTAAACAAAATTTTATTTAGGAGGTATTTATAATATTAAAAACAATTATTTCCAGTAAATCTTACAAAACATTTCCAGCATTGAACTACTTAGTGGGTTAATTTTACAATAATTTAATAAAATACTTAGCAATAAGTAACTTTTAAAGCTTTTGAGATAAAAATAAAAAAATTAATTTGAATACGAAAACAACAGTAAGTTATAGCATAAAATTAACAGTAAGTTTTTAATAAATAAAAATAATAAAATGAACACTACAAAAAAAAATATAAAATGCGTACGAGGGATATTCAATAATTAATGACATCAAACTGATGTAAAAAAACAGTTCATTCAATGACAATGAAACTTTTTGAGGGTCAAGTTGGCAACCTTGGGAGCATATTTTATTAGCTGTTTGATCATAATTAATCTAAATATAACCTCTTTTGTTGATTTCAGAATGTCATTTCCACTTGAAATTTGTACGCCAAAAAAGCAACGTTCAGTGAAAATATTTCTGCTTGAAACTTGTAGCCAGAAGAACAATGTTCAGAAATAAGATTTTTGCTATCAGAAAGTGTGAAATCGGCAGAAATTTATTCAAGAATGTTGAAACAGTATGTTGAAATGTGTTTAAACTGCAGTAACGTGTATAAGTGTGTGGAATAGTTTAATTTGGGCAGAACAAGTGTAACTGATCTCCATCACTTTGGAAGATCAAATGAAGTTTCAATTACTGCGATGCAAAATCGCATAAATGATCTTATTCACAAAGACAGGCGAGTCAAAATTTCCCAAATTGCTAGTTTGTGTAATATTAGTGTTGGAACCACACATTCAATCATTCATGATGTGCTGAATTATTGCAAAACGTGTTCAAGATGGGTTCCAAGACAGATGACTCAAGCCCATAAAGACACCTGGATTTGCATTTGTTCTGAGCTCAAAGAATCAAACCCAAATCCAAACATTGAAGTCTTGAGTAGAAACTGGATTTGCCCACTAAAAAAAATTCAAAACTCAGGCGTCAGCTGGTAAAGAAGTTGATGGTCTTTTGGAACTTCCACGGCCCAATTTTTAGTGACTATTTAGAACACCGTCCTGTGAAAATGTGTATTATTCTAACATGCTCCAACAGAAAGCGAGACCCGCGATAAGGTGAAAACATCAGGCAGCTCTCTAAAAAGGTGTGATTCTCTTGCATGACAACATGTGCACCCACATCGCTCAGAGAATGGGAGAAACACTTGACATGTTGGGTTGGGAAGTATTGCCATATTCTCCTTACAGTCCAGACCTCACCCCATCCTATTTTGATTAGATCAACCAGCTCATTTTTATGCAGCAAAAAGTTCAACAACAACAAAGTGATCAAAAAAGCTGTACATGAATGGTTTAAACAGCAAGGTAAAAACTTCTACACTGCAGGAATCAGAAAGCTTACAGAATGATGCGACAAGTGTCTAAATGTTACTAAAGACTATGTTGAAAAGTAGTGTAAAAGTTTCATTGTCACTAAATTAACCATTCATTTCTCTCTACATCAATTTCTCATTAATTATTAAACATCTCTTGCATTACAACTGCAGAATAAATATTACTGGTTTCATTCATTATCCTCATTAAATAAAAGATTTCTACTTCATCACTCAACCTACGAGGGCTGTAAATATAATAATGAGACCAGTTTTTTTGGCAGCCAAAGTGGTAACACTGTAAAGTTACTGGTAAACATATAGTTATATGAACAGCTGGTTTATATTAGGTATTGATATTTTCAGTCTATTGTTGCCATATAAGACATAAACAAACTTTTCATGAAAAGAGTTTCTGAGTGCGATAGACACAAGCACGCGCTTGTGTGTCCATGATTAATATACACATTCATTTCATGCAGAAATGTGCATGAAACTACTTACCTAGACTACTTTTGTAAATTGTTTTTATATTTAGAAATTAACTTCAGTATTCAATACTTGAATGATATGTAACAAATAAGGTTCTACGAATTAAATTTTTTTAACTTTAATCCCTGAAGACTGAACCTCAGGGATCAACTTGTCAGATCTTAGTATCTGACAAGTTTAAATCAATAATTAATGTTTTGATTCTTAATAATATTTGATCTGATATAATTCAGTGTACAAATATTTTATCTACACAAGACCACTGATAAAATCTTTTACCATGACAAATTATTGAATCATATGCAAAAATAACAATAATTAAATAACAATCAAGTTAGTTTTTTAGAAATAAAATGATATATAACAAATAATTACCTAGTTGCTCTGCCTTTATGCTTTTTGTTTAAAACTCCTTGATGGCATTTTTCAATCCACGTCAATGGATATTTTAAGCCTGAAAAATTACACTGTGCAGGGAAAACAAACAATGAATTCACTGCCGAAAAGTGCTTATTATTACTGTTATCAATCTCACTGATGTCACCATGACTTATTCCATTCATCAGTTCAAATGCTTCATCATGAGGTATACACCACAGTTGTGCGCCCCTCTGCGATACAACCTCTCGCATTCCTAACACACTAGTGTGGTTATCTTGGATGTACGCAAATGACCCGATATGACCTGAAATAAATTCATTTCTTAGAGATCAAATATTCACAAGAAAATACAGCTTGATTTATAATTTTGCCAAGTGTATATCAACTATTATTCCACTACATACACCAACATAAACAATTTGTGTTTATAAATTCAAATATATATATATAAGAACAACTCCCTCTGGTAACAAAAACAATCTTTCTGACAATTCAGAAAGATGCTTTCACTAAACTAAAATTTCATAAAATTTAAAACTATAGTTTGAAAGGTTATTTGAATTCCTAGGAAGGGACTTCTCCCTGATGTAAAATAATTTTTAGCCATTATTTTCTATTATTTAAAAACGTTTTGCATTACTTGTATTATTTTTCAACCAATTATTTTGCAGTCAATCAACACATTTTTAGCAATACAATTTAAAACAACATTTACCTGAATAAATTATTTTAAATAACTCAACACCCATCTGGATTAAGAGTAATAGTCCTGCCAAATTAAAATGTTCCATAACACCAATAGATGTTCTTTTTGGTATAGACAAAAGGAATTGTTAATCATAAGATAATTATGAGGGGGAATTTAGTAGGAGGGGAGTCCAGAAAATAACTTATGTTTTGGCATAAAAAAAAAGCAGCTGTTAGAAAAAAAGTTTACGACATAAAATTTGAAACTACATTTATCCTTAAATTACTTTTCTATGTAATTCCAGAATAACTTGGGACACTTGTCATATTTGTAGATGAGCTTTTGTATCTCTTCATCAAATAATTCTGCCACCTGGTTTTTCAACCATTCAGTGACATTTTCCTGGAGCCTCTCTCATCATCAAATTACCTAGATGCCAGCAGAGTTTTTCACTTTTTCACGTGAAGGAACAAATGATAATCACTTAGGAATTAGATCTGGGCTGTATGCAAGATGTCAAAAATTTCCAATCAAACTTCCCCAAAGTATTTTAATACAATGAGCCATATGCAGTCATGCATTGTAATGGATGAAGAAAATCCTAGAAGTCAATATGCCGCATCGCTTGTTTTGGATTGCTTTCTACAGCATTTTTAAGATCTGTATTTATTGTAGCGCCACCTTCCATGAATTCAACAAAAATTACTCCTTTTCTGTCTCAGAAAACTGCAGCCATCACTTTTCTTGCTGACAGTGTTTTTCATTATTTTCAGTTTTTCAGGAATCTTTATGATCAACTCCACAGACTGTTCTTTTTTTGATTCAAGATTGAAAACCAAATTTTGTCACCTATCTTGATATCTAATCAAGAAATGTCTCACCTTCCATGTCATAGGCCTAAAGAAAAGTCAAAGCAAATGCAATATGCTGCAATTTGTGTTGTTCTGAAAAACATTTTGAAACTCATGAAGTGCAAAACCTATGGTAAATCAACTTTTTCTTCATAACTTCATGCAAAAGGCTACATGAAAACTTTGACAAAGTTTTTTGCCAAAAGAAATCTAATAACCAATCTCACTTCACAACTGGTCGGGATTTTCTATAGTGGCATACACTTTAAACATTTGTAAACATCAACAAGGCACACACAGTCCTTCACATAGCTCAGCTTGATGCATACTGAATCAGGCTAGGAATGACCACAAATGGTATCCCCATTCATTTGTAAACAATAGCAAAATGAAAATCGAAAGTTCCAACGTTTAAATCCCACTAAAGGCAGTTACTTTTAAACGGATTTGAATACTAGATCGTGGATACTGGTGTTCTTTGGTGGTTGGGTTTCAATTAACCACAGATCTCAGAAATGGTCGACCTTTTCCTATACAAGACTACACTTCACTTACACTCACATTGCCTTATCATGACAATAATTTCAGATGGTGAAACTCCTGACTATGAAGTGAAAGGTAAGTCAGACAACCAGCTCAAAGAATTTTATGAAGCAGGTTTTGGGGGACTGAAAAAGCTTAGAAATAAATGTATCCCGAAATCCATAACAGTGATAATCATGTTGAAAGATAAAAGTGGTTTTCAAATAAGTAGAATAAATGTTTAATAACATTGATCTGTTTACTTTCAGTAAAAATTTAAAGAAAAATTACATAGTAAGTGAAAAGTCATGAAAATGACTTTCAATCAATCAATCAAACTCAAATAATTAATATTTCTAGTATAAGAAATGCTGGAACAAAACTCTAAACCATTTAAAAAAGTGAATGAGAAAAATATCACTACAAAACCGGTTTTGAGTAAAAGAATATCTTTTATCTAAAAAGAAAGATATGTGCATATAGTAATAAATTACTATAAAATAGGCTGTTAATTAATACCAGAAAGGCATAAATTGTAATTAAACTAAAGCAATGTTGAAGTGATGAATAAATTAAAAAACATTAAACCAGCTAAAGTGAATGTAACTTATTAACAAAACATGAGTTACAACGATATGATTTAATACTTCAACTGAAAATTACAAACTTATACAATTATTAAATTAGCACACTTAAAAACAAAGGATTAAGAATTACATCGAAAAAAGGAAGAATATGTAATTAAATCCAATAATTAACTCTAAATGAAAATTTTGAAAATTCCATTACACCAAATATAACATGTAATTTAGATTTGGAAATTATTTACATCACAAAGTTAAAAAAATAGATAGCCTATTCAGAAATAAATCCAAAACATAAAAAATATAATATAAATAAATGTAGTTAGTTTGCATGTGCTTTTAATTCTGGGTCTAATTACCAGCACAAGTCAAGACATTTCTTTAATCTTCCTACCCTAAAATACAACAAACCAGATACAGCTGATATATACATATACAAACAAACCTGTTTCTGATAAATGATTATTACTCCCTTTAAAATTAAAAGTCTCTGCAACCATTTTTAATGATGATGTTGCACCAGATGTAAATATTATGCTGTACTCACTTGCATCGGTGTTAAAGTGATTAAGAATCCTGTTAACAACAAAAAAATATTAACTTAGGAAACACAGGAACAAAGAATTATCTACACATATGAACAATTTTCTTACTCATGTAAGAGAATAGAAAAGTTCAAATAGATTTAAAAATGGATAATTAAGACTGTTTAACATCTACATGAAGTGATTTCAAATTATTAGCTAAAACAATTCATAAAAGAATGGAATCAAAGGTAGAAGATAAATAATATGTACAGACAAATTCAACTTCACAAATATAGATATATGGGATAAAATTTAAACCCCAGATTAAGCTTAGAAAATAGGCTGAAGGAAAACAAAAAGTACTTAAGCATTAATAGGAATGGTACTTAACTCAATTTTTACTTTAATTACTGTATTAATGCTCCTGTAAGTTTGATGTATAACTAAATTGTTTCCTTACACTTACTTATATCAATTCACAATGTTCAGAAGTTTTTAGTAGCATAAGGGATCACTGTGAAATAATCATTCATGTTATGCTGCCGCTACAGGAACTCCAAACATGAACCCACAGGTGCAAATTCACTGGAAAAACTCTTAGATTTGTTCCCAAATTCTAATGAATATCCACTATTATGAAATCATCCATCTAGCATGATATCCCTACTTCATACCATCCTTTAATCAATTTTTCCTATGAAACCATTTCTGCCAACCTTTTTGAGAGGGCATTGTAATAACAATGATAAATAACTAACTCTCTCTCTTATAATACAACAAAGTTTTATAATGCATGCAGAAAAAAATGTGAAATAAAGACTTCTAAACTGCCAGTTCACTCAACGATCATAAG
The DNA here is from genome assembly GCF_047948215.1 of Lycorma delicatula. NCBI lineage: Eukaryota > Metazoa > Arthropoda > Insecta > Hemiptera > Fulgoridae > Lycorma > Lycorma delicatula. The sequence continues at coordinate 110,798,477 of NC_134456.1, read as the reverse complement.
GTTACCAGTACAGATGGGTTGCAAGCATTTATTAATGCTGATCGTGTACTGTATATTAATCATTATTTTCTTTCAAACAAATTTTTATTATTATAATCTGCATTCAGTGTGGCCAGTAATACTTAATTTTGCATTGTTTATTTCTGGAATCTTCAGTCATTGTTAAATTTTAGTATACTAGGTCTATTATTTTATCAACTACATAAAAAATTTTTTAATATTTATTTCTTAATGGCTAAGACCATCAACAAAGAGAAGTCTTAAAATATGAGAAAACCACACAATCATAACAATGGTAGAAATATTATTATTATTAGTAATGTTAAATACTTTGATGAACAGAAAAAAACAGGTAGATTATTTCATCTACTTCATCCATAAGCTGTTAACTACATTTTTCACACAAGTTATGTTGCTGCACTGTAGATTGGTGGCGATCAAGTAGAGGTGCAGTGTTAGAATGGCCATGCAGAATGCGATTCCAGTCAATAACAGTATGCATACTTATTTCTGGTCATTGTTCATCCTGTTTGGTAATTAAATGGTCAATTATTGACATCATCTCTTTGCTCCAGCCAAAAATGAAATAAAATGAACCTGTCATTAAAAATGGAATGTGTGAATTCCAACACTAATTACCTACTTACATGTTTACTTTTGTACAGCAAGACTGAGAAGGTCACTGTGTTCCTACAGCAACATGTAATTCTTCTTGTACTCTTTTCTGGAGTGCAGCTTCATTTTGTATTAATTTTGAGGCTAACATTCAAAAAGAATAATTTCATGTTCTTATAGGAAGACAATGACTTTTTCAGCAGATGGTATTTTTAGATTTTCATTTAAAAGTTCACTCAAGAACATGTAATAGTACTAGATTAAAAACGAACTGCTACCATGGTAGTATATTACACATTGAAGATAGCATCTGTATTAACTGGAGAATTAACATAGCACCTCTTATAGGCCCTCCCCCACAGGTTCTCATCCAAGTCCACCCACACTCAGCCTTTGCCTGCTTTATAGCTTCACACAAAGAATTTCTGACCGACCGGTATCATGCAACCAACTCATCCGTATTGCCGAATCCCACTGTCTGGCCCTCTGAAGATTTCTTCTGGCCACTATAGTTTCACCCCTCAGTTTGGCTATAACTTGGGACCACCAGTATATCAAGTCATGATAAAAAATAAATATTAATATCAAAAAATCATGAAAGGAAACTGATTTAATGAAGTGCCTTTTATAGAGCATTTTACAGACTATACTTCAAGCCCTATTGGAATTTATTCAATATGGATGTTAATACAGAACAAGCCGTAAAATCATAATAGGCTATTAGTAAGATAATTGTCACTAGATTTAGAAGTTTTGAGTTCAAAACCAGAAACTTCCTAAGACATTTGTGTCAAAACTAAGTGGTTAATAGAACCCCTCTTGTAATTCCATGTAATACACACCGCCTTTTTAAAAGCACCACTTTGATAAATATTTCTACTCTTCTTTTATAAGAATGCATTTAGCAGCATGGGAAAAATGTCAAACCTAACCAGGATGCAAACTGAGAAACTTCCAAATGAAAGACAGAGATGCCATCACATCAGCATGAATAATGGCAGAGTAGCACTGAACTCTGTAGCAGAGGTTATTATTATTTGATAACAAGAACATAAATAACTGCAATAATTATTCATCTTAGTTTTCATATCTAAGCTATTATTTTAAATTTAAGATAATTTAAGATTATTTGCGTTATTATTATCTTCATCTTCAAGTGAGCTGAATCTCTTGAAAGATTTTAAGATTTTGAGTACATGAAGTAATCCCAAGACAGCTATTAATTTGTACATCTAAAAATGGTCCTTCTTGTTCACTATTTACATTAAATCTATTGATATGTAATCAAAAGTTTTAAAATTTTAAATATGTAATGTATTTCTGTCCATGATAATTAGTAATGAGAATTATTTAAAAATACCAACTTTATTATAGATAAAAGCTTTTGATTTGGATTATGATTAAAAGTTTATATTTTTAAATAATTAAAAGATTTATTTTTTCTTTACTTAATTTAAGGACATTTATCATAAGCAAATCATATATTTTATAAAAGCACATGCTTACTGCTCTCCACTAACCTGATAATAAATCATCCACTTTCACCAAACCAGTTGTATCATCTGCAAATTACTATTTATCACATGAAATATTATTAGTTAAGTAATTTAAGTACACTAAGAATATGGTTGGAACTAGAACTGTTCATAGATACTGTCAATAATTCTGATCTGGAAAACTTAACCAATCTTAAACTACTTTTTGTTTTTGAAACTTCAAATATGAACTAAACAATCTCTTCTCCCATTTCCAAAACTGCCAATATCAGAATCAATACATCATGCTATATGCAATCAAAAGTATAAGGTTACATCAGAGAAAACATCAGCAACCAAAGTAATTCATTTCGAATTTCACACATCATTAACAAGACTCACCAAAGTAGAATCCACACCACACCCTGATGCTTAAATACAAACTGGGTAATTATTTGTTTCCAAAAATTTATAATCTGACTTATTGCAACCTTTCAAATGCCTTTCTGATGTTATACAGTAGAAATGCAAGGCAGTTTCCCTTATATTAGATCAAAACTTTTTTACTGAATGATATATTAATATGCAATCTTGAATTTCTTCCCAACCCAAAGATTTTTTATTCTTCAATTTTACACCTAAAATATCACTTTCTGTTACATACAAATGTAAACTTAACTTTTATTTATTTATTATCCCTGCCCATAATCATTTTTTATATCCTGAACAGAATATGAATGACTACCATTCATGTAATGGCTATTAAATCTCTGTGTCAATTCAAAAGGATATTTTAATACTTTTTTATTATTATTATAAGGTATTTCATCTTCAAAAATACCCTGCCTATCATGTTTTTTTTTACACCTAATTCACATTAAATTATTTTTAAAGTCTTTGTTTTTTATGTTCAGGAATTTATATGCAATGGCTGTTAGCCAGTCTTTTTGCATTATTAACTACCTTTTAACAATATTTTTATAATTGTACTAACTAATAAATTTGGGATTTTTATTCCACTTTGGGCAATAAGAAGCTCATATTTTCAGATTTGAAACTCTTAACCCCTTAAAACCCAATGAAGTTTATCTCCCTTTTCAATCTTTTCAACTGTTTGTTTTGGGAAAAGATTGTTACAGACACAAAATAAACAAATATCATTCAGACCGTATGAACTTTTAATGTGCTTTCTAGAACTGTATCAAAAGTTTCATCTTATAATTAAGTATAGATATCTTTAATAATAAATTTTCTTAACAAAATGTATCAATTCTAAATAGAATTACCTTTTTTCTTGAACTATCTGTTCAGTTACTTAATCCCACGGCACTCAGTACTCTAGACTTTTCATTACTCTCAGGACCCACAGTCCCATGTAGGCCAAACTAATGAGATTGCACTATATGGAGGTCGCCTTTTAAGTTTTTACAAATGACTACTAGATGGCACTATTGAGATGTGACATTACTATTGTTGTAAAACTTGACTTTTTATAATGTTACTACAGTGGAAGCTCAGAAATGGGCTGAATAGTTTGTTTAGTGAGCATTTAAAAAAAACAGTTTGTGAAAAATTGGAAATTTCACATAAAGATTTTCATTTGATGATTTTAATAAGTGCCTAACTCAACAATAATGCCTCAAATCATTTTGTTCAACTTTTGTTAATAAATCACCATCAGAAAAGACTATTTACAATTGGTTTGCAGAATTTTGGCATGGTCGTTCTTTCATCAACTATGAATTTTGTGATGGTTGACCAAAATTGGTTGTTGTTCTAAAACACATTATTACTGTATGCAACATGATTGAAAAGGATCAACATGTGAATTACCATGAGATATGGCATCCTTAGGCATATCGATGACTATAGTACATTCAATTTTACTTGAACATTTAGCTATGAAAAAGATCTGCTCTTAATGGATTCCACAAAATTTAACCAAAGCTCAAAAACAGGTTCATGTCAATTGGTGTAAGGAAATGTTCAAAAAAAAATTCAACAAGGAAATGCAAAATCTGTACACATCATAACAGGAGACGAAACTTGAATATATTCGTACAAGCCAGAAACTAAGCAACAATCAACTGTTTGGGTGTTCCAAGATGAACCAAATCCACCAAAAGTGGTTCAATCACGAAGCACTTCGAAGAAAAAGATCGCTTGTTTCTTCGGTTATACTGGATATGTAGCTACCATTGCTTTAGAGGATCAAAGAACATCAAATTCTGAATGGTATACAATAATTTGTTTGCCAGAATTCATTAATGAAATCAGGAAAAACAACCAAAAGCTGACATGACAATGCCAGCTCTCACACAGAATGTCAAACAATTGATCTGACTAAGAAAAACATTGAATTAGTGTTTCATTGACCATACTCAACTGATTTCTCACCTAACAACTTCTTTCTGTTCCCTAATGTCAAATAAAAAATGCATGGACAGTGATTTTCATCACCTCAAGAAGCTACTGAATTCTTCCAAAATCATGTTTCTGAGGTATCATCTTCAGAGTGGAAAAAATGTTTTGAAAACTGGTTTGAATGTATGCAAAAGTGTATTAATCTTAAAGGTGTTTCTCAATATTCTGAGAAACAGCAAAATGATTTGTACCAAAAATTTGTTTTTTTGTTGTTTTCATTGTTTTTGTAAAAACTTAAAGACAGCCCTCATATAACATTTTAGAAGAATTTATGATTCAGGAAAACAAATATGAATAATTTTCATATTAAATAAAAAAAGGATTTTATAAAATCAAGTAAAATAATAAAAGTCAATAACAACAAAGTTACCTGTATCTAACCAAATCTATAGTGTCCAAACAATTTTTACTACTGATACTGTTTGAATGTGGATTGGTATACAAATTGTTTGTAAGCTCTCTAGTCACACCTTCCATCTGGCTTCGGGAATACAGAGCAGCTCCTGCATGGTCCATATAACATTCATCTAAACAAAAATAAACAAATAAGTATGTAATATTAAATAGAGTACCAAAAAAATTTCGGCAGCACTAAAAAAAAAAAATAGAATTTGGAAGGCATATTGTAGAAAATAATATAAGTAACTAATACTTAAATTATAATACAAGTTATTAGGATATAATTTAAAAAGTAGAAATGCCAGAAATTCTGAAAATTAAACAATTATAATTTTACACAGTAATAAAAAACAAAAAAAATATAATAAAATCTATATAATCATATCGAAGACTGATGTTCGACTACCAGTATATTATAAAATCATTTAAAATGATTGTAGTAACCTTGAAGCTTGTAATATAATGACTGAAAGTTATTAATGCAACTGAATTTAAAATTTTAACAGTTCGGGTGTCAAACAAAATTGAAAAATTTGATTGCCAAATAAAATTATATGTTGTAAAACAATGTATAATTTTTAAACCACCTATAATAATTAATTTTTATGTGATATTTTGATTTAAATGTTTTTATTTCAACAAACAAGAATCTTTTTATTTTTTATATTTGGAAGAGTTCCTGCAGTACTCCAATTTACCTTTTAGTTTCATACTGTCAGACACCCTGGAATCTGATGGCCCGACTTTGTCTTCCAGGTTATTAATTTTTTATGAAGTCGTAAAAATAACAATATTAATGTTTTGTTGGTTGGACTGGACATAGTCCAATGTAGTACAACTAATGTTGTTAACCCTCAAGGATTTCATTTTAATTAACTTATTCCTACCCTTCGTCAGATTAAGATACCCAGCCCACATCATGCAGATGCACAACTTTAAGGTATTATTTTAGAAACTAAAATATGATAGAAAAGAAAGGGCAATCTTAAAAGATTTGAAACAAAGGCAAAAAGGAAACTTGGGTTCCCCAAATCCAATTCTTGGTGAATTTCAATTTGATCATGTAGCCATCTCTCGAAGTTGCCACAAAGAGATTCAAAATGTCAAGGCAGAAAAGCCATAAATGTAACCTCAGATTACTATACCTTCTAAATCAAATTGAAATTCATTAAAAATAACACTAATGTCAAAATCCCCAAAATTAATATAAAAACCCTTTTAAATGAAAAGAAGATAGAATTTTAAAATATACACACCTAAAAATTGGAAAGATGCACTCAAAATTTAATTAAACTTGCCCAAAATATTTCACCATTAAACTTTCACAAAAAACATGCCTGGTGGAACAAAGAACGTGAAAATGCAATTAAAAAAGGGATTCTAGCCTTTTTTCTTAGCCTAAGGAAAAAATAAATAAAAACAAAACTTGAGAAAATGTAAAAAAAATGCCAAAAATTAAGAAAAACAGCACGAAAACTGTAAGGAATATAAGGAAAATTAGGAAAAAATAGAAAAAAGAACAAATAACAGAAATGGTAGAAAACTCCTAGAAAAAAGACTAATTTTCAGGGCATTTAAAGATAAAATCAATGGTTCAAGTTTTAACTTTAAAAGAGAAAATTAGCCTTGAATAACAAGGAAAATTGTGAGATCCTGGCTAAATATTTTAAAAAGTTAAAAAACTGAGAAAACCCCAACGAAAAACTGAACTTAAGCTCACAACACATAATCCTGACTAATCCACCAAACAAGGAAAATGTGCAGCTTGCTTAAAAACGACAAAGCATCAAGTGAAGATGGAATAATCACAGAATTATGGAAGCTTGCAGATGAGAAATTTATAACAAAAACAAATAAACTCTTCCAGAAAATTTGGACAAAAGAAAAAATTCCAGATAACTAGCTTGCTGCATTAATTCATCTATTGCGTGAAAAAAACTAAAAACTGATGTCAATAACTATAGAGAAATCCCACATTACCTGTCATGTATAAAATACTTTCCAAACTACTTCTTAACAGAACTGAACCAGTTTGACCCAAAGCTTGGCGAATATCAAAGTGGATTCAGAAGAAATAGATCTTGTATAGAACATCTCCTCAGCCTAAAATTGATACTAAAATATAACAACAAAAGGCCAATTTTCAAAAGGCTTATGATTCAGTAGATACAGAAACCATAATTGATACATTAAAAAAATACAAAATAGACCAAAAAACCATAAATTTAATTAAAATCATTTTAACCAACACTGTATCTAAAGTGAAGCTTCTAGGTGAAGTCAGCAGCAAGTTGCGTTGTGAATTTTGCTTTGTATGGACATGGTTTTTGTTTCTGTGTTTATTGACTGTTTGGACTGGTTTTTTTTATAAATCCAATAAAAGCAGCAACAGTCTTGAGGGAGCGCAGCACTGAGCGTGGTGATGTTATGGAGGTTGTTCCCTCTCAGTCTGCAGTGAGCACTTTGGTGCAGATACAGGTTGGAGCCCCATCTGAGCAAACACTGATTCAGAGATGTCCTCCGACGGCCCAAATCTGGATGAATAAGGATGAGGGAGTATTACAGATCCTCTACTGAGGACGAGAAGCTGCCCTGTGGTTTAGAGAAGTATGTCAGGAAGCTAGAGTGGTTATGGAATGGTGGCCGGGAACGTCCTTACAACTACCTTAGAAGCCAGATTACTTGGTGACAAAGCAGGAGTAGTGGTACCAGTGAAAACCAAATTTCACATTACGTTCACGGATTCTGGTGGTGCTGGTGACTTGGCACAGACACTCGTTGAAGTGGTTAACAAAATGAGAAAAAACAGTGGCAGACACCTTGGGATGCTGCAGGATGAGATATACAGAGTAAACACTGCCACTTATGTGAGGAAAATCTTTGAGTGGGAGAGAAGGTCAGGTGAAATGTATCATTTACTAATACCTGCTGGTAGATTCTCCAATGCATCTAGGTGCCTGACATGTTAGAGTGAAGGGTACCGTACTGGCGCCGTTGCGGTTCTAAGGGTCTTGCAACTACAAGTACGGCGAACTGGAGGTGGACCGGACGTTCTTCTACCCGGAAATGAAGCTTTTTCAAATAAATTTGAATCACTCGGCACTTGCCCAAGATATTTTGACAAGTAGTGTATCGGAGATGAGTGCTGATATAGCAATCATCTCCGAACCATATATGGCCCGACGAGGTGCGGACTGGTTGGAGTCGGTGAACGGTGGATCGGCCATATGGGTGTGCTCTCCTCTGCTGATTCTTGAGCGATTATGCGAGTATGATTTTGTTCGGGCCAAGATTGCTGGAATCTATGTATTTAGCTGCTATGTGTCGCCTAATGTGAGCACTGAACGGTTCAAGAATGTATTGTCTGCGCTTGCTGGAGACATAGCTACGAGACGACTTACACTGATTGCGGGCGATTTCAATGTGCGGTCGACATGGGGCTCTGCCAGACGGACGCACGGAGAAGATTGTTGACCGAGATGGCTGCATCTCTGGACTTAGTATGTATTAATGAGAGGAACAATTTTACCTACCTTTGGATCGACTTTTACCTTTTATTTTACCTTTAGGCACCTTTTATTTTACCTTTTATTTTATTTTACCTTTTAGGCACCTTTGGATCGACTACTGATGTTACCTTTGCCACCCCCACCATCGCGGCGAGGGCTGGTGACTGGCGGATATCGGAGGATTTTACTGGAAGTTACCACCAGGCGATATGTATGACCGAGGAGGAACGATAAACAGAGTGCACCTGGACGGTCCCTGGTACATAGCTGGAGCATAAGAATTGACCCTCATGCATCTACTGAGGGACTTAACTTTCAAAAAGTTACCGAGGTTACCGCCGCGGAAGAGAAAGTCAGCAATTTAGTAGATTTTGATGGAGGCCTGCGATGATCTCCTCCTCCGAAGCTATATTAGGAGGGGACGCCCCTCGGTTTACAGTTGGACTGAGGAGATCGCGGAAACAATGCCTGACGGCAAGACGGGAGGCTCAGAGAGCGTACTACAACTCTACCAGAGAGTACTGCACGAATAGGTACGAGTTTCGGAGGGAGCTCCGAAAACTTATAAAGAACTCTAAAAGAGCTTAGCGAAAATTAATCCAGGAGGTACAGAATGACCCGTGGGGTAGCCCTTATAAAATCCTAGTTAAAAGTGTCCTTAAACCGAGAGCTCATACTGCCCCAAGGGTCGAGGAGGTACAGGGTATACATAATTAATGGTTTATTCCCCCATAGAGAAGGGGTATTTTTGATGTATATGAGGTAGAAAGTCCTCTGCCGTTTACTAAACAGGAACTTGTTCAGGCAGTAGAACGCCTATAGCGTTATAAGTAAATTTGGCCAGGCCTGGATGCCTTGCCAAATTTATTGTCAAGCTGGCAATTATGGTACATGTAAATGTTTTCCTAGAGACATAATTCCTCTTAGAAAGAGGGGCTCTTCCCTGAACTTTAGAAGAGACAACTTCTTGTCCAAGTACTGAACCCTAGTCGCGATCCAGCTCTCCCGTCTTCCTTTCGCCCCCTAGCGATGATTGATGCGATGGAATAGGTCATGAAGCGAATGATACAGCAGCGATTGTCCGAATAATTGAGGACTCTTGTGGTTTTTCGATGAGATAATTTGGCTTCCGAGCTGGAAAGTCTGCATTGGACCCGGTGGCCGAGGTGAGGGATGTGGCCCATACTATCGTTGCTGAAGGAAAGATGTGCGCGATGGTGGCGTTAGGTGTGAGGAACGCGTATAACTGCGTTTCTCACACCGCCATCGCCTCAGCGTTGGTGAAGCTTCAGGTCCCTGGTTATTTAATGAGGATGATAGTCATCTCTCTTAGGGATAGGAGGCTTATATACGTTACTGAAAACAACACTTTAGTGAAAAAAGTCAATCAAAGTGTTCCGCAGGAATCTGTCCTTGGACCGACCCTGTGGAATGCTGCGTATGATGGGGGTACTGCGGATCCTCTTTCCTGAGGATGTCTCCATTGTTGGATATGCTGATGATGTAGCACTAGTGGTTAGTGCAGCCACTAAGAAGAATATTGCCGACAAATTTCGGACTTCATATCGAGCAGTTAGTTCGTGGATGGCTGGTGTAGGATTGGAACTAGCGCCAGAAAAGACAGAGATAGTTTTAATTACTACTAGGAAACGACGCCCAACCCTGATCGTGGAATTGGAAGGAAGGAGGATTGTGTCAAAGCCTGCCATCAGATATTTGGGGATATGGGTTGACGCGCAGCTTAGATTTGGGACCCATATCTTAGAGGCTAGAGAGAAAGCAGAAAGAGTAATGCGTGCGGTTGCGGCTCTCCTTCCCAACACAAGAGGACCTAGTGAGCAGAGGAGGAGGCTTCTGTGGAGTGACGTACTATTATATGGTGCGGAGATTTGGGCTAGTACGTTAAGATACGGCAGATACAAGGAAGTGTTAGACTCGCTGTATCGGAAGTGTTGCCTGCGGATAACGTCCGTCTATCGGACGATATCTCGCGAGGCAGTGGAGGTACTGGCGGGGGCAATGCCGGTTGATCTAGGAGCGGTGGGACTCAGGCCAGAAGGGTCGGTGGACCCGCCGTCTGATTGAGAACATTCGAGCTTGGTGTGAGAGGAAACATGGCCAAATTGATTTCTTTGTCCTGGACCACTCTGACCGTTGTCCGGTCTGTGATGACGAGGAGGAAACTGCGCACCATGTTTTCTTTTCTTGTGTGCGACCTGAGGTTGCTCAACGGCGTATGTTGGATGTACTGAACCGTGAGGATATGTTCACACGGGAGGAAATCCAGCGCATCAACCTAATGGGAGAACAGCTGTGGACGGCAATAGCAAATTTCAATAAGTACATAATGGAAGAGCTAAGAGCTGCAGAAGAACCCCGAAGAAGACGTCGGATGGTGCCGGGGCGGACAGGCCCGCGGCCGAGCGTCTCGGGGGCTTCCTGAGAGTCTGGGGGTCACCTTGATGCGGCGAAGCCGTGGGCACTCTGTTCCTGGTATTCGATGGCGTTCTCGTTACAACGGAAGATAGCTGCCACTTGGTAAGTACTGGGCTGGTTAAGTTCTGTGTCGTGAGTCTGTGTGATTTTTTACTCTTGTTATTGGTTACTGTGGTTGCGTGAGTGTGTTACCATGAGTGTCACAGTATGGAAAAAAGTTTCCTATTACGTGTGTTTTTTTCCACTTGCGATGTGTGAGTGATTTGTTACTCCTTGTGTTGGTGTTATCTTAGGCGTTGCATGCGTGAGTGTGTGTTTGGATGTTTCAGTTAAGATTGCGGTGACCGATTGTGTGCGGACACTTCCCCCTTCCTGAAGTAATGCTGCAAAGTGATTTCCAGGTGGGGCGAAAACCCAGGAGAGGAGGTTTAATCGGTACTGCACAGAAATACATACACAATAACATCTTGCAAAACCTGTTAGCGAGTCTGACACTGCTTCGGCGTCTGTAAATGGGGTTCCTCTACCTCTTTAAGTCAGCAAACCACTCCAAATAGAAATAGGACTAAGACAAGGAGATGGTCTTTCACCAATACTTTTTAATTTGGTTTTAGATAAAGTCATGAAAACCTCCTAGGAAAACAATGATAAGTGCAAATATAGGAACAAAAAATCAGAACGTCAAGATTAAATGTCTAGCATTTTCCAACGACTTAGCACTCTTTGGAGAATCAGAACAAGAAGCAATCAACCAAATTAACCAATTAAAGGAAGTAACCAATTAAAAACATCCTTGCAGATCTCCTTTCCAAAGACAGAAATCAAGACAAGGACCAGTAAATATCCAAAAAAGATAATAGAAACAAAGTAAGGGAAAATTAAGATTACAGACCATTTTAAATATCTTGGGGAAATAATCAGTAGAAACGAAACAGATAAACTAGTGACCAAAACCAAAAAAACACAAAATAGAACTAAAATTTTACACAAAAAATATTTACAATAAAAAGAACCTTTCTATAAATGCAAAATTAAGGCATTATAACACAGGTGTAATACCAGTAATCTAGTACGGCATGGAAACTGCAAATATAAATGTAATAGAAAGAAGAATCAAGACAGAAAGAAGAATTTTAAGAAGGATGTATGGTCCAAGAAGAACACAAGAAGGCTACAGACTGAGATCAAATAGAGGTATACAATAAAATTGAAAACCTGGAAGTAAAACTAAGAAAACGTTAATTAAAATTCTACAGATATATGGTCTGAATGAACAAGGTTAAACAAACAGATTTTAAAAAAACTCTGGAATTATAAAAATCAAGGTTTAAATCATTAAACAGATGAAAGAAGAGCTCAAAAAGTTCAACATTACAGAAAATAACAGTCTAAATCGAAAAGAATACAGAAAAAAAATTTTAAGTTAAAAGGTTCCTTTACGTGAAAAGAAAAAATTCGAGGAGAATGGACTAAAAAAAAATGAGCTTAACAGGCTGAAAGAATGAAGAACTTCTGGAAGAAAGAGAAAGTATTTGGAATATAGTGATGGTGTATTTCACACTCCTCAACCGCCAGGCATCACTCTCGTAAATTACGTAGACGACTTGGCCCCCATGGTGAAGTCAAGTACCCTGATAGATTCCCTCGCTCAGATACAAGGCTCATATACTACAATCAAAACCTGGATGGCCAGAGTCGGGTTAACTATGGCTCCAGATAAGATGGAGACTGTTGTGATTACAATAACCAAGCGAAGGCCAACATTGAAGATGATGCTTGAGGGCCAAAGGATAGTTTCAAGGACTGCGATAAAATATCTAGGAATATGAGTGGACGCCAGGATGCAATTTCAGCACCCACATCTTGGAGGCCTGCTTAAAGGCTGAATAGGTCATGTGTCTGGTTACCAGAATACTACCAAACTGTGGGGAACCAAGGCAGCAGAGGAGGAGGCTGTCTAGAGTGATATCCTCCACATTCCTTTATGGTACCAAGATATGGGGAGAGGTCATTAGATACAGTGTATACAGGGGTGCTCTCAAATCAATACACAGGAGCTGCCTCCGTATTACAGCTGTACATTGCATGGTTTCTCGAGAGGCAGTCGAAGTGATGGCAGGAATATTACCTGTCGATCTGGAGATCACCTGCAGGAATAAGATTAAAGAACAATGGGCATCAACATCTGCGGAAAAAAGGATAGTGGCTAGCTCCATTATGGAAAAAATGAGGAGAGAATGGCAGATATGGTGAGACAGTAGTAGTGATAGAGATGTGGTGATAGAGGCTGATGGACACACCACATAATTGGGGACCTGAGAAGTTGGTGCAAGAGGGCTCATGGCTTGCTGGATTACTGTCTCACACAGTTTCTAGCGGGCCAAGGAGGATTCAGAGAATACCTTTTTAGGTTTAAGCTAGATCACTCTACCAGTTGTCCAGTGTGAGTAGACGAGGAAGAGAGAGCATATTACGTCTTCTTTTGCTGCCCCCAATTTGAGGATGCAAGGACGGAAATATTGGACACCATAGATAAAAGGGAAATGTTCCTCCCCGAGAAACTGCAGCAGATCATGTTGTAAAGCGCGGAAACCTGGACGGCTGTAGCAAGGTTTGCTAGGAAGATCATGGAACAGAACCCACCGGGTTGGTCTAGTGATGAACGCGTCTTCCCAAATCAGCTGATTTGAAAGACAAGTTCCAGCGTTCAAGTCCTAGTAAAGTCAGTTATTTTTACATGGATTTGAATACTAGATCGTGGATACCGGTGTTCTTTGGTGGTTGGGTTTCAATTAACCACACATCTCAGGAATGGTCGAACTGAGAATGTACAAGACTACATTTCATTTACACTCATATATATCATCCTCATTCATCCTCTGAAGAATTATCTAAATGGTAGTTACTGGAGGTTAAACAGGGAAAAGAAAGAAAGGAAGATCATGGAAGAGCTGTATGTCTGGAAGGAGTCTCGCAGGGGTAGAAGGGGGTCATCGGAGGGTATGGGGGCGGACAGGCACATGGCTGAAAGCCTAAGGGATTCCCGTATGTGTGGGGATTGCCTGGGTGTGACAAGGTTGTGGGCACTCTGCTTCCGCATTCAATGGTGACCCATGAGGTAAGTATACTTTAGTATTTGATTGCCTAGCCCATCGGGTTGGTCTAGTGGTGAACGCGTCTTACCAAATCAGCTGATTTGGAAGTCGAGAGTTCCAGCATTCAAGTCCTAGTAAAGTCAGTTATTTCTACACAGATTTCAACACTAGATCATGGATACCAGTGTTCTTTGGTGGTTGGGTATCAATTAACCACATCTCAGGAATGGTCGAACTGAGACTGTACAAGACTACACGTCATTTACACTCATACATATCATTCTCACTCAGCCTCTGAAGTATTATCTGAACGGTAATTACCGGAGACTAAACAGAAAAAGAAAAAGAGGAAAATGTTTGATTGTCTGTGAAGTGTTTGTTTATGTGATTGGATGTAACTGGCTTTGATGTGATGTGTGGAGTGTGCAGCGTGAGGTATGTTTTCTGAGTGATGATTGAATGTCATGGAGTATGTGGTGAGGTTTGTCTGATGTTTGGTATCTTATGGGTGTGTGGTCCATGTCTGTTGACTGTGGTGTCTGAATTTGTGTGAGGGCATATTCCCCCTTCGTGAAGTAATGCACCCAGCTGTACCAGGAAGGGTGGGTAGCCAGAGGTGGAGATTTAGTCAGTAGTGCAGAGGAACACATATGCATCTAATAACATTTTGCAGAACCTGTTAGCGAGCCCGGCACTGCCCAGGCGCCCATAAATGGGGTTCCTCCACCTCTTAAAAAAAAAATCTGAAGCAAAAACATTATAAAATAAAAAAAAATGTTAAAGTATATTTTTGGAGTTAAACAGTGAACGTCATTTACAGTTGTGAGATAAGGACTGATTACATAACTATTAATGTAAATGTTTATTAATTGTAAACAAATTTCTGTTTATATAATGTACGATTATTACTTAACTCATTTATTAGGCAATCATACTCAGTTTATTACTGAATTAACACAAACACAGATTAACAGATTTATTGCTAAACTAAAAATTTTAAATGATATGAAGAAAGTTTGAGCCCTGATTCAATAAATCCCAAAGTAAATTAATTCTAGTACAATAATTCTATGTCTGCTTTAACAGAAGTCTAAATATTTAATAAAGCACATATTATAATTATTAATACACTAATTTAAAGCATGAATTATAAAAAAAACCAAATCCAAATAAAACCAAAAAATGACTTACAGGACTCTTTTTAAATATAAACTACACAACAGCTTGACAGAACTATAACATCATACTTGACAATTAAAGACTCCTCAAGCAAAAGTTATTAATTTAATATTCTCTCTATGTGATTTTCATCATGTAATAAATTACTACATTCAAAATGCTGTAAAACTATTTCCAACCAGAAGACTGAAAATAAATAAACAATTTGTGGACCTGGTTGAGTTCAGTAAGGATTTGTTACTGTATGTGACAATTTCATTTTGTTATGGTTTGGGTAAATCTCTTACTTCATTTACATCTCCAATTGGCATTGGTGAATTAATTTTTGGTGAACCATACAAACATTATAAAAAACAAAATTGAGATAAAACCTGGTTCTACAACTTTTCAAATAAACAAAAAATGAAAACACAAATCATGTGATTAACAATATAAATAAACATTTTGTCAATAAACAAATACATCCCCTATCACTCACCTACATCAAAAGCACAATTCAAAGTACACTAAGTCAGAGAGATAATAATTATATTTATCAACTACTGCAGAATATATAAAACTACACAAACATATGAACAGAACCATTAGGTTATAAATCATTAACAGTTAATAAGTAAAGAAAACCTATTAACAAAAAAAAAATTAAGGATGCAGACATTTCTTATATCTCCATACTCACATCTTGCATCCTAGTGCAGAGACACTACCAAAAAATAGAAGAAACAATATACATATTAGAGGTGACACTAAATCCAACTAAACACTACTGGAATACATAACTGAAAAGCACAGTCCAAAGGAAAACAAATTACTTCACATATGATAAAATACTACATTCACCGCAGATAGGCGGTAAATGTAATATATAGACGGTAACCTAGCACCTGTAGGCTTACTTATTTCTAGTCTCCTGGCTAAAATGTTTCTAAAATACTCACTAATCAAATCATTGAAAACATAGACTTTAATTTTCATTACACTACAAAATATAATATAATAAATAAATTGATTATCTTGACCTCACTGCATGCAAAATAAGTAGCACACATTTTAAATGCTTACAATCCCTACATAACTAGTGTTAGTTACACTAAATAGTAACTAAAAACTAGTGTTACTTGTCTTATGGATATGTATACATATCCATAAGACAACTAATAAATATAATCTAAATCATGGGGTAATGACATTTGACAGACTGGGAGGAGGATAACAGAGACTGACCGAACATGATTTTGTAACTTTTAAAATACACAAGATCATATAAAAAACTCAACAAATTATCAATACACACACTGACAAACACAACAATCCAAAAGTACACAAATTAAAACTGCTATGACTGCACTAAGTACTAAGACAGGGTGCACATTCACCCATAGATATATAAGGAATGATGATACTAAACACAAGAAAATAATTTTTTTGTAGATTCTTCATAAAAATATAACATAAAAATGTTATAAATATATAAATATATATATATATATATATATATATATATATATATAGTACATACCAAACCATGATACCCAGTCACCTGGATAGAATGGAAATTACAAATCATACAATTTGTCCATTTGGGTAAAAAAAACATATTAAATGAACTAATAGGCTATAATATTTGATTACCTATTAAAAACCTTTCCTAGCCTTTTTATTAAACAGTATTAATAACAGTGCTATCAGAAACTCCACTAAAGGTACTGACAGTTAGCTACAAACGGTTTCTTTTGAAAATTAAGATCCATAAATTTAAGAGTGAGTAATTTATATTTTTCATTAGTCTTAAAAACCATATTTGTAATCATGCAATTCAACTAATTTTTTTATACAGATCTTATCAAATTTGATCACTGTGCTGATCAATAAACTACATTAATATAATGTATTATATAATACCAATTATCATATTATACAATAATTATACACAAAAATTTTAATGTTAGTTTATACAGAAAAATAGTTTTTTTTACAAACCATGAATTTGATTGCTGTGACAATTCTGAAGGATGATTGTCTCACATTTGATTATGTTAATACTAGCTATTTAACAACACAGTTTGTAATTACGGAAGTAACTTTTTTTTTTGGCCAAATATTCAAATGTATCACCAATATCCAAAAGCAGATTTTTAATTTAAATATCTAAAATATGAATGACTTAAAGATTATATAATATTACGGCAACAAAGTAATATGTTATTATTGGATGAAGATTATATCAACAAGACTCAGCTATAAAGCAGGAAACTCTCAAACCAGCTGAAAATTAATATCATAAAAATTAGTAACTTTGTCAATATCTCATTATAACCAGATTTTTAGCTCCATAGAAAATATAATTTCCTTCTTTTTAAGGTGACATCTTGAATTACTGTTTATACGAAATGAAATGTTATCAATCACCGAGGTTAGCATAAAATTTAATTCACAAGATTCAGAAGTAACAGTAAGTTTTTAAGAGCAGTAAGAGGGATGCATTCTAGTAACAGTAATATATATCAGTAAAAGAGTACAAACAATAGTAAACAATCTGTAAAACAGTTACAACTACTTATTAAAACTCCAAAAGTAATTTTTTCTCTTTAAGTAAGTGGTAAAAATTAGTACAATTTTTTCTAAGAAGGCCAAACCTTATGGTTTTTGTGGAAGCAGGATCAATATACTGATTAAAAATTTGAAAAAATGTCTAATTTTCTTTCAGTTACAGCAAATTTTTCAAAATTTAATAATTTTCTTAGTGCACCTCTCCGTCCTTTCTTCCCAGTATATTTTTTAAATCTCTCATGGAACCTTTTCCTGAATTCTTCAATTATTACTATTTTCTGTTTTGGATCTTCATCATGGAAACCCCTTCTTTTGGAGATTTCCACTAATTTCTTCTTAATAACTGATTTTTAAGTCAGGAATTTCTGATATTTCCTCAAATTTCAGGAAAAGGTACATAAATTTCTTTATGGGACCATATATTTTCCTAAAAATCTCCTTTCTTTCCTTTGGATTTTGTTTAAATGACCTACATTGAACAGTATCAAACATTTTGGGCATTTACAGCTTCTGGACAAATCACTGCAAACAAATGCCTTAATTTTTCAATATGGACAGATTTTTTTGTTGCATATGTTTTGTGTTAGACAATAGGCCAATTCCGATTTCTTAGATCTATTTCCTGCTCATTCCATATTACACCTTCTTCAAGGTGTTTTTCTTTTTTTCATATCTGGTTCCGATAAAAGTTGGAGCATTCTTCATGTTTGTCATATATTACAATTTTTTTAAGTTATCTATAAACCTAGTCGTTTTCTGCAATATGTTTAATTGTTCCGTTTTATTTTTGGATCATTTCAAAGCAATTTTTTACTTTGTACAAAAGTATTTTTTTTTTTACACAGCACCACATAAGTAACAAAACATTTCCTGAAATTTTACGTTATTTGTGATATAACTGTTGTAATAGGTTCTTACATGTTTTATAGAAAAAGCACTTTACAACTGAAGCAATGTACAGGAAAATAAATGTATAATTAATATAACTCACCCTTAAGTACACTAAATTCGTATTCCAATACATCTTTTGGCAATTCTTTAAGACCGGGATCACAGCAAATATTTTCCATGTCAATGAAATGTTTGCAAATGATTTTGATAAATGAATACGATTCTACTGTGAGAAAAGTTATTTTTTAGATTGTTAATTTTAACATTTGATATAAGAAAGATAGCGTCAGCATGTGTAAAATATTTACGTCAGCATATTACAACTGAATGAGTACTGGAATCTCCAAACGGTAATGTTACGCAAAAATTTTCAATAAATACAGTCGAATTACGTAAGTATGATAATAATAACGTACTTAACCTTTTACGACCTAGATAAGAACTAGCAAATAAACTGAAGGCCATAGTAGAAATATAATCCAGTGTTATTAATTACTACTTTAATAGTAAAATAATGGCAGATATATATTTATATACGAAACCTTAATTATATTTAATCAAGATCGCTAAGCCGCATTCTGAATAACACAACAGACAACAAATATAAGTGTATAAAGGCTGTTATGACTCGATTTCAATAGAACGAGATTCTTTCATTCTTTTAATTGACCGCGAAACGGTCAACTGAGAATTTTTCTTCAGTTGCCATTCGTACTGCTGCGAGGATGTCCTCTTATTTGTCTGATATTGTAAATATCACCATTCATTAAGAACATACTCCGCACAATTAAGGTACACAATATCGCTTTTTAATGTTTACTCTCCTCGGTGGCTGAGCAATGTAGACACCTGCAGACAACAGAAGTATCATATATGAACTTCTTCATTTATCATTTGTTTGTTCTTATATTCTTTATTCAGTCAGTAACCAGTTATAAAACTACGATCTTTTTAAACCAGAGATTGATGTATTTATCCATTCTATCTGGCAAATTCTTTTCCTTGTGCACAATTTAATAAGTTCTATTGAGTTTTCTTAGTCAATCTTAAGTCTGTGTTAAATTTAAGTCTAGAATTAGTTGACTTTAAAACTGCTTGACATTCAATAAAAAGAGTAACCTTTCGTAGAAATTACCAAATACTCATTTAGCAACATGCTTAATAGTCCCTTGTTCAGGATTTTTATCAGAATATTTTCTTCGTTGAGTGGTTGTAGTCGCTTATCCCAGAGAAGTGAAAATCACAACTGTTTGCAATTTTTTGTAGATTCCGGTCACACATATATATATATATATATTTTTCGCATGAAAAACTATACTTTTTTAGCTATTGGGACAAAGAAATAACAGAGAAACTGAGAAAATGTTCAGCACTATAAAATAATAACAGATGCATTTTACGTGATTGAGTAAAAGATAATATTCTGGGAAATTTTAGCATACGTAGAAAGATTGCAAATACGATACTTCGTAATATCACTCACTCAGTAAATAAGCAAAAAAGATTTTATTAGTTTATATTTTTTTCTGACCTCGTCACTAAAATCGACTCAATCAAACGACAAAGATCATTGCATGGTTAAACAGAAAATAAACAAGCAGAATAGTCATTTTAATGAAAGACGCTCTAGGTAATAAATACGTTTTTTTTACTAACGATGATAAGCGTAATCATATTTAGGAAAACACGCTATTAGGGATGATATAAACTTTAGAACAAAATGATCGCTGAAGTTTTCGTCAATGACAGAAAATTTAGCACCGATATTTCCGAGAAAAATTCTACTACATCTAATTACATTTGAATTAATTACGGTAAATTTAAATAATAAAAAAATTAACTTAAAGAAACTATGAATTTCAATATCTTTTTACTTTTTTAACTCTTAATAAATGATGAAATTAACTCGGCCGAGCGTTTCAGTCAACCAATGACACTGCACCACATTGGTCATCGGTGATATAATTATGGTGCGCGTATATGTAGTCTGCTAAGTTCTTAGTTCATTAAGACGTTCGCTATTAATGTGTTCAGTTAAACCATGGTTTATTCATACTCTTGGATAATCTGTTTTTTCACATGTACTTTCTACTTACATTTAGGCACAAGTCAGTAAGTACCAAGGAAAATCTATTGTTATACTTATTGACCGGTTTGGTTATTTTTGTGGTTAGGATAAATAGTATTTATTATTGAACTTTTAGATTATCGAAATTGTGTTTCGCTGCTAAATTTATTATTTTATATTATAATCAGAATCGTTTAAACTTGTCTTTTTAAGTGTTTTTTTTTTTTTTAAATTATAAATGTTTTTTTTTTTTTCATTTATCGATGCATTATTTAAAATCTTTCGCCAGAAAACAGTTTCTTCTGTTAATTGCTATATAATTTTTTATTTCACTAAACTATATTGTGTTAAATCTGTTAGTTTTCTCATTTTTGTAACTGCATTGATATATAAATACATATATGTTTATGTCACATCTCTGTATACATTAGTGAGGGTAAGGTAATTATGATAGCCCTAATCAAAGAAAAAGAATCTGTTTTTCTCATATGATAGGTTTAGATAATGAGGCTGTTTGCACATTAAACCAAGAAAATTACTACAGTATAATTATCAAAATTCTGTTTTGATTTCTAGAAAAAAATAATATAATATAAAATATGGTGGTTTAGATAGAAGTTAAGAGTTTACAGTCAGTGTTGATTAAACTAAAATATTTAATTTTTAAATAGTTTAAACTGGCTACAGAAACTAGTAATTAAGTTTGTTATCTACATTTTCAAATGTAGATAACTATATTAAGTAAGTTAGTGTAACTAACTTAAGATTCTGTAGAATTCTGCAAAATATGGAGGTTGGATGGAAACACAATTGATTAGAAATAATGTTTGTATATCAGTTGTTATGGGGTCAATCCATTTGAAGTAAAAAAATATAAGCTGGTTGCTTGACCAATTTACTATATTTAAAAAAAAATTTATTTATGCAGTTTATCTGTGGCCACTATTTTTGTTAGAGTGCATACACCTATTTTTGTAATTGTAAGGGCTTATGGAAAAAGTCATAACTAAAAGACTGCTGGTCCTGGAATGATGAAACAAAAAGCAATTTATTCATATTTTCTCAATGTAAAAAATTGGTTCAGTGGTTTATTTACCTATCTCTCTTCTCTCTATGAGAAAATTACCAATAAAGTTGAACATGAAAAACTGAAATTTCACCATAATTCGCTCAACAAGCACATTATAACAAGTTGTTATATCGTGGCAAGTGTAACCCAACTCCAAACATAAGAAAATTTTCTTTAAACAAATTGTTGTAATGTGCTCCTTATCTGAATTATGGTGCTATCATTTTGGACATTTTGCAGTAGGACAATTTGCTTTACAGACTTGAAGGAGTGTAGCATTTCTTTGATGATATTATACAAAGAATAATCTTTGAAATTGAGACCAAGGCTAGTACTTAATTGGATAGGGAGTAAAAACAAAAAATCGAGAAAATACAAATTTAAAAAAAATTTTTTAATTAATTTTAAATTAATTTTTTTTTTTGTGGGACATGATTGATCAAAATAGAACAACCAAAACAAAAATCTAGATGACATTGTTAGAGATGTAATTGAAAATTCATATATGTTGCGCATTGTTAGTTGCAATTATATGTTTTCAAGGTTAAATTTTTTTGTGTTCACATTAAAAGAACCAACATGCAAATTACTTTGCTCTGAGTTTATTTATTGCGATTACCCTCTCGTCAGAAATCAGTTCTAAATTCTAAATAACCAGAAAATTTCTCTCCTAAAATCCATTAAATACATTCCTTGATTTAATGAATTATTAAAATAAATGGTACTTGCATATTAACTCCACCGCAGCGACAGCTTTATTTAAAAACAAAGTAGTCAATTGGATTTCGGTGGAAAATGAACAATCTCTTTATTAATTTTAATAAATGGTTATTTATCTTTATTTATTTTATAATTATAATTTAACCAAACTTAACCTATGCTCGCTTCGCTCGCTAACCTTGACTAATTAACACCGTAATTTTTTGAGTATTTATTTAATAAATTCAGTAATTATTGCAATTATTTATTATTTAAATAAAAACACTCCTGTTAATTAGTCAAGGTTACCGAGCGTAGGTTAAGTTTGGTTATATATTTATAAAATAAATAAATATAACCATTTATTAAAATTAATAAAGAGACTGTTTTGAATCTATGTTAAACTCTATATCGGCCTATTTTCCACCGAAATTTGATTGACTACTTTGTTTTTAAATAAAGCTGTAGCTGCGGTGGCATTAATACGTAGGTACCAAATAAATTTATACCAATTTTTGTTACGTTATGTAATTCATTATAAAAACTAAAAAAATATGTGTTTTCTCAAACAGGGTATAAGAGTGTAGAACATTTTAATAAAATTAAAGAAGAAATTGCTAGCAATCAAACCTGAAGCAGAAGATGCTTCACTAATTGGACCTAGAACAGTATTATCCATAAATATGCAGATGGCTTGAAGAGACCAATAGCACTCACCTCACATTCATTAACAGTGAGCGAGCAGAGACATCTAGATTGATCCTCAAATTAATGCTAGGTCCTCATATAGTTTGCAAACCAATAACAGTTATGTGTATTTTTAATTACATTCACATTTCTTATCTGAATTTGACTGTGAGATGTTATACAGACAAACACAAGATGATTGATTAATAATGGTTGTCTCATACAGTGTCCTATTGAATAAAGTTTCTGGTTACATGGATGAACACGAGAAATTCCAGTTAAATCAAGAAATATATTATTAGTAAAACAGCTTACAATATGAAAGGAGACAATCAAAGATATTTAGTTAAAGTTTTAGTAGATGCTTTATGATGTAATATTTTCCAATCATTGCAAAAGGTTTAGGTGCAAAAGGTTTTTGTTAAAAGATGGGTGTTTATTCAAAGGAACAAGACTAAAACATTAAAGTTTACAGGGGGTGGTTTTCAAAGAGCTCTACCTTGGTCATATTGGAACAAGAAAATGAAAACTAGCTCACTTCCATTGCTGTTGTAAGAACATCAAGATATAAGATCTTGCTGATTAAAAAAAGCAATAAACTTCATGAGCTCCTCTTGAAGATGAGTGATTTTCATGTGTAAAACCTAACATTCCATGGGAATTAATACTACTGGCCTGAAAAATATAATGGGCTTAATTATTTTATAATTACAGATCCTTTTAGCAAGTGGGTCAAAGTGATTCCAGTGACGTCAGTAATAGATTCATCATGGTATGTAGAGCAGTTTGGAATGCTATTTTCATCTTTTGGTTTTCCAATTATCGTAATATCTGACAGTGGCCCCCACAGTTCATCTCAGGTATTTTTACTGAGTTTCTAATGAACAGTGACACCATACCAGCCAGTATCCTGCAGTAAGCAAAATGTTTTGTCTGAGTGAAGTGTTATAGCGTAATGGAAATTGAACAGGAGAATCTTAAAACAAAATTAAATGTATTCTTTTTGCGAATTACAAAAACCAGGTCTGATGGGCTTTCAACATATAAATTAAATTTGGAAGGATTAAGCAAACACTATTTGATCTATTAAATAACAGAACGTGGAAAAAAAGATGTTGGTAGCAGAAAAGCTGACAAAAAATCAAGATGTAAGGTGCTGGCAGGGAATTATGAAGAGAAACAAATAACAAGAAGGGAAGTTATTTATAACATTTTAATTGACAATGGGAAAATTTGGAACAGTATATTGAACAGATTTTGAAGTCAGAGTTTCAGTGGAGAAAATTAATGTGTTGTTATTCTTTTTCTGTTTTAGATTATGAATATTTTGTAATACATAAATCTTAAGCAAAACTCGTAGTCTACCATTCATTATTATAATGCATTGTGTTTATGCACTGTACTGAATTAATTTGAAAGAAAACCAGTAGATTACAGACATTAAAATCATACTGCATGTGTCATACAACTTTATGTACATTCATCATACTAAAGATGAATGTAAATACGTCTTTGTAAATGTGTGAGCATTCAAATTCTAAATGATCTATTAATATGTTATCTTTATATAGAGAGACTATGTGTATTTGTGTATATGTACTGATCTGTTAAAACTATAAAACCATTGATCAATATTAATAATTCTTTTACCATTGTTTTTATTTAACTTTGATGATGTTTTCAAGCATAAATTTAAGTAATTCTGTTATGAGGTGAGGAGTAAAACTTGAACAGAATATGTTATATTTGATGTTATATTTATTCCATCCTGTAAGTAATACATAGAGCAGCTGATTTAATTACTATGTAAGAGATTGCTATGGAAATCCATCTGTAAAATTTAGAGATTACTGAATTTTATTTTGATAAGTCATTTGTCAAAATCAAGTTAATGTTCTACAGATATCAATGATTAATTGAAAGTTCTATTGCTTGGTAATTTTTATAGGTAGATAAAGATGTAATTAAATCAACATTATATGAAATTAAAGTTTTTACATCTTGAAGTGTTTTTTTTATTGAATGTTGCCTAAGAATTGTTTTGAGAAAAATTTAAATATGTGTTGGAAAAGATCTATAAGATATTACAATTTTATGATGGAAATTTTCATAGTAACCTCTGTCTATACCCTCTTTTTTCCCTCCCGTATTCCTCGTACATCTGGTAAAGGGGAGTGTCACACCGTCAGGCACCGAAATGCAGAGTGCCTACTGGCTCATTGCACAGAGGCGAGTGCCTGTGATTGAGAATCAGTCTCTTCTTAGCCGCAGAGATTGCTTCCACCTTCATCTTATCTGGTGATAGTGTAAGTCCCACCCCTGTCATCCAATCTTTTATTATCGTGTATGTTTCTCTTATTTTGTCAATGACCTTTCTCTTTGTATTCGCCTTGAGGACCAAAGCGAGTTGTCGGCGTAACCAACCATCATTACGCCCTGCGGAAGGGCAACTCGAACCATCGTAATTCAGGTTCCAGAGAATCGTTCCAAGTACTGACCCCGGAGGCACTCCTTTATGAAGGTTCCACAGAACTGTTTCTCCTGATACCCGACACTCAAGCCTGCACCCCTATAAGTGGAAACAAACCATTTGTCACAAATACAAAGTCACTTCATGGTCTCCAGGGTCACTGCACTGTGGTGATGTGAAAAATGCAGTTAAATGCATTTCTCACATCTAGAGTGGCAATGGTAGAGATTCCTCACTGCTCCCCTCTTGCAACTTTACCATCCACCTCACACCATTGAGGGTGGACCTTCCCCTGCGAAAGCCATACTGACTAGCAGAGAGTCTGCCCCCCTCCTTGACTGCCTGAGATATTCTGTGCTGGAGCATGCACTCCTGTATCTTCCCCAGAGCATCTATCATCACCAGTGGCCAGTAAGAAGAAGGGAACGCCAAATCTCCCAGGTTTCACAACAAGCATCAGCTGCTGGCGTTTCCATATCTCAGAGAATTCGCCTTCCATGAGGCAACTGTTGTTAACCTCAAGAAAAACTTCCACCTCAGCCTGAACCACCACCAAATTCGGCAGCTAGTCTGGACCTGATGCTTAGCCAGAGGTAATTGTGTTGCTTCCTTCAAATGTTCAGTTAAAGTGAATGGAGGAGAGGTCTCCTGTTCACTCCTGTCATCAGTTTTAAGCTCCTCTCCTTCAGGAAAGAGCCCGTCTATTATATTGTGAATCTCACGGAATCCTGAGTAATAGGGGTTCTAGGCCTTAAGGCCCTCCTTACCAGTATGTTGTAAGGCATCTGCCATGGATCCATTTCTACTTCCGAAATTAGTTTCTTCCAAGACCTCTTCATAGCTTCTCGGATGCATCTAACAAGATCCTTGTTGCATTCACAATATCTGTCCGTAAGCATATGTAAGGGCATCCCAACCCCATAGGAGGAAGACCTTGTGACATTACCGGTCGCCACACCACCCCCTCTGTTCCAAGCCATGATGGACTTTACCGGAGGTCGTCTTTAGACCCTCTAACTGATCACATCTCACATTCATCATCCAAACCTCAGTCGGGATGCCACCAATGTAAATTCCTCGTGTCTAAGAGCAGGGAGGTATGCCCTCATGTGTTTCCTAGCCCAGTGGCAGGCCTTCCTCTTTTCTGTTATTTCAGGGATCCACCACTATACTGGCGGGTGCCTCTTTCTGGAATACTTCGCAGTAGACTGGCACACACCGCCTCAATTGAATCCACTAAACAAGATGCCTTCTCCTCTGCTGTGCACCCTTCGCTTACTCTTTTGAGGTCAAGCACCAGATCCAGATTTTTTGGTGCTCCAAAAAATGTTGGAGGAGCACCACTAGATTCTAACTCCATTATTGTCTTTTTGACCGGCTGATGGTCACTACCTGAGAAGCCCTGCCACACCTGCCAGTTACCAATATGCATGGCCAGCTCTGAAGTCATAAACGTTATATCAACAGTAAATCCTGTTGCACCCTGCCTGAGTGTAAAAACATCTCCAGTATTCAGACAGATAAGGTCCAATGCCACAGACAGTCCTAACAGATCCCCAATGCATGGACCACACATTGAAATCTCCCACAATTAGTGCAGGGCGATGCATGAGGAGATCCCTTGCCATATCAGCCAGCTCCTCCTCAAACCTCTCGATTGGAATATTTGGCAATATATAGCAAGAGTAAAGATAGATCTTTCAGACTCTTGCCCTAACGTAAGTTTTTCCTAGGCAAACTTCTCTGATGGGTAAAGACTTGCATGTCCAGATGGCAGCACCTTCACCTCCTGTCAGATGCCACCCTGGTTGGGAGTGAATTACATACGGCTCGGAGACGAGCACAATATCCGTGCCCATCTCTGAGGCATATCTGGCCAATAAGTAATGTGCCAGTGCTGCGTGATTCAAGATAACAAGTATAATCTTCATTTTTGTTCTTTACTGTGGGCGGTCTTCAGCGGTAATTTCCTTTCCAGCTCCTCTAGACATGCTGTAGAGTCTGTACAGTGCCCCTCAACGCCACAGGACAGACATCTGGATGCCGCCCTGTGGCCCTTGCCTCCACAATTAAAACATGCTCCAGACCTGTCGTCACCATGGCAACCTCTTGCCGTTGGCCAGCCTCAAAACATCTTAAGCACTCCAGGAACTGCACTGTTGTATTGACGCAACACAAGACCATGTTGATGCATACGCAGCTCTTCTTTGCAATGCTACAGGAAGTCTGCTTATGTCTACCTTAGTGTTACTGTAGCCTGTTCTGATAGTGTATCACACGTTTTCCAGCAAGTCCATACCAGCCATAGACATAGATAAAAGTTTTTTATCTATGTCTTCCATTCTTATGTCGCATTCAAGATCCCGAATACGGAGTGCTGCTGTTTTAGTCCTCATATATACCAATACTTGTTAAAGGCCAGTAGTAGTAAGTAACTGCCTGTTAGTAGTGGTAGTAACTACCAGTTTTAATGCTCTAGCATTATTTTTATCTTTTACTTTGATCTCCATTCGTTCCCCTGATTTTCAAATGGACATTATTTCTGCTTTATCAGGAATCGTAACCCCGGTCCTGACGGTTTTAAGGAGATCAGCATATGAAGCTGTGTCTCAGTTCGATGAGTAAGCTGATCTTGAGACTCACTCCGCCAGACTGAGGAGATCTAGTGCCCAGTATTGTGATATAATAATTCTGCCCGGTCATCCTCCCTTCACACTGATATTTTATAAGCACAGGTAGCATACCTCTCACCGTAAATTTCCACCCGTATTGGTCTTATTTTTCCATGATTATTTTTTCTTATTTTACTGAAGACGTCAAGCAACGCCTGGGTAAGCTCGCTGCCATTGCAAGAATTCACATAAGCTATGTGGAATGCATTTCTTATCGACACCTGCTCTTCAGTCCTCACCCCGACAAGTTTGGCCTCCATAGCGGCTGTAAATACATTGCTCATCTGGATCCCTGAGGTGTTCAATAACCAAGCCACCTGCAAGTGTCTCATTGCAAGTGCTTCAAGAAGCTTATCTTCATTTATTTTACTAATATCAATGACTGCAATAATGTTCGCTACACAGTCCTTCCTCTGTGGCTGCCTGCTGTATGCATTTTGGTACACCTTCACCAGCCACTTTTTCGTAATGAATTCTGCCATGTCCTCAGCCAGGACTCCATTCTCCAAGCTATCCAGAATGGGACACCCAGTAGCAACAACAGGCTGGGTTGCCATTTCAATAGTCTTGTTCTTCTGCAGTGGGATGGAAAAGGAACTGACCACTCGTCATAAGTCCTTGACAGCATCCCATTTGACATTCTTATCCATGTTCTTTTTAAGTTCCCTGGCCAGCTCCTCCAGCCAGCTGAACACATCCCTTAAGTCGAGAGGGATACCCTCCTCCTCAGTGGACGATTGCCTCGTCTTGATCCTCTTTGCACCTTTCCTAGTCTCCATTGTCGGTCTGGGGAGTAAGCCCTCTGCCAATACGTCACCAGATAGTGTAACAGTAACAGCCTGGCAGGCATGTCCTCCCATGTGGAAATCGTAGGCTCAAGAGGAACTACAGTTGCCTTCTCCAGCTCTACCTCCATAACAGCGGGAAAAAATCCCCTTTATCTACTCTGTAGAATTTGTACTTCAATAGCAATAATTATCGAATGCCTGTATATAAATACACAGTACGAATCAAAACATTCTTTATCTTGCTAGTAAATAAAATTAATTATTTATTCCACAATGTTATCACTACCAGTAACGATAACCTGATACCTTACCGATACTAATAATAACCACCCCGGTTTGTAATCGACTTAATACAATGGATTCACTAACACGTAACAGTGGCAGTAAGAGAATTGCATACCCTATTGCCAATGGCAATACAGTCGCTAAACAAAAAAAAACTTAATAAAAAGTAATCCATCTTCCAAAAATCAATCTTCTTTAGAAAATACTCCAGATAAATTCCACCAACCAATTCATAATGTTCAAATCAGATAATTAAACCACGAAACCAATAAACACAAGAAAAAGCCCAGATCACACCAAAAACACATCTGTACTCACCTGATACTCTAACTGGACTCTCTCTTTCTATACCTATATAATGATATATAATTAAAATTATGTTATAAATTTCTGTGCTGCTTTTTATTTTCATGTTATTTGCATTATTCACAATTGAAGCAAATGCTCATTATTTCAATTTTTTTCAATTATCATGAATTGTTTAAATTCAGCTTATTTCTATTATATTGTTAGTACAGAATTACACATGAAAAGTTAAGTGTGGTGTAGCAATACTTATAGATGAATTAATTTTAATCAGACTTAGCAATTTGTGTGATTAAAATCTGAGTTCACTTAAAAAACATTTGGAAGTTTCTACTTTAATTTTGAATGTGAAACACACTTTTGATGTATAAACTGTGGATGGATGCTTACTATTTGGAATTACATGTGAGGAACTTAACTGTTTAATTAAAACATTTCTTGAAATTGTTCAAATAAAGTTTCACTCCCTATGTTGTGGGGAGGACAAGTTTTGTAAAAAAAAATTTAGTGAAACATTTCAAGGGACAAGAATTTAAATAAAATATTAATCATTGACCTTTTTATTCTTAACTGAAGGTATCCTTGTGGGTAAAAAGGTAAGATCTAGAAAGTTTACTGCAGTTTATAGGATTCAAAGAAAAAATACCTAATTGTGTTTATGCCAGGCTGGAGGTCTAATGCAGAGAATTATTGCACCCTTCTGGTCAAGATATTACCAATATTCAATCGTTCTATTTTGTGTTTCTCTTCTGTTATTCAATTAAAATTTATTGCTAATTTATTTTTGTTTTCAGGAGCCCAGTGGAAACTAAATTTTATGATATTTTAAATGTATCTCCATATTCATCTGTAGATGAAATAAAGCAGGCTTATCGTAAATTGGCTAGGAAAGTGCATCCAGATAAAAATAAAGATCCTAAAGCTTCAGAAGAATTTGCTGAATTGAACAGAGTTTATGAAGTGCTGAGTGACTCTGAAAAAAGAAAACGTTATGATCGGTGTGGTGAGAGTTGCATTAAAGATGAAAAAGGAAGTGGTAGTGTTGATCCCTTCTCTAGCTTCTTTGGATTTCACTTTGGTGATGAAAGCGAACAGCAGCGTGAAACTCCTAAGGGCGCAACAATTGTTATGGATGTATATGTTACATTAGAGGAATTATATTCTGGCAATTTTATAGAAGTAAGTTTTTCATCTTCATTTTTTGTATCAACTTTATAAAAAGTTGTCTCTGAATTAAAGCTCTTCTTCTCAGATTTAGAGACAGTAGCATGGCTGGTAGAACTATCAAACCTTTATAAAATAATAAATTACATGAGAATATGATGGGGCTAATACCTTGAATCTTGCAGGTGTAAAAGTAAATAGATTCCTCAAAGGTATAGAAGTTATAATTGCCCAATAGAATATAGCAGTGTTGTATTTCCTTTCCTGGGCATTCACTCTGTAATTATAAAAATAAAAAGTTGCAATAAAAAATGAATTCATCATGATGAGTTCAATAATAATATTTTGTATTAATGTTTATTTATAACAATGAATTTTTAATTAAGTCAGCAAAAATGATCATTCTGTATGAGTTATTGTTATGGAGATATCAGATCTTTATAAAAGGCATTAACATTAAAAAGTGAAAATGTATAAGTGTAACTAGAGATTTAGCAAATTCATTAAAATATTCATTTTTAATAGTTCACCATATTTCAAAATCTGAGTCTGTTTATGGATTTGGCTAGTAATAGTTGGTTATAGGAAGACTTTCAATATCAATGCTCTCTATAAATGAGATCATTCTTTGAGTTTATCTATAAAAAAATTTCTTTAAAAAAAATACCTCTTAAATAAAGTTCCTGGCATTTATTAAACCAGTCTGTATACATAAAACTGAACAGGATAAATTTTTTTCTTTATTTGACTGTCCATTATTTAAATATTTATCATTATACTTGATCACAATTAACATTTAATTTATTAATAGTATCAGTTAAGTAATATTAACCACCAGATTTGGTAAAAAATAGTTTTTTTGTAGAAGCATTTTTTTGTAAACTTGCCACATCTTTAACTTTAAAATTGTATATATTATTTTGAAGATTAATTTTTAATAATACTTGGTTGCTTTTATGTAACTTTCTCTTCTGATTGTGACTGTTATATAGTCAGGAATATGTAAATTTAGGTATTGAACTAAGATGAAGATGTGACACTGACACATTCATGGAAGTCCTTCTTTAAAAATGTTCTGTATTCTTAATTAATTAAATTAAGCAATAATAATAATATTTGCATTAACTTTATGTAATTTCCTTTTCCAATCATGACCATTGGTCATCAATCATGGTCAGAAATGTGTAATTTTTAAATATTTACTAAGCTGAAGATGTGACCTTAATTCACAGAAGTCCTCGTTTAAAAATGTTGTGTTCTTAAATTTTTACCAAATCTCTAGATCTGGTGAAATACTAATTAAAGTAACCCAATAATTAATTATATGAATAGATTAAAAGGTTATAAAAACTATACATATGTAAAAAAAATTACCCACACTTTTTGTTTTTCAATTTATTTACTCAAAGGTAGGTAGAAGTTCAACATGCACACCATTTTTCTAGGACATAGTCATCTCCTTTATCACTGCACTTGACCAGTGGTCCACGAGCTTATGTATTCCTTCCAAGAAGCAGGTTTTCAGTTGGTCATGAAGCCACTTTTGCAACATTTCTGCACGTCTTAAGTCTGTAAAAATTTGGCGACCTCACAAAGCATCCTTGAGCAGCTTAAACAGGTGAAAGTCAGAGGGAGCAAGATCTGGGTGGGCTGTAGGGAGGGTGTTCCAGTACCTCAAAATTAAACTTGTTGATGGTTTGAATGGTGTAGTGAACATAGCTCCCTCTAAGCTGCATGGGTTTGGTGTGGGCTCTGGTATGATGTATGGCATCCAGTAGTTGAGGAGTTCAGAGAGTTGGTGGCTGAAAGTGTGATCACCAAGATGCTTGAGTCAGAGGCTGCGTGGAATGCCGTAGCTGTCATGGTGGAGGCCATTGTTTGCGATAGGGAGGCAGAAGAGAGTGAGTAGAGGTTCTCTGATCCCTGTTTGTCCCCTGCATATGTTTGGTTGTGAACCTTAAGAACTTTTCTTTATAAATTGAAGGAATCGTCTTAAGCGTGTTATCATTTGATTATATATATTTAAAAAATGGGATGTATTCTTTGGGTGCCACTGTAATTTGTGTTGCAGTGGTGCTAAGTGTCGGGCAGCTAGTTATAGTTTTTTGTGTTTAAGTACAAATGGTGTAGTGGTGGTGTAATCATCCCAGATTGCAATGTCTTTTTTTTGGTGTTGGTTGTATTATGTAATTTAATGCTTCTGCGTGTTCTTTTTATCTTGCTATATTAAAAAATAAAAAATGTGTTGTATAATTTGGGTGCTACAGTAATTCATATTTCAGTGGTGCTAGCGTGCATGTTCTTATCATATCGTGCAATGTGTGTTTATATTGTGTATCATATCGTGCATGTTCATTTTATCATAAGACGATAAAAAAAAAATATGTGTTGTATACTTCTGATGCTACAGTAATTTGTATTATTGTGGTACTATTGTGTTAAGATTGTAATGGTTGTATAATATATGTGTTGGGTTCATCAGGTATAATGTTTCTGCTTCTCGTTCTTCATTATTCCGTGTAAGGGGGACAAAAGTGTGGAGCATAACATTGTTCAGTATATGAAAATTGTACTGAACAATTATTTGCCATTTGTGGCTGAAAATTATTCAGGGTGGCCGTGTGTTGCAGAGCTGGTGACACCCTGCAAGAGGTCCCCACCTCTTGCAGGGTGGGGACTGAGTTATGCTTAGAAAGTGGATCCGGTCTTCTCCTGGTACAATTGTAAAAAAAAAAGCTGCATGGGTGTGTGGCTGTGCAATAATTTTAAAGGTATCGCAAAAAATGCACAGAGAAGTTTATTTACCTTGCATCTACAATCAGCAATTGTAAATATGCTAGGGGTATAATCAACAATACATTTAGTTGAGACTACGTAGTAGCATATACTATGACTTTCTTACAGAAGTTTATATCTGCTATTATTAACAATAAAAATATCTGTTGAGGTTTAAATGTAAAGGAAAAGATTTCTGAATGAATCAGAATATAATAGTCTGTCATTAATCACGATTAACTGTCAAAATCTGTCAACTGATTTATACGTACTTATTAAAAAACGTAATACATACATATTGGAATGATGTAATATGTGTTAATGATAAAAATAAATACGCTTGGAAGTGTTAAAGAATATTTGATATTGAATATAAACATTTCATTTCCTTTTCCCATGGCTGACCATGAATTCTAATTTTTTTAAAAAGGATAATACCTCAAGTCATTCCATTTAAACAACTAAACGTGCTGTTTAGTATAAGTAAACATTACAAGGTATGCTCACACTACAAAGTGCATGTGTTATACACACATGACGTCACAACATAGAATATTTGAATATAGAACAGTTGATTCATATTGGTAACCAAAGAATACTTTGTTACACGCATAGATTATGAAAAGAGACTACGCATGCCACTGCTTGACCAAACAACACTGTGCATGCAATACAAGCACATGACATTATAAAATGTATTCACATATAAGTATGCGTGAGCATATCTTGTAATGTTTACTTGCCTTGTATGTATGAGTTGTTTACAAATTAATCAACACGTACGAGTGTTGGTTTTTTATGACTCACTGCATAAGTATGGTACTTAGGCTAGGTACCATATGTAAGTTATATTGGTTTTATGTCTGGTGGAAATATAGTATTTATTTTTATTATTTGTTTTAAAGTAATATAGCATTATATTGTAATAGTAATTATATTGATAATTTGTTCTTAAACATTCAATAAAAATGTCTAAACAAGGAATGTATAGTAAAAAAGCTTGCATATCATTTAAAAAGGAATGACTTTTCAATATTAAAAGAAACTGATGCACCATCTTCAGATAAAAAGGAAGCTGTAAAATTAAATTAAATTTTTCAATATGATGAAGTAACTGGGAATGTTCTATATATTTTTCATACAGAAGCAAAATCTCTGGGAGAATTTAGTCTGGAAAAAGGATGGGATTCATGGAAATTAGATTGTTTGAAACATCATTTAATTAAAAAATCACATACAAAAGCAGTAAATAAATTGAAACATTTGAAAAAAGGTCAAATTTTAAAAATGTTAATGGAAACTTCTGAAGAACGTCGATTTAAAAAGGAAAAACAAGAATGTAAATATCCAGATTATGATTTGATAAAGATTGAACACATGATACTGGCGATAAAAATCAATGCATCAGTTAATTTCGTTATTGACATACATCAACACAAGGAAAAATTTATTAAACTACCTCAAAACTGAAGAAGCAAAAATTGTGTTTAAATTTGTTGAATGCATAAGCTCTACTCATAAAAAATTTATTTAATGAAGTAAGAAAATCTAGTCATACTCATATTGTAGATGAAATTGCTGTTATTTCTATACAGAAGGTGCTAATTTTGTATTTTAAATATTGTGTTGACAATTAAATAGTTAAACAATTTTATTACAATACTTCTTTTAATATTCAAAAAATTGTAATGTTTACAAGTGATTGAGCCATTGTTATGCTCGGGTAGAAAAATGGGATAACAGTAATTTTCAAAAGAGAAATATCACATTTATCTGAACCACTGTGTAGCACATAGAGAAGATTTAGGATTAGATGATGCATGGAAAAATATATCTATTATAGGATATAGAAAATTTGATTAGAACTGTGTAATGTTTCACTGAT
Source organism: Lycorma delicatula (assembly GCF_047948215.1). NCBI lineage: Eukaryota > Metazoa > Arthropoda > Insecta > Hemiptera > Fulgoridae > Lycorma > Lycorma delicatula. The sequence goes on along the minus strand of NC_134456.1, from coordinate 110,763,036 downwards.
CTAGCATCAAAAAAAAATTCTGAAAAATTAGCTCAAATATCAGAGCATGATGTTATATCATTTAAACCTTAAATGAAGTTAGATTATTAAACAGGTATTTCACAATTGGTGCGTTAGTAAAAATTATGATACATTAATTGAGTATTGTAAAAGTCAGATAGCAGAATACAATGACCAATTTATAAATATAGTAAAAAATTCTGATAATTCACAATATAAGGTAGTGATATTTACTCTGAAAGATGTGTTAGACGAGCTTACATCCGTGTTTAAATATCTCCAAAAAAGTGATTTAACAATATTGATGCTCATCAGTATGTAAAAATTAACTAACTAAAAACACAATATTTGGGACACCTAATCTTTTGAAGTGACACTGTAAGAAAAATATTATCGGAATGTCAAAATGATATTGATACATCAGCTATAATTCATTTTATTGAACGTTAATGTTTACACTTAGAGAACAGATTTCCAGATGAAGAATTAAAAATTGGCAAACGTTTGATAATGAACTTATAAATTCAGGAAACAATTTTGATTTTGGAAGACAGAATATAATAAACAACTTTCCAAAAGAATTTATGGCAAAAAACCATTGATGTGGATAAAATATGAAACAAATATTCAGAATTGAAATTTACAATTCTAGAAAAAGCAAACTAGAATTGTTACCTAATTGTTTTTTCGTTTAAATATGTATACATATATGAATATATTGTATAATTGATACATATGTATATAATGACAATAAAAAATTTTTTACATATTGATTTTTTAATAATATTTTTTTGATCGCAATTGATTTCTGTGTGCGCAGCTCTAAAAAAAGGTAAAAAGGAACTTTGCAGACCAAAGCCATGTGCAGACAGGCTACCTTGGATCCATTGTACACATACGTTATGGAAGCCTAACTTATAGTTGATTTGATGGGCTGAACCTGACTGATGTTCAAAGAAGATGCTACCTCATCAATGGTAACTCACCTATATGTCAGAACCATCTCTCGTACTTGCTGAATCTTGACCATAGTGGAAGTTGATGAGCATCCTACTCCCTCTACATGCGTCATACTCATCCTGCCATTTTTTAACTTCTCAATCCATGAAAAAACACTTTTAACAATAAAGCATTGTTTCCATATTACGATAAAAGAGTGTATTGAATTTCAGCTCCTTTCACACCCTTCTACCAGAGAGATCGGATCACTGTTCATTGTTCCTCTTGGTGCAAACTGCTAGCGGATCAGATTTGTTTACATTGATATAGCTGGAAGGGAAATGACACAATCAGGATCAAATTTTGCACACGTGATTGCAGTAATACAAACTCTGAGCACACATGTACAGAAGGCAGTATGACAACCTCAAATGTGTATTGTGACAAAAGTGTAGATAATAGGACTCACCCTTTTACATAAATGGTTATGTAAGTATGTAGTACTGAATATATATTCATTAGGCAAAGATTTTGTAACCATATTACAAACTGCAAATTGTACTTATAAGCAGACATTTATTTAGACCACTTTTTACTAATGATGAAATATGGGCAGAAGTTTAAAAGGTTAATGAAAAGATTGGTAAGATAAAATCTAAGCAGAAAAATGAAAGTTAGAATTTTAACTACTCATAGTTTTAGGCCTAGAAGTTACCTCAATAGAAGATTCAGTTAAAATGGAATAAGTAATTTAAAAAAGGACATGATTAAGAAACAGAAATGTTCAATAAAAAGGTAACACCTGGTAGAAAACCTTGAACATTGAGAATTATACACAAAAAAAAGATGGATGAACATAAAAAAGTGTAAAGTCAAAAGATGATGAGAATGGTAAAAATTTAATTAATGGGAAGATTAATAGAATATTAAAGACTGCTTGAAGGAGAGATGTTTTGAGACAGAGATGCACATGTTTAGAAAGATAAGAAGAAGCTTAGAGAACTGCTAGTATTCAATAACTAATATTACAAAGAGAAGAAAGAACTAATTGATGATAACAGTAGGGCTGTGCAGAGATGAGAAATCATCTATAAAGGAATAGGAAGAATTGATGATTTCAGAGGAGTATCCACACAATGATTTGAATTTGATAAACCACGTAAAGGTTAGAATAAAAAGGAGGAATTGATATATTGTTTGAATTATTGTGCTGTCTTTGAGAAGTATGATTGAATAAGCTTTAGACATTAGTATGCAATATTTATGAAATCTGATAGATATTCTAGAATTAAAAAAAAATGTAATATAATTGTTATAGCAGCAAGCAAGAGTGAATAAATGTGAAAATTATCTATCACACCATCAGTTAATGTCAACATTCATAAAAATTGCTAGGATAATTTTTAGGTAAATTAGAACATGTAGTCGAAGGTACATTAAATGCAAAAAAAAGTTCAGTTTCAGATAAAGGCATGGGTATAAGATAAGTCATTCTCTCGTTTAGATTAATTTTAGGAGATTGAAGTAAATAAACTGATCTACTTGGTATCCATTAATCTGGAGAAGAGACTTTATAATGCAGAATAGAGTGAAGTGTTTAAGTTATTTTTTAAGAAATTTGGACTGAAATATAGGGAAGAAGATCTGTATAAAAATAACTTAGCTGTGATAAGAGTTGATGAAGAAAAGGCAAATTTTCATCCAAAAAGAGTATGGTAAATACAGAAAGAAATGTAAAGTAAAAGCAGTGAAAATTAGAATACAACAAAAACAGATGATAATTGTGGGTGAGGCTATATCTAAACATTAAGAGATAAGAGATGGTACAAAATAGTAAGTTATGGAGAATTGTTATTCAAATTGCTAACAATAAAAACTTTTTTAATGAAATTTTGTTTAATTTAAAAATATTATTTTTTTTTTATGAGAATGTAGGCTAACACTTTCTTGTTAGCCTAGCACCTTGTTTGAATCTAATAAATAAAACAAAAAAAGTATCAAAATTCTTTTGCTTGTTTTTTTTTTCGTTTTGGCTTACAGAACCAATTAAATTGTATATTGTACTGCTGCAATATTTGTAGTGTATTGTGGTTAATGTAGCTAGTAAAGTAAAGTTTGAATAAAATTATTTTTACTAAGAGAGAGACGCGAGTATATAACCCAGAGTTTAATTTTTGCTTAAATAAAAGAATCACAAATTTTAATGCAAATCATTTTTGCCTGTTTAGAACATTTAAAAACAAGTTGAGTTCTAGTGAAACAAATAACTTTTTTAATTTGATGTTTGTTTTATATTAGATAACTCGTAATAAACCAGTCATGAAACCGGCAAAAGGTACAAGGAAATGTAATTGCAGGCAAGAAATGACAACCAGGCAGTTGGGACCAGGCAGGTTTCAAATGTTACAGCAGACTGTGTGTGATGAATGCCCCAATATCAGGTAGGTGTACGTATAAGTTCATGTTCACTTTCTTGTTACCAGTAGATGTTGTTCATTTGTACTGATTGGTTGTAATAACAAATATTAATTTATAGTATAAATTATAAATGATTTTATATTCTCATAAATCTTTGTTTAGGATGCAACACTTATAAAATATTACCAGTTGTTACCTGACATTCAGATTTTGGTATTTAGTTAATGTTGAATTACAGGGCTATATATGAATAAACAGTTAAGGAAAAAAATATTCATTCCTATTGAGTCATCTAAACTTGAGTTCACTGCCCAATTAAAAAAAGAAATGATAACCAGTAAAGTTAAAGTTTTATTAAATTTTATTCATCTGATTTCTTACAGAACAAATTAAACATACTGTATGTAAGCTGCTGTACTGTTGCAAACAATATTTATACTATTGTTAATATAGTTTAGTGAAGTAAAGTTTATGTTTTACATTTTCTTTTCTGTTTAATGTTTTAATAATCTGTAAAAATCGACATTTTATCATTGACATCATGGAATTTAAAAATACATAGAAAGAGATAGATCATCAAAGTTCAAGCTACTCCAAGTGTATGTTTCTCAATATCAAGCCTGAAAGTTAAGTGTTACATAGGTTTTCATAATGACTTTTAAGTTTTCTTTTTTTTTAGTATAATATTTTATATATGAATCAGTTTATACAATATGAAATTATCATTCAGTACAAATAGTTGTATCATTTTTAAAAAGAAAAAGAAAACTAAGTTATTTTCATAGTGATATATTTCAACATATTTGTCTTAATCTATGCAAATTATTGCTCTATTATTGGCTGTAAAATTTGAGATAATGAATAAATTTTTCTTTTTTTTTACCTCCATAAAATATTACAAAACATTCATGAGAAAATAATTAGAAAGATTTTTTTAAACTCTTACTGTGAAAAATAATAATAGGTAAATTACCAATTAATAAAAGTGAACCAGTTTTGTAGTATGGCTTTGTTTAATTTTTATAAAAAATATTGATTTGCAATTTTACTAATTTTTATTATAAAATAATTAGAAGAATGAATGGAACTGTACAATTCATTTTTTTAAATATTACATATAAAATTCTTTGTTGTCATCATTCCAGTCACGTGTCAGATTTGACATTCTGCTGTGGAAACCTAAATTTAAATTATTTTTTTCAAATTTAAATTATAAATATTAATACAGCAACAACTAAACAATTTATGCTAGGTACTGTATGAGTGTTTTATACATAACTTTTTTTTAAATTTGAATTTCTTTGATGTATTGAAAGTGATAATTAGATGTAATAATTTACTTCATTAAAGTATTAATTATTTATACTATTTCCTGTCTTGGAATTCTATTGACTTTCTAGTGGACTGCCTTCTCTTGATGAAAGATAGGTTTTGCATTTGCTTGCGCAGGATTCAGTTCACAGAAAAAAATTAAATCTACAACTCTATTATTATAAATATTTGTTTAATTTACTGCATATGTAACAAACAATTTCAAGCAATGAAAATTAGAGATAGAGTTGTGTACAATTTCCATAAAAACTTCTTTTTTTTTAATTTTGAACAGTGATTCTTCTTCAATCTTGTAGACGGTTTTTTTTTTTTTATTTATATGTATTGTATGAATGAATTTTATAAAATATTCAGAAGACAAGAATTAAACCAAATAAAATTTGTAATGTTTACGTTAAAATATTTTTTTAGGAAATTTTGCCTCAAGATTCTATTCCACCTAATAAATAAATCTGATTTCTGGAAGAGCACCACATAGTTCAGCTTATCTAAATTTAATTAAGGTGCACATTTTCAATTACTGGAACTGTAATTTAATTTTTTTCTTTTCTGGGTATAGTGATGTATGCTGCTTTAGATTTAAAAGTTAAGTATATAGATCGATTTTAAAAAAATCCAAATAAGATTGTATTTTTTGTTTTTTGCCTTAAGGAGACATTAAAAAAAATTGTTTACAGAAAAAATAATAATTTAATAAATTGTAAATCTGTGGAAAAAAAATTATTTCATGTTCCCAAATCCAAAAAATATCTTTTGTCAGATGGACATTTGTACGTATGTATGTTGGACCTGTATTTGGTCTTATAACTCTGGACCTCATTGACTGATTTTCTTCAAAATTGGTATACAGGTACTACCTTCAGGGATGGGGGGAATAATTTATTAAAATTTTACAAAAATGTAAAAAGGTTGGGAAAATTTTGACCGAAATAAAATTTAAAATCTTTACCGGAGGTTTTTAACAAAATATCTATCATTCTTAGCAAAGTTAACGATTTTTTATCAAGATCATAAATTACCAAAAATTTTACCTTCTCCCAAAAAAGTGGTTTATATATTTTCTTTTTTAGAAAAGGAGTAATTAAACTTTTTTGTATTTATATTGTACATTAATAGGCCTTCATACCAGTATAAAGGTATTTGCCCATCCCACTCCAAGTCTGTGGTAACAAAAAATATATTTTTCATTTTTATAAAAAAAAAATTATTTTAAATTGAATTCATCTTGCAGGTTACCCATTGAATTTAAAATGTAAAATTTTAATTTTTGAAAGCTTTACGCTTTAATATTTTTGTGAAAAAAATTATTCAAAATGTTTTACTTCATTCCTAAAAAATTACAACTTTGTTTATTTAGAATTATTTTTGTATTTTCTTAAAAATCAATTTTACCAGAATGCTTCCTCTTGATTATGGGAGCCCCCAAATGAATATATATATTTTTTGCAATTTCAACTATTAATGCTCAAAATATATTTTGTTAAACAATAGTCACTAAAATAACATAATACCCCTCCACTGTTAGAACTCCTACATTTTTAACAAAAAGGGAAAATTTTTTTTTAATTTAGATTTTAATTTATTTAAAATCACTTTAAATGAACATTTTAATAATTAAAAAACTCCTCCTGATGCTTGAGCCAGTAATTTTTTAAAAAAGTAAAAATTTTTTTAAATTGTGATGCTAATATACTAATATTAAAAGTTTTGGTGTTTTTAATAATAATTTATTCATTAATTTGTCAACATAATGTTAAAATAGAATTTGTCAGTCATAAAATAGATAACAAATAAAACACAATGTATGTAAGTTAAAGTATACCTAGAGTCATTAAAAACATACATAAAATAAACAAATGTGACAATATCAAAATTCAGTAATTTTTTCGCACTCAGGAATTCATTCATTGAGTAGAATGGGTTCTCAACTAACTGTTTATGCAGCTTATTTTTAAAAGCCTTAAAAGGTAGCATCTGCACTATCAAAGGAAATACATGCAACAAATACATATACCTTTTGCAGCCCAACTATTCTTCACAATCTTCAGCCTAACCAATGGTGGGTACAGAGTTTGTTTATACTTGTATCATACCCATGAAAGTTGGATCTCTTATTGCAATTATTTTAATTGTTTTTTATGGAAGCATTGTGTAATATATGTACTGATTAATCGCAGTCATGATTTTTAATTTAATAGGTTTGCAGTGTTGTTCCCATTACCCTTATTCAACATTATTCTTACAGCCCTCTTTTGATAAGATAAAATATCTTTAATATGAACTAACTGCTCAGATATAAATACCATAATTAAGATGACACTGAAATAGGCTAAAATAAATCATGAGCAAACTGTTAATTGTCAAGCTGTATTTTAATTTTCTAATCACAGAAACTATCCTTAACAATCTGCAACACAAATGTTAAATGTAATCCTTCTGTGTGAGAGTGGAATCTAACTAAAATCCCAAATATTTCACCTTATATACAACATTGGTCTAGTCTCTCAAACTAAAGGTCATAACCTGGATCTTTTCAAAATCAGATCATTCAGAATCAAACCATTAAAAAAAATCATCTCTTTACGCCAAGAAATTTAGCTACCTGCTTTTCTTCTAATTTTCATAGATTTGAATTAACCTAAAAAAAGAGTTATTTCATCAGCACAGAGCACCAGAGATAGCGAGAGGTAAAATGATAGACATTTATCGTAATAAAAAAAGCAAAGGCCCAGTGTAGAACCTTCTCAGACCCCAAATTTATTTTCCCTAGGCTCAAAGAGTAGACCATTAACATTCACCACCTACCTTTTGACCATAAATATGACTGGAGTAGCATCAAAGAATGCTGCTTAATTTCATACAGTAACCATTTCTTTATCACAAGATTATATGAAACTATATATCAAAGGTTTCTGACAAGTCAAATGTTATTTTTGAAGACATCTACAGTCTGATCAACTACATACTCTTGAGCATTGACTGTCGACCTTCCTGCAGAAAAACCAAATTTTGTGAAAGAAGTCAGATTATAATGAGAAAATGATGAACAACCTGTCTGTACATTACATCTTCAATAATTTTTTATATGATTGGAATTGCTTACTGGCCTGTAATTGTCAGGCTGCTGTGATTATTTTTTTTTTAAATTGGTACAACTCTAGTAATCTTAAGTTTATCAGGAAACACTCCAGAGGAAAATACATAATTTATTTAGTAAGTCAATGGATTCAGAATCATAGCAATATTCTTTTTCTAAGATGGTTGGAGAACCCATAAAAATTGTCTTTTTGAATGACAGAAATCCATTTTTACTTCAATAATATCTTCTTCAGCAACTAAACTCCAATCAAGTTCATTATTTACTTGCCTATTAAATAACCTAAATATAACTATCTAATTTATCATTGTATTCATTGAGAGTAGCATTTGCCATATTAATAGCATTACTAATAACACTCATTTAATTTATTAGGGGTCAGAAGTATATAAAATTGCTTACCTATATATATATGCTTACCTAATAATTACCTTCAGTTTTAATTAACTCCCATTCAGTTTTACACATTTTAACAATTTCATAATGTAATTTGTTTAAGTCTCCTTCACCATTTCTAGCTGTTTCCCATTAATACTACTTATTCAGATTCCTGTATCTCTTCTTGAAGAGCTCTAGACTAGATATCTTAGCCAGATCACACAACATCAAAACCCGATCTTTAACTGTCTTCAAATGATTATTATACCATTTAACTCTGAATGATTTAGGTCTGTTATTTATTCTTATGGGAAAAGAGACTTTTAATGCCTCACATAAAAATTTAGAGAAACATTCAAATCCGCCAGCTGGCTCACATGAATCAACCAGTCTTAACAGGTCAAACTTAGGAAAAACTGTGAAAATTTGATAAATCTCTCATCTTTAAATGTTGGAAAACAGTGGCTTTTATTGGTTATGTTTTTCATCTTTAATTTCAACGTTTCAATAAAAATTAAAATAATAACCACATTGGTCAGAAACAACAAGATCAACCACTTGCATTTTGTAACTACTTAACAGCAAATCTATTTTGTAGCATATGAAAATCTCATACCTGACCAGGATTCCAACCTGGGACCTCCAAATGAAAGGCAGAGTGCCATGGAAAACTTTGGAGGAACTAGAAGTAATGTAATCAGGTCTCCTAGAGTTGGCTATAAACGAGAGACATATAAATTATAGGATTTCAAGAAATCCCCATTCCTGTCACTCTTTAGTTATTCTTATTAAAATCTTTATTTAAATCATTGCTAAGGACAGTATTACACTTTTCCCTTTCCAATTCACTTAAACTTTCATCAAGATCTTGTAAGATCCAAATTCCCATGTGGTAAGTGATACAGTGATAACACTACCAAATTTAAATCTCGATGGTGTAAACAAAGTACCTCAAAATCCTTTTCAGTGCCAACATTACCTAAACTTATCTGAAACTTATGATTATTCCTAAGCAGTATACATGAACCCCCATTTTTAAAAAGTGAATAAGAAAATGAGATTAAAATGTAACCAGAGGGTATTTACAGCTCAATCTCACAAGAATCCAACCAGTGTTGACTGAAACACAAGACATCTGCTTATAGACATAGCAAAACTGCTCAAGAACCATATGTTTATTACTTAAAGACTGAATACTTGTACCATTTAAAAAATTACCACTCTTATGGTTCATTTCATTAATTCCTTCCTGGTGTGATAACACATTTTTTATAAACAATTTTCTATACAAATTTTTTTTTGGTGAAAGTAATTCTACCAGTTTGCAGCCACCTATCCAAATCTATGTCAATTTATTTTCATTTATTTCTTTTTGTAGACTAGATAATTTTACCCTTCTTTGTTACAACTTTCTAAAATCACTGGTTTCTTGCCACTTCTCAAGGGAAGTCATTTTAACATTGTTATTACTAGATGTAATCAAATCCTTTTTTAATTCAGTTTTATGTAAATTTAAAATACCAGGTTTGCTCGTTTTCTTAATCTTACATTATTAAAATTAAAAATTTTATATCGTGCTTCAAAATGAATATCAGGGCTTTAAAGTTATATAATGTTTCTTAAGTTTTACTTAAATTGATAAATTATACATGAAACAAAAGAGCAACAACTCAACAGTTTTTGCTACAAGTGTTCAGTGTGAGCACCATTTGACACACGGAGGAATTCCTAATTCGTGGCTAAAAAAAATATTTTAACAAAAAAATAAAATAAAGGATTTATTATCACACCACAAATCCTTCTCTGAAAGACCGGATATTAAAAAACTCGACAAAACATACAAAAACCATCAAATTTCACTTTTCTATTAGGGCTCATAAATACATATACTGTTCTCATTATCTCTTGCTTTATTTTGCTTGAACATCTTGGCTTCAAAAATGAATTGCCTAACTTGATCGGTGAAGCTGGCAGTAATTTTCTTTTCTTTTTTTTTACTAGTAATCTTACTTTAGTGAAAAGTTATTTGTTTATTTAAGTAAGAAATTAGTTTAAAATAGAAATCTACAATTAGATTTAATAACGCTTTTGAGTATAATGTTCGTCATCAGGCCCACTTCATTGATCTTGTGATCTACACTTTTTTATTTATATCCTATGTTTTGATGACAACGATTATAGTAAATCCCATTTTATCGAGATGTTAATATTTAGTTAACATTGAATATGTATAGTAGTAATAATGGTATATTAAATATCTAAATGACAAACTACTATAAACGCAGTTCAGCCATTTAATTTGACTGCTGGTCAGTTATTGGACTGCATATTAGTCTATAATAAATCATATTTGACCTTGATTACCAAACATTGTTCATTCAAGAAAACGTAATTTCACTAAACTGAGTAGGCTCTCAATTTGTTTTTTATTTATACATTAAAGCCTTAATTTAATGTTTACAAAATGGACCTTCTTTATTTTGTTGACAAAGTTTCTTTGAAAATCCTGTTGTAATTTTTTCCAGATAAGTTAAACATAAGATTTTGAAATGAGAATTATGTTGCATATGTAGACAACTTGGTAATATTTTCCATTTTTTATTATCAAACTGCTTAGTACAATTTTACATTATTGTAGTACAATAATGTTCACAGCTTGATATTCTATATTCAAAATAATTCAATATTGAAATTCAAGAAAATTAATTGTGAAACTTAAAATCTAATGTAAAGTCTTGCTCAGTAGTAGTAGTAGTTGCTGTTTGTTGTTACCCTGCATTTATTTTATTTCCTTTATCAAGGTGCAGAAAACTTAAATACATAGTCCTGATTCCTCTCATTATTTATATTAGGATGTAATTTTCTTGTCTTTATGTTTCTTGAGAGTGGTTTATACAGGCAGCTTTTGGGCTTTCCAAAATTTTAAACAAAAATAGAAAATATAATTAACTGTAAAGAAATAAATTGATAATTGTGCAGTTAATGGTTTTTTCAGTTGTTTCAATTTTTACTTTTGAAAGTCAAATTTTTAATAAACTAGAAAACATATTTTCTATATTTCAGTGCATATTTAAGCTCTTTTTGAATTATAATTTTTTATTTTTTAGATTATTATTATATTATTTTGCACTTTTAAATTAAAGTTCATTCTGTTATTTTATATCATTTACAAAAATTTGGAATCATATAAAATTGTTTTTATGGTTTATTCTATCCCCTTTCAGCCAGGATCTTTCTAAGTTTTCAATTGTATTACCTTTTTAGTGGACACAGGTTTTTTTTCAGTTAGATAAATTGTTTGTTGTTTTTTCTGATAATTGATTATTGAAGAAGTCTTTTGAAGTTAAGAGTTTTCTTGTTGTTACTGTGTTTGTAATTTATTTTAAAATGTAATAAACCATCTCTACTCTACTCAGCATCTTTTCTTTACTTCTTTTTTATTTGCATCATAGTAGACATAGTGGCACAAGTAATGCTACAATGAAGTTGCATTTTTTTTTTAACCAGAAAATTGACATCAGGCAAATGACAGTTTTCAATTTTTTAACATTGTGCAGTATATTATTATTAATATACTAGTATCTTAATGTTTGTTTTCTGGGCTAGCTAGAACAAATGGTTCAAAAATTGTAATTCTTACCTTCTAAATAAAAACAACATTCTCAGTATCTACCAAACAATTTCGTAGACTATAATGCAGTGAATGATATATTAAGAATCAATGGTGTCTCAATACTTAATATTAAATAGATCTCAAGTGATTTTTTCTTCTATATTTTTTTTAAAATAAACTTTTACAGGCTCATGAATGAAGAACGAATAATAGAACTAGAAGTTGAGCAAGGTATGGTGGATGGCCAAGAAACTAGATTTGTTGCTGAGGGTGAACCTCATATTGATGGTGAACCAGGTGATCTGATCATCCGTATCAAAACATTACCCCATAAAGTGTTCGAAAGGAAAGGTGATGATCTTTATACCAATGTAACAGTATCCCTTCAAGATGCTTTGGTCGGGTTTGAGATGGAAATTACACATCTAGATGGGAGGAAAGTATTAATTAGTAGGGATAAAATAACATGGCCTGGGGCAAGAATCAGGAAAAAAGGAGAAGGGATGCCTTTATATGATGATAATAATAAACGTGGTACAATGTATATAACATTTGATATTGAATTTCCAAAAGGAGATCTATCACAGGAGGAAAAAGAAGGTAATTATTTATTTATTTACGTAATAAGCTGACATAAATTGTTTTATTCCCAACTCTGATCATATAAAAACAGGAAAAAACCAGTTGTGAAAAAAAATGACTTATGTTATTTTTATGCATCTGAAACAACTTAATCTATAACCATGAAATTAGGTATTTATTAGGAATTTTGATTTAATTTTTTTTAAAATATATATCCATTATTTCTTAATCACTAACTTTCACTTTCATTTAACCCATTATCATTAACTGTGTGCAAGTTACTGATAAACATTCTTTAGACAAATTTGAGTAATTAAATCTGTTCATTTTTCAGTAGTGATATAAAATATATGAGTTTTTTTTTTAATATCTAAAATTTTATCTCGTGTACATGTAAAATAGTTGAAATGTTCACGAATAGACTAAATGTTTAATATGTTTAGGTTTTCTATCAATTGATTATTTTCTATGTTGTAAAAAGTGAAATTGTTAACTATATGAGCATACTGGCATTCATAGAAATTTGAAATAGTAGATTGTGTTTGTCATTCCCTTTAATGTCATATTCATTCATGATTCAATATTAATATTATGATTTCATCCTTAAAATGATGATTTGACATTAAACTGGCTTTTTCTTATTTAAAATTTTTTCCCAGTAGGTTTTGAAGTACATTGTAGAATTGTGTAAAGTGAATGCCATTCTGTTAAATATTGTCTATTTAACAGGTGCGTTTCAGTTTTCCAAACAATTTTTTTTCAATATTCTTAAAAGTGTATTCAGACAAAAAATTAAACTTTTATTTCATTAGGTTTCTTCCCCTTCAACTGTTTCAGCACATCAACTTTGACTTTGTTTTCTTACTAGGTTGTAAAGTTACTTGTCCTCTTTTTACTTCCTCAGAAATGAATCATTAGCAGCTTCAGTGTCTTAAAAGTCTTTCTCTCTTAATTAATGTAAGTCATTATTTTCATCAGAGTCGGACATCTTGTAATATTCTCCTAAGTTTTGCTTATTTTAATTTCTCATTGTTAATTCTGACAAAATTGTAAATATTCCATATATAAAACTCACATAATACAGTACAATCAATTAAAAAGATGGAAACACTAACAATGTACAGTTACTTATAGCTATTAATACTTATATATAACTACTTATAGATATTAATTACTAACAGATATTAATCATTACATCTAAGTTCACCACATTTGAATGACTGATGCTTGGAAGCATAGCCTGGACCATCACATGGTTTCTGTAACCATTGATAATGAATAATTGGAAAAAAATATTTTAAGTTGTGTAAAAGTTATGTAGGTTATTGAGAAAGGGTTAAAAAAGTATTTGCCCATATCTCTTTTTTTAATTTTAGTGCATACATTTTGTAGACCTTTATTTCATTAGAAGAATTAAATATTTTTTGTCTGTTTAATGTACTAATTTTACAATTAAATATAAACATAAAAATATTTTTTGTAAATGCTAAGTCACAATTCTCATTGAATTCTGTCAGTAATGTTATTAAAATTATACTAATTTTACAGTAACAAGGTTCAATAACATAAAAACACAATTATTTCATATTTTTCCTCACTTAAACAGTGTAACATGTTGCATATTAGGTCATTTAAAAAAAAATCAAAATTTCTTCTGAATCACAGCAGTTGATAAACTTCTCCCAATCACTTATTATTTTTAAAAAAACTTGCAATAGAAAACAAAAAACAAAAAAAGCTAATTTTATAGTACACACAATGTATAAATGCTTGGGACCAAATGTTACAATGCATTTCATACATATAAACAGAATGTGTAAACACATTACGGTAATGTGATAGGAAATGGTCAGTTGCTTGCATCAGACAATGTCAACAAGATTTCATCTTCAAAATATTTTTGAAAACGTAAATTATTTGTTTCTGACGCTGCTATTCAAGATGCACGAACAAAAGTCAGAAATTGACTTGCCGTTTAATTAAAGTTTTTACTCACTCATTCAGACATAATAGTAGGCTTATAGTTAAACATAAAACTACAAATAAAAACATTAGTCTTGACAACAAAATTAATAAATTGTTTAATTTAAGTAATTTTTAAGTTATTATTTAAATGCATGTAAAAACTGAGGGTAGTATAAACATTTATATACATATTTATATAGGTAATCAGTTGTAAGTTCCTGTTAAAATCTGTCTAGTAAAAAAATTTTATTTTGTTTTGTTATGTAGAGATAGTACCACATGTCACATATTAGGTTATTTAATAAAATAACCTAATTTGATTATAACCTAATAATCAAATTAAACAGTTACTTTTTATAAAAAAAAAAAATTATTTTAATTGATGCCTTAAGTCTAGAAAAAGATAAGTCATTGTCTTCATGGTAATAAATTGTGAGATTTTGTATACAAGTTGAATCCTAGGTACTTTGATTTGAAGCTTGAGATTTTAAAGTGACCAATAACAAATACTCACTGTTATTAGTTGTACTTCTCAGAATGTAGGGTTTACTATATAAAAATAATCTTATTATTTATAGCAATAACTTTTTATTTGGAGTGGCTGTAGAGAGAAAATGTTTGAGTTAATTCAACCAAAATGCGGAAGTAAAGGAGCAAATGTTGTGTTGTTGAAAATAAAGAAAGATTTGATTAGTCTAGAACATCATACCATTTGTTACATAGAGTAGGGTGGTTCAATTGTAACAAATGACTATTCAAATTAAAATCGTATTTTATATTGCATTATATTTCATTTTTCAGACAATTTCATATACCGTTTGTTGTAGTCTGTTACGTACATTATATTATTTATTTTATATCTATTAAGTTGAATAATCTCCTTTTTACTTCCTTGTACAAAGTAAAGGACGTATTGTAATGGCGAAAAATCTTGATTTTCTGATTTTAACGTAAATATCCATTTTGACCATCCCTGAATCCGTTGTGACTAGTTTCGGCATGATGTCTGTATGTATGTATCTCACATAACCCAAAAACAATTAGCCGTTGGATGTTGAAATTTTGGATTTAGGACTGCTGTAACATCTAGTTGTGCACCTCCCTTTTTGATTGCAATAGACTGAACCAAAAGTGTCCAAAAAGCCCATATATATGAAAAATATTTTATTAATGAAATAAAATTTTATGTACTTTTCATTTTAAAAAAATCTCAGTTTATAATTTAATAGGTGTGACAAGGAAGTCATGTGGTGCCCAAATAAGATTTTTTATATTTAAACCATAAAAGTAGAAATAGAATTTTTTATGTCAAAACTCTTACCATTGAATAGCACTGTCTCAGTCTTCAACTAATCATCAGCTAAACAATTAAAATAATTATTCATTTGTCCAAAATCTAGATGGGTTCTACTGCTGACATGATAGCAAGAAAAATTTTTATTATTTATTTATATAGAATTTTGTGATTTTCATGGTGGAATGGTAGCATCTTGGCCTTTCATCTGGGGGTCCTGGGTTCTAATTCTAGTTAGGCCCAGCATATTCATACGCTACAAAATTCCATTTCCATATTCCTGCGTGCAAGCTTTTCAAAGTTTCTGTGGTGAATTAATTCATCAAGCAAAGAAAAAAAGTTTGTGACAACCACAAAATAGCTTCCTTAACACAAATAACATAACAGAAAAAATTATTCTCAGAATATATAGATCTTAAAGAACAACATATAAAAATTTTCTGGTGAATGATGAAATAAATCTGAAAAAACTGGTTAAATAGTGTTAACATTATGTGAGAAAATTGCTTAAATCATATTTTATTATTGTCAGCATCTGTGTATTGGTGACTGACAGTTTTATCTCCAAAACATAAAATTAGAAAAACAACTTGCATCAAACCTTACAAGGAATCTTAATCCTAAACAGTAGGAAACTGAAATTAGTTTACTAACAATTGAGCTTACTAATATCACAAATTGAATGCAGAAATCTTACATTTCACTGGTACTTCCAAAGATTCAATTCTAAAAAGTTCTTTCAGTTGTTTAACACTAGAACACCCAAACTGTAAGCATGTTCTGAGTATAAATATTTCTACCCAGTGAAGATTTAGTATACCACACCTAAATCCTTAAACTTGGACACTAGTTAATTTTACAATCATGGAGACTTGTGATTCTCTGTTGTGTAATTTCACAGCCAACTACATCACTTATCAGTTAACAGTTAGGTAATTATCAAACATCTCTCTTAGTTAAGTTTATACCAGTGAAAAATCCAGTCAGGTCTGGCTATAGATTTATTTCACTGCTATTCTTAATTCAAACACTTCACTTATAAATAGTTTAGTCTTTTATGATCAAGTACTTGCTGAGGAATAGTTTCAGGAGTTTATAATTGTATTAGAAATTATAGAATTGATAAACTGGACACGCAAGATATAAGCCATAAATTAAAGTTAAGACAAAAATTGTGTTATAGCTATCTTTTTTTTTCAGTGTAGAGAGCTCAGTCTTTATATTTGTTAGTGAATGGGTTAAGTTTTCTACTCAAGTGAGAATGCATTTGTAATTATAAATATTTACTATCAATCATTCTTTCTACTGAATTACCACAGTGTATGTTTTTGTTGCAGGTATCAAGAGAATACTGAATCAGAAATCAAATAATCATGTTTATAATGGACTTAGAGGATTTTAACATATTTATTTATTTATTGCAATTGAGAAGTGTAATTTTGTAAGCATGATCATAAACACATGAGTGTGAGTATGTAAATGTGTATTTGTATATTCACTTATGCTCATAATTGAGTATGAGTACTGATGCGATTGATGTCTTTTGGTTTTGTAATTTTAAGGAGTAAATCTATAAATGTGAGTGTGTGTACAGTATTTGTATGATTAATTTATTGTACTTTTTGTGATTGTTTATATTATTACATTAATGTTAGTAATATTATTTTTGTAAAGTCAGTTAGAGCATTAGTAGGCTTGTTATTGCAAAAAAAAACTCTTAAAAAGGAATGTAGCTGCAGGAGATATTTAACATTGCATGTATTTGTATATATATACATATGTATGTATATATGTAAGAAATTTTACTACTGATATTAAATATATTTCCTATTGTAATAGGAAGAGTGTCAAATTATGTTTATTATTGTGATCTCTAAAAGTGATTTTTTTTTGTCATTAAATCAGTTATTAAATAAATTTCATTGTTAAAAAAAGTGTATAACATATTCTTGTAAAATATAAACTTATTCTAACTGTAGAACTGATAATAGAATATAGAATCACTTCTATATTATAATAGTACTGATTTCTAAGACCAGGAATTGATCAGACTATTAAAGCCAAATCAATTGAAAAGTTAAGGATATAATGAATCAAACTTTAATGTAGTGGAAACCGTAAATGTAGCTTTTAATGTACCTTTTAATGTAGCTTTGTCAACATTAAAAATTAAACAATTATCTTGCATTGAAATAACCTGTTGATTAATTATAATTTAGAACAGTTCTGCCAATATGTTTTTACTGTTAGATATATAAGTTAAGATACTTTTCTGTTGCTGAACTGTTATTAGAAAATTTCATTACAGCATACACCATAGTAAGATAAAATTTAATATTCTTTCAATACAGGTTTCAACTTCTTTTTTCAATACATGTCGTGCCTGGTTGATTTCATTGCTCAAATTAGTTTTAATTGCTAGTATTGTAGTTTATTTTATAATTTGTAATTGACAAAACTAGAAAATTTTAAATTTTTCTTATATATAAAATGTTATTAATATCAATTTAAGTTAGAATGTGATTTAAAATATTCATAATAGTATCATCCTATTCAAGATGTAACAGATTGATTTTTTAATGTTGTAAAAACAATCTTTATGCGACTACCTGCTCACTCTTTTCTTAAACTCTAAGCTTTCTTCTTACCTTAAATATACAGATAATTTTTTAACTGTATATAATGCTGACTTCTCAAAGTTGTTTTATGCTAATCAAGCAGGGTCTTCTTGTTTGGTGTTATGCGCAGTTCTATATCTAATTCCTATTCATTCTAGATTTATAAGCAGAAAATTCCCAGAGATGCAACATAAATTTTGATGGACAGGCAAAGTATTATTACTTTGTCTGTGGCTTAAATATCTATAGGAATTTATAACTTTTTTTTTTTAAAATACTTTCAGAAAAATAAGAGAGATGGTCCTCAGAGAATGATACCGCATAAATATTGACTCATTATATGTGATCCAGATAGGGAAAAGAAACTTCTTGCTTCAAACTGAACAATTTTTGATGTCATGCTTATTTGTAAGAGCATAAAATTCTGAATAATGCAATTCTAAAGTTTTATAACAGTTTTCTTACTTATTACTTTAAATGAGTGTTAAAGAAGATTCTATAATGATAACTGTTTTGGAATATTTTATTGCTTTTCTTGCTATACACACAAATAAAAAAAAAGGTAAAAAATGACTTATAAACTAGATTAAAATTCTTATGATAATTGTGTATCACAGACATAAGTTCATTAATCACTTATCAGGGCAGTTCAAACATAATCAGTTTTTTATATTAATTTTATATTTAAGATAAATTTTATAATATTTTTTAATAAACCAAAATCAAGAAACTACTTTTTCTGCGTCACAGGTTACTTTTTCCATTTCTGAGTCACAGGTTGCTCTTGCAGATTTTCATTTTTCTCCTCTTCTTCTACTTGTCCACACAGTTGGCCTTAAAATTGGTCTTCACAGTATGATATGATATTTTTGTACAAGTGCTTTTTATGTTCTTTATTCAAGCCAATAGGAGTCATTTCTTGTAGATTAGTATCTGTGATTTTATTTTTGTCAGTAATGACATGCAAGGTGACCTTTCCTATCCATTCTTCACTAAATTCAAATTGAAGGTATTTAGTAAGATTTGGAACTCTTTTCCATCCTTGATTTTGGAAATAATCTTCCCAATCATACACCTTAATATTCACCTCTCCCTTTTTCATTGCCAACAAATACAACAGAATTTATTTTAGATGTCACAGTAGATTCTTCAACAACTGTAGCTAACTCTGAATTGATGATACAAATGTATTTTTGAACTTTTTTTGTAATTAACCAAAGGCCTAGACACACAAAAACTTAGTATGACTCATAGCAAAAATAATAAAATTATTTTCTTATTTTATTGCAGATATGCCATAAGTATATTATTCTTTTTTTTCTGAGCCATGCAATTATCTGTATGGATGTACATTACTTTTTAACCATGACTGTAATTTTTTAAGTAATTATCAAACAAACTTACTATCAACATTAAATTAAATTTGCCCCTTTACAAACCCTTGTGCTCTCAGGAATGAAGTAATTGTTTCACACATAATACCAAAAATTTCTACTTTAAACACAGTTAAAAAGTACAGTTGGCCAGGTTATAACGGGTTGGAAGGTATGTGCACCTGCTGGGCCATGTTAAAACTATAATGAAGTGAAGAATTTAGGGAACATGAATTTGGTGTATTACTGCAATGAAATTGGAACCCATCTTTTGAATCTGTAATAACAGTGCGATAATTATCTCTTTCCTTAGCTACAAATTCTAAATGACTTCTTATAGCCAATACATTTTCCAGTTTTTCTTGTTCAGATGCAAATAATAGTTTATTTAGGCTTGTATAATTTGGCTGACAAATTTTATACGAATCATATTTAGGATTCATGTACAATATCACTGCAAGTCTGTTTCCCAGTGGAATTAAACACACCAATTGATTCAGGTTTTTCATGAAGCACTAACAATGAATCACTGTATTTATTATACACAGTTGTTTTTTATCACTTGTTAAAATTTAATTTGTATCATTTTGTAAAATTCTGGCATTACATTTTTAAGGGCTGGGATCCTACCAGGTAAAAACTGCATGTTATTCAGCATAACTTTTAATGAACTTAACAAGTTCAATAGATTTAAAAGGTGTTTTGTTTGATGGACATCTACCAGAGCTTCCATGGTTTTTTGCTATTCTGCCAGAGTCATTGTAATGTTTTGTCATTCTTTTAAATTTTTTTATTTGTTATGTGATGAGCAAACAAGTACATTTCTGTGCAAACATTTAGCCCTTTTAATAAAAATTTTGTCCCGGAAAATTTACGAACATTTTGAATGTTGTGTGTACAAGCAATCATTTCTCTGTCATTTGTAAGGTGTCTAAGTTGTCCTGATGACTAACTGATCTAACCTATTGATATTATTTTCATAGTAATCTAATTGACTGTATTCATCCCTCATCTCAGTTACATCTTGGATAGCAGTTGTTTACTACAAAAATTATTAAAAGTTTTATATCCACAACCTTTTTGTAAAAAAACTGGCTACAATTAACTGGGGATCTTGTTCTGATGAAAACTGACCTGTTTCCAGCAAATTATAATTAAAATCTCCTCCCATTAAATTATCTCCTCCATCATTTTCATCAATTACAGAAACTGGTTCTTTAGCTGCCAGTTGAATAATTTTCTTCAATATTTTCAATTGATTGGTCAGTATTTTCAATAGAAATGCTTATTTCACTAACACCTAATAATTTAGGGGTCAATTCGTCTGAACTAGTGTTATGATCACTTTCACAACCGCACTCTCTCAAAAAATACTCATTAATGATGTTATAATCATCATCAGGTATATCATAATATACAACAGTTATACAAAACTTTTAAAATTCTATTTTTACCCATTTTGATAACCATACATTAACCTGAAACACATTCATAACAAAACTACAAGTGACAAGATTTGTCCATACAACAGGTCAGCCAACTAAAATTTTGCATTTGAAAATTCTTCATTACAAAACTATTTAAAAAATCAAAAGTACTGTAATTAAATAAATTGAATCAAAATTGAATTAACATTTAACACCTTTCAATGACGTTAAAAATAAAATAAAAAAGTATTTGTATTACACTTCAAAAAGGGTCCTGCTGTCGTTATGGTAATTTGTGGTATTGCCGGCAACAGGTCCCTTTTCAAAAACATGGCATTAGTTAAATAATTAGACACTTAGCCTATCTAGCGAAGTAATTTTTAACTACAACCTAGTTTAAATGAAACAGAAAGAATCACAGTATCTGATACAGCTAAAAACAGAAAATCTATATTTTTGACCTTATACTAGTTTATTCTCTGTACTTGTAAATAACAGTTCCTGACAAGAGGTCCCTTTTCGCAGTTCAGGTCACATATGTTCTACTTCTGTGATGATTCCTACTTCTGTAGTCGTAAAAGAACAGTTTGTTCAGAAAACTGTACACTGAATTATGAAAGTGTAATGAACTTTCTTAATTATACTTACAGTTTATAAAAGGTGTTGCAAATGACCTCCTCCAACATCAATACAACACTGCACACAATCAATTTGTTTTCAAACACTTAAACCAGCTGATGTACTGGAACGTCTCATACATATGCCATTATTGCAGTTTTTAGTTCGTCAATTTAGCTGAACTCAACTCTCTGTTGTGATACACTGCTTGTTTCACTGCCTGCCATATAAAATAATCTAAGGGAGTGAGATCGGGCAGTCATACAGGCCACAAACCCCTCAAAATGATTCATTCATTAAAGATATTTAGTAAAAGAGTCATTGACCTGTTAGCTGTAAGCATTGTGGCGCCATCTTGTTGAAACCAACTGCGGTTGATTTCTACTTCTATTAATTGATTAATGAAGTTTGTTAAAGCAGTACAGTAACGATCACTATTAACTGTATTTTCAAAAAATATCAGATCCACAGTACACATTCTGCTCACACCGACCCAGACCCCAACTTTCAATTCATGTAATTTATGGGGGTTAGTTGTCGAGGATACCTATGGAATTTTTGTCAATAAAACATTTAAATCATTTATAATTTAGTCTTTTGGCATGATCTGTAGGTTTCAGTTCATGAACATACATTATGCTTAGGAAAAGTTTCAGTTCTATTCTTACAGCTTTATATGCAGTAGCAAATCTGATGTCTTACTGCTGTGCTAACTTACATATTGACTTTGATGGACTTTCAGCCGTAGTGTTATCAAGCAGATTCTGTTTAGGTGGTCTTCCACTTTGATTAGCATCAACAGAGTCTGTTGCCTGAAATTTTTCGAAGAGTTCAAACTGCATTGCGGTGAGGAACAGGAGTGTTCAGAAACTTTTAACAAAACTTGTGCTTCACTAAATCAGTATACTTATCACCTTCATGAAAGAGATATTCAACGAGAAAAATGCATTCCTCTACTAAAAGAACCACATTTTTCGCAACTATTGATTCCAATAAACGAAACGAAGCACGTTCAGTCACAACTCAGCAACTGAAATTTTGGTTTATTACTGAGCAACACCCAATGAATCCACAAGGCAACCATCCTAACGCCAAAAGAACAGAATGCACCACATAATTCTAAAGCATACTGCCGAGTGACTTTATGAATGCACTGTAGAATTTTCTTTAATTGAAATATGGAACAATAAACCTTGCTACTTGCTTTATTTGGGACTGTCATAGTATGCCTTTATCCACAACAAAACCTTAGACACAAACTTTAGTAGTACCCCCATTATTAATGGTTTATTATCTATGAAACATTAATTTTTTTGTTTATTCTACATTGTTTAATTTTCAAATTTAAATAAAATTTAAATTTAAATTTTATTTTAAATTTATTTAAATTTAAATATAATTTAGATTTTCATGAAGTTATATTTAATGTTAAATGATTTCTTGTATACTGTTCAGTAGTGATTTTTCATGAGATCACATAGCATCTTATTAAACTGATAAGAAGTTTGCAGACAGCTGTAAATAGTACTGGAAAAACTTCTCTCTTTATCAATGGGTGATTTATAAAATCATAATATTCTTAGTAAGGTTCCTTTAAGAAGTTCTGCTGTTTATCATTAGTTAGCATTATTTAGTTGGCGAGCAAAAAGTCTATAATTGATTTTATTATTGTTTGAACAGACAACTAGATGATGATGATGATGATGATGGCAATCAGTAGATGGCTTTAGATGTAAGTTATGTAGCGGTTGAGTTTTTCTGATAACAATTAATTGTCCAGGATGTACAGCATTTAAGGCTTGATAATAATTTATTTTAATTAAATTTATTTTTTTTAAAATAAATATAATACAATTAATGTTTTTGTTGATTGTACAATAAGAAGATTTTATTTATAGTATATAAACATATATTTGAAAACATACAAAATAATCTGTTTAGTTGTTTCTTTTATTTTACTAGTAGAACAACAACTTTTGGCATCATATACTTACATTATGATATTTATATGTACACATATATTACATTTTAAACATCAAACAATAAAATTTTCGTCAAACATTGAAAGTAATTTAAAAATAATATACAGTTAAATTTATGATCTTGGTCCATTTCAGATTTCATCCTGGTTAAAATATGAATTATATGTTAAAACATAAAATTTCAGTATACAATATACAGCGCATTCACAACATAAACTTATACTATTTACAATGTCATATAGTTCCAGTACATAGGTTTGTGAAATAACTTGGCAAATCCATCACAGTATCATAAACAAGCATATATAAAAATTAGCACATAAAATAAACACATGTTCATGCATGAGCTTCTAAAATATCGTAACAATTCTAGCTTAAAAAATAACAGCCTAGTTTAAAAAATCAACATCTTTCATTTTATTTGCAAGTAGTTAGATATTGGTGAATCTCTGATACCATCAGCATGCATAAACAGCCTGTAATTCCTTATTGACGCAATAGATCTCTAAATTCCAGAATCAAGACATCTCCATCCCATAATGATGCAGAAGCCTGTAGATATGTAGTCCATTTGCTTCCTTTTTCTTGTATTAATTTTCATAAGTTGTACTGTTTCTCTTAAGTATCGGGCATTATAAAACTTCTCTTAACTAGATACCTACCTTCTTTGGACATTCTTAATCTGGTCAATAGCTTATAAAAAGCCACTACTCCAAATGGCAGCAAAAATCATATAATTTTTTTATACCTGTAATTTATTTTTGTCAGGCTGATGGAATTTCCTGCTGATCTGTTTAATGAAAGTAAGTTTTCTTGTAACCTTTGGTGTTATTTTGTTAAGTATGTGTGAAGAAAAACTCTGAATCAATCCCTACTATATAAGAGCATTAACACAAAAGAGGACTACCGCAAACACAATTAGTGTACTGTGTTTAATAACAGTTTTTTCTGGAAAATTGATCAAAAAAACTATTTTTCAAAGGCATTAAGTTATCAGACCACACAACAACCTGGCTATATCTTCCTGCTGACATAACTTGTGTTCTATAGTATCAACAACTCTACAAATCTTCAAGATATCTTTGTATAAAATGTGTATAATTGATATGCTTATAGATAATGAACAGTAGAGGTGTACAGTTTGAACCCTATAGTTGCAACCAATTTGTAACTGAACTCCAGAACTGAAATTAAAAACAAACTAAGTATCGGTGCAATGAGCTCACTCTAGAACCTTGATTGAAATGTGAGATCATACATTCACTTCAGCAGCAGCTCTAGTGTTTAATTTTCAAACAGCTTTAATAACTTCATTAGCCTTGCCATTGGAATATACAAAGGCTTGCCTATAATGTCAATTTCATCTTGACATTATATTATCTGTATATCAATCCAGTCTTCTACTAGATTGATATACAGATTTACTGATCAGATATAATTTCTAAAGTTGTTGCCAGGAGCCCAGATTTTGTCATCAACTTATTATTTATTGATCCTATGCATGAATTATTTAAAATATCTTTGAAAAAATGTTGATTTGAAGCAAAGATTATTTTCTGCATCATGAGTTCTTTTAATTGGGTCCCTTGTTAACTGCTTAACCAATCAATTGGAATTAGAGAATTCATGAAAGTGCTCCTTCCTGGCTATTACTTATTTTTCTGACTACTTATTTTTTAAACAAACAATCAGTTTCCTAGAAAATCATCCATTAAACCTGCTTTTACACAAACAGAAAATTGAATTTTCTGATTAGTAATCACAACAAATGTACCAGTAAGCTTTACCATTGCATTAGACGCTTCAGTAGCTTTGTACAAGAATCCCGATTAGACCATACACCAAATAGCATGCATGTCATATGCATTGAAAAAGACAAGTACTGTCACAATCAGAGGATCATATGGTACATCCAGAATAACAAGATGATCTGTGTGTAAGATAATAGTGGTGTTGCAGTTCACCATGACCAAGTCCATTACAGATTTGCCTTTAACAGAAATGACATGATTGATCTAAATCAGATTTATGTTGTCTAAAAAATCAAAAAGAAACTACCGTTTCTTTTGCATAGTAATGAACTTTACATACAAGTTTCTCATCTTCTGATATACAATTGTAATATATTTACTCATCCATAGTGGTGGAAAATCTGCTCTAAAATAAGGATTTTCCACAGTAAACTATCTTGTGATCCAAACATATTCATGTGAGTTCAACCACAACACAGTCCTCTACTTATCTGAGATCAGTCCTAATAAAGAGATATTATTGCTAACTGCAATTAACAAGCTACCTTCACTGGATTTGCAAGATTGATGGAGATGTCTGTCCAAACTAAAAACCGTGTAACTACCAAGGAAATCTGTATAATCAGGGAGTCAAATTATTCTTTAAAAAAAAATTAGATTCTGTGGCTGCTAAGTAGGTTGTACATTATTAGCTACAGTCACAAAAAAATGAACTTTTGTTGATAGCTGTATCATGTTCTGATATAAAACAATGAACTCAGTTTGAGACAATAATAGTATGGATCTCATGCAAACAAACACATCACCATGAGACCATATCATTTTCATTTCTTTTATCTTACAACTGTAAGATAAAGATTGGAAGCCTGTAGCTTTCCATGAAATAAAAGAGCAAAAACCCCTTCTGTCTGTTATCAGTTTTCTTCAACATTTCAAACTCATTTACTTCAACAGACACATGGAACATGCTACATTTATCAGGAAACTTATTAGTCATCTTCATATACTGCAAATATTCTATTGAAACTTTCTCCTTGATGAAATCAGACAGTTGTATGCTAGTAAGAACAGAATAGTACTCTATTTTTTTTTTTTAACAGTAACATTCTCAGTGGAATGCATTCCAAAAATTCTTAGCACTCCTACTTACTGGCTTCATATTTGATACACCACTTTGTTGGACATTACTCTTCTTAAAAAGTATTTCCATTGCCTTCCTTCTTTATTATTTTGAGACTTGACTCTTTTCCTCTTGTTTTAATGTTATTGCTTTTACTGTATTCATACAATTAAGTCACATCTTAGTCATTATTACGATGCACATATTACATAATTATTACAGTAAATAAAATTTTTATCAGTTTATATGGTATACTATTATATCACTTCGTAGTAGATGAATTCATAATTAATAAATTGTAATTGCTATTATTTTATATCAATAATTGTATGCAACTGTATGTATTAAAACAATATGATATTAAGGTTAATATCATATTATTAAGAAAAGAATAAATCAGGTAATATAATTAATACACAGTATTTCCAAAAATATTTATAAATATTACATCATAATTAATTGCATTAAAAAACAAACAAAGATTTCAGTTATGGTTAGATCATGAAGTGTTATTTGAAAACTCATAAGATTCTTAAAAGTATCTTTACTTCATCTAACATTGCCAGTAGTACTATGGGGACCCACTTTACAAATTTTACATTGATGGCCCTACATGTTCCTCGTATAAATTCAATAGTAGGTGAAAGTTCCTTTTTATCGTGATGCTGTATTTTAATCTTGGGACAAAAGTTTTGTCACAAATATATAATAGGCTATTTATTTAAAATCTTTATTTTGTTTTCTGAATTATAAAAGCACTGTTACTGCCTTGATCTATTGTGTAAATGGTGAACAGTTTATAGTTTAGTTTTAAGTCAACTTGGAATGTGATTCATTATACTAAAGAGCTTGGGTTTTTATTCTATATACAGTTTATTATTTTTATTTAAATTAATATCATTTTGTTAATTTATTGTTGGACTCAATTTTGGCCGACTTATATAATGAGAATTTTTTATAAAGTATTTGTAAACATTGTAATAATATTGTAAATACTAATAGATAAGATGAATTGTTTATTTATGACATATATATTTAATTTCACATACCTTTACCTTTGTATGAAAAACTTTCTTTAAGATAAATACTGATAGCTAAGGAAAGCTAATTATTGCCTAATACTTGTAACCTAATGAAGTTATGTTACTTTAAGCTTTGATTCACATGGATATTTAGTAAAAATGCATCAACAATAAATACTATACAGATATATAAAATTCTTACTAAAGAGTTCCTGATTCCACTTAAAATGTAAAAAAAAAACTGATGAACTTCTTGCAAATTGTACCAACATTAATATTTTTATAATGTTTTTGTAATATTTCATCCAGATTTTATTTACCACATTCCAGACATTTTCATTCACTATTATGAATTTACACAGTGATATCTAACAGGTGGATAATTAATTATTTATTTATAAATATATTTATTTCTACCTGTATTTGTAGAACTGTACTTAAAAGGTTGGAGCATTTTGTTAAAGAATTCCAAACTTGGATTTGAAAATTTTTAACTTTATTTTTTGTATTGAATCATATATTAGATTTGTTAATGTAGAACTTCATCCTGTGATTTTATGCACAGCTTGGTAGATGAATAATTCTCCTAAAATTCACTTTGTTGTAAGGTGCAGATTTATATTGATTTATTTTTTAGTCCATTCAAATGAAAGATCTTGTTATTAAACAGTAGTGTAAACTTTATAAATTTACCCTCCATAATTACATCAAGAACTGTAAGACAATGTTTTAATATTATTTTTTACTGAAAATGTTACATTCAGTGAAGTTCATACTATTTTTCTGACCTTGACCCAGTGATAATTAAGATCAGTTTTAATTATGTGCAAATGCTGAAGATGAGTTTTAAGATAGATTAATAATAAATAGCAGGTTTTTAGAAAACATAATGCAATATTGATTGATTGGACTGAGGTTTATAAATGGTAGTATATTATAAAATATTAAGGCATATTTATGATTAGTTTGGATTTTGTTTTTTCTATTGTAAAATTAAATTTAGATTTAAAAGATGGTTTCATGAAAGCACCAAAAACTAGAAATTACTTGTGACTTCATTATAAAGAAAAAAGGGTTTTCTTAATAATGATGAAGATTTTTAATAAATGTAAGAAAAACATAGAAACTTCTAAAATTATTGACCATATGGAATATAATCAGTTTCCTTGTTTATAAACATAAAAATAGAGTTGAATTATTATGAATAAAGTCAGGTAATTACCTTTGCTGAAAAAGTTGTCTAAGGATTATGTGACCAATTTATTGATAATGTAAATAATAAATATTATTTACTAATAATTTTGAAAATTTTAGTAATGTTACTGGTAAAAGTTCTGCTGTTTTCAATTCAGTAACTGACCTCTTGTCAGTTATGATACCTGCTTACTTCTAACACAGTAGAGAGAAGAAATCATTGCCATTAATCAAGATTATCATATCAGTTCCCTTACATCCCATCCCACCTACAAATATCTAATATGTTTAATATTACATTAAATGTACGTTTAATACTAAATTAAATGTATTATATCTGCTTAATACTGCATTTCCAATACTATACTACTTCCGAAAGAGGTCATTTCACAACTACTCCTTTGCAATCTGAGACTTTCCAACAGTCTTCAGATGAGTGATCAACCTCCTAGCATGGAATTTATATTAGTGTAATAAAGAGGTGACTGATATTTTTGATGTCATTCATCTTTCCTTCAAGTAGTTTAGTCAGCATTAATGCAACTCCAATGACCATAATAAAAGTAAGGCTATCCATAACTATGTAATTTGTACAACAAATCTGTAGAAATTGGCCATAATTTGTAGGAGTTGGGATCTCTGATGGAATGATAATACAAGTGTGATATCTTGCTCCTCTTTGCAAAGTTATTTCTTTCTAAAAAGATGAATAGAAAAACATACTAATATACTTGCTTATAGTAAGTAAGATTTGTACTTTTACTTATACTTTTCCAAATCTCACATCTGCAATTAGTGTCAAACAATTGACAAAATTATGTCGGCCGACTACGATTCATATTTTAATAACTGCCCATTTACGACCTGGCAGGTACACTACCAGCTAAAGACTGCTGCTGTTTGGTATTAAACTGAATAAAAAACAGTTTTGCGGTACAACCAATCAATTACTGCTGGAAGGATTTTCAACTGCAGAGCCAAAAATGAGGTGAGTTCTAATGTCTGAAAATATATGTTTCAGCTACAGTTTTTAGTACAATTACTTCTTTTTTTAAGTACAAAATTTCTTGTTACAATATCATAATGGCAAATTTTTTAGCTTTATATGAGGAACCAGTATTTCTCAGAATTGTGTAAATCTTCCAAAGAACTGCAATGGCTTTTTTTGTGCTTTTAAAGACAACATAGTGTATTCACTTGTGAATAGTCACTGAATGAGATGGGAAGATATGAGATCGATACTTCAAAGCTATCATCACATGGATAGACTGCCATTTTTGTTCTTAGTTTTAGCAAAATAGTTAAAAATAAATATCCTATCACATAAAACCTCTGTGCTAACTCACTCTACCTTAGGATTTACACAAAATAATTCTGGATCTTTCACAGCAAACTGATTAGATGTCATATCCATTGAGGAAGTATAACAGACCCTAAGTCGAAAATGCATTTTTTTTTTATACCAAAAGATAAAACTTTCACAATAATGCATATACCAATTAAATATGATGGTATCCAAATGAGGAATTATTAGAGACCAAAATTTAAATTTAGACTCCAAAATTTGGATGGATGATTGATTCTGTGATCAGCAGTACAAGTGGCAGTTATATCAACATTCAAATGCATTGCAGTGACACTTGCTTCTTTTAAAACAGCAGTTGTGATGTTCTCCACATCTTCTCAATGAACTCATAGCATGTCAAGAATAGTTTGAATGTGTTGGTTGGCTTTGATTATTGTCAATTGTCTTCAATGGAAATGCATTTGCTGTGGGTTCCAGTATAGCGCAATACTTAGCAATTAATACTACTGACACAATGAATGATCTGCATGCATTTAATAAGCATTTTTTCTTGCTGCATTTGCCTCTTCAGTTAAGGTCTCTAATGCATTAAAAATATCAATGAAGTGATCCTTAAAGCCCAATAGCTCTAGTATTTCTTACTACCTAGTCTCACACAATTTAGGAATGCTAGCAATAAGCTAGCGTCATAAAATGGACTTGCAAAAAAAGTTATTATCTCCTTAATAATTCCAATGCAGTTTCAAATTTCTGGGATAACATTTAAATCATTCACGACAAGATTAAGCTTGTGACAAAAGCAATGGAAATAGAAGGCTTTTTTTCTTAAAACACCTGCATACCTCCTTTCCTCAGACTTTGTGGAACATCTGTTGAACCCTAACCCCACACACTTATCAAGGTCTAGGTTTAAGTCTGTCACAAAATCCTCAATGACTCTGGCAATATTTATGTCATTAAGAAGCTTTACGAAGCCTAAAAATTTTTTTTTATTTTGTTGGCTGTTTCATTGAAGGAATGTAACAGACATCAGAAATATCTGTGAGGTAATCATGTCGGCCAAAAAAAAATGACACAGGAAACAATTACAGGCATGAAAATTGGAGTTAGATGTCCACTGGAACGATTTTGCAGATTCCATTGTAGTCTGATGTTCCTGGGATTGTATATGTGCTTTGCAATAATCATGCATGTCCTTGTACTTAGCGAAAGATCTGATGGAAAAAGAAACCCAACTACTTCTAATCATTCTGGCTGACGGCGGAAACAACACACAATATTTACAGAAAGTACCTTTGAGTCACTTGAGGAAGTTAGCCATGGGGAATATGGATCTAGCCACTGGTGATTGTATTTCCTCTTGAGGCATTTGGCATTTGCTGCAAAATCGTTCTTTGAAGATACCCAGACATTTTCCAAGAGAGTTTTCGTATCAACCAGCATAGTACTCACCAGACCGGCAAATTTTCCAATATCATCTTCATGACAACCATTGTCTTCACTTTCACTGTGTTGCACATTGACTGGAACCGTAGAAGAAGATTCCGCAGTCATAGTGTTTGGACCAGAGGATGGTTATACTTACTTGTCTTCATCATCATTGCTGCTGATTGCATTTTTTTTCGTTTTAAATTCACTGCGAAAAAACAAATTTAATTTGACCAAATGTTGATGTGGACGTGGATAAAAACCATCTCACTGCATTGGTTTGACAAGGAAGGCTATCTGACATTTTGTCGAAATTGAGTTTTATATGGTATATGACTATCCAAGTTGAACTTAATTCAAAGATGGAAGAATTATCAACAGAAAGTTTATCAGACATACAAACTTTTTTTAAAAACAACTCTGTGACTTAGGGACCCCCCCCAAAATGGATATTTCCATACATCCATATCAAATCATAAATTTGTCACAAGGTTTTTTCCTCGTCTGACGACGAATTCAAGCTAAACTAAGATAACGAGCCAATTTTACCAATATAAAATCCGAGCAATTGCCAAAAGCAATATTGGTAATTAGGCTATGTTTTGAATTAGTTTTAATTGTTCATCAAAAATATTGATTATTTAGAAGAACGTAACAAAAATGATAAAGTTAAATAAGAAACTCTATTGTATGTTGAAAGAATAGCTAGTGGCATAACTCTTGCAAGCATAGAAAGGTAATCAAAAATAATTAAATGATAATTTGAAGAATAACAAATTTTAAGTTGCATGCTCTTAAAGTAAGTGCTGCGCTTATTTTGTAGTTTCTCCAAAAATGTTTAATTAAAAATTTTTCAAAAATTTGTTTTTTTTCCATATTGGAAGGGGGCAGCTGCCCCCCTCTGGATACGCCCATTTTAACAATATTAGGCTTAACACCTTCGTGATGCTTGTGGAGCCACAGCCGATCCAGGAGTTTGGAAATTTTTAGGAAATCATGCACTAGTACTAAATGAGGTAAAGCCCTGACTTGTGGAGCTCCACAAAATATTATCCAACCTTTCATAAGTGTTGAAAGATGTACTCCATCTAACTACAATATCGATATAAATTTGAAGCAGTCTATAATCATTGAAATAATTGACTGGTCTACAAATTTCAATGCCATTGAAAAACAATAAATAGTTAAAAAAGGCTTTTGTTCATACTGTCAAAATCATGATTCGCATCAGAATGACATTAACATGAAAGAAAAATAATCAGCAAATGCTTTGGATTACCGCTAGGAATCTCTTACACATTCATTACAAACGCAAAGATCAGACAAAGATTGGTTTTACAGGTCTCTTTGCTGTCAACGGAAGTTCAAAACTTTTTTACATTACAGAGAATATTCTCCTACACATCATCCGTATGTTAAGTATATATGCGAATGTAATATCACGCTTAAGAGCGCATCTCAAATCCAACATTTGTTTCAATAATATCAAAAGTACTGTTTCTTTCGAGAAACCTTATTTTTCAGTTTAATTGTTAATATAATTGTTCGATTAAACCAAAGAAGGTATTTAACTGCACTATTGAATTCTGATGTACAACCGTAAATTGCTTAATACAATACGTAGTATCATCAATACCCATATAATTGCACAAACTATTCAAATCAGTATTCCTTGAATTACAGTAAGCAAATAAAAATTAGCCTTCTTAAAATTAATATAAAATTAACGGGTGAAAATTTATTTATAGAGAATTCAAAATCAAGGCTCCCCGTTTGGGAATCGAGTGAATCTGCCAAAAATGCAAGAAAACAACAAATGGGAATTATTTTTTTTAAAAGTTATATGGTCATTAACCCTCGCCTATTCTTGAAAAAAAGATAGTAAAATCACTAATAGGATCGTAAGATATAAGGTTCTAAGGGCCTTTATATTTTAAATACAACACAAAACTAAAACATTAAACCAACAGTAAAATAGAATAAAGTACACAAAAGTCATGACAATAGCATATAATTCTGAAAACTCTATGGTTTGGTGAATTTGCTTTCACATAGAGGATTCTCAGTCAAACATAACTCATATTGATTTCATCGAAGGCTTACTAATAAACTTGTTAGTAGTTCGCTAGCATTTTGATAAGCAACTACTTTTCTTCTTTGCCATTTTCTAAATTGCAGCAATATTTTTTCACAATTTGAACCTCTTTCTGAGTTTTCATATTAAGTTCACTCTTCCAGAAGATGCTTAACAGTAAATGGTTTATCACACATTGGTCTTTCTTCGCCGGTTAACAAATATAAAGTTGTTATTCGTGTGTAAACGATTGTGAGTCTGGTCATTACCACTTGTTCTCTTTGAGTCACTTTCGCGTCGCTCTTCCCCTTATATGGAATAGTTTTAATTGCATTTACTTTCGTATTTAGTCTTCTATATTCATTACTCCACGTGTTTCTGAGTGTTAGCCAATTTTTAACGTCTGCCACACCAATAGGATTATATCCATCCATATTCTCACAAATTGTTCCTGTTCTGGTAGCTTTGTCTGCACTTTCATTTCCTAAGATTTCAGCATGCCCTGGAGTCCGCACAAATACGCATCACTGTCCCGGTCGATTTCATACATACAGAATGAACAGGATGTTTGGAAGGACATTTCTCAATGTTATTGTTCCGAATAACAATTAGTCCGCTTATAGAGTCGGAACATAAAAGTACTCTCTCTTTGCAGAAATATTCTGTGTAGCAAACTGCTTGCTGTAGAGCAATAAGCTCTGCCATGTAAATAGTGGTCATATCTGGAAGTTTCATGAATGAGCATTTCCTCTTACGTATGTAGAGCATCCAACACCATATCAGTTTTAGAACCATCAGTATAAATTTTTATTTATCATGACGCGAAGATAAGAAGAGGGTACTTTTCTAAAATTCAAACGTGTCAATTATTTATCATTTATTCAGATTTTTACAGTAGCGCACGTCATGGAAAAGGGAGTAGTTACCGGTAACTACTGGGGTCGATCAATTTTTTTTTTTTTTGAAGTGGAACAATATTGCTTTCTTCCACTACTGTGGATATATTCCATCCTGCCATATCCGATTAAGTTTTGCAGCAGTGCTTAGCTTTCAGATCATGACGTAATGCATTTCACCTACACCATATGGTATATTGTCGGTTTTCTCCAACACTTTCACAATTTCAAAAGATATAAAGCAAGAAAAATTCATTTTGGTTCCAAAATTTAGGTGACCCTCAAGTTTTTTTTTATTTTGGAAGAATTTATCATAATTAGCAATTTTGCTGGCTTCTTCGAATTGATTAGCTAATAATTCAGCAATTTCATCTGGCATATTTATAAGTTCAGCTTCATATTGAAGGCAATTTATGGGAGCAACATTTGGAATTTAGCCCACAGATAGCGTTCACTTTCTTCCAAACGTCCAATGCAGTCATGTTTCTGCTAATAGAAAACACGTATTGTCAAGATCGTTTTTTTGAATATTTAATCGGCTGTTCGATCATAATTAAACTAAACATATCTTCTTTTGTTGATTTCAGCACGGTAGCTCCGCTTGAAATGTGTATGCCAGAACTGCAACGTTCAGTGATAAGATATTTGTTATCAGATGTGAAATCGGCGGAAATTTACTCAAGAATGTTGAAATAGTACAGAGAAAAGTATGCAGTAACGAGTACAGTTGGGTGGAACACTTTAATTCGGGTGGAAGTGCGACTGATCTCCATCGCTCTTGAAAACTAGTTGAAGTTTCGACTACCACGCTCCAAAATCTCATAAATAATCTTATTCGTGAAGACAGGCGAGTAAAAATTACGGATCTTTTTTTACTTCCCCACAATAGTTTTTTTTATTTTTTTATGTTACGTTATATATTGGTCTCTGATAGCCACTTTTTTAAATTTTTCTTCCAAATCATTGGGTATTTGAAGAGAAATTATAAATATAATCTAACCTACACTTGCTAACCTTGAATAATGAGTGTAGGTTAGTTTTGTTAGATTATGTTTACAATTTCTCTGGAAATACCCACTGATTTGGAAGAAAAAATATAATATGCAACATAAAAAAAAAAAAAAACCATTGTGGGGAAACAGAAAAGACCCAAAATTTCTCGCTTTGCTAGTTTGTGTATTATTAAAAGTTGGAACTGCACATTCAATCACTCATGACGTGCCGAATTTTCGCAAAACGTATTCAAGATGGGTTCCAAGACAGTTGACTCAAACCCATCACTCAGAATGGGACACGATCAAGTTGGGATGGGAGGTGTTGTCACATATTTCTTACAGCCCAGACCTCACCCCATCCGATTTTCATTTGTTCGGTTCGCTCAAAGACTTTTTACACAGCAAGAAGTTTGACAATGAAGCGGTCAAAAAGCAGTACACGGACGTTTCAAACAGAAAGGTTAAGACACTGTGTGAATCAGGAAGCTCACAGAACGGAACTAGTGTCTAAATGTTGCTGGTGACTGTCGAAAAATAGTGCAAGCTTCATTGTCATTGAATAAATCGTTTTTCTCTACATTCATTTTTCATCGTAGTAATGATAATTATAAACAAAAATAATAATAATAAAGGTAATTATATTTTTTCTGTTATGATGAAGGATAACAAAAAAAAATTACAGCTGTAATCAGCTAGTCTATAATAGGCGATTTCCAATCAAATGGATGTAATAAATTTAGGTTGCATCAAAATAATTTTTGTTTCAATTAACTATATAAAAGTAGGCAAATTAAGCAAAATAGAGTAGCCTTTAAAATTAAAAGATTTATATTTTTTGTGTATTATTTTCTATTTATATCCACTTTATTAATATAAAAATTATATCATAAGAATTATGTAACATTGCACAAACATTGTTAACAATTCAAGTAATTGTAGCATTTCATAATTAGCAGGGTATGCAGAATATGTTAAAGGATAAAACATATTTGATTTGGATAGACAATTTAAGCATTCATAAAGGAAGATGGCCAAGAAATTCAAGACATGCCTTTATATTTTTCTAATAGAGAAAAATCAGCTGACACTTAACATATAAGAGAAATCATATATCATTAACACATAACAGAAACAACTGATATCACAACCACCAAAAAAAAACACATTCAGTACAAAGCATTGTAAATTTTCTCTGGAGAAAGATTTCTGAAGAATGAAATTCTTTAAATTATATTTCAATTTACTGACTGCTTCTATATCTACTTAACTGTTCCCAAGTATGCTGATTTCCCTTATGTTATGGTGCTGTTCAAGTTATTCATCAATTTACTGTCTTTAGCAGTTGACCTGGTTGATGAAGATTGGCCCAGACCCTGTAATAGCTTCTGTCCTTAGTTTCATAAATCAGACAAAGAGTTTGATTAAGTTCATTATATGTTATTTTTCTATTTTGGATCATGTTACACTGCTCACAGTGGCTTAAGTTCTGTAAAGATGTTTACATTCAAAAGATTTAGGTCGCAAAAGATGATGAAATCTTGATTAAAGTTCAGATATTTATTTACGTGGCTCGATACCTTATTTAAGCACAGGGATTTATCTTACTTAAGTTTTGTTATTGGCATTGGTTCCTGATCTAAACTTCAAAACTATTAAAACTGGAACTGGATATTTTTTTATCAGTCTAGGACTACATAATAACCAATGTGAGGTTACAATCAGTTCAAATCATAGGTTCAGGACTAAAATTATTAAAAAAATAAATGTATTAATTTTAAAAAGAGGGAATATTAAAGTAAGGTAACTAGGGAGAAAAGTAACTTGGGAAATTATATTAGAAAAGTTCTAATATAACTAATGAATAAAAATGATGAAAACTGGAAACAATATATGTTCTTTGAGATAAAATAGGTGTAAAACTGTTTACAAGGAAATCTTTTGTATAGTGAAGCAAAGAACACGATTTCTGTAAAGGTAGAATTATACACATTTATATAGTGTGTGCAAATCTATGTATGTAAATTGTATGAAATAGAATGACCAATGTAGTAAATAAACACATTGGAATAAATGTAATTCACGCATATATAGCATATAAGTTATCGCTGCATTTACTATGGGACCACCATCGGAGGATGTGATAAATGACAATTTTTGTAGCGTGTGAAAATATCATACCTGACTGGGATTTGAACCTGCGACCTCTGGATGAAAGGCTGAGACACTACCACTCATGCCACAGAGGCCAGCTATTATGGTTGATCTTAAAGGACTGTCATTAACTGTTCGCAGTAATAACAAATCAACTTAAATTAATCAGCACAATAATTACACCATTTAGAAACAATTGTGTAATGATAAAATACTAAGTTGGACAAACAATTCAAATCATGATATGTAAACAGAAAATATGATAAAATTCTCTTTTCTTCATAGCGATTTGATAACATTAAATACTTATAAAAAGTAATATTTACAGACGAACAAACACATTCATAAGTATGAACAGCTGTTGTCTTACTTTTAATTTAACATGTAATTTAATGAAGTTAAATATTAATCAAAAGTAACCATTTAGGAATGAGCACACACACAATATTTGTAGCATGAACAAACAGTTAATTGTATTTATAACTATACAGCTTTTTTAAACAGATTCAGGAACTTTATTATTTTTTAAAACATAGTAATTTGATATTAAATTACAAATAACTATTTCTATTTAAGAACAAACACACATTGCAGTATAAATAAGCAGTTAATTTTTATGTAACTACTGTAAAATTTCGCATAACATTTTACTTTCTCAGTGATTTGAAAGATATCCCCTGTAAACCATAGTCTACAATTCAAATTTATTAGCTCCCCTAAACTAAGTACTCACTATACTTTTAACAATTTAAGCCCCTCCATCATTGTTAAAATACCAGTTTAATTTCATATACAATAGCAGTATCTACCCAGCATCAAGATGTTTAAATTTTTCCTTTCCTTCTTTTCTTAAATAATTTTTGTAATTCATTTATCCAATTATTAACACTGCTGTATTCAATACTAGTTTCTGTTCAGTCCTATCAGCCATTATATCCCATTCCTTTTACAAATATAAATGTCTGTAGTAGTTGATATGGCTAAATATGTTCTGTGTGAGCTGGAGTAGTAATTATACTATGCTGAATCCAGTCAATCATCAGCACTTGCAGTTAATGTTTAATGCTAATAAACAGATTCTTAAAGGAAAAAATAGAATGTGATTTAATGTTAAACTTATTTTCATTTGTTATATCTAAATGCATCATCAAACTGAATTCAATATGACTCCTGAAATGTAGTAATATAATTTAATGCTGTGATAAGTATGTTGGTGAATAAAATATGGGCGACTCATCAACACTTACTAGGTCAGGGTTTAAAGATAATAGTAGTGATATTTGACTTATAATAGAATCTTTAATGGGTAACTTAAAACAAATTCATGGCAAAAGCAGATCAAAATTTGTATGTTGCTAAATTTACATCATGAGAAATTAGATTAAAATTACTCAATTGTAAAAAGAGAAAATCATTGCTGAAGAAAATTAAATTATTCAATCTTAATGCATTTTAAACCTCATCCTGAATAGAAAAGTTAATGATCTTATGACCAGCCTTCACGACTATGAGCAGTTTACTGGTTCCTGGATCTCCTTGTTCAGAAGATGGAGGAGATGTATTGAGGATCAATTAAGGCAGATGCATTGCTTATCTGCAGTTAGCAGGAGATGTGATCAGTCAACCAAGGGGTAGATGGACTTATAGACTGATGTCTGTTTATAGAGGTCTGACTTCTAGCAAGGGCTTAGAACAAAAGTGAATTATTTCTTCTTTTTAGGAATGTTCTATTTTAATAGAGACGTAATTAGAAGAAGATAGTTACAGTAATGGGATAATCTAAGATGGCTAAACTCTAAGCATAGGAAACTGGGGGTATGAGTTGAACCAGTACTGAACAAGGTTGTTTTAAAGGATATGTTGATACCCTCTGTGGAATATGAATATTGCACAGAACACATAGTACTTGTATGCGATTGGTTCCTGCAATATAGTGCTGGAGAGAATTCGGCATTCTTATGCCAGATAACATCACAAAGATTGTGTTGTTGTGGACTTAACAGATGTGGCACAGGCTGTGTTGATCTAGACACCTATACAAAGTGCAAAAGTGAATAATTCTTCTGAATCCCTATACGGGTTTTGTTCATAAGGTGTTAGTGAATCTCTTTATAAAACCCCAAAAACAATTATATGTCCTGAATATCAACAAAAGCAGAATGGTATAAAAAATGGTGAATGCAAACCTCTCCTTGCAAAACACAAGCAAAGAATTGTTTGTTTTTTTTTAGAGAAATTTGAGAATAGTAAATAGCATTCAATTTCTTTACATATCAATTTTTTTCAGATTCGTGACAATTGCTTTTTGAGGGGACACCTTCACATTTTAAGCGTTTGTTGGGGGTTTGTATTTTCACTTTTTTATCATTAAAATATGATGACAATGACATTAAGGGAAATCAGCATACTTTGAAACAATTATATAGATCCAGAAGCAGCCAGTGAATTAAATAAAATTTCAAGAATTTCATTCTTCAGAAATCTATCTCCAGAGTAAATTTACAATTCTGATGAGATTGCAGTTTTTTATTTCCAACATGAAATCCAAACATAGTAGTAAATCAAATAAAGAAAGACAAACTATGATGTTAGTCCAATGCCAGTAAGAACAAAACTGAAATTATTATCTATAGGTAAAGCTAAAAAAGCAGATTCTTCAAAGACTACTGGTGTGCCACTTTTACTACCATTAATTATGCATTTTTGTC
This sequence comes from Lycorma delicatula, assembly GCF_047948215.1. Taxonomy (NCBI): domain Eukaryota; kingdom Metazoa; phylum Arthropoda; class Insecta; order Hemiptera; family Fulgoridae; genus Lycorma; species Lycorma delicatula. Next base: position 110,722,755 of record NC_134456.1, on the reverse strand, counting down.
AGTTACTACAGCATACAAAATGAACAGTTAATACTTTGGCTGCGGTACTGGTTATATGTCCTGATGAACATTTTCAGCGAGGCATCCTATTCTCTCATTGATAACCTTCTCAGCAAGTGTCTATTTTCATATATTTTTTTGTCATACTAAGTAATTCTAAAAATTAAATTCTGTTAAAAGGATTAAATTTGTACTGGACCTGGGTGACAGGTACTGCACCATTTGAATATAAAATTCAGTAACAGTTCTACAGACAGCATTAGAAATTAGAAGAGGTGAAAGGGTGTCCTGTAATGCACCAGTGTAAATGCAAATACCAGACAATTGGTACTTTTCTTTCTTTTTCCCGTTTAGCTTCCAGTAATTACCATTCAAATACTTCAGTGGATGAATGAGGATGATATGTTTTGAGTGTAAATGAAGTGGTCTTGTACAGTCTCAGTTCGACCATTTCTGAAATGTGTGGTTAATTGAAACCCAACCAAAAGAACACGGTATCCACGACGATCTAGTATTCAAATCCATGTAAAAATAACTGACTTTACTAGGACTTGAATGCTGGAACTCTCAACTTTCAAATCGGCTAATTTGGGAAGACCCGTTCACCACTAGACCAACACAGTGTGGGTTAGACAATTGATAACTGTAATGCATGAAAATTACATAAATTAAAAAAATATTGCAGCCAATATGTTAAGGAATGGTTTGGAAAAAAAATGTATCTCAAGTAGTGTGATCATCTCAGACATCTTAGTAATAACAATTTTAAAATTGAAGTCAGCAGTATTTATATGAAATTTTTACAACTGAAGATAAGATCAGATGTTCAGCTGATGGGCAAGGGAGTCAGCCACTTCTATTACAAAGAAACATCATTCAAATCTGTTGCAGAAACAATCTGTAATCTTTCTGTCAATTTCACTGTCCAATGCATCGACAACTTCCTCTTGAAATGAAATTAGAATCTGAACCATACTTTTATTTGTATTAGAAAATAATTTCAATTGCTTGTAAAAATTATGATGTTACTAAAAGATATAACAACAGCTGAGCTGCCTGGAATAGAAGTTCCTGAAGGGAACAATAAAAATTATGATTATTTGTAATGTGATAAGATTAACAAAGGTTCAATAGAGTGCATAAGAAAACTGAAAAAATAAAAGAAAGTGATGTAACAAAAATTTATTAATGGATGGGACAGTCATACAACATAGAAAAAATTATACATGACAGACATTCAAGGGCTCTAACAACTACTAAGAAGGAGAAAAAGACAGTTTACTAACAACTGAATGATATAACAATATCAATATAGAATAGAATGATATAACAATATCACTTGGAAAGAAAGAAAAATGTCTCTAAATGGAATAAAATTAAATAATTTTGAAACTGCCAATTCTGAGTATGCTAACAATAAGTTAGTAAATTAGATAAACAATCTCAATTATGTTGCTGTTTGCCTCCAGTTACAATGTGATCAAACAATCACCTTCATTTTTATAAAATGCTGATTTACTGTAACAAGACATATTTTTTTGTGTGTTGGCTAACAACTTTGCACACAACTTTTATAGCCCTAATTTTTTAATCAAAACTTTTTCATCAAATCAACATTTTCACAAACAGCCAACCACTACATTTTTCATCGTGAAAGTCCATTTGCCCTTCTCAAAATAGGACAGCACCAATGTCTTACTTTATCGTCCCTCATAATAATCAACCCATAAAACATCACAAATTTGCCTAGGAATTTCAGCCACAGAATTGCTTTTCACCATCAAAAATCAAGATTACTCCTCATACTTCATATGTGGTAGGATCACAAATTGTAACACTCATTACAAATGGATGACTATAAAGAATGACTAAACTACTGTTTGTAACAGTTGACTATCGAGTGAAATAACTTAGCTATGAAACTGCAATCTGTTTATATTACATACTTAGACAGGAAATTAATAACAGACCTTGCTTTAAAAATATCATCTTTTATGAAGATTACTCCCACCTTAACTAGAAGTAACTGTCAGGAAGGTGATAAGCCTTGGCTACAGGTATGATCTCTTTGAAACCATACGATATAGAAATTATCTGGCACTGTAACTCAAAATCTTATAATTAAGATATCTAATTATAATAAAATTATAGATATAATAAGAAAAAATGCCCCAATTTAGTTTTTACATGAGAAAAGGTGCTAAAAAAAATTACATGATATGAATTCATTTTCCTTTCCCTTAATCTCAAAATATATATTTCTACTTCAAATTTTTTATAGGATGGGTCAGCTTCATTTTCTGTTTGATAGCAGCATACTTTAGTTTTAAATAATATTTTTTACACAAATGCAGATCAATTTCTTTAATTTTTTCTTACAAGACTTACACTGCTTCAAAGTAACTAATTCTAGTGCCAGTGAAAAAATGTCTACAGCATCATGAAGTTTTTTTGAAGCACTACTATAACTTTATAATCGATAATTAAGATATCCCAATAATGTTCAATAGTCGCACTTGTTTTGACATAAATGTCTAAATTCTTCAGCAATATACCACTCAAAATTGTTTTCACAAAGAAAAGTCATTTCAATTTTGCCTTGGCAAACTTTGATTAGGCAGAATATATAGCGTGCATCCAAAAACTAGAGCTTGTTGCAAACCACAATAAGTTTGAACGGGAAGCGACTGATGTAAAAGTAAGAAAGAACTAAGGAGGAGAAGTGGCCCAGAAAGTACTTACAAACAATGAACTGGATTGCTACTTACCAAATGAAATCATGTTTCAACTCATGATAACTCTTTAACTATCACAGCTAATACTAAGATAATAATCACCGTCACTGCCATTTACATTAATGACATTTTCAATGGCATTATCAATTAAAGGTTCCTGTGACAAATAAGATGTTTTTATTTTCTTGAGATGATCACACCTTAATTTCCATTCAGCATTTTTAACTGAATTTGTACTTTCTTCAAATAATGCAATAGCATCACCTAAATTAAATTTTTTTTGTAGCATACTCTTTTAAAACCACCCAAATTATTTCAATCTGATCTAATTCCAGAGAATTAATCTCAAAACACTGACTAAAACTGAATTTATTTTAAATAATGTAATAAATTGCCTATTATTTAACTTTACAATTCTGAACTGAACATTGTACTCTTAAATCACATGTTATTTTGTATAAGCCAGTTGATATGATTGCTTTTTGCATGTTCAAATTGGAATGTGGTTCAGATGCACATTATGGTTCAAAGCTTTATATGAGACGATGACCAAGTTAAGAGAGAAGATTAGGCATTTTACTCAGTTTGTAATTAACAGAATTCACATCATCATGGTAATCTGTTTTAGCACCAGATTTAAATATAAAAAGTATGTTTTTGACAAAACCATTACTGGAACTGGCATGAACAATGCAAGCACGTGTGCCTTTATAAAATTGGAGCAACAAGGTTGCAGTCAGAATTGTCATATTGGTTTGGTATGACTGACATGTACATAGGATTCATTTATAGCTACATTTTGGTTACAATACTCTAATAGTTGTAAAGTAACGTAGCCTTGGTTCCAGATTTTTAATTTTTCTATCGCCCCCCCCCCCCCCATTTCAACCCTACATCTTTGATAATGTACCATAAAGTATGGTTCCTCAAAAATTGAGGAACCCTTTCTCTTTCTCTTTTATGACTGGAAGTAGCAATTTAAGAGTAATGCGTTCACCTTTACCAATATAAAAATTATAAATAATTTCACGAATGTCACTTTTATTAAGTTACACACAGGCGTTTTATTTTTTTAATGTTAAATTTTTTTTAGGAATGTTTAAGCCTTTATCAGGATTAGGTTTTGCCTAGTTTAAATTTTTTTCACAAAAACAGAGTGAAATTCTGTGGCTTGGATGTTCTAACTTGTTTAAGAAGGATCAGCCTTGTCATAAAGTTAAACATTAAACTTCTCTCGTCTGGCTATGGATAAATTTACACACTCAGATTTTTTTCTTGTGTATCCCCACTACTTTCACCTCCCTTCATAATGAAGTGGAGTTGTAATACTATTCTACATTATACTTATTGTAAAAAAAGCAGAATCTGTTAACACAAAAAATATAAAAATTAAAAAAATTGTAACAACCCTGATAATTTTCATAAACAAAACAATATAATGTTTTCAAGACTAATATAATACTCTATAACTCACACAAACACTCACTCTCATACAAACACATTATGACAGTTAATCAGCAACTAAATGAATGCATATACCTCCACTGCTGAAAAAGTGCTGTCTCTACAACACTTCAAGGAAGTAATTATTGTGGTTTTCAACAAGTTCTATTAGTTTTGTGGCAGGAAAGGAATTTCAACATAAAAATTTATCAGAATCTACTCTCACCTTAATGCTGAACAGAGTTAACAGTTAATAGTTGAAAAATGATAACATTTTTCTAACTAATACCTTAATCCAAAAGTAATAAATGGTTACAGCTAACTTTATTCAAAAAGAAACCTGCCAAGCATATTCATTTGTTGTTACAAGAACTGATAAATAATTCCATTTTTAAACTACACTTATCTTACAAAGTAAAACATGTAGATAAAAAATTAACCTATTTTAGAATAAAACCTAACAAAATATAAAATATGATTTAATAGTACAGTGAACAAGAAATAATAAAAATTGCTTGGATAACTGAAATATTTATTTATTTACAACTGCAAGTTATCAGTCTGGTATAAAATAACAGTTCATATCACAAAACAACAATATTACATTAGAAACAAGGAATATAAAACAAATGATTTAATGTTTTTTTTTTTGTTTTATTTCAATTACACAACTATTTCTATTATTTGTGTACTACAGTAAAGCTGAATGGATTGCAACTTCAGTTTAAATTATACGATCATAGATGATGACAAAACCTTTTATTACTGTATGCAGTGAAGTGCAGACTAAAATTTACTCGATTACGGCTAAAAAGAATAATGAATATTTATACAACAATTAATACATTTACACTAGCGTTTCTGAAATTTGACTAGCACCAGTGGTCAGCCACTGCATATTTAAGCAAATGTTTCACAGACAGCCCGAACTCTAGCAGGAGGAAGTGAAGCCGCCATAGTAAAACCTAATTATGCAATTGCCAAACCCAACTATGATTATTTTGTCACATGACTAAATCAACAATGCTGATCAACCACTTATTTTTATTTCATTTATCCTATATATTATCACTTTTTATCAGATTGCACTTCTCAATTTGAATATTTTTGAAGCAATAAAATTACAAAACATTGCATATAGACCAACAATGTTACAACCTCAATAATGGCAGTCCAGTCCTGATATGGATTAATCACAGCTGTACTTTCATCACCATCCCTCCCATCCTCCTACTACATGGGTATTGGGTTCAACCAGTGGTGGTGGCTTCACCTGAGGTATTGTACCAGTACCATCCGATAACCTTATAATCAATCAGTTATTCTGTTTTGTGTTTGAGGGTTTGAATAAAGTTCAAGAGTGTTTGAGGATGCCTGTAGCATAAATCTAGACTTACTAGACAACAAAATATTTAAACACACAGCAGCAGTTAACCGACTGAAGTTTTCTGAAATTTTAAATAAACTTAAATGTTTAATGAGCATAAGACAAAAAAAAAAAATTATATAGAAATAATTTTCTGGTTATAGAAACAGCATGAGAAACTGATATCAAATGCAGATCTGACATGAATGATGTCAGCATGTTATCCATTCATACAAATGAAAATACCTCAAATCATTTAAGGCACAAAGGAACATTATCTGGCTATGCCACAAGTATTAACTTAATTCATAACTGTGAAAAGTATACAAATAACAGTGAACCGTTGAGAGCCAACAGTTTAAGAAAACAGTAAATTTAATTTACTTTTGATATTCACAAAATTTTAACATATATGCATACACATAAAAAATTATTACATTAAAACACTGAACATATGGTTTATGAGTACAGATTTATATGCATATACCAATACAAACTGAAACAATATAATGATTTCTTTACTAAAATAAAATAACATACCTTAAACACCACATTACCATGCCTATTTTTAAAAAAAAATTAGCAATAACAAAGAAATAACACAATAAATTACATTAATATAGTTTATATCACAATAAAATACAAGGTAAAGTAACAACAATAATAGTGACAATGAATTCTTTGGAAAATTTGCTGCTCATTATTTACACATTACAATTGGCTATATCCTGAGCTACATTAATACAATAATAATAAATTTTATTATAAAAAAATTTTGATGTGAGAATATAAAAGTTTTGTCTGACAGTTATCTTTATTTTTGGCTTCCTTGTAAAAACTTCAACAGATTTTTAAACTCAAAATGAAATGTCTCCTTTCTTTACTGAATTAAGAATGCAAGTCATAGAACAGCTATTTCTACATATCCCAATTATATATATATATATATATAATTGGGAAAACTATATCCCAATATATCTTAACAGCAGCAATACCTAAGTACGAAAATTACTGTAACAATTAACCACAACACTTTTCTATTTAAGCCATGTAGATAGGGGTTTATTTAAAAATATATATCTTAAAACTTTTGCCAATTTAAATATGTTTTAATATATAAAAGACAAGAATAGACACCATACATGTCTATGTTTAATTAATTTTTCTCAATATGTTACTGGTACTGCAATAAGTATAAATTTACTTTTTTCTATCAAACAGCTAATTATATAATAAACTTTCCTGATTTGAACATACTCCACAAATTATTTTTATTTTTTAGAGGGAATGATCAGCAGCACTGTTCAAAAATGTTGAATACTAGCAGAGTTTATGATTATATTAGTTTTAATAAAAAGAATTCTACTCCATAATAAATTCTGCTTCTTTACTACAATTTACTATTTAGATAATGAAGATTTAGCAAGTTAAATGGGTAATTACTTCTGATTAGAAATGCCAACTGTTTATTTCTTAAATTGAAAAAAAGGAAAAAATATCGAGTGGGTGAATTTGTCTTTACGTTTACTGCCGAATGCATTAAGTGGCCAAACTTTTGAATAACAGTATAGTTAACCATTGTATTTCAATAATTCTACATTACTCACAAAAAATTGTTTAATTATTTCATATTCTGGAAAAGTATAAGAAAATAATTTGCTTTCTGAATTAGAGCAAATGCTATACAGTAAAAAAAAAATATACCTGATGTAATAAATTCTGGTTTCCACATAATTTTAATTCTTTTCAATGTTAATTGTTCAGCTATTTAAAAATATATATATATCATAATAAAAACTATGCAACTTTTTTTTTAATTGTAAAGCTTACATAATTTCACTCATTACTTTATAAATTAGCAATAATTATTAAATTCTCCATTTTGATGTATACCTTGAAAAAAAATACATAGACTAAAAAGAAATCTACAATGGAATTATATACTAGTTTTACTACCATCATTCCCATGAAATTACACTTTATATAATCAATTTATATAAGGCATATCACTTAAAACAATTGTAAATTGGAGATAGAAATGCTTTTATTATTCTCACACCACAGAATATAATTTTTGGCTACATGCTGTACATAATAGATATATATAAATATTACTTATCACATTGTAAACTGCTCACCCACATTTATATATATATATATATATATATATATATATATATATAAAACACCAACATCAGTACAGTATATTAAAAATAGTTGTCACCCATCAACCAATTACAGTTAAAGCAACTTCTGATGTAAAACTTCACTGAGAGACTGATAGCTCAATATCAATGAACAAACACTACATGGTGGTGATCTGCAAATAAACAAAACAATTAATTTTAATTAAAAATCAGGAAATACTGCTTTATACATTTAACCCTGTTTAAATTTTGTACTCCATTTTTTCAATGGAAAATCTGAAAAACAAAATATAAATAATCTGGTAAACCAATACTATTAAATTTGAAACAGAAAAAATTATGTGGAGCATTAGTATAGAATATTCCTCAAATAAAATAAAATAATTTTTTTCCTTTATTAAAAAAATAAATAAATAAATACTCTGTATTTGGGGATACTCTGTTTTCAGCCTTTGATATGACTAAGGACATTTTTTAAACACAAATCAATACCTCAAACACAGATTAACACATAACAAAATTCGATGTACATGTTTAAACTATGTAATCCAGAATGTAGTAGTAGTAACCTTTGAGCCATAATACTCTTAAAAGAAATCACAAGAGTGAGCAAACTCAATTATTATCTCAAGATATAATATGGTTGTTTGAATTTTCACACCAAGGAATAAAGAATAATATTTTTTCATCAGAAATCAAAACATCATAATTTTAAATTTATTTCTGAACAATTAACCTTACGTCTTTGTTCACAGATATTTTCATGTAGTTTAACACAGCAAAAAAAATGTTACAGGCATATGTTGACTTCTGGTTTTAGAACTGTGTTATAATGTCTTATTTTTGTATAGATAGACTTTTTTTTTACTATAGGGGTACCAGGTTAATTTTTGTGTTTTAGCAAGTATGTCTGTTCTTGTTTGGATTGAGGTTAATTGTTATAATTTCTCAGAGGTATCAAATTGGGGGTAGTATTTTGACTTTAATACAGTTTATATTTAATTATTTTAGTTGTGTTGGTTTTTGGAGCATAATTTCTGTCTTTTTGAATGATATTTTGAGGGGAATATTATTTGCAATGTTTTGAAGTTCAAATATCTGTGTTTTGGCTATGTCTATGTTGTTTAATAGCATAGCCAAGTCATCAATGAAACCAAGGCAGTTTGTTTTGATTTTTTGGCCTATTTTTATTTTTGGGGGTTTTTGAGCCATTCCCTCATTACAATTTCCAGAGTGCAATTGAATAGAAGCGATTGAGAGTCCATGCTGGATATTTATTATACAGAAATAAAATCATGAAAAAGAATTTAAGTTTAAAGACAAGATTCATTTTGATAGTTATATTCCTGAACATAAAAATATATGACATGTTATAATTGAAAATATTCAAGAAAGAGAAAAACTTGTTTGATTTTGGAAGTCTCTATGATAAAAGTTCCAAAATTTATCATACTGGAAACCAAATACTGTATTTACTCCAGAAAGTGGATTGTATGCCATTATAAATCATTCAAACAAACTAGATGCATTTAAACTTTAAATCGGATAGTTTGTGAAATATTACCAACATTACACGATGATATTTGTCATATCAAATACTACGGACAAGCAAAAAGAAATACAAATTATTACGATAACCAAGCAATATTAATATTCTGAATTGAGAGAAAAATAAAAAAGTATTACTATCAGATATTACAGCCAGTGGATAACATGAATGAAAGACTATAGAGATGGAAAAACAACGGCCTGTGAAGACAGATGATGAGAGACATACATCCAAGAGAAAGCATGAACCCAGATGAAGACAAATATCACATGTTGCAGTATCACGAGAAATTAGAAAGAAAAATATATGCAAGACTTCAAATTTTAGTCTTAAAAAATAAATTTCTTACTCTACAGTAATATTTATGATTTTTAGATCTTTACTGTGGTAAAGATACTGTAGTAACACTTTTTTAGTCTTTGTAATCGCCCAATTCAGACACAACGTTAGTTTTAGTAAACTTTTCAGACAATGTATATAATACATTATTAGAGTCATACACACTTATAAAAAAAAAGTAAATTTCACATAATTTAAAAAACTAACCTTTAATTTCATATTTTAAAATTCTAAAAATGTAATGTACCTGTATAATAAATTGGGCACTCAATTTATAATATAACAATAGTTATACAATAAGAAAATATTTAAATTTAAAAAAATTAATTCTTAAAATAATAAAATTTAAAGAACTTTAGAAACGTACAGTAGACCTGAGTACTATTTAGTCTTACAGTATAGCAGAGCGGTTTTTTTTTTTATTTTACATATTGCAGTAAACATTTTTAATAATAAAATATCCTTACTTTTTAATGATCAAAATGAGATTTCATAACAAACCACTTTATAATAAAAGTTAAGCAATTAAAAAACCAGCAGCAACTTCACATCAAATGAGTGATTTTAAAAGTCTGTCATCAATTCCTACAATTAACATAGCACAGCGATCAGGGATGACATTAACAAGAAGTTAGTGCAATAATGAAATAATGAGTGCCTATACACAAGACCATTACAAACAATACTAACCAATACAAATACTAATAATAGAAAATAATACTAATAAATAATATAAATAATACTAATATTAGACCAATACAAACATTTCCAACCTGCCAAACTAACAACAAAAATATATTAAAGTAAATAAGACAAATATTGTCAGTGGATCAAACACCCAGGAATGTCCAATTTGAAGCAAATAGTGACGTTCCATACAGAATGTGTTGATTCATATTGATTTATTTAACAATGTGATATCTGTTTTGAGATTAATGAACAAATTTCCCATAATAGAAATTTCTTAAGCTTTATTAACTCCTAATATCAGAAGAAACTTTTTTTTATGAAGATTTTATTTCTAGTAATTACCTCTTCTAGAATTACATGTCTTGTGTGCATTATCTGCCCATTTATAACAACTATACAATGCATTTAAGACATTTAATCATGTAACATATTAAGGCTAATATCATACAGTAACAATAAGAGCTGTAACATATAGAAGAGAATATTTGAATTCATTAACTAAAAATAAATACAAAAGCCTGTTGGGAAAGCTCTAACTTTGGTGATTAATTTAATTAATTCAAAACTTGTTGAACTGTAAGTAACAAATTACTAATAAACTGCATTTTAGGCAAATATCATCTTATTTATATCAAAAGGAATAAATTTTTGTTATAGTTCAAAACTTTGTTTAGCATTTTTTTAAATTTTTCTCCTTGATCACAAATAATTCATAAAAATAAGGGTTTATAAAACAATTTCTAAAAAATTTTCAAACTTGCCGATCTAAAAAAGTTCCTTTTCAGAAGCACTGCATAGCGTTTTAAAAGCATTAAAAATGAAAATAATAAAATTTCATGAGGAAAAGCATTCCAAAGTACTTGCTCTCAGAAAAAGCTTTCATTGTGAGTTAATGCAAATATTGAACACTGAACCTCTGGTGGTATTGTATGCATTGTTCTAGATACAAATAAAATTCAGTTGTTACATACAGAGCATAAAATTTATCTTATATAAAATACTGAAGGAACAGTAAAACTTTTTTTAACAAAGGAATCTCTGCAGAATTACTTAAAAAATCCATAACGAATAAAGATACTTCTTTATTACAGAGGTGGGCCATTTTTTGTATCAAAGAAAGATGAACACAATAATCCTGGAAAAGAGCAGTTTGAATACTCTAATCCAATTATACATTATCTGATCACAAAAGAATTAAGTAATGGTACTGTTAACTTTCTGCAAGCGTGAAAATTACTGTAGTAAGTTTTAAAACTTTTTAAATTGGCTAATCAATTTTATAAAAATATTTTTACTAAAGTACCTACTTCAAATTTTAAGCTAGTTTAAAATTTAACACTTTTCTGTCTCTCTAAAAACTGAAGTAATCAACATAAACTAATTGATACTATAAATGTAGATTAGAAATAATAAGGGTCAACAAGGACTGATCTAAGGCACATTTTCTTTCATAGTTTATAATTTCAATTAGTACTGGCTTAAACATTTCGGTCAAATCTTTACATATTGGTTATCTTGAGAACATTTCCTCCTATTTGTCTATTGCTAAGTTATAGAAGTATAATGATTCCCTCTGCACCTTAATCAAACTGAGGCAACATCCCCATAACTTTCTGGCTGAATTCACATCTACTATTCTTTCTATGAACTGTGAAAAAACCAACTGGTAAGATCTACATGGGGACAATCAAATAGCAAGTCTACCAATTTATTAATAATCTCAAGGGAATTCATAGACTTTTTTTGGGAATGAATAGTTGTATAGAAGATCTTGTAAAATTCTCTCAAAGTAATTGCCACATAATTTCTTTTATCATAAATCAAAACAGATTTTGAGAGACTGCTAAAAATTATACAATTTTATTTATCTAATGAGCAAGAAGACAATTTGAAACAAAATAAAATTAAAAAAATCAATAATCTCTTTATTGTTACTTACCTCAGAAGGTACTATTAATTTGTAGCAGAGTATGTGAATGACAGCTCACACAGCATATGAGCAGTAGTGATTGACTAGTAATATTAGATGGTAATTCGACAAAAGTTTTGGTCGTGTGGTGATAATGGTATATTTTTATTGTTATCAGTAACAATTATCATTATAATGTGCTTGATGACTTGTGTATAATGACGCTGTATGTTATCTTAGAGCTGGTTTACGCCTTGACTGCCATAATTCAAATTTAGCATATGCTGTGTTCAATAATTGATTTAAATGGTTTGACAACTGTTGGCTGAGAGGGGAATATTCTCTCAAGACACGATCCTAGAAAAAGTAAATAAAGAATAGATCACAATGAATTAACTGTGCATATCAAGATACACATATAATGACAATGTTTTTTACCCAGCTTGCCAGAGATTCTGGAAAATCTGCTGTTTAAACAATCATCAACATATAGTGAGGAATTGGCAAAAAAAAACTATATAAACAAAAGGAAATGGCTATATTAAAATATTTTTAATAAACAATACTTGATTAAATATAATTAATCATTAAACAATCCCAGATAAAAGCGGAATATCAGTTAAAAATGATGTAAACAACTATAATCAAACATATATGGGCTATTATAAGCCCATTACATAAAGTTGGATAAGATAAAAGTTTATCTAAGAAAGACTGAAATAGCACAAACTTTTTAATCACTCAAAGAGATATTCTCACTTCTTAACCAAAATTTAAGGGAAAGGGTTCTTATAGAAAACTTCAAAAAGAGATTTTTAATGAATTTAATAGTCTAAAAGACTAGTTATCTAATACTTTTATCAAGGATTGCATAAAATAGTCATTACAAAAATTTTATAAGTATTGTTTACTAATCATTTTATCATATGTTTTTTTATTTATTTATTTTTTAACACAAACTCCTGGCTGTATTGACAATGATTGTTTAACAACTGAATGGCTGTTTCAATTTAAATGTGAATCGAAATTGGTTTATGTAGATAAAGGTTTTGAGCATTTTATAATTCTATTTCAATAGCCATTTAACATAGCTTGGTAATGAATTTTCTAAAGGATCAATTTATTAATATAATTGCAGTAATAGAAGTCAGAATCTTTAAATGAAATTACATGGATTTATAAAAAACGTTTTGTGGTATATTTCATCTTTTTCCTGTTTTTTTCACAACTTTTTGACTGGATTAATATCAGATAAGTTGTCTATTTCAATGGAACAATTATTACTACTTTATTTCCTGTAGAAACAGTTTTTGAGGTTACGACAACCTTAATCGTTAACAATCTAATGTGTTTTTGTTCCATCTACTGGGGTACTACTAAACCGGATCCTTCAAATTTTAAACTTCCAAAACACCTTTTTCTGAGTAATTAATTGTTCAATCCGGCCTGTGATGTTTTTCATTTAAAACCTTTTTAGAGCAAACATAATTCCTTATCCCTTTTTAACATTAAAGTTAGTTTTATTTGAAAAAACAAAATTTTTTTCAATCTTCTTTCATCTGTTTTGCTTGTCCCACTTCTGTTTTTCTTTTTTGTTCTTCTCTAGACAGCAAGCGTTCTGTCTCCATCTGGTCCATGTCAAATGTACTTTTGTTTCAATTGTTGCTATCTAATAATTTATATAAGTAACAGTCAGTTTTAATTTAGTTCATTAACAACCAACACTTTCCCTTTCTTTGAACAATTTAAAAATAGTATTTACAGGCAAACACAGTACAAAAAAATTGTGTTCAATTATACTGGTCCACTCTTAAAGGGAAACTATTTTGGAATATTCTTTTGAAATTAAATCTATCACTTTATATAAACAAACTGATAGATACACAAAGAACATAATCTGACATTACTGCAGTATAACCACAAAGCATGAACAAACAGAATATTCTACGATGGGATAATTTTAGATATGCTGTGCTATTGCATAATTTATCTCATTTTATAACATAACAATGTGAACTATTAAAATGTTAATAGTTTAAGTATCACATGACAAGAAATTTTTTTACATATTGTATTTGGTTTTACATACTATTAATTCAGAGACAGGAATTTATACGAGTCATTCAATGGCTTAACGTGAAGACACAACATGTCTAAATGGAACCTAAGTTTTTGATTTTTTAATAAAAATAATAACTCATCCTCCTACCTTTAGTATTTTATACCTCCAAAATATTAATATCTTTCTAAAAATACCTCCTAATATCAATACAATAGAAACCTATGAATATTGAAGTCACAAATCTGCAACAATGACTTAGCAGCAGAGCACTCTATACCATGTTTCTAGATTATTTTTAGCTAATGTTTAGATCTGAAATAAATCCGAGCAAGATATCTAAAATATGAAGATTTCAGCTTGATGAGGTTGAAATAAGTACAAATTAAATGTCAAAATTTTAGAACTTTTCTCTGGTACACAGACAAATTATCATCATATTCTTGCAACTTACAACAAATGTGCTATTAATTTAAAGAAACAAATTAATTAATATATAAGGCAGTTCAACTTTGTGAAATTTATATTCAGTTTATGTCTTAAGAGTTGGGCTTTATCATTTTTTGCTATACCTACATATCTGTGCAGGATGGGTAGAGTTAACCTTGCATAGTTACTGCACAGCAGGTGGTGGGGGTATCCCCCACCCCTACCAAGCCGTTAAAGCAGCTTTGGGTTGAAAAAGTCCGGTTAATACTGAGTAGCCATGAATGAACATATTTGCAGTACAAATAGCAATCACCGATGAATGACAACTTGTTTAAAATTCTGTATATTTTAAATAGTTTATATATTTTTTGGGGGGATATGTCATTAGTTTATATTAATTTTTATAATTTACATTATTTACTGTTAAATTATTATACTTATAAAACATTTATTTACAATTGTAAGAATTAAAATATTATAACTATTTTAACAGCTCAATTCCATCCATGTTATCGTCTGCATCTCATCGTAGTTGTCACTATTATCATCAGTTATTATTTTCTCCACCTGCATATACACTACTCTGTCAGCATTGAAGTAATTGTTTTCAAACTGCAGTGGGTAATCACATCATTTCTTCAAATATACTGCCGACAGCTGTTAAATTTCTGTTGAACAATTTCTTTGACAATATTGATTTTATTACAGATATTAACGGCAACTATATCATTCTTTACTTTTGCCCAAATTAATTCGATCGGGTTGAACTCTGGATAATAAGGTGGCAATCTGAACACATAATGTCTGTATTTTCCAGGTATATTATCCAGAGAAATCTCTTCGTATTGTGGTTTGTTCAATTTTACAAGCCAGTATAATTCAGAATTAAACATAGTCGCATTATCAGGAATGTTTCATTTTTATAACCAATTTAACAGAACTGCCTTTTTACTATTAGAATTTGGTACAACTTTTTATTATTATTATAAGACACATTATCAATTGCTAAAACTGAACTGGAAGAAAAATTAAAACTGATTCTGGAAGATATGGTATCTATTGATTTATCACTCACTTTTTTGGATTTTGGTGTTCATTTCAGCTTTATAATTCCCTGACTAGGTACCCGATGTAAACATTAAAAGCGCATTAGGAAAACCACCAGTCCACTACCTGCGTGAATGATTACAGTCTCTTCCCATTATTAATATTTTTTTTAGCTGTTGTAGGAGCAATCAGTTCAGGCTTTGCTTGAACAGTGGTGAATGAATATATGATTCATCAGAAAAAAAAACAAGCTGCCTTCCTTACTCTCTGTGCTTGAATTCTTTTTTAAATATATGGTACTTTTAGAGTGTATATCATGATTTTTTATTAAAAGTTTGTTTTCATCTGTATTTTTCCACATGAAACCCATATTCAACAAAATTTTTTAACCACTGAAAAATATTTATAAGTGATTGTCTCTCTCCACTACAAAGTACACTAACGTGTGTGTATCCAGTTACTACGCGAGGTTAACTTTGTTGGATTATACAACCCAATCTGTACTATGACTCCCAATTTTACAGCATAGGTGTTTTGTTTCTATAAATCTTAATGTCAGACAGTAAATTCTGAATGCTTTTATAACATATCTCCTATAGATTTGTCCTTATCTTTTTATTTAATAGATTAGTCATTTATAGAACTTTTTTCTGACATTTTTTGTATTTTATTAGGGCACTGCATTTTCATTTCATATGCGATTTAGTATATGTACATTCATCCACTTCAAAAATATGTTACCTAATTTGAATAAATAACGAAAAGGTTTGCTAAACACTTAATAAAAATAACAAACTGGCATAATTTTTACAAAATGACATGTTTTTTTTGTGTATCAATTTACATTAAAAAATAATAGTCTATATAGACAGGTAGAGAGCAATTTTCAAAATGGCCACAATTTATCTGGGGGATAACAATCTGATATATAAATATTAAAAACAAAAAATGGAATTCAACCATTTAAAAAAGACAGTAAAGAGTTTTCAGTGACAAAAGATTTTTTGTTATGATAATAATAAATCTGTATTAGCTATACAAAGATTATTTTTATAAAATGTTTGTAGTTTATACTGAATTCATAAATACCATAAATATTAAAAACAGGATGAGCAGATTTAAAAGTGTTTTCTCTGTCAACACTATACTAAATAAAAATTCTAAGTTAGCCAGACATCAAGAATATAAAATCTGCATAACATTAAACTTTTTAAAATTCTACAGAAAATGTTTCTAAAAACTGAATTATGCTAAATTAAAATTACATTCATTTTGATACTCACTTTCAATACAATCTTAACACATCACATCATAAAAACTAAAAACCCACACAATATAAGTCCCCTTTTTTTAAACAAACCAACAGAAATTGACCAAATCTTGTTTTATCTAAGGTAAAATATTATATTGAAACAAAAATTCTTTGTTTACTTTTAATTTTGTTCAAACCAAACTTTTCCCAGACAAGGAATCAAAGCCAAAAATGGCTAGTTGGAAGGACTTAAAAAAGGTATGGAATACACTGTCTATCGATTACAGGTGAAAACTTTCTTCCGATCCTGGAGTTATTAAGTCATTTCAATTTCAAAATAACCTTCTCAAAAAACTGAAGAACTACAATTGAAGGAAGAACAAATTTATAACACAGATGAAAATAGTTTGCTGTGGTGAGTCCTGTCTTATAAAGCATTTGCTCATCATTCTGAAGCTTCTGCTAGAGGTTGAAAAATATCTAAAGAGCATATTATACATTTATGCCTTCTGCTAAAATTTCTGGTAATAATAAATTACAGCTTTTAGTAATAGGTAAAGTTAAAAATCCAAGACCATTTAAACATTTTTTATTGCCAGTCAAATACAGAAATCAAGTAAATGCATGAATGAATGTGGACATATTTTACAAATGGTTTCATGGTGTTTCTGTGCTATCTGTGAAAAATTACTTGAAATCCATAAATTTTGAAAAGAAAGCTCTTTGTTAATTAATAATTATCCAAGCAATCTGGACATAAAACAGTTGACTAGTGAAGATGGAAAAATAACCATGTTCTTGCCACCAAATTGCACAGCTATTTTACAACCAATGGACCAAAACGTGATCTAGTCAATTAAAATTAGATACAGAAAAGACCTTCTTTTCCAATTCATTTCTCAAAATGATGACATAGTAGTGAGCTTAAAAAAAATTTATCTGAATTTAATCTGAATCAATGTTGAATTAAAAGCCTTGTCAATGGAATCCCATTGACAAGGCTTTTAATTCAAGCATCACGGAAAAAAGATAATGAAAATGTAGGCACTAGTCTAAATAAACAGAATAGTATTCAGTGGGCAACAGAGAACAACATTCCACCATACGAACTACTTTTATTATCTCAAATAGTTAAAGACGCAGTAGTAATATCACTAACTTCAATGAAACAGACAAAAATCACAGACTTTTAAAGAAACAATAGTAAAATCCATTTTTAGAATGTAAATATCAATATAGTAATAAAAGCGTTGTTTTTATACTAAAACAGTTTCAGTACTTATTTCGACTTACAAAACTCGCCTTCATACCCTACCCTGTATCTTCAAGTTGAACCCTTGATGTACTGAATTTTTTTTGTAATCTGAACAGTCAGACTTTTATTAGCTCGGATTATCCAGGGGCTTCTGCATTAAAAAAAATGCATGTTCAAATAAAAACATGATTTGCAAAAAACCAAAAACCTAGTAAAGTTATTACATTTTGTTGAGCAATCAATAAGCAATGAATTAGAAATAAAATAAAAAATTATATTCATATTACGATACAAATATTCGATTTCAATACAAAAAATATATTACTGCAAATGGGGAAAAAATACATTCATGACCCCCTAGTTGATTAAGAAAATATTTTTCTACTTCTTCCTACCAAATAGTGATTGATAAAAATATTTATAAAATATAAAAAAATCATAGCCCTAACATCCTTTTTATAAGTCACTAATTACCACATGTGACAATAAAAGAATGTATTTTCTAGTTCTTAAACCACTGAAAGTAAGAGTTATTTGGAAAAATCAAATCCAAAAGAGGAATTATTTTTCTTTGCCTACTTGAACTCTTTTGAGGGCAAATGTAATAATTTCATTTCATTTCATATTTTTAAACAGCGTTAAACAAATAACAAGTTCACATTTTACATTTTTATTTTTTGCTATTATAAAAATTAATTATTTTATATAAGAATTAATGACTTTTTTATTCTTTTTTATAATTTTCTTAAATTAAAAGCAAACTATCAACACATTAGCATAAAGCTAATAATACTTATTTTAATTCAGATTTTTAGTTTTTTGGATTGTTTTCAAATATACATCATGTATCTAAGACTACAAATCTTGGAAACTTCAGTCTTTGAAGTTTTGTGTATGCTGGATTATATAAATTACACAAAAATTCCATTGCAGTTCTATCACTGCTCGTTTATGTGTATAAAATGTAATGGTGCAGAATGAATTTTCATCACAAAATATTTAAAAAATTTAACAAAGGAGATATATTTACTAATGAATGCATAAGCACTAAGATATCACTAATGTAACAAGTTATATGAACTTTAAATGACTTGATTACAGCAAGTTAAAGGCAGTTTGTCAAGAAAAATTCAATTATACTCTAATGTAAACCTGTAAATAAATTACTAGTGCCAGACTAAAATGGTATTAATACACTAATGTGGCTAAATATAGTGTCCATAAAATAATGGTGGGGTTTTAAATTGTTTATAGCTTTGGAACAAAGCATTGTAGATAGAACTGTGTGTTAAATGAAAGAGAAACACTTCAAGTCAGTGTATGTGAAAGCTAGTGCAAGCACGTTAGTCATCATGTTTGTGGTGCAGAGGAATGTTCAATGTGGTTGCGGCTTGCCATGTTTGAGCTAGTTACACAAGTTAGGCATGAAATTAGTCATGTGTACAATGAAGACCCCTGCATGAAAATAGCATTCAGCGATGGGACAAACAACTCAAAGAAACAGACAGCCTACTGAAGCAAACATGACCATGATGGCCATCAAGTGTTTGATGAAACGATTAAAGCAGTGTGAACAAGTTTCTTGCTAGCCTGAAGAAATCTGTGCAGAAGTGTTCTAGACAGTTGGACATTCCTAAAACAACTATTCACAATGTGTTTAAAAAGACTGTTACGTTTTACAATGTACAAAATTCAGGTATTACAACAACTTTATCCAAAATGAAATGATTTGATTTTGCTGTAGACATTCAGGATAGGTTAGAGCAGAAACATCATTTTTTTAACAAGTTCATTGTCAGTAATGAAGCAACCTTTCATGCTTCTGAATGAGTGCATCGACATAATGTTTGTATATGGTATAGTGAACATCAGCTTGAGTGAAAAAGTGAATGTGTGGTCCACTATTGGACAAGATCTTCCTAGATATGTATGCAGTGCCACAAATACCGGAGAATTCCATTCTCCAATTACGACAGAGCTCATCACATTTTGCCACCCAGGCGATAACATGAAAACATTTTTCCCCCCAGAAAAAAAACATTTTGCCACAATCATGCAGATTTTCTTAATGAAACATTTCCTCAGCAACAGGCTGGACGAGAAAGGTGGATTGCCTGGCCCTCACAGTTCCAGACCTTACTTCCATGGATTTTTATTTTTGGGATTATATAAAAACATTAAAGTTCAAAATCTGGACAATTTAAAAGAAATGATTACTGAAGTTGTTACATCACACTGGATGTTTTCTGATATGTATAGCAAAAGACTGTGCAATATATCATCTTGACGTCTGCAGGGAAACTAAGAAAGCATACACCAAAATCTACTGAACAGCTAAGAAACTTGGGAGTGTTTCTCTTTCATTTAATATTAGTTTATCTCTCTACAATGCTTTGTTCAAAAGCTGTACCAATTAAAAACCCCACTATTATTTTACAAACACCCTGTATATTATATTAATACTATTATGCTCATACCTCAAATGGTTTTAACCGTGCAGAATGAAAACGGTGTAAGGCATCATGCATTCGACAAACTTTCTCCTGAAGTTCAGTAGTTGTCGGAGGAAAACATGCCCAGAAATGTCTTAATAATTCACAGCCACTGGTATACAAATGACTGAGATCCTTTTCCATAGCAGGAGGAACAAGCTCTATTAAAAAAATATCAAATAATAGTAAATATTTAATAAAGCACAACAAGATTCAATAATAACAAAGCACCATGAACAGACATGCAATCGATAAAAAATAAACATTAGATTCACTAGCTGTGAAATACAAACAACAAATCCTATGCCAGGCTCATTATGGCATATTATTTACTAATAATTTTAATAGTATTTTAAATACATCCATACTATTATAAGGGGATTTAGTAATTTTCCAGACTAGCAATGAAAACACTTTTTTCCAAGTCCCCTTTTTTTCACTACTTCTATTTCAGCAATATTTAACTATTTTTTGCAACATAAGAAATATAATTTGTCAAAACCTCCATAATATGCATTTGTTTCATAATTCATTCATTCAATACTTCATTGTTCAATTTAAATAATTTCTAGAAAGCAGTTTTTCACATCTGGAAATATGAAAAAGTGTAATGAAATTACACTTGTGTAATTTTTACTCTAAGCTGGTGCATAGTCATGAAAAAGAAGTTTTTTTTTCTTTACAAAATGCGGTTAGTATTTTAATAATATAACCCATATTATTATAATAAATATAACCATATTATCTTTAATATAAAACAAATATAAAAATTGGTTTTTATATTTTAAAAAACAAATCTGATGCCTTTTTTGTGAAAAAATCACCAACAGATGGAGAAAAATTGAGGTCATATTTGGATTCAGCACAAAATTGAAAACAATTTTTCATCAATCATTAACAGAGCAGGCTTGTGTTATAATTTAATAATATTTACATAAAATTAATACAATATATTAATGTAAAATTACTTACGAGCTAAAGATTCCTCGTGGAATCCTTTCATCAGAGCTCCACCAGGGGTAAGTTCACCAAGAACTGAGACGGCAACTGGAGGGCTGACTAGAACCTAATCACACAAAAGATTTCAGATTACAAATTTACAAATAAACCATTTACCTTTCAACAAAAACAATATGGAGTCATCAATAAAGTTGCAGCAATAAACGAAAAAAAATCATATCTCCCTATGTAGTAGAGATAAATTGAAGATATCATTTTTTTTGGACGTGACCGGCCATGATCTTGAACCACGTGCACAATAGCCTCTGTGCCACTGTCAGTCAGTGCAATGGAAACAGTTCAGCAAAAAGCAGTGTGTTTATAGTTAATGGAGTATAAATCAGTCATAACTGTTCACGGACGTTCCGGTTTGTTTATGGCAATGATCGCCCTCATGGACAAAGTCCCCTGGATGGCCCAAAACAAGTAATGAAGCAGTTGAGAGTATATGCCAAAGTTATTTAAGAAGCTCTAAAAAAATCATTTTCTCGGCAAAGTTTACAGTTAGGAATTCCAAAGACAACTATTTAAAATGTGTTGCACAAGCATTAACACCTCTACGCTTACAAAATTCAGCTTAAACATCAAATTAAACTTATGGATCGTCCTAAACATGTTGAATTCACCAGTAAAATGCTTAATAACATTAACGATGATGAAATGTTTTTAAAATGAGTTATGTTTAGCAGTGGATAGTGTAGCAATAGCCAATAGCAGCAGCTCGAGTTAGACTGCGATGATCCAGTGGACCTGGGCAGAAGTCTATTATTGGCTGGATGTTTGCAGTGACCAACAGAGCTCATATTGAAACATTCTAAGGTATGTAACAAACTTTTTGAGTTGGTGAATTTAAAAAAAAATCTGTAGAAGTTTTCCAATACAATTTTTTTAAATTGCTGCAATCTTTTTCGATGACCCTGTATATCTGAAGAACATTTACAAAACCTAACAAAAAAGGATTAACTTAAATAATATGGTAAAATTCAAAACAGTTATGTGTTCATCAAACTATGCCACAAAACTTTTTAACTTTCACTTATTGTTCTAAAGAGATATTATATTAATACTAATTAAATTCCAATAAAATTGGTTGGCTGAAATTATAATCCATACTTCTATTTTACCCAAATAATTTCAAGTATTAACTTGTTTAGATAAATAGCAATTTACTTTCTTTTTTTCTTTAATCTACAATTATTACAAAATTGAATCTGTTAAGGCACCATCTGCTTATCTGTTATTAGTGGTGGTGATTCATGATTTTTCCTCAGCCCTGATTCTAATCTAGATCATGGTGCTATAAAATACACCCACATACCAAATGAAATTTTGAAGAATGCAATTTTAATAACAAATTACAATTTAATATTTTATTGTTAACGGATGACCAGTCACATAAAATTGCAAAATGAGTGTTTCTCTGCACTTTCTGGATAGTTGTGAAATGCAGGTGTTGTCTACTCACTGCCACTGAATTAACAATGGAGCATTCTGCAAACAACCGAGTTAACTTTTGAAGCGCAGTACAGCTTTTTATTTGCTATTTCTATTTATAAATTTCTGTTTACTAGAAATTAAAAATACAGTATACATCCACATGAAACTACCACAATACTCATAAGCAAGTGCATAAGTGCATCAATCTGCTCTTCAGCCTTATCAATATTTGAACAGCAAAACCAATTTAAGTAAAACTTAAGATTACTTTGATCAAAATTTACGATTTAACTATATTGACAAAAAGAAATCTAGATGAAGCCAGGAATATGTCTAGTTTACTTTAGACATTTTATCACACAAACTACTTCCTCCAGCAATGTTATTACAACTGCTGCATACAAGAATAAAATTGCTTGAATTGTATTACAAGTGTAATAAATATCATGTTAACTAGTCACAAAAAGAATGCAAGGTGATTTAGCAAACCACAAACAGTATTAATTTATTTAAATAGAATCATAATGATTTTATGACTGACTATAGCTGTGTCATTAATCATTAGCAGAGTACAACTTGGCACGATGTACACATACACCAGAAATGACAAAATGTACTTACATGATTTCTGTTTAATTGGTTAGTATTATGGTTCCATGAAGAGGCTAAATGTTTTAATCTATCACAGCTTTTATTAATTACATCTTGGTTGAAAATCTGCTCACTTCCAGCTCCACTAGATACAGGACCTTGTAAATAGCGTTCAACCTGTAATAAATAAAAAAATATGATTGTACTACAGGCACATAAATATTTAGAAAAATATTTTCTGAATTAAGACTTCAGAAAAGTCATTGAAAACTTCTGAACTTCAGCCACTGACATTTTATTCTTTTACTCCCTTCAAATTTCAGAAATCTACTTACCAATAGATTTCAGAGATCTTGGAATCATAACAGATGAATATACAATCTTAACCAGAACCCAGTGGAACTGATTTTATCAAATCTCTCTCTTTTTTTTTTGACACCATTTCATTCTTCCACTTTTTTCTTTGTTAATGCATGCACTGTTACACCAACCTGGGTCCAAGCTGGCTGCTGCTCAATAAGTCTGCAATACTGCCATCTTGTTTCCATTGAATCTGTCAAGGGACAGCTAGTTTTGGAATGCCTTGTTATACCACTCAGAACTATTTCTATTACAGTGCTTTGCAATGCAGTACACTTCTAGGTTTTTTTCTGAAAGTTTATTTCATAATTAATAATTAATTAATAGAGATATTTCTCTACCTACTGAATTTTGATTTTATTTTTAAGTAAATTTAAAAAATGAAAAAGGAAAAGAAAAATAGTAATGAATGAAGTATTACTTTCAGAACACCTAATTTAAAAGAAAATTCCAAGCTTAATAAATATTAAGCTTAGGATAGATAATTTGCTAAAAATTTTGTAAAATATTGCTTAACAACCAGTTACAACACTAAAAATTAAACCTATAATTTTTCCCTTCACCTTATCATTACTTATGTTTATTTTAAGACCATATAAGCCTCATTTTTTTTAGATTTGAGACATCTGTGTGCATTTTATCATCTATTTTCTGCTTCCATTAATTAGATATTTGAATCGGAGGACATAATTTTAATAATTCACAGGAAAACTTTTCAGATGTTTACATACAGCAAAAAGTAAAGATTCTTGACTTCAGGCCTTTCCCTTTCTGATAAAACAGAATTTCTTGGCAACCCCTCATACAAGCTAATAATTACTCTTTTTGTTACGTGCACTTCCTGTTACTTGTGAACTATGCAATAGATTCAAAATAACAAACCCTCCAGTGTCAACAGACACTGTATATAGACAGTGTATATATTATTATTATTATGCTTTTACGGCCAACATAGGACCACTTAAGTCAATTTTAGTTGGGTCTTTTCTGAGAAAAGCATATTTTACTCTTCTGAGCTGCCCAGTATTTCTTCATCCGTAAACACCCTCTTCGTTGTATTTTGTCGTTTGTCTGTCTTTTTTTAAATCTAATGCTTTTGTCTTTTAGCTTTGTAATTTTTCCAGTTTTATTCTGTAGGTCAGCCAGGGAAATTCCCAATTCTTTCATATCTTCTCTAATTTCTTTGACCCATCCTACTCTAGCTTTTGGAACCAGAGCTTTTCAATGATATTTCTTGATAGTCTTGTTTCCGGTGTCCTTATGAGATGACCAAAGAAAGAGATTCTTTTTTTCCGCATAGTATCAGTAACAGGCTCTATTTCTCGATACACCACCTCATTTGGCACAATCCACCATTGGCCTTCTTTTTGGTGTTTTATATTGATACACGTTCTGACAATTCTCCTCTCTATTTTCAGAATTTTTTCAATTCGGTTTTTCAGAGTGATTTTGAAAAGGGTCTCGCTTCCGTAGGTGACTTCTGGCTGAACTACAGTTTTATAATGTTAAAGTTTTGTTTTAGCAGAAATGCATTTTTTGTTATATGTTGACCAAGTTAATTTTTGGGATTTAATCATTTTATTTGTCCTGTTTTGCCATGTCACTTTTTCATTTAAATTATAAGTTATTATTTCCCCATGATATTTAAATTGTTTTACTATTTTAATTTTATGATTGTTTACCGTAATGTGCTCTATTACCAGAGGATCTATGGCCATTAGTTCAGTTTTTTCGAAAGAGATATGAAGCCCTATCTTTTGTGCTAGGTTTTGAAGGAACATGATTGTGTTTTGGCTTCTTGAATATTATTTGCTAAAAGAGCGAGATCATCTGCAAATCCTAGGCAATTTAGTGTTATGGAGTTTTTCTTAGTACCCATTTTTATATTTTTGGGATTTATTTCATACCATTTTCTCATGACAAATTCGAGGGCGCAGTTACAAAGGATTGGTGAGAGGCCATCTCCTTGCCTCAATCCAGTTTTTATGTAGAAGGGTTGAGAGAGTTCACCTCTGAATTTCACTCTGGACTGGGTATTGGTTAAAGTTAATTTTATCATGTTTACGAGTTTAGGGTGAAGGCCCAGGTTTCTCAGAATATTCAGCATGGATGGTCGATGTATACAATCATAGGCCCTTTTAAAGTCGACGAAGGTGATTATTAGTTGTTTTTCCTGTCTTTTATATAAGTCCATCATAAGTTTTAGGGATATTATTTGCTCTGGGCAACCTCTCCATGGCCTAAATCCCCCTTGGTATTCCCCAAGTTCCAGTTCAAGTTGGTCTTTGCATCGGTTGAATATGATTCTCAACAGAATTTTGTATGTGCAATCCAGGAGAGATATGCCTCTGTATTTTTCCGGATTAGTTTTATCCCCTTTTTTATGTAATGGATGAATGAGGGCTGTAGTCCAGTGTTCTGGAAGTTTTTATTCGTTCCATATTTTCACGAGGCATAGATGTAGGGAAGTTTTGACTGAATAAACTGATGAGTGTTTCCAGAGTTCTGCGAAAAGCTTGTCTTCTCCGCTTGCTTTGTAGTTTTTTATATCATTTAAGGCTGCGAGAACTTCTTGAATTGTTGGCGGGCTGATATTTACCGGTGAAGTTTTAACTGGAGTTTCAGTGTCAATCTCAAAAAGCTCTGGGGAGTCGTCACAGTTGAGGAATCTATTGAAGGTTTCTGCAAAAATTTCAGCATTTTCTTTATTGGTGTGGGCTATATGGGTGGGTAGTTCATATCTTTGAAGAGCCTGACCAAAAATTTTATAATAGTCTCGGGAGTTAGTTTTCTTGGAACTTTCTTCTATTTGCTGAATCGAGTTTTTTTGGGCTTGTCGTTTGGTTCCTCTTATAATTTTCTGAGTTATTTTCCTTTGTTTGGTGAATTCATGGTTAGATTCTTCAGTTTTCTGGGTTTGGTGATTGATCCAAGCCCGGTGTCGGTCTTTGAATGCTTTGTCACATTCTTCATTCCACCATTGGTGTTTTTTTCTTGGGTTTACAGGGGCTAGTTCTTCAGCTATTTCTTTCAGTTGGGATGTCAGTTCTTTTAAATTATTAGTTAATTTGATTATTTTTGTTGTTTCTTCAAAGATGGTATTGTTTATTAATTTATGTGGACCATAAGCTCTTTTGTTTTTAGGTTGGGATTTCTTTTTATGCGGGGTGAATTTTATTTTAACTTTAATTAAGTAATGGTCCGATCCAGTATCTGTTCCTCTCAAGACTTTTACATTATAAATCTCCTTGTGATAATTCCGGTCCATGCAAACATGATTGAGTTGCCATTCCCCTTTTTTCCAATCTGGGTGTTTCCAATCTATGCAATAGATTCAAAATAACAAACCCTCCAGTGTCAACAGACAATGGTTGTCGTGTACACGCACACACACACAAAAAAAAAATAATAATACAAAACATTCAGATCCAAATATATTAGAAATAAATATAAACACAGATAAAATATTTAGATCACAGATATTCCGTATCATAATTCTTCAGGTAAAAAACAACCAATTAACAGAATTATATTATTTAAAACAAAAGAATAACAACGTTTTGCCTTTAATGTGATGCTTTATAAAGTGCAATTCTTTATATTTTATTTTAAATAATATCATAACATTGTAAGCTGATTGTTTTGTTTTTACCTGAAAAAATCTATAATATGAAATATTTGTTTTATATACAATACATCATATATTTCATGAAAAACTTTTTTTTTTAGTTATGTTAATAGGAGGAGGAACAAATTACTAGAAGCAAAGGGATGATCTAAATTAAGATATATATGCTAACATATTTACACATACATTACTAAGATTCAGCTGAGTTGAACCAGAATTAACAGAATCATTATCACCCTTATCACCTCCATCAAGATCAACATAGAGTATCTTCTGCTGGATCTTTAACTGTAACAAATGAAACAATATTAAGTAAAATTTTTAACTTTTTCACAACAAAAATATAATCTCTTACACAGAAAAATTTTAATAAAAAAAATCTGATTTGGACACCACATGACTTCCTTGTACACCTATTAAATAAATTACATAAATTTTACATTTTGTTTCGTTTTTTTTTTTATTGAAAAAAAAAAACTTTTACAATCAGAGGTTAATAAATCAATATATTTAAACTAAAAAAATAAAAAATAAATGAAGTTGCATTCAAACCGATGTGCCTTCCCCTTATAAGAATCAGAAATTTCATTAATTAAAATTTTATTGGACTACATCTCTCGAACCAATGAAAATAAATACCACTTATCATTGAAAAGCTCTCAATGAGGGCTTATTATTCCAGATAAGAAAAAGTCCAAAATCCAAATATTTTAGATTTTGGGCTTAGGAAAATTTAAATCATTACTAAGAAACTAACACTGATTTATTTATTACTCACTATTAACAATGAGTAATAAATAAATCAGTGTTAGTTTTACATAAAATTCCTTGACATTCTTCAATTTGAAAAGAGCTACTGATTATTACATTAAAGGAAAGTAAGGTTTAAAGAAATCTGTTAATATTGCAAAGCATGGGTATTATTTTAGAGCAACAGTTTAAAAAGTAATCAAATGAAAATTGCCTACAAAATTGTAAAGTCAAGACCTCAGTTAAAAATAAATCAGGATCTCTCTTATTCATTAAACAAAATAATAAAAATATTAATATTTTAAATAGTAATCTGATCAAAAATAAGTTTCATTAAAATATTTAATTTTATTTTAAAACTTGACATGCAAACCAAAATCTCTGATAAACATAAGAAAATTTTGAACAATATCTGAATTGAAATTAATTTTTAAGATAAAATTTCCTTTGACAATAATGCCTTATATGATCACCTATTGAGTTAAAAAAAAAACAGAAAGCATAGTAGAAGCGACTTGCCAGCTTATGAAGGAAATTTTGAAGGCCACTGTTTAACTAGTCTCCACAACCACCATCTTCCTGACAATGCTAACCATGATGTCCTTTCATTGAAACTAAATCCAGCATATTTTTAGATATTATGCACATGATTTGTATCCTTATTTTT
The DNA here is from genome assembly GCF_047948215.1 of Lycorma delicatula. Taxonomy (NCBI): domain Eukaryota; kingdom Metazoa; phylum Arthropoda; class Insecta; order Hemiptera; family Fulgoridae; genus Lycorma; species Lycorma delicatula. Next base: position 110,693,611 of record NC_134456.1, on the reverse strand, counting down.
CTAATAGAAAGAGTGTATGATTAATATAATTCAAAGTAAATTAGTCAAAACCATAAAAAATAGAAAAAATGTACTACCATAGTGCTCAATGTTGGGAAGCGTTTTTTTGCCTAATTATATTAAAAATCAAAGATAATTACATATGCTAATCTCACTGTTGTTTTTCCTGATAATAATATTAGCAAACAATGTGCGATACAATTGATGTTTTAATTTAATGACTTTTTGCTCAATAAACCATTAAAGCATCAGCCATAAACACACAACCCTAATTACAAATATAAAACAGGTAGCAAACTCCATTTCAAATATTGTAAATCAGACATCCTGTTCATGAATTTTCTAATTTCTGGATTATCCAAATCATTCTTAGAATCATTAATCTTATGATTAAAAAAGAAATATCAATGCAAAAGAAGCTAGAGTGAAGAGACAGACTGTTACAGACAAGTCTAATAAAAGCATTTAGGTATAGAGTAAGGTGCCTTAGAGTAAGGCACATTCATGTAATTAGGAAAAGAATAAGAATAAAATGGGAGAATTTTTGCGTTAATATGATTTTGAATAATTAGGAGAAAAAAGTATCACTAAGAAATCAAAAAATGAAAACTCATGACACATTTTTCATGTGGTTATACAAAAAAACAAAAAGCATAATGTTAAACATAATACGGATGGTGACTATTATTTTAGCCAATACTGGTTGACTTGGCATCCATAGCATGCTTTCCAGTACGTATAATTTTTTCAAGACAAAATCTTTTATCAAGAGACTCAATTTTGCTTTTGGCAAAGCAAATAACTTATCTCAATCAGTACAAACTGTACTCTAAAAATTATTAATTACTTATTTAAATGGGGTTTCCATTTAAATTCAACAAATGATCAGTGCGTCACTATTTTTGATTTTGATGATATTAGGTATATGATAACTACATTACTTTTAGGTTAAAATGGGCTTTTTGGAAAGAATAAAGATGAAACTTCATCTTAGTGAACTCAAAATTCATTTAGTTACATAACTAAATCTTGTAATGTTTACTAAAGTTACGCTTACAAATTGTTGTTTTCAAATTTTGGGCCCAAAATAAATAATGAAGGGCTTAGGATAATAGACCTGTTTTTTACCTTGTGACTCTTATGTACTAGTAGTACTTATAAAAAAAAAATTAGGACTGTTACAGTGTCCTTCATTAAAAAAAAATGGCCGCCAAATTGTAAGATTTTTAAAATGTTGTTTTTGGGGCCCAAAAACCACATGTGGGACATGTGGCAAAGTCTGAAACGTTTACAGCAGTAAGTACTTTTTATGTACTTTAAAACCATATAAAATTTATTTTGTTACTCAAAGGGGTTGACAGACAAGTAATGAAGCTAACAAACAAAACCTCTAAAAACACAGTTTCATCTCACATAACATTTCCAAAAATACTGATGTTATGTATTTTTTTTCAGATTATAAAAATTACGACTCAACTCATTAGAATGAATAAATTGATAATTAATGAATAGTCAATTACAAAATGATAAACAATTCAAATACATTTAAAAAGTTGTTCCATTCACTTTTACTTTATTTTACTCCTGCTAATGGAAGTTATGAATAAATTTGCACTTTTTGACAACAAACTTAACTAATATAACTTAGTACTCCTGTCATTTTTTTTAACTAAGTCTTCATTCATCTTTAGTAATGTTGTATTCTCTTCCAGTAGCTGATAGAAAATGCTCTGAAGGTGTGAGAATCTTTAAAATATTTTCCAGTTGAATCCATGTTTGATTATCCTTCAATGGTTTCTTGAATTAAGTACCAGGAACCTCCAGATGGAAAATGTGTATTCGATATTTCTCTTCATTTTCATGTATTTTGATTTCAATGACTTAGCCTAACCATCACTTGCAATCGTATACGCAGCAAACATAATTTTTACATTTTGGCTTTGGTAAACCTATAAAGCAATCAGAAACACTAATGTCCTTGTATATCGATACTGACGGAAATGCTTCTGATTCAGAAGTCGCCCGGACTTTCAGAATAAATTTCTGACTTGTTGGAACATAACTGTGAAAGGTTCTTGTTTCTGGGACTGTTGTGATTACCTGAAAACAAGAACTGAGGTATTCTTCAGTCTTCTCATCTTTAATACAGCAGAAAATAAATGTTATATTTTTAATATTGTCTGCAATAATTTTACATTTCAGAAGGTGTAATAACAATTTCATTGTTGACTGTCCTTTGAATGTTTGCTATAGTCACAGTCCATTTTACCGTTCTAAAAATACCATCATCTGGTCCTTTTCTGTGGTACGAGGCAAAAAATGTCATTCAGCTACAATTTAAAAATCTTCTTGATGATAGCATAAAATTATAATTTTTTTTTTGTTTTTATACTGGGCTAAGGAGCAATAAAAAAAAATTAAAAAATTGTTTAACTTGTGGTAACAGTATTTTCAATTTATTGTAGCTTGCTTTTGAAAGCAGAAGAATGATGTATTATTGGCTTAGTCATTTTCCTTCTTTTTTTAAATATATGAGAAATGGATGTACTGTAACATAAGTTTTTGACCAATGATATGACTGGACTTCATCCTGCATCACAAAAGGAAAATTTTGAGAAAAGTCTCCCATTAAATTACATTCACCCTCCAAGTTTTACTTTTTAATATTGAGAAAATTAGCTTGTTTCTTTGCAACAAAATGCCTTTTTAAATTATTTAAATTTTCAGTAAGTTTATCTAAGTACTTTTAAATGGAAGAATTTGAGTAGTTAGTTCAGAATGGTCAAAAGAAACCCAATGTTTGAAGATAATTTCAGAATCAAAATCCCAGCTCTCTTGCAGTAATCTGAGCACTTCATTAGTGCCTGGACATTTTTCACACTGACAGCATGCACACGTTTCATTTTCTATATCGCATACCATGGTTGAAAGGAGTTTTATAATAATAAAATTTCATTTTTAAAGCAGATAACATGAGTTTTACACATACACACACCCAAAACAAGTTTTATGTACTTTAAAACCATATAAAATTTATTTTCATTATTCAAAGGAGTTGACAAGTAATGAAGTTGTCAAAACCGTTGAAAACACTGTTCCTTCCAATCGTGAACAATGTATCCAAAGAATTCACAGCATGTATTTTTTTCAGATTATAATATAGGCCTATTATACAAAATATTTTGATATGTCTATAATGAGATAGCTTATATTCTAGATAGTTTGTTACTTAAAATACAACTCATACACACAAACTCATGTTTAAACACGAATGTGAACAGACATGTATGGACACGAATGTTTGTGTAATCCTGAATATAAACATCGTAGAAGGCTCATTTACTGTTTTGATTTTAATATATGTTGTATTGTTGCTAGTGTTAATGTTATGGTTAGATAATGTACACTTGTTTATGAAGTAATTTTATTAGTAGTGAACTTCTCTTTTATGTGATATCTTTTATTTTTAATTTTATTAATTAGAGAAATTTTTGTTTTAGCTGTACAGAAACTGGAATAAGATAAAGTGAGATGCAATTAGTATTGGCATTACAATTCTAAGGGTTATCACCATAACCCATTTCTTTAAGTTTTGATTATAAAGCTTTCACATTTAAACCAATGAAAAATAATAACACTAAATTCGTTAGCAATGAGGAAATGATATTAGTACAATGGTCATTATAGTACAAAGTTGCTACTTACGTAACCTTAATACAAAAAAAAAAATCTTGAAAGAAGTGCCAACAGTAAGGATATAAAAATTAATCATATGACAACTTTGTGAAAATCCTTGAGCATGCTACTTTAAATCGATAAAACTTGTAAATAAATTTTACAAACAGTACAAATAACAATGTTTATTAATGGAAATGCCAAAGAAAACATGATCCCACTTTTTCTCAATTTAGTAGAACATGATGCACATCATGTTGACTTTCCCCCCCTTATCAAATTAAGAAATTATGCAATTTATTTATGCTTTTGCAACATACTATTACTGGTTAATTAATTAACCAACTATGTGCTGTGCCTTCCTTCAGACTGGTTTAGTTGCGCTACTAAGATAAATTAAAAAAAAAAAGCACCTTTAGTCATTATAAATTAACACCAGTAAACATGAATTGTATATTTACTGGTTTTAAAAAAGGTAAGAACTAATGCTTTGTTAAGCAAGCTTGTAGAGAGATGTAAAATTTATCCTTTACTAGAAACTGTAACAAACCGTATATGTTTGAAGAAGAGTTATTTAATATCTCTAGCCAAAAAGTATACAATTTAGAATTCACACTTACTGTGTATATAGTTCATTCTTATCATTTTATATAAAATTTACTTTGTTATTAATTTTTTTTTTATAAAAAATAAAGTAAGTTTTTATCAAGGAAATTACCTTTTTCACCTTGGTGTAGTTGTCATCAGATGCTGAACTGGTACCAGCTGATGCACCTGATTCACCACCACCATTGACCATTTTTGTAACTAAAGGATTGTTGTTATTATTATTTACTTTATTGTTATTGTTTGCAAGATCTACTGCTTTGTTAGCAGATGCCGCATTATTATCAGGTTGACTGTAGTAAGATGATGCCTTCATAACCATTATTGAGTGCTGATTAAACCTGAAAATATATAACTTAACAATAAACTTGCAGAGTACCTTCACTGTTATCTTTTTCTTTACATGCCCTCTTTATTCACTTCTGTCCAACTTATTGATTAAATAATACTATACCATTTTACATCTGGCTTTTAGTATATGGAAACTTAATTTTGAGTCTATAGTTGAAAAATGTAACATAATGTTAATAACAAAAACTAAAACATAAAAATAAAAAACTAATTTTAATAAATCATGTTATTTGAATACTAAGTACTTTTTTAATACAACTCCATTGAATTTCCAACACATAAGAAACTTGGTGAAATTACTTCTATTTCATATAAATAAAAATAATAATACAACTTAGTCCAGAAAGGTCATTGCACTGATGATTTAAAGACAAGACCTTACATCAACCCAGTCGTCCAACCAACAAAAAACAGACTAGTTCTGTAAATATGTTTTAATCAAATGACCCAAAAAAATGCAAACAGCCTCATGATAATAATAGTAATACAATTAATAATTAATTGGTGATAATAATAATATGGTTGGATACCAGCCATACGCCAGATGTTTCTTAAATCAAGGAGCAACACATCTCTCAGATTTCTTAGACTGCTCCCATAGAAGCAGATTCAAGTAAATATAACCCTGTTGCCCACTACCATATAGGAGGTAGCAGAAAATTAGTGAAGATGTTTTTTTTCAAAAATTTTATTTTTATACATCAATGTTATCACCTTGAACAGTTATACATCGGCAGAGAGATGTTTCCATTATTCGTAATATATGCTTGAAGGCTTCAACTGGAATTACCATCAACACCTTGGTTACGCTCCTTCGGGTGTTTTCAACAGTCACAAAATTATGTCCTTTCAAGTGGGTCTTGATCCTCTCTTTTTTTCTGTTTAACCTCCGAACCACCGTAAGATATTACTTCAGAGGATGAATGAGGATATGCATGAATGTAAATGAAGTGTGTAGTCTTGCAGTCTCAGGTCGATCGTTCCTGAGAAGTGTGATTACTTGAAACCCAGCCACCAAAGAACACCATTATCCACGAACTAGTATTTTAATCCATATAAAAGTAACTATCTTTACTAGGATTTGAACCTTAGTTGATTTCAAAGTCGAGAGTTCTGATTTGCAATGACGAGTTAACCACTAGATCAAACCCAGTGAGCTGGGTTTTGATCCTGGAAAGCAGTCACACTAAGATTAGGTGAACAGGGTGCTGAGAAAATACTGGAATCTCTTTTTTGTCTACAACTGGTTGATGGAGATGGCTGTGTAACAGGAGAAGTTGTCATGGTAGAGCATCCAAGTGTTTGAAATGTCCAGTCTGACATAAAACAACATTTTTTTCTGAGCCTTTCAAGGCTTCTTTATACAAAAAAAACTTGGTTGACAGTTTGCTCTAGGGGCATAAATTCTGTGTGAACAATCCCCCTTCTATCAATAAAAAAATCAGAATGGACTTGATTTACTCATTTGAGCTTTATTTGGTTGTTTGATATTTTGTTTCTGGAACGTACTTGAAAATCCATGAGCCATCACCAGTGATCACATGTCATTCTCCATTCTTCTGATTATCTTTCTGTTCAACAGAAAGGTTTTTTGGCACCAACTTTACACACAACTTTCTCATGCAAAAATCAGACAAACAGTAAAACAATTCAAATTTAACACATTACTCATCAGTCTCATCCTCACTCTTTCCATATTTTCCTCAGTTTTCAGTGTTGAAGACCTCCCTAAGTGGGTTTGTCTTCCACTACTTCCTGGTCCTCCAAAAATGCTTTGTGCCAGCGAAAAAGTTGTGAACTGATAAGGAATGTTCCCCAAAGGCTCATTGCAACTTTTTATAGGTCAAACTTGCAGATTCACAAAGTTTTAACACAAAACTTGATGGCACACCATTGCTCCAAATTTCACTGTACCATTTTCCTAACACTACAAAAACACAACTTCACCTAGAAAGCATGATAACGTTTTCTAGGGTAACAAAAGGCTTTCAGACCTACCACAAGAGATTGAAACTTTCACCGAGTGACTGGGGGTGGCTGAAGCATTAGCTACATAAAGGGAAAGCCTGCATCATTGCCACATCACTCCCAGTGTTGCCAGTCTCATGATTTTTATATCATGTCACATCATATATCCTTTAAACCATATATATCCTAACATCTACCCTTTATAACAAAATGAATGAACATCTAGTGAAGCACTAACTGATGGTAGAGATCAGAGTAATAGCGACTGCAAAAAACAGTTTGTAGTGGATAGCATTGTAGCAGGGAGATAATGAAAAAGGAGATCTTCTATATTGCTTAAGTGGAATATAAGACTGTGCTGCATTCTTGCCTCATAAAAGAACTTTGCTTACATCAGCTTGATATGGTCATCATAGAGTTTGATTTATATCATGCAAGAGTGGCATATTCACTTAATGATTGATTAGTGCAGTCACCAGTTGATGTTTGTGAGATAAGGATCTGATATTAAGATAAGGAAATTTTTCTGGGTAATGCTTTAAATTCACCAGTTTAGTCTATGGCAGTGCACAATTTAGCATTATTTATCAGCCAGTAAAAGATTTACTCCAGGCCAGTACAGATTCAGCCATCTCAATTAGCTGGATATCAAATTGATTTATTGCACAGCAACAGGCATTATATAGCTTGTCCAGCTGATAGCAGAATTGCTTAGAGCAATATTAACTAATTTTCTAATCTGCAGCTTTGAATTTTCTTTAAATTTAATTCTTTTGCATAGATCTATGCTTCATCAGAATATTTGTTGTATAATTAAATTAAAAATATTAATTTAAAATTATAAATATGTTTCACATCTCCACCACTAACATAATAAAATGAACTAGCCCACTGCTACCAAAATTTGTTTTGGATAATGAAAACTGTTGTTTTCAGTGTCATAATTTGAATATATATTTAAATAACAGTTGAATAATTTACAATAAATATTTCTGTAATCAAATTATAGTGCTTGAATTTTACTGTCAATTATATATTTGATCCCGTTTTTACAGGTTATTTTCTCAAAAGAGTATGAAGAAATTTGTGAAATGCGTTGAAATCAGTTTACTGGTTTGTTTTCAGTAACAATTAAAATGGAGTCAAGTACAGATAATATGTCAACAAGGTTAAAACAGCGCGTGGTGATAAAATTTTTAACAGCAGAAAATGTGAATCTTACGAATATTTTTTATAATTTAGAAGTGGATCACGGTAGTGAAACTTTTGACAGGAGTACTGTGAATAGGAGGGCGTTGAAATTTCACAAATGTGAAGCTGGTAAAGTGGCAATTGAAGACACACCACACAGCGGACAACCAGCTTCTGTGACTGATGAAAAATATTGAAAGGAGGTGGACGATTTTCTTCAAAGTGACTGGCAAATCACCCAGCAACACATCACTATTCAGTTACATATACCTAAAGAACAGGTAGGCCACATTATTGAGCAACTGGGTTACCATAAAATCTGTACATGATGGATACCATGCAAAACTTTCTGATAGCTCTCCACAAGCTGAAGTTTGAACCTATTCTCCATCAATTGTACTCACCGAATTTGGCTCCTGACCCCCGTCAGGGTAACTCCCTCTGCCATCCCCTCTGTTCTGAGCCCTTATGGGCTTTACTGAAGGTCATTTTAGAAACCTCAGCTTTTGACAAATTTTGGCCAGGATGCTATAATATATTTCTAGTTTTGATATTGCTATAGTAAAATGTTGAAAATTGCAATGAAATGTATGCAGCTACAAAGCTGAATGACATACACTTTTTTTTTTAAATCAATTCTTTTAAGAATCATCTGCACTATATGCAAATATATTTATATTATTAGATCACTCTTAAGTACACAGAATAAACTAATAAAGTAGGATGACTTATACTTATTCCATCATATATGCAGGAGCCCTTTTGTGATTTACTTGCATCCAGCTGCATTACTTATTCATATATTCATCTCAAATTACATAACACACTTCACAAAATATAATAATATATCATTCATTTATTTATTTCATTTAAAATCTTTAATCTTTTTGTTTCTTTATTTTAAGAATTTAAATTTTTATTCAGTTACAATTAAAACAAAATTGTAAAAAACCTTTACATATGCAAAAATATGACATCAAAGCATAAAATCAAATTATAAGTAAAAATTTATATCAAATTGAAAAAAAAATTTTAAGTTTTTACTATACCTATATATTATTATTATAAGTCAATATTAATTATCATCTAAATATTTTTTTTTTTATTATCAATTTCAATCCACTATAGTAGGAGTTTAATTTGTTCAAAATTATTAAATGCTCATTAAATATAATTGGATTAGAATACAAAAATATCAACATATCTAGTCCATAACAAAATATCATGCATATGAGATCCCATAAACAACTTTATTCTCAAACTCCTGTAAATAAGTTTCGGATAAAACAGATGATAAAGGTAAGCCCCCATCAGTAGAGTGCTTTCCTGGGTGTAATATCTGTCATTAAATTTAAAATAACTCTGTTTGCACAGGGATAGTATAGTAAGTTCAATTTAATAGACAAAATGCATACTTGCTTTACTTATTATTTTTATTTGAATTTTTAATTTTAATTTGATTTTATGCTTTGACATTATATTTTTACATATATAAAATTTGCTAACAATTTAACTTTTAACATTAATTTTCCATATTTTTAAATTTTGTTAATTTAAGTTTTAATTTAACCGAGTAAAAGTTTAAATTCTTAAAATAAAGAAATAAAAAAAATAAAAAGATTAAAGATTTTTAATTTTAAATAAAATAAGTAAATGAATATGTAATGCAACTGATGAAAGTAAATCACAAACGTGCTCCTGCATATATGGTGGAATAAGATAAGTCATCCTACTTTATTCGCTTATTCGGTACTTTGGTTGATCTAATAAAATATATATATACACACACACTCCACACGTGTCGTTTTTTCAAGTGTCTGTTACTTAGATATACAAAAAAAATTATACAACTGAATTAAGAGGTTTTACAAAACAGGTATAACACTCCTAATAATCACACCATTAACAATTCAGACTATTGCAAAAATACATAACAATACCTTTTGATCATGCTTTGGTGTACTATATTCTGTGAAGAAGCTGGCTTGTCAGAACCGATACCATATCCTTCATCTAATGTTTTATCTTCAAAGTATGAAATGTTGACAAGTGGATCATCAATACTTGCTGACATTTCTTTCTTCATTTCTTGAATAAAAAAATAAATAATTTATCAGATATATTTCACATACATCCATTATAGTTTTAGAAAAAGGTTAAAACATGTTCTGATCAAGCAAAAAAAAAACAACAAATTATCACTAATTCAAGTAGTTGTTGTGGCTACTAATTTTAAAAAAGTATTCAATGTGAATGAATTCTACTGCTTTACAGTAATATACTCTAATGTCTGCTTCCCAACAATGTTTTTGTGTTTTATGCAAACCTACATTTTCTATTACTGCAATCTGTTTAAAGATAATAAAACTTTTATTTTGATTCCTTATTCTGAATGGATTTTTAATGAAAGTTATGCATTTTTAAATTACTTTAATCGAATATATTTATTGCGTAAGATATCCCAATGTGTTTTGATTTTATTTGCTCATTAATCATATTTTTTATTATATGTATTTTTTTAGTGTAAGGAATTTATTTAAATTTATTGCAGCTAACTTTTAATATGAACACGTTTGTTTCATAATGAAAATATATTCACTTTTCCTAATGTGAAGAATGTAATTAAATTTTTATTAGTGTATATATGTGCTTGTAAATGACCTTGAAAATGTTATTAGGTTTTAATCATTCATATATATATATATATATATATATATATATATATATTTCTTTTACAATTTTGTTCTAGAAGTAAACAATTTGTTTCTTTTTTATAAACACATGCTTTATTGTTAAATATTAAGACCTATTAGTTAAATTTTTATTAGTTTTAAAAAGGATTTTGTTACATTTATTCAACTGTTTAATAAAATGATAAAACCAAATACTACAGTTTTTATAACTATTGCTAAAACAAAATTACTGTTTTTAGAACTAAAACAAAATTGATAACAAATCTAATTCCAATTCTAGAAATAGTCAGATTGTACTTTTTTAATACACATAATAAAAAGTGTTGAAAAAAAATTTGAACACGATGACCAATTTAGGAAAATGCATTTTTAAATTATTCAAGCATTAACTTAATTGTAAATATATTCAAATGTGATTTAAAACAAGTTTTATTAATCTAACAGATTTAAAAAAAAAACAGAACAGATTTTTCTGTAAAAGTTAACAATCATAGAGCAAGCATAATAAAAAAAATCTTCATTAAATATACATTTATAGAATTAGTTCGAATTTCAGTAGAAAATAAAAAGTAATACTAAACTACATAATTTAAAAAATCATTGAATTAATAATGCATAAATATCACCACTAAATTAAAAACTAACCTTTTTTAATCTTAATTTTTAATCAATCCAAAATTTTAAATTAACAACTATCACAAGAGGCAGCACACAGTACAAGCAAAAATTCTAATTCGCCTATTGTGACCTTTCATGGTAAGGATGGAGTGTATAAAATGAAATTTGAATGAATCCTGTATTTGAGGCCACATTTCCCATTGAAAAGAATTACAAAAACTGGATTCAGAGCACAACTTAAAATAACAATAAAAATGATCGAGTCACTTTCCAGTTGTTTATTTAAAGGAAAACAGCTCAAATTTTTATTAAACGTTTTAATCGGCTTTTAGAATTTGTAGCGTGAATAATAAATGACAATTTTTTTTTAAAATATTCTAGCATATTCTTTTAGTATGTTGGCAAAATTCAGCCCCATTATACAAGGGTATCAGGGGTCTAAGATGTTTAAAAAAGTGTTCTTTTTGTTCAGATACTTAATGATGACGTTTTTTCTAATATTATCATCTTCACATTTATAAGAAACTAAAGAAAAGCTGGATAACATTTTAGCACAACCAGAGATTTTTCTCTAAATAAGCGAAAAAAATCAAACATAGAAAATAGATTTTATGCCATAAAGTCATGGCTGAGCAGAAGAGCTAAACCCACAGATTATTCAGGTTGAAAGGGACATTACAGGATACTACTGTATGCTTTATTAAACATTATCAATTTCTGTCAACTTCTTTCTTATATTTAAAAAAGAGATGACTGCAATTTATAAGGTTGTAAGTAAAATAATATGTGAAAATATTGAACACTTAACACAAGTACTTATAAATATATCAATCATAATTAATTTACAGCTAAAACATCAAAATGGTAGCAATTAATATTACTGCACTTTTACAGACAACTTCAATTATTTCCAGATATGAACTGAATAACGATGAGTTTAAAAAATATTGCTAATACACCCAATATTCAAGAGAAAAAAAAAAATCACATATCCCATGGATAAGTAAGAAAACTTGCTACTGGTACTTTCTAGAGCTCTACAAGGCATTTGATCACAAGGGTACCAATTTACTGAAAAATAAGGAATAAGTTTATCTATACAGTATTTTTTCTTATATTATCAATTTGAACATCCTATTCTTCTATGTTAAGTGTATTGGAAAAATAAATAAGAGTACAATGGTAGCACACCCCAGTGATATAAAGAGAACTGAGATTTTAAATGAATGGGTAGCTATTAAAAAAAAACATCCATATAATTTCATAACTACATACATGCATGCACTAAGTCTGATAATTATTGTGGATGTTAACGGCTTGACATGAATTAAGTCACTCTGAAAAAGATGTAGTATTCTACCAGAGTAACAAGATCTCATGTCCGATTTACTAGGAAAAAGTAAAGAACGGTTTCCTGCTGGCAACATCAGTGACAAAAATGTGCAGCTGCATATGACTACATCAAGCCAACAAAAATACATTTCATGTAAAATTTTACATGCTGTACTTCACTGTCTTCATCACAGAGGAGTTGATTGTATAGTAAATAACGTTAGTCTTAGAGAAAACAAATCAGACTGGTGTTATTGTTATCTGAAGATACTTTACACATTCATTATAGCCATGAAACTTACTGGGACTGCAGTGTAAAGCATATGCGCCAATTTTTAAAAATTAATATTAAAAATGTTTAATTAAAGCCAAGTTATTAAAATCATGATAAAACAAATATAAAAATAAAAAAATATATATAAATCATAACAAATATAATCATATTTCTTTAATACAAAGTAGTCTCAAGTGAACAAGTCAACAAACCTTGATCATCAAGCTTAGCACACTCTGTAAAAATGTCCTTAGTCCCTGTATGTATTCTGTCTCTATGAAAATAATGAGACTGAAAAAATTTAGTCCAGAATTCAGATTCACTGAGTTTAGCTGGCACATATTCCATGTGTTTCTTTCTGACTGCAGGGTAGGTTTTAAATATACAATCAATAATGTCAGCGGTTAAATTGTATCTTAGACCGTTACAACCATCAGTTTGAGGTTTGATATCTGCCTGTAAATAAAAAAAATTTTTTTTTTTATTAAATTCAACATTTGTTTTAATATTTTTTTAATAAACACAGGTTTTTAGATATGCTTTATGTTCCTATGATAACCAAATGTATATCTAATTGGAAATCCAAAGTAACAATTATTAAAAAGAAAATTTTGAGTTTTAAATAAGACTATCCAGAAAACAAATTAATAAAAAACTATCAACAAAAGCAAGATGCTGGTAAAATAAAATTAATAACATACGAGTATTGAATATAGATAGTAACCATACATATTTTTAAATTATTCAAAGCATGTTTATATGAACATGATTTTTTTTAAATCAGTTGCATAAAATCAACTAAAAACTATATAATTATAAATATTAATTAGAACATAATAAAAAAGGTGGTTTCTGAATCAAACAGTTCTAGGACAAGTTAATTTGGAATACTAATGAAATAGTTAATAATTTAAAAACTTCTTTGCAGGCCAAACAATTATGAAGAACCTATAATAAGAAGAACTGTTACAGTTTTAAAAAGCAAAACTCCTGTTTATTAAAAAAATAATAATAAACAAGGATTTGAGAAAAATTGATTAAAACGTTATTAACTTAAAAAGAATATTTTGAAAGAATAGTTTCACATGATAAAAATTAATTTCTCTTCATTGTTACACAAAATTAATTAGTAACTATGTAGATCTAACATGGTGTTTGTAATTTATAGACTGATAAATATTTATTACTATAAAGGCCATGGTATACTTTTAAATACAGTATTAAAAGTGTACCATCCATTCAGTTCAGTAATTTAAAGAAAACACGAGGATAAATAATACAAATGCATGGTGCCTGAAAAGTGTTGAGTGAGAGAACATATTAGTGCAGTAGGGGTGTAAGTAACAAGGCCAACACCAGTGACAACAGTCAAGACTGTGACCACATACAATAAGATTTACTATATTGTGGTTAGCAAGATTTTAATCTCTGCCTCTGGTGCACAGAAAATATTTTCATGTTTGTCTATAAAAACTGCCAATAAATAATCAATGGAATAATTCAGTATAGGCCTGTCCCCGTAATGAAAATAGTTTTAAGCCAACCTTGGCAACTTATGTGTAAACAATATTACAATATAGTGTCATACAAATTTGTTAATAATAATACATTATTCAAAATAAATTTGGTACATAAAATTATTCAGAATGGCCAACAGAATGAAATTTTTAAATAAAAAATTCTAACTTAAAAAAAACAGTCTTATTCATAAAAAAAAAGTGTTTTTCTTACAAAATTAATTTTCCATCTACAAATCTCTTACATACAAACATTCTATAGCATAAAACACTCACTTCCCTACTAGTTACAATATTTAGAAATCTATATTTCAATCTACAACATTAATTATTTTTTATTATATATAAGGTTCTATGTATTGTCTGTTCTAAAATATGAACAGACAAAAATGATTTGAAAGAATACTGACAAAATACAAAGTTACATTCAATTAAAAATATAATTCTAAAATACAATATAAAATTAAGTGATCCAATCCATTCATTTTACTGTATTATAAATGGGTAAGCACCTTAAAACAAAACCAAGCCCGCTCAAACTGCAGTTATTTGAGCATCGCCTCTCCATCACTGCTGCTTCTACTAACACAACTATTATTTAGGAATGTTACTTACTCCCATCTACTGTTGTTAATTATAAACCGTTCATGCTTCAGTGGAATATAGTTCTGTTCTTTACAGTTATTCAACAGAGGAAAGGGTTGCTAATATGGAAGCTTATGTGCATTCTAGATACTTTCAATGTGTGTCAAATATGTGCATTCTGGATACTTTCAAGATACACATCAAATAATTATGGAACCAAATGCCAATATCCAAGCAAAGCATAGCATCACACATGATTTGGTTAAAAATGGCATACAACAGGGTCAGTTCAAAACAAAATAAGGATCTTTTGCTAGGACTCCCAATGTGAATCCTCCCTCGTGAGGACATAACCAATATTCAAACAAGAATTTCTACCAGTCCAAAAAATCTAAGTAAGTTATCATAAAATGATGGAGAATATTCAACAAGAAACTGATGATATTGATCACAACGTAACAACGATTTGCATCAGGCAATTTTCAATATGGTCATTCAAGCATAAAACTGCACTGCTGAACAGCGCATTTACTTCTTCAAACATCTACTGTTCAAAGAGAAAAAAAATTCTAAATATGTAAACTTTTAGTATAGAAATACAATTTTTTTATTTTTCTGTCATCATAGTCTAGAGCTTTACTGCAAGAAGGAAAGTATGGTAACCAGTCAAAAACTGGGATATGGGTTTTGCATTTTTCAACACTTCATGACCAAAAAAAAAAAAAAAAAATGGGTAATGTGTCTGTATTTTGGCATGTTTGAAGCTTAATAACTTTTGACTGGATAAAGAGATTTTGTTAAAATTTAGTACACTTCCTTATATGGGGCAATTTGTTGATAGAAATTTGGAGGTCAATATCTCCAAGGGATGAGGAAGATGGTTTCTTTCGGCTCAATTTCCTCAAAAGTTTGCAAACATAACCCCACTTTATATTAGGTTCAGTGTACATACATACATGCTTAGCTTAACATTAAAAAAAATAATAAAATCTGACCCCCAAATTCTTCCCCTTCCCTAAAATTGAAAAACTCTCTTTTCACTTACCATTTTTTATCCAATTTTTTCTTTGTCTTCCAGGGCATGATAGTAGTGCAATTGACCCCAAAAAAAAAACTTTGGGGGCAATATTGGGAGTAGGGGAGCCAAACAAAGTTAACTCTCTTTTTATCACATATTTTCTATCCAATTTTTTCTTTGTCTTCCTGGGCTTTATAGTAGTGCAAATGACCCCCAACAAAAAAATACTTTGGGGGCAACATTGGGAGTAGGAAAGCTGATCAAAGTTAAGATCAATTAATCAGTTTCTGGAATTTTTTAAAACTTTTTTTTGTTTATTCAAACTTTAATAACATTACAATAAAATTCCATCCTAACACACCTCCACCAATAAAAAAAATCTTTGGTTGTACATTTTTCAGTGGAATTTTTTTAATTTCTTCCTTTTAAAATAGTAAACAGAAAAATCTAAAAAAATTCTGGGGAAGTGATTTTGGGGATGGGGGAGTAGAAAAAAGTAATTTTTTTTTCATGTATCATTTTTTCACTATATAAGAATAAATAACCAATCCAGGAAAGTACAACAACTTTGATGTTAGCTTTCATTTTTTTATTTCATTAACAAAATGTTATTTATTTCATTAATAAATTAATGTTTTTTATTTCATTAATAAAATGTAGACTCCCTAACAGCAACATCAATGAATTAAGAGTAGAACTCAATAATGAAAAAACTGAAAGGTTAATTCATAAATGATTTAATGATTAATGTCTTTCAACGATTTATTTCAATATCAACCATATGCCTTTTTTCCAAGAGCCTAAATTCATTTATTATAATAAAACAACAAAACATTTTACTCAATTTTTTTTCTTTTCTTTATTTTTCCAGGACACACAACAAAGTGTTGTCATCAGTGCCCAGACATGATATTAATATAGTAAACAATTAAAAAATTACCATATGACATAAAAAAGCTTTTACTCACAAGAAATGCTGAAGAAACACCAACATCTTGCTTCTGATTCTGTTGTTTCTGCATAAAGTTTGATGCATGCTGTGACCAAAATTCTTCTGAAGATATGACCTGAGTTATAACCAAATCTCGGTATAATTGTAATAAAGCAGGGTTTTCTGTCAGCAACCTGGAAAAATAATATTATCCATAAATCATGTAAAACTTTACTAAGTGGCTGAATAAAAACATCAATTAACACAATATTCAACTTCTCAGTATATTTAAAAAGCTGAATAAACCTGATTGTTTGACACAGAATGTCTCATGGAACATGATGGAAATTGAAGGATATTAAATATTAAAAGCCATTGTTTGATTTTAGGTACTACTGATCACCCAAGTTAAACAACAATTTCATTACACACAGACATATTTTTACGACCAATCAAGCAATCCATTATAGCAATTGAACAGTCATACATGGTTTGGCCAATTACAACTAAATAATATGACAGTAAATACTGTTAATTCTACCCACACTGCCTGATTGATCTTTATCTGAGATGAAAAAGCATCCGGAAAATTAAAAGCTGTTAAGTACAAAATTCTAAATGACCAAATGAACTGCAATTGTTTAATGAACCTGTTTCCTATAGATCCCCAAAGTAAATGATATAAGATGAAGTTATCATCTTATATCATCAAGAAGTTAGTAAATCCACTTTGCTATCTGTGGCTTTTTTTCCTTCGTATGTCCACAGCAATTAAATTAGAATAATGTGATGTAAACGAATTACTTTTGATTTTATATCTTTCCCTTAAGTTTGTGCTTTATATATGAATGCATTGTAAAAATAAACCTCCTTTGAACCAGAGCAGCTCAAGATTAGGTCAGCTTTGGTCATATTCTACATGATTTCTATAAGCTACATATTACGTATGAATGTAGTGTACGACTGGTGTATATTATAAGGGTGACTGTATAGTATAATCACATACATACATTGTAGCCCCCTTATCTGGTGGAGTAATAAATATAATTATCACTATTTAATATGTTTTTAAAAAAACTTGCATTATATTATTGTAAATTGTAAATATGTATTCATTGCGGTCACCCTTTCAGGGTTTCAACCATTGTTAAATTGTATTATGATTTATTATTGTTTTATTACATTGTATTAGTTTTACTGTACCGATATGTATTTTGTATATTGTAAAAGGTTTTAATATGTATTTTCATTACTGCATATTATGCATGAATGTAGTATAAGATTGGGGTACTAAGTGGATGATTGTATTATATAATTGCATACATAGTAGCATGTATATAATGCATTATGATATTGTGTAGGGATGATTGTATATATTGCAGTATCCCTTTTGGGGAAGTAACAGCCATTGTTTAATAGTTATAATAATAACTACAACTGTATTATTTTTATTGCATTGCATTATTACTTTACTGTACCAATATGTATTTTGTATATTGTTTGAGGTTATGTAATCCACTTTTATTACTGAATAATATGTATGAATGCGGAGTACGAATGTGTGTATGGGTGATCTCCCCCTACCTGAAGGAATGCTTATTAGATATGCCAGGAGAGTGGATAACCAAGGGTGGAGGTTTAGTCAGTAGTGCACAGGTATACATACATTCTTCTTAAAACCTAGCGACCCCAACACTGCTTTGGCGTCTGTAAAATGAATTCCCAACCTCAATTACATAAATATGTAATTTTACACAAAAATAATTTTCTTTTTTATATAATCTTTCTATCTTATACTTTTCAAAAAAACATTTTCTAAATGAATATGTTTACCTATTTATTAATAAACATAACTAACTGTATTAACTATAGAATGTTCCTTTTGACATGAGAAAACCTTTTATGCATGTTTAGTAATCAGGATACTGCTGTAGGTCTTCATCTCACGCTTTTGTAAATATCAAATAATTCATTAACTTTTTTTTATATTTCAATAAAGGAATTTCAAATTTGGTCTATAAATCTCTTTTACTGTTAAGCTTATTCACTTAATAATTAAGACTGATTTCAATGATTCATTTTCATTTGTTGAGAAATCTCCTTTGACGGTCCTGTTATAATTTCTCCACATAGAGTTTTTAAACAAAAAAAAATATATTGTCTACGTAGAATATTCAAGTTGTGTCAATTTTTACCATCATCACTGCTTAATAATGAATTATAATCGATTAATTACAGTCTTTATTCATTCTGATTATCAAAATACTTTCATGCAATAATTCAAAATTTAGTTGGAAAACTTGGGTTAAAAAATAATAGTCCTGCATTTTAGAATGCCTTATCACATTAAGCAGCAATCTCTTCAGACTGAATGCAAACACTTTGTCTGCATTTTTTTTCTTACTTTCCCCAAGATTCAGGGTTCTCCCTAAATTCTCAATTTGTTGCTGTACTTCACTTTTAAAAATTTTTGAAGCTACTGTAAAATTAAGGGTCACAAAATTATTACAATTAATCGTTACATTACATGTGAGTACATCTCTATCAATTAACTGCATAAATGTTACATATAGAGGGAATATTATTACTTAATTATTTATCTTCTACAAAATAAATGTTTTCATACACAACTTATTCTCTCAATCAAGTTACATTCTAATTCAAGTTTTATTCTACAATTTCAAAAGATATTTTAATTTAAAATATCATGAAACATTAACTATATTCTGATAATTAACTATCACTTTTAGTTTATATTGATATATTATGAATTTTGAAGGAAAAAGGGGAAAACAGGTATAAGAGAATTACTACGAACATCTGTATAGACAAAACAATCATATGGATCCTCTATAGAAAAAAAAAGCTGAATGATGCGATCACCCAAAATAATTTAAACTGGCCATTTTTCCCAAAATTTTTATATAAAGAAAAAAGGCACCAATCCTCTTATATTAGATCAAGGTTAAGCATAACAATTGTCAATTATAATTAAAGAAATAAAATAAATTAATACATTATTGGTATTAGGAAATCCTCCAAAATTAATCAGAAAAAGTAAAGATTTTTACAAAAACTATTTTTTTTTAAACAAAAATAAAATACTTAAAAATTAGCACTTACAATTTTCTTACTATAACTTATGTTCATACCTATTTTTCTCTTCTAATTCTTTATTAACTTTACGCTTGAATTTTGGCAAAAGCTGTACTAGCAAATCTTTAACTCTGTCACGTTCTCTGGTAGCAGCCGCTGATCCTTGCCTATTTACAAACTGAAAGGTCGATGTTGTATTATCATGTAACACAACTTGCAATTGTATTTTTGCCTTCCCTTCTGGAGATATCTTCTGAACTAAAAAATCAAATTAAAAAAGAGGTTTAATAATAAAACAAGAAAAATGATTTTCCATAATAAAAAATTACTTTTCAAGATAAAAAGCAAGGAAATGGAAAGTTGAATGGGCACATTCAACTAGCAAATTTGAGTCTGTAGCCATGTTTGTTCCAAACTAGAATAAATAAGATTCCAACAAAAACAAATTACTTAAACACAGTTCAAGGTAAAAGGTACCGGAATCAACATTGAGAAATTTTTACACATTTCCATCATTCCCTTTGTTTATATATTTGGCTTTACAAAAAAGCCTTAAAAATATGCTAAATTATTTTTTGAATAAATTTTGTTAAATATGAAGAAGGGTTTTATGAGTTGTAACATTTTTTTCATTGTCTACTTACATGCTCTTTATTTTGTGTATAATCTTTCATGAATAGAAATTCTATTTCTTTGTTAAATAAAACAATATTAAAAAAGTTAATATTTTTCTTTTGAGATACTTAACTGACTTTATCCAGGCCATATCTAAAAAATGGTTCATTCAAATATTTTACTTAGACTCCATAGTTTACTGACAACATTTATTCTTCATCGATTATATCTTGTAAATGTATATTCAAAAACACTATTACTAAACCCTTTTAAGCCCAAAATTACAACAAAGCATAAATCTAAAACAAATTGTCAAATGATGTATTGTGCTTCTAGTCTTAAACATGTCTCAAGATTAGCAAAATCTGCTAAAGCATACATAGCTTTTGCACAAGTGTGCAGCTGGTACTGAACCAACTGCTAACTTAATTTTTTTATTTTTCTATATTAAATGCTGTTACACAATTAGCATTATTATGCACATACAGATGTATAACATTAGTGTATAAAAAAATTAATCAAATCTGACAATATCCTGAAGATTAATCATTTCCCCACTGTAACAATTGCTTTTCTCTTTCCTACTCAGTCCTACTGAAACAACTGGACTTGCCTGAGTAAAAGTAATTTTAAAACATCTACAATCCCAGATCTATTGTTTTTTTCTGTATTAGAGTTGAGCAAATTATTCCTTGAAACTCAAACATTGTTCTTAAAGTTTATTCTATTTAATTTTTACATTTAGTCAATGTCAATAAAAAACACAAAAAGATTTAAAACTAATGTGTTGTCTGCCCATTCTCAAATGTTTAATAATTTTCTTGATGACACAGATTGCTCAATCATTTTTTTCTCTCTTCAAACAGGATCTGTCAATGAACCAAACGTGTTTCCAGTTTTGTGTTGTGTTTTTTTTAAATAAAACTATTTTTTTACTTATATACAAGATCACCACAAACTTGACCAAAGTACCTAAAACTAAATTTGTTACATTCATGTAATTGTTTTTCAGTTTTTATTTTGTTGCTTAAATAACACAAGAAATAAATGAATATCTGCCTTCATTCAAACTATAACAAACTGCCCACTCTATAATTAAGAACTGAGCATAAGCCTCTCCTCTACCAGCATATTTAACCGTATCATTTTTGAGCTGGTTGCATTGCACACAATCTAGTAGCATTTGATCAAACTACTGAGAGACAGCTGCAGGGATTAATCATCTAAACAAACTACATCCTTTCATGCTAACATTTAAAAATTCATTACCAATAATTAAATTATGCAAATATAATGTTTCGGTATATCTACAATAGATTTCAAGTATGGACGCCAAATTGCAGCTTTCAATTCAGAAGTCCTTTAAAAAAAATTAATCCACAAAATGTATGACAAAGGCATTAGTAAGGACCCACTTTCCTCATCAATTACAGAAGATAGTGTTATAATTCTGTAATGCTTACATAATAAATGTTGATTGACCACGCTCAACCGAACTGTACTGAACAATCATATAATACTAAATCTATTAAGTGTAAGTCCTAGATGAAATTTGAGAATAAAAGTTAAAATCTGTCTACAAAAAAACTTACTTAAGATCTATAATTTAATAGCTATTTTGATCATTACATAATTAACAACAGAAGGTAGTGAGAAAAATTAGTATACATTAAAAAAAATAATAATTACATTAGTAATTAAAAAATTTAATAATTAATTAACAAAAACTAAGAATTTCTGCATTTAAAAAAAAATTAATCACAGCAACCCAAAAGAGAAAGATGAATCATTTAAGGTAATGAGAGCTGAAAATGTAGCTTTAAAAATCATTGTGGTTAGACTGTTTTAAAGTTTTATAAAAATGTAACATTTTTAATATTTAGAATATTCTAATTTTGTTTTAATATTTAAAATAGCTACCTAGTTTTAGAATTTGAGTAAAAATTTTTGTCAACAATTACTGAGGATTTTCATGTTTTTCAATTTATTTCAATATCATTTAGAATATCTCTTTCTTTTATATCATTTGCAGTGTCTTAGATTTTTAGTTACAAGCATTAATTAAATATTTACTCAAGTTATTGTGACAATTAAAAAAGAGTCAATGCCCAGATAAATACCCTAGTTACACCACACACTTAAATCCTCCTACTTCAAGTAATTTTTTTCAACAACTTCCAATAACTATCCTTTTACTTAAGATGTAATTCCAGAAATTAAATGACAAGTAATAATTTATCAAAATTGTATGCATTATTATTAAAACCTGGCAGGTTGAGCAATTACATATGTAAATGTATGTATTAGAAAACTTGCCTTTACCTGATAAGCATTTCACCCCAAAATGCATTTTTGTACAGTTAAGTCCCCCCACATTCTTCCAGTTTAAAAATACACATGACAAACTGTGAAATTTTAACATTATCAAGAAAATAAGCAAGGGTCTTGTAACAGTAATAACTTACGTTTAATATCTGTATAACGGTGACTAACAGATACTGTATCCCTGTGATCCAACATCCATGCCAAACGCTCACTCATCACGTACAAAGTCCCATCACCCTTTTTATAACGTACCTGGCCAACCTGCAACAGGACATCTTCTGATGACGTTGTCATCTTTTACCTGTAAAAAAAAAATTGTATGCATTCATAGAATACTGAACACACTTGAAATAAACAATTTTATACTTAACACAATACAACACACTAGTAATAAAATTCTATAATCAAAAGAGTATTCAATGTCTATTTCATAGTTAAATAATGAATATTACTTTAAAAAATAGAGTAATAATGCAAACTTTGTTAGCTTAGAGTAATCTGTGAGAATTTTGGTCTGGACAATCAATATCTGTTATTAAAGACAAACTGCTAGGGTCATTAAACCACAAACTATGTTAAAGAAGTATTAACTGTGTTAAAAAGGTATTAACACTTCAAACAGTTTTCCCACTCTTCATAGTAGTGTTGGAACTCAGAAACCGGAATAATCCTTCAGATGGTCAGTTACATTTTTTGAAGTGTGCCACTCCTTGCGTTTTGTTTCTGGGTCATATTCAGATATCAAAGATTCATCACCAGTAATACAATTTTTTTGAGAATCTGAATCAGTTTCATTCACCCTAGAAGATCGCTACAAACTTCCACCCTGTTTACTTGTTCAACAGTAAGGTTTTTGGGGACCAATTTTGCACAAACATTTTTCATATCCAATTCGTTTTGTCAAAATTTGATGGACTATGTTATGGTTCAAATTAAATTGTTCTACAATCATTCTGACAGTTAATCACCAGTTGTACCGTATCAAGTCTCTGATTCGCTCAACATTGTCCTCACTTTTTGATGTTAATAGTCTTCCAGAGCATGGATCGTACAAAACTGATTCCCAGCCATCTGAAAATGCTTTAAATCACCTACTTGGGCTCATGACAGAGCATAATCACCATATGCCCTTTTCAATTCTGAAAAAGTTTCAGTAGCATCCTCATGGATATTAACACAAAACGTGATTGCACAACATTGCTCATAATTAGTATTTCTCATTTTTGTAACGCACAACAAAAACTAGTTTCAAGAAAAGTTCTTTTACATCTCACATGACAATAGACTAAAAATATTAATACCTAATATAAATCAGCTGTTCATATAACCACAAGTTTACTAGTAACTTTACAGTGTTGTCACTTTGGCTGCCAAAATAAAACTAGTCTCATTAGTTTATTTACAGACTTTGTATAAGATTCTATTCTATTACTCCATTCAAATTACTTCTATGACGTTAAATGACTGATAATATTTTCTTGAACCTTTCCATGCAATACTTTGAAAAAAAATATATCATATCAGAGAAGAACATTACACAATAAAAATTTAATACTAAGTAATGATGATGAAAAATATATTCAAGTTGTTTATATAAATTGTGAAATTTTTTTAAAAGAATTTTTCCACTTTTAAATTGAATGGAAAAATTGGTACTTACGTATTAATGCCACCGCAGCTACAGCTTTATTTAAAAACAAAGTAGTCAATCGGATTTCGGTGGAAAATGAACAGTGTCTTTATTAATTTTAATAAACGGTTATTTATATTTATTTATTTTATAAATATAATTTAACCAAACTTAGCCTACGCTCGCTTCACTCGCTAACCTTGACTAATTAACACCGTAATTTTTTGAATATTTATTTAATAAATTCAGTAATTATTGCAATTATTTATTATTTAAATAATCAAAACATTTTCCTGTTAATTGGTCAAGGTTAGCAAGTGAAGCGAGCGTACGTTTGGTTAAATTATATTTATAAAATAAATAAATATAACCATTTATTTAAATTAAAAAAGAGACTGTTTTGAATCTATGTTAAACTCTTTATCGGCCCATTTTCCACCGAAATCCGATTGACTACTTTGTTTTTAAATAAAGCAGTGGCGTTAATACGTAAGTACTGAAAAATTTACAAGGTCGGTCACTCGGTTTATTGGACGATGAGTGGGGCTTCGAACACATACATAAGTAAAAAAATATAAAAGTATATACTGGTCAACACGTGCATACTTTCAATTTTAAAATCTGTTAAAAATTAAGATAAGAGAACAGACTTTATTTACAAAGAAAGCTGATCAACAGAAAACTCTAATCAAACTAGATAGCTTCCAATTGTTGCTCGACAAAAGTACAGTATGTTGTTTATAATTTGTATGTCATGCAAGACTACATTAGATGTTATGCAAAAAAAAATAATACAAGTAACATATATAAGTATATTATAAAAAACTTTTTTTTTATTACTTTTCCATGTTCTGAGCAGTTCTTATATAAAATAATTATACTATGTTTCTTAAATATCTTAATACATCACACAACTATAGTCCATCTCAGGAAATAGTGCATCAGATGTAAATAAGAATTCGGCATGTATGAGTAATGTCTCAGTAGTTTAGGCTGAATCATTCTGTCACTCCTATGATCAAGTACAGTTATTTTTTTTATGCATATAATGTACTGTAAGCTATCACTTGTCTGGTATGGTGATGCCGATCATAAGTAATTAAAAATTTTATTGTGTCTTTGTTTGATGTTCAATAACGATAGTATTATTTGTAATGCTTTACAAAATTATTCAGTTCAGTGAAAGAAAGCATCTCAATTTACATTACTGTGTTACTCTATATAGTAAAGTAGTTTTATACTTCATTTTTATAACAGTTTTATTTTAATTTATCCTGTGTTTTTGTACAAATCAGATTTTAACGATCAGTGGTACAATATATATATATAAAACCTTAAATCAAAATAACTCTGAAACTGCAGTCAGACACATTGCTTGGAAAGAAAGTACTCTAATAGTAATCAGCAAAAGAACAATTTTTTATCTAAGAAACACAAAATTGATTGTGATCATGTTAGCCCTATAAAAACAATTTTGTGTTTCTGAAAAATAATTGAAAAGTTGGACGATTTTACTATCAGTAAAAAGGTCATTTGTCTTTTACTTCAATAACAAGCTTTCTAATTGAAACAAAATATTAAATGCCATGAACACAGATTCTGAACTGCCAAATGTTTCTAGAAGTATGTTACATCATGTTTTAAAATGAATGAATATTCATTTCATGTTCAAAAAATAATAATTCTTTATAAACTGAACACGAACAAATTATTTCATGGCGTAGGGAATACTTAAGAGAAATTAAGCGATTTCATAAAGAGGGTAAGATAAATTTATTACCTAGATGAAACTTGAATTAATGAAAGACGTACAGGAAAAGGTATGGATGGATAAAAAAAATAAAACGCATAAGAGATGTTTTTATTACAGGTTTGTCTACTGCGGTGAAAAAATGTAAACAATAGTAACGTACTTAGAAGTAAAAATTGGTTTTAGATCTTCCCAAGAGCACCATAATGAAATGAATGATGACAATTTTATGCAGTGATGTACAAAAATTGTAGAAATTGTGGCTGAAGGACCCATCATAAAAACTTCACTATACCACTGCCTGAAAACTGAAAAAATTTCAAACACTTTGACCTGAAAACTGGAAATTGCTGAATGATTAAAATTGCATACAGCAAAGACACGTTAAAAGAATTTTTAAAAATTATAAAATCAGTTAAAACAAAAATATTTTCAATATAAAGTAGATGAAATCAGAAAATCAAAATATTGTGTCGTGTAGAGTCTTCCTCCATGCCAGTTGCAATAATATGGGCAAAAGTCAAAGGGTGCATTGGGAGTAATAACACATTAAGTTAAGTAGTGTAAAAAATTGATTGATACAAGGTGCTAATAAGAGCATATGCAAATGCTTAGAAAAATTTAATTACATTCAACATGTAATTAAAGAAGAAAAAAGCACAGGAAGGGAGCAGGAGTTTGCATGAGAATATACTCAAGATATAGTGATAAATTTGGGAAACTATGACAATAATTCAATAGACAGTAACTTATTGGGTATTGAAGAAATACAGAGGTAACAAATATTTTTTCCTTGATGAAATTTTAATACAATGTAAAGTACTTTCTTAAATTGTTTATTTTTAAGGTAAATATATAATTTTTTCAATCTTTTAATTTCTTTTATTACAAGTTCAGATAAAAGTAAACAAGAAGCGTTTTTTTATGTCAGATGGATTGTCTAAATTAAATTAAAATCATCTTACTGTTATTTTGGTTTGCTGCTGCAAGCTTTCATGAAACAAATTATACATGCATTATTTTTTTAAAAATCACATCACAGAATTCTAGAAAAAACCTCAGTTACCTCAACTCCTAACAAATGTAAAAAAGATCACCCTTCAAAAAAACCGTGTGAAACACTCAGCATAGTGCAGTATTATCTGCAGGAAAAAGATAAGAAAAATAATTTCTATTCTAATCAAAAACAATGAATACTGTACAGACACATTTACCTTTAATGATCTGACTACAGCAATTAAGGGAATATCATACCTGCTGGAATAAATAGACTGTAATGGGTTAGTAAATGAAAACAAAATTACATCAAGAAAATCTGGCAGAGAAAGTGATAATGGTTATTTTTATTTTATTTTCATGTAGATTGTAGAAAATGTTGTAGTAGGCCACCACATTCAAGAAAAAAATTAAATGGGTACCTCCAATGACAAAATAAATTAACTTGAAGTCCTGTACATTTTTTATTTTATTTTTTAAACCATTAAATTTATCTTTTCAGTTAATGTCAGCAACTACTTAATTTTGAGGAATAAATAAAATATTAGGTTTTCACTTACTGCTTACTTTAGAACAGGAAAATTTGAATTGCCATTTTGCCATAAAAAAGAATTTCTTACTAACTTTTGAGTTCATAACTTATGGAAGAATTATATAGACCTAATAAATACCTCAATTATATAAAAAAGAGTTAGAATAAACCCCTTCACATTAAATTAAAAAAAAACAATACTTTAAAATTTATTTTACAGATTTCTAATATACTGTTTGACAAGCCTTATCAAAAAGGGAAGTAAGCAAGAAACTGAGAAAATTCACAAAATAATTACGTCATCAACCTTACTTCACTACCATAGTTAAGGTATGTGCATTATTAATAAATCTACACAGACTTAATTTACAAATACTGTGTAATAAGTTTTACAAAACTTACATAATCAGGCTGTATTCTACTTTGGTGATATAAAGTTGTTTTAAATTTCCAATAAAATGACTCAGTACTTTGTGACTTCTACTTATTTTTGTAACTACATTTAGTGTTTAGATAATAAAAATGGATTGTGGAAATAGCAGCATTGTTACACAACTGAAATGCAAGAGTATACATCACCAGTCACTGAAAAATTCATACATGTTAACTTTTTTCAAAAATTAAAGTTATACTTCATTTTAAACCTCAAACATACTTAGCTGTGTGGTAATTATCTGAAAACTAGATCTAAAATAGTTAGGAAAATATAGGAAACAAAAATAACAATTTTGCTTTCAGAGGAAGGTCATTTTTGATATTTTTCTTAATATGGTGAACTACTTAAAAGTGAAAAGTAAATAGATAATTTTGCAATCTTCATATACAGTTACTCTATTCATTTAGTAACTGTGTGTAATCTTCATACACATAAAAGTGTATCAATCACAGTATGTAAAGAAAAAAATTGTAAAATATTAACAATAAATGTTACCCGATGATTTTTCATTATGAATGGTCATATACATACTTTTAAATAATAGTTTAATAATCACTTGAAAATGTTTAATTTATAACAGCTCTATTGTACAGTAATAATAATGTCAGAAAAATAAAACAAAACAGATTGATATTACATATACCTACACTCATTTTTCATGCAGGTTTGGGTACAATAATTTGGTACCTAATAATTTTAAAGCCACTTGGTGTAATTCTAAAGCTACTTGGTGTAGGCTATTGTACACAATGTGTACAATTTTGGATTATATTTCTTCTAACAAACACTGAAGTCTGTGGGTTCCTAAGAATTATTTGCTAAATTGACAACTTATACATATATATGTATAAAGAATATACAATGAAATATCAGGTCAAAATTTATTGCATATATGAGAATTACATGCTTTTACATAATATTATCAAACAGTAATTTCATTTTTTTGTTATATATATGAAATTACTGTTTGATATGAATTTAGCAATATTATGAATTCATCATTATTAATACTGCTAACTGAAATAAAATTGTTGCAGTTTCTCTAAGTATATTACTAACATTTGCATACACTTCTGAACATCACCCAGTATAAAATCAGCATAATTTATTAAAATAGTATCAATTTATTAAGTTTAATGTCATAATTATAATTTCTTAGCTGAAACACTCCTGTTGTATGAAATCTAAAAATCAATATAAATTTAAATCTCAGGGTAATTAATTCACTACTGTATTAGCAAATGATTTGCTTTTATTAAGGGTTTCAATCACAAAAAATATCTTAACAGGATATTTAATCGGTTTCAAACTTGATAAACTGATTTAATGAGGCTCAGCATCTCCTACATGATACAAAACAGCTTATCACATGAACTAACAAAACAAAGAAAAATAAATCAAACTCATTAATGAAAAGTTACACAGCACTAAAACAAAAACCATTGTTTTGACAAATTTACAATTAAACTTACCTTTAAAATATATCTACCTCTTTGAAGGCAAAAGATTTGAATTTTGAATTAATTTAATGGACTGATCTATTACCAATATTAATTTAACACAACTGTTAACCACATAATAAAGAAATCAAACAAATCTAAACACAAATACCACTAAAAAATGTTATTTAACTAAAGGGAATAAAACTATTCAAAACCAGTAAACAGATTTACTGGTTAACAATTAATGTTAAATAAAATTGTAATTTAATGTATCCGAAAGTAGAAAACTAAATAAACGCTGAATCTAGATTCAATACCCGACTAATTCCGTAATTTCCATTGGAATAGCCGTATTTTTAAGCATGGAATCGATTTCACAAATTTGTATATAGTTACACATTTAAATGCTCAAAAATAATTATGAATCGATACCAAAAACAACCGTCAGTTTTAAGCATGGAATCGATTTCACAAATTTGTATATAATTACACATTTAAATGCTCAAAAATAATTATGAATAGATACCAAAAACAAGATTACATTTGAAATACCCAAGATTAGGCAGGACTTTTGGAGTAAACACGTATTTAATACATGAATAGTGGTTTTCATTTAACAGCGATTTAGTTTATTATCTAAACACAAAAACATTGCTTATTTAATTTTTTTCTCCATTATTAACATTTAGATTTATACAATTTCATATAGGCTATACAAATTATAGAATAACATTTTATCAAAATTTGTCTGTATTTACATCACAAGATATTGCAAAAAATAAAACAATCGGCCATTGCGGACTTGCGATGGAGTACGTGATCGAAATAAGTTCGAACATTACTCCACAATATTTCTGAATATGCGGTAATTTTTACTGAAAAACTAAGAAATAATGAAAACTCAGTAATAAAATTTTAAACTGAGAAAGTATTTAAGTATAAATTCTAGTTTTACCTGAAATACACCTCAGAAAAAGGACAGGCGAGATACAGTGCGACCGCAGGTAGCCAGAGCCATAAGTGACACACAAAACGAGCAGCAACATCTCTGCAGAAGAGAAGCTCTCACTGAAATACGAAGCAGGATGGACGCAAAGCCTGCTATCATGTTTAACTCCATTTCTCTCTGTGCAACATTGCCAGATTGAACCAAATCAAAGATTGGTAAATTCTGGAACTTCTAAATGATTCTACTGAACGAACTTAAAATGTTAAAGAGACAACTAAATCTTTGTATAGTAAGAGTTATTTTCCGAAAATTACAAATACAGTGGGTTAAATAAAAATAAAAAATACTGAACAATCTTAGTTGCTTTATGCAAAATTTGGCAATGTTGACACTGCCTTTAATATTTCTTTTACTTAACTACTTACGGTACATTACAAACATAATAATGAGTTTACTCAAAATGATATCTAGGCTATTACTTTAATTTTTCTTTAAAACTTAATAAAAATAAATAAATTTAAAACTAAAATAGAGACATCTTAAGCACTTCTACATGCAATTTTAAAATAATTAAGTCTTGTAAAATGGTTGCATGTTACTGACAAGCTAACATAACCAGAAAATTGAATCTGTTTTTGAATAAACAAGAATGTTTAGTTAAACGAAAGAAATGTTATCTTGTAACATACAGATACTTTTTCGTTTGTTATAAACGATATTTATTTTGTTATATAATAAAAAATTGTATAGATTGAAAATCAAAATTTTGATTATAATTGCAATTATAATTCTAAAACCTAAAATTTTAAAAAAATTATCCTTGGCCTGAAATTAATACATGGTAAGGAAAACAGAAATTTGTAGGTTCCTGATAATATTTAATTAAAAATACTAGATTCCCAGAAGTAATTCCTTAAAGCGGGTTTTCTTTGAAGCGTAAAAAGTGAACGACCTTCAACTTTTCTTGTATCTACACTAAGATAAAATTTTAAAGACTCAACTAACAACAAATTGATAAATGAAATAAAATTATGCAACAGTTTTTATATGAAACTTTATTATCACATACAAATAATGCATTTTTAGAAAAGCTGGTAAGTTTAGTCTTGTAAGAACTATATCCAAATCTACAAATGTTTCTTCGCTTGCTATCAGCCAATTCATCGTACCGGTACCGTATTTCAGTTTGTTCTTAACACAGAGCATATTGGATAATTAAACATTTTATTTACATACACCAATGAATACATCATGTCAGGTGCTAATGCGTATTTACGACCGATAACAGAGAACCCAGAACGATTCACGTTAATAGAATCGCTACAAAAGACGCAGTTAACAGTTGAACATCTTTCTCAAACAAATGATTGAAAACCGAATGAAAATTTAAACATGTCATTGTAAACAGTAATATTTTTTCACAAATTATTTCATCATCCTTCTTTTAATCATTGTTGGTATAGGGTATGAAAGACGACTAACTAGCAAGTTTTTAGAAACGCAATTATGAAACAGGTACACAGTACAAGAACCAGTGTATAAACAAATTTTAATTTTTTGTTACTTTATGATCTCGAAGTTTCAGGCTCATTATGCGCTAAGCAACCAGTTAACTAGTCCATAACTATGCTCACTTGGACAGCAACCTGCTAAACTCAAAAGTTTATATATGTGTATGCGCACTTGATCAAGGTATCAAACATAAAACTGAGCAACACATAGATAGTGACTAGCTGGTTGGGTCGTTCATTATTCTTCAGGTGACATGTAAGACCTAAAATTCATATCCCTACCTTTTATTGATGATCTCAATGTATTTAACAAAATCATCAAATCTTTATAGACATTCTAACAAATTTAGAAAAATTTTATTTTCACATTGTTTTGATTGTAAAAAATATTGTAAACATTTCTTTTTCTGAAGTTTTCCAATTATGGATGCATCCATTATTTTCTTTACTTTTGTTTTTTATTTATTAAATATTTGTTAATGGTTGCAGCTACTACTATGTCCATTCTGCTGACTGGTTTGTACAATATTGACAAAATTCTAAGTGGCCAATTTGCTCTCCTAGTCTGATCTCTTCACTTCTGTCTCCTGTCAAGTTGGTCACCAAGCCTAATTCACTCAAAGTATTTTTAAAGCATCCAGAAATATATAAAATACACACACACTTCGCATTGAATATTTTCCAAAAAGTGAGACACTTTTGATCTTTGGAATAAGAATTTGATTTTGGTATTTTAAAAAATATATAAAATACTACAAGCTTATATTGTAGAGATTTAACAAATATGATTATATTTAAAAATACTGTGTTCACCGCTAAATGGAGGGAGGAGAACTTAGGACCTTCCTGTTGAAAGAAACAGATATTCACTATTTCTGCTTGAAAGTTGACACAGTTTTTAATACAATTTCCCCTAATTCTTGTTGTAACTTTATATCACTAGATATTACAAAAGAAAATGACAACCTTAAGTAAAAATACAGTTAATAACAAGTACATTTGTTAGTCACAAATAAAAAAATATTATCATAGCTGTTGAGGCTGTGATTATATTATCAACAGCCATTGAGGTTTTTTTATGAATTATTGTCAATGTAATTGGGTGGCTGATTTTTTTATTAACGTTTTTGGCAATTTGAAAATAATATAATTCAATACAACTGGAAAAAAAAACAGTAGACCAACTAGGATGCTTGAGCTGTGGGGGTAATCAACACAAGAAGACATTTAGCCCAGAAGGGGACAAAGACCACAATGATGCTCCTCAAAGGCCGTTTGGCAGTGAGTCGGTGTTTTGATGGCAGGCCAGCGTATAAAGTATGTTCAGGTTCAAAAGTACCTCGGGGTGTTTCTTGATGAGAAATTGTAATTTAAGAAGCATCTTCAACACGTCGCAGAGAGGGCCTGCAACACCTTGTTCGGTATTCGATGTGTCATCAATCCTGATTAGGGTCTTAACTTTAAGACCATGAACATTCTGTATAAAGGTGTGAGTGAGGCTATTATGCTGTACACAGCGCCTGTTTGGACGGATAGGCTAAAATATAAAAGTTATCGGGACATATTATTAAGGGCTCAATGCATAATATTATTAATGGTAAAGGACGTTTAACCATGCTATTCCACAGGAGACAGTCTTGGTAATAGGAGTCATGAAATCAATAGACTTGATTGCATCTGAGAAGCAGTAGCAGTATGTTGCTAAGAAGTCCAGTGAGCTGACTTCGGATAAAGTTGAGAAATTAAACAACATGGTAATGCTTATGGCAGGCCAAATGGGATGAGGGTGGGCCTTATATGCATTATCTCTCTCTAAATGTTGTTGGTTTGCAGGAAGTCTCTTGGGTGCACCCTAATAAATATGTGACGTAATTTCTTTCCGGCCATGGTGCTTTTGGGAACAGAATGGAGAAATTCGGCCTGATAGATTCTGGGATGTTTCCTCAGTGTGGACAATTGGATGACACTATTATATTCTTTATGAGTACTCAAAGTACGAGTTAATGCGCACGAAGACCATCTGTCGGCTTGATCTTATCAGGTTGGCATTGGTTCTCTGTGTAAACTGGAGGAGCCACAGGATTGTGTTTATTACATTTTTTAAAAGATTAATTTTCAGTTATCAAACATTACACTGTAGCTAATATTTAAAAATATACATTTTTGTAATGATAAAATGTCCATTAATCATTCTAAAACAGTTCATTTTCAGTAGTCTTTGTGACCATCTCCATTGACTTGTGCTGCAGTCCTTATCTGGTTCAGCTGATTCTTTATTTTATTAAGGACACACATATCTAAATGGTAGTTTCTTATTTGAAGAAAACAGTGAGTTGGTTGCCTGTATTTCTACCAATATGAATTAATTGATTTCAAACGCAGGGTTCCACAACAGCTTAGGAATAACAAGTCATAAATTCTCTATTATACTAAACACTGCCTGTAAAATGAAACAAAGATTTGTTTCATATCAAATTCTTTATAAAATTCTATCTTTCTGTCAAAAAATCATCTTTACAAAGTGTTTAAAGCAATTTTAAATTTTAATAATTCTAAGTCTCAATTCATTTAGAATTTTTTATACATGTGTTGTAGATTTTTCCAGTCCATAAGTTATTCTGGTCAACATTTGAGTGCTCTTTACTAGTCCTGCAACAGGTTCCTTTTTTTCTAAAAAGAAACTTGTTCCAGTCCTATCTGATTATGTAGCATCTCCAATGACAATGGTATCTTCAAATTTAGTCCACCTTATGCAAATAATTTACTGGATAACTAGAAGATCATGCATAGAGTTCTTCATGGATGGCACCCATCCATGATCTTATCTTTAATAATTTTTTTGTCATCATTTAAGTAAAAAACCTTATCTTATTTTGTATATTTAAACACCATTACTTTCAATACAGATAATAACTGAACGATTGAATAATTATAAATCTACAAAACCAAAATTCACAACCATTACACAGAATTTAAATCTGCATGCAGGGAATACTGCTTTTTAGACCATATGTACATAGAACATATTATCGTATTTGCATGTTAATCTTTGAGAAGATTAGCAACAGTAAAACTGATCAATGCAACTATCTGTAAATAATTCTTAAAAGCAAAACTAATAACCTAACAATAATTTTAAAGTATTAACCTGTTTCAACCAATCATTCTAAATTTCTGCATTTACTAATGATATCAAATATTTAAAAACACATTATAAATTTTTTAAATGTACATTTAAAACACACAGTTAACCACCAAATTCATTAAGTTAATGAAAAACTTCTGGAAGTGCACCTGGATATATCTGGAAGAAGAAATTTTTCTGGTGAACTGAATCTAAAAAAACTTCACAGCTTCATTTATCATCAAATCGGACTTCACTTGATCACATCTAGAGTTGTAACTCGGGACCTAGTCCCACCATAGGTGACCCCCTTGACTGTCAACCATGAAAGGTGTTTTAAGGAATACTCCACCAGCTGAACCAAGCAACACCATAGTTCAGAGAAAGCATCATTCGGATACAGTGGGCTGCCACTTAGAAGATGACATGCGATCAGAAGCACTGGAATGTCCCAACACTACACAAACGAACAAGAAAAACCAAAAGTCCAAAATCAAACCAAATCACCTACATTTCCACAATCTATGTAAATGCGCTCATGCAGACTGGTAACTAAAAATAATAACTGGCCTAATGGACCAATACAAAATTCATCATGGGTCTGCAGGAAATAAGAAACACTGACCAGGATGCCGTAGAATCTCAAGGATGTAGGCTTCACAAAGGTATACCTGTTAAGAGTGATAAAAATGTCCTAGGACATTTGTTCAACTAGGACAAAATGTCCTAGTTTGAACAGGTTTTTAAGCCAGCCTCAAAATAATATTCCACATAAGAATTCAAGTCACAATCCCCAAGAATCTCAACACACCTTAAAAGCATCTAATAAAATCTACACTTTAATAAACACTCATGCACCCACTAATAATAAAAATAACTCTCCAAAACATTAAAGAAATAGAAAAGTTCTGGGATCTACTCGATCTGACTATAAATAACATCCCCAAAAACCATGTTAAGTAATTAATCAGAGACTTCAATATTCAATTAGGCAGAGAAAGAAGATACCGCAAAATCATTGAAAAATGGCCTGCCCAAAAGAAAAGAAACAAAATGGACAGAGACTAGTCAATCTCCGCAGAAATCACAACCTAATCTTGAAATCTATATATTTCAAAAGGAAACCTAAAAACTCAAAACCTGGAAACACACCTACTACACTAAAGTAGAACGGCAACTAGACCATGCCATGGACAAACACCACCACAAGAAGATCTACAATGTAGAAGTCCTCCAAGGAGTAGATACAGGGTCAGATCACTATGTAGTTAAAATTAAATTTACTCCCCAAAGAAAGCAAAAAAACTAAGCCAACAGCTAGCATTGGCTAGAGTTCCAAGCCAAGAGAATCTGGCACTGCTAGCAAACAACACTGATGAAGCTAAATCACATATAATACTTCAAACATTGATAGTAAATTGACCTCAAAATTTCATTTAAAAAGACAAAAATTATGCCCCAAAAATCAACACAATTAAAAAAAAAAACTAAACAGGAATAAAGTCAAAATAGTGACCATTTAAATATCTCTGAGAAATAATAACAAACAACCTAAATGAAAAAACCTTGATGCAAATAAAAAGAAACAAACTAGCTAAAGCTCAAAAATTAACCTAGTACACTTACAATAAAAAATACCTATCAATAAATGGAAAAAATAAGATACTATAACATAGTAATAAAACACCTGAATGAACAGTCAAAAACAGACAAGACTCCAGAATAATTGGAAGAACCTGCATCAATAAAAAGTACCAGAAAGACGGGCACTGGTGGATTGTGCCCAACAAAATTGTATACAGAGTTAGAACCCATTACAGATACCACATGTAAAAGAAGACTAGGATTCTTTGGACATATCATGAGTATGCACATGGATCAGAGAAAAAAGAGTTCTTAAGTAAATTGTCCTTACACCAGAAGACACCACATTTAAGACAAAATTAAACAAGAAAATCAAGAACAAAAACACTCACTTCACAAACATTTTGAACACTAGAAAGGGCACAAAGATTGTAACGTATGAAAAATTACTGGAAGAACCGCAAGACCCAAAAAGTCCCATCGAAGGGATTTGGATAAAGTACTGACTAAAATGATCCTATATGGTCATAAAAGATAATAATAAAATAAATAAATAAAAAATAAATGATATAATAAATAAATCTGACTTGTGGGTGGCA
This sequence comes from Lycorma delicatula, assembly GCF_047948215.1. NCBI lineage: Eukaryota > Metazoa > Arthropoda > Insecta > Hemiptera > Fulgoridae > Lycorma > Lycorma delicatula. Next base: position 110,656,263 of record NC_134456.1, on the reverse strand, counting down.
TCCACCCACAAGTCAAATCTTATACTTGAAATAGATTGTTTTGAAGTAGCAGCATATATGCTAAATTTCATGATTTTAGTTTTGCACCATTGAATAATTATTTAAACAATACTGTAGACCTTTGGTTAGGGCTGTTGTAGCCTGTAGAATTTCATTTTTCTATTGTGCAGTATTTAAGGGTTTCCATACTTTGTTAACTATATATATTTATATTATTTCAATGATAAAACTGATTTGAACCATTGACTCTTGAAGAATGTTATTTCATTAGGAAGATCTTATTTTCTTGGTAAGTTGAAATTTTAATATTAATTTCGCAGACAGTTGTTTAAAAAGAATTAATATTTGTAATCACCATGTACCAAAAATAAATATTTATAATGTGACTTAAAATTAAATTCACAAAAGAATTTGAAATCATAATTTTTTCAGAAAGTACTCAAGGCAGCTTCTTACTCCCTCAGTAAGACAGAAATCTCCTCTTTTATTTCTTCTGCTTTTTTTAGTAATCTTTTGGAAAGCCTCTTTCCCATCTACTTTCTTCTCTCACCACATATTATTATTTTATCCTTTTCAGTACACTAATCTTAGTTAACTTGCAAAATAATCAGGTTCTAGGTTTTCTTTTGGTTTTTTATTTTTCCTGTTTAGCCTCCGTTAATTACTGTTCAGATAATACTTCAGAGGATGATATGTATGGGTGTAAATGAAATGTAGTCTTGTACAGTCTCAGTTTGACCATTCCTGAGATTTGTGGTTAATTGAAACCCAACCACCAAAGAACACCGATATCAACGATCTAGTATTAAAATAATTGACTTTACAAGGAAGCTGGAACGAACTCTTGACTTCCAAATCAGCTGATTTGGGAAGTCACGTTCACCACTAGACCAACCCGGTGGGTTAAAAGGTTTTCTTTTGTTAATTATCAATTTCCTCACTTATGCCAAACACATCCTATTCACTTTTTCTTATTACCTCCCTCCTTATTCAATGTCTCCATTATCTACTTCCTGTGGTGTGCAGAGATTAAAAATTTTTTTTGCTTCTTGTAAATTACTCAGTCCATCAGTATTCAACTTATTAAATCTGACTAGAATTAAGTTTTAAGAGAGTTGAATGGCTCTCTTGTCAATGTTAAACATCCCTCTGAAACTACAAAAATGGCACTTTGCAGGGTAATTAATCTACTTCTATATTTTGATGCCACTAAACCTCATTATCACAATAAAATGAAAAATACATCTTTTATAACATTTTTTTTTCATATAGCATATTTTTTTTTAAAAAAAAGGTTTCACAAAATTAAACTATAAAATATTTATTTCAGCAGCATCCTAAAAATGAGATTCAAGCTTGGTAAAAATTCAAACTGTAACATTTCATCATATGGTTTGGTTTTAAGAAACTCCTGGTTGCCTTGAATAAAAGTTCACTGAGTGTTCTTTGTTTCCCATAAAACTGTGTAGTAAAAATTTTTTCTTTAATTAAAGAGCTAATTTATCCTCATAATAACAACAGAATGTTCAGCAAAATAAAAAATTCTTTACAGCATAAAAGTTAGAAATCACAAGATTATGACTTCCATGGATTGCCCAATTTCCTTCCTAAAATGAATAGTTGTCTTGGTATATTCTATTTAATCTCATCACTTAAACAGTGGAAGAATTTTTAATAACCATTTTTTTCTATTATTTACTTCATCATGCATTTTAGCAATGAAATTAATTCTGCTTCCAGAGTATTTTAAATCCTTTATTTCTTTAAACATATTTCCCATGTACTTTTATGCAATACCTCTATCCCCAACATTTCATTAAAATGCTGTTCTTTGAGTTAAATTTCATCTCTAATTAAAATTGCATGCATACTGGATTGGTGTTTATTAAGTGAAAGATTCAGACCACACAAAAAATGTTCACAGTGTTATGGTTTTGTTTTAATAATTTGTTGATGAAAATAAGATTTAAATCCACAATTATTTTATCTTAATAAGAATGGTTAGTTTAACCTAGATGGCTATATAAACAATCTATGCGGCTAAATATGAAGCGATGTAAATTTCACATTTTCTACGAAAGAACATCACAAAAATATATAAAATTAGTGTGCAATCTCTAGCATACCAATTACAAAGAGATGATTAACTCAGTGGTTCCTAACTGGTCATGAAATTTTAGAATTTAAAAATAAACTTTATGCTGTTCAGTACGACTCAATATCACCAAAATTTATACTTACCATGACACCTCACGTTTAATACAGTAAAATTTATTTTGAGACAGACTGTATCAGTCAACACCTGCAACAAGGCCGAGTTTAATTTTTCTACCCTGATAATTTTGAGTGATTGTGAATACTTGGAACAATGCTTGGTTTACTCTTTCCGCTTAGGAATAAATTGAGTGTTTATTGGTGCCATGTTGAAGGATTTATTTATCAACACAGGGATTTTTCAAGACTGAGGGAAAGTTTTGAAAATCAGCTTGCTCAAAATTAGAATGTCTGAAGAAATTAATAAAAGAATACCTAAATGCATTAAACTTCAGTAACAAAGTTAGAATAGTCATTTATCCTTTTGGTATATCTGATGAGATCACCATAAAAAATGCATCTAACTTAATTGTCAATGGAAAAAATGAATTGTTAAACTTGCCATGTGATTCTACCATAAAAACAAAATTTCTAAACTTCCAATAGTCCATTTGGATTTATGCGCAATGTCAGTATCCTACAACTGCAAAGAGGGGTCATAAACATTTTGCTACTGTTTTCAACATTATACTTGTACAAATCAGCATTTTCTACAATGAAAATTGTGAAATCTAAACAGAGGAATAAACTGTAATCTAGAAGATGATTTGTGTGTTAGCCTGTCAACCATAAGGCCATGTATGTACTCTATGAAACCACAGGGCGCCACTTCACATTAATTTTAGTGGAGAGTTTTTAAAAAAACAATATTAAATTTTGTTAATCAAACTTCCTATATAGATAGGTCAGTATTCCAGGCACTGGAATACTGACCTATTGTCTTTTTTACTTACCTTTGTCTTTTTCAGATGCTGCTTGTATTTAGAAGAATGGGCCCGCTTGCGTGTTAATATCAATCTATCTACACTGGATATCTGGTAGAATTAGAAACTATATATTATTATTAATTAAAAACAAATAAGCATGTTATGATATCGTGGGTGTTCAGCGAGTGTTGTCAGTCAAAAAAATTTGATGGAACCACTGTACTAACTGTTATAACTATACATGAAGTTGTTATAATGCCATCCAGCAATTTATTTATACAATATTTGAAAAAAAAATTACACTTGCTTCAGTCAGATGGTGCTACCAGTCATACTGAAAATGAAACAAAAATCATGCATAAAGAATTTTACAGTCATCACTTGATCTCAAAATAATTGTAGCGCCAAGATACCACAGCTTATTCTAATAAAGGAATGTTTAAAAAGTGTAATTATTCAGAATAATTCTCATATACAAAACACAATTTTTTTTATTCATCATACTTAATGAAAGTGTGAATTACTAAACAAGCCCTATGAAAATGACTATAAATGTCAAGAAACTGCGCCCAAGTTAAAGGTGAATTTACCTTCAAAATCTGATATGAAATTAAAATATGGAAGATGCAAATATTTCTTTTTTAATTTCTCTTGTGCTTTGAGAAAAAAGTTCAAATACACATCAAAATTCTTATTTTTGTTCTCATTTTTCCTACCTATGTTGTAAATGTATAAAATTATAATAAAATAGCAAAAGTTGATTAATTTGCATAGATATAAGCACTTTATTGACTTTTAATTAATAACCCTGCACATCTGTAATCTTTTATCAATGTAGATAAAGATACCGGATTAACATAATGAAGTACTTATAGCTATAACAAACTTTCTTTGTGAAACCAAAAATCTCATTTTACAACACATTTCTTTTAAAGAAGGTTCTATAATAAATAATCTCTGTACTGATACAATAACAATTTCTTTAATCAATATTTGTCATTACAAAGGAGATCTATAAATGCTATCATTGTAATACCCATATATCTAGAACTGATTAAGAACCTCTTTAAAGTATGTGATCACATTTATATGATTTGTACTGTGCTTCTTCATTTAATATACTGCTTTTATAAAGTGTTTTTAATAAGGAATTTAGTGTACTACCTTAAACAAATTTCATACGTTTAAATATTAAGATCATGGTTTTCATATGAAAAGTGTGAGGATTGTATGTTGTGGTTAATATCTTTGCATGTGTGTCCTATTTCTTTAACTTGACTCGCTAAGATTGTTTTTGTTGTATAAGTTCTCTGCGCAGCCAATGAAGTATTTACTTCAATCATTATATGATTATATGTCTGAAATGCTCTATAAATCAATCATTTTTTTTGTTTTTTTTTTAAAACAATAGCAACCTTCTTTTCTGAAAATCTGAAGTATTAGTGTTAACCCCAATCCACTCCAAGGTTGATCAACCCTGACAGAAGTAGGGATAATCTGTATGCGTTGATCATTCCTTTTTCCTCAAGCAAATGCCATGGGAGTTGGATCAGCTGCCCTTATTCTATTTATTTATTTTTTATTCTGGCACTTTGTAATAGCTACTTCAGCATTAGAGCTTAGCTGAGTAGTGACCCTGAGTCCTCATACAGGTTATTTCCTCTCTAAGGATAACACAAAATGCTTAACTATATCAAAGTGCCTAGTGGGAAAAACCAGGCATCCAATTCCTACTTTATCTACCTAGGTGTTCTTATTTATTGCTTTTTTATTCCCTGTATTATAAAGGGAGAATGTATAACCATTTATTAGAACAATCCAAAGTAATATTTAATGTTGTCATTTCAGTTAAATTTTTATATTACCACTGATGGTTGGGTTCATTAATGTATGCTTTAACAGCTTACCTTATCTCAAATTTCACAAATTAATTTGATAAAAACAATATATTAAATGAACAAACAACCCAAATTAAATATTTAACAGCAATGATATCCTCTATTATGTAGGAACTACGTAATAGCTCATCAAAGATCTTTTAGAAGCATTATTTCATATATTTAAAAAGCAAATAAATTTATTAAAAAATTATATTTCATCATGCTGATTAATGGAATAATGACAGAATCTAATTATGTTAAATCTGTCACTTGTTATTTACACAACTATTTCAATAAAGCCTGACAAATTACCATTAGCCTGACAAATTACCTTACCATTAGAACAATGAACTTCATAATTGTTTCGTTTATCAGTCACAAACAATTTATATTTTTTATAAAACTTTCATTCAGATTTACAGTTTACGATATCACTAGATCCAATTTAAAGTCAACTAATCTATACTTTTATTAAAAGTTTTTTTTTCATTAAATAAAGGAAATGAAAATATTTAAGTTTATTGGGTCAGTGACATTCTTAATCCCTAAAAAAAATATTAATAACTTAATTAAAACTGATAATCTATCTATAATAAAAATAGAGTCCTGGAAATGAAACTAAACTTCCAATTGATAAAATTAACAACAATAAACTTAATAAGGACAAAGCCATTGTTAAAAGACAAATTAAAAACTTAGCTTGAAAAAAGGGGATTACACAAGCAATTACAAACTGCAATCTTAACTCCAGAATTTCTGTACAAGGAATCTAAAGCTAATCTGTAAGGTGCTGAATTAAAAAAGAATATAGAGCATTTTCTAATTCATTCATTAATATAAAATGTCTTTACAGTGATTTCCTATACATTCAAATTCAAATCTTTTATGGCAGAGGGTGGATAAAAATACAAAAATATTATAAGACATCATAACTTAGATATCTTTTAATGTAAAGTAACCAAAAAGCAAATTCAAGCAATTTTAAGAATATATTATAAAACATTTTCCTAAAAAAAAAAAAAATCATAATATTTGACATAGCTGCTTACACCTGCTTACTTCACCTGTTTACACCTCCCAAACTTACTGTATAAACCACCCTACTTGCTTGAGCTACGCATTAGTAAGTTGTAAAACTAAACATGTCAAACAAAACAGTAATAGATCTAAATTATTTAACTACCAAGTCTACTGTTTATTGTATTTTGTTTTAGGTAGTAGTTGCAAGATTTTTAGTTTTTTTTCCAATATAACTCATAATATATTATTACTATTGTATACTTAGGTAAATACAATTGAAAAATTTAAAAAGAAATACATCACTATTTTGTTAATAATAAAAAATATTAAGTTTTATTATAAAGAGCCACAAGCACATACCTCTCATTAGGATATACAAAATAAGCTATAATTCATTCTTTAGGTAGTATTTCTGTCAACACTGAAGAATAATAACCATGAGAAGAAAAAGAAGAAGGATAAATACCACAAAAAGTATAATTCTCATATATTTATTTCTCAGGGTCTACTGAAACAATAGTAATAATATTGTTTTCATTTTACTTACTTTTGAGATGGATCTATGGTTATACAAATACAAAATATTGAATATTTAACTTAGTTACTGTTTGTAAAAACAATGTTTACTTAATATTAGTGCATACTATTCAATAGTATGGCTTAAGAAAATTCTGCTCTATTGCATTCTTAATATTTCTTAGAGAATTATTAAAAGAGGTACATAATTTACTGATGCATAGTATTACTATGTAACATGTGCCAAAATAATTTTTCTCATTTTAATCTGTATTGAGTACATTATGTTTTTGATCAGAAAAATATACATCAGTAAACAACAACATATTAAAAAAAAATATTAATTGCCCTTTATGACTGCTGAAGCAATAAAGCTATATTGTTCAGTGACAAGATCACATCCATCCATCAAATGGTCCTGGTGTTGGAAGAATGTTTGCTTAAAATGTTTTCACAATTCTTACCAACCAAAATGTTGGATTCCTAACTATCAAAGCAACAAAAGAATGGACGATTGATTCTGATTACATAGTATTAGAATTGCATTATTAATCAATTTTATTATAATAATAAATTACTGTTTGTCTAGTCGCAATGGTTATTTTCTTACAATTTGATCTTATTCTATTTCAATATTAACCTCAAAATGCGACTAATTAAATTGAAATTCTTCAATTTTTATGTGTTATTAATTATTAAAAAAATAATGAAGAAGGTTACTCCTGAAAAAGTCATAAAGTTTATAAACAATTCAGTTTCTTTAAAAACATTCTATTTTTAATCATATATTTTCATGATAAAGAACATAAATGTAAAAACATTTCCAAGAAGAGATTCTAATAATAAACTTGCGGCACTCTAGTTGCTGATTTAATCACTTGAGTTACTCCTGCTTCAACTGCTTGATTCATTCACCAACTGATATATAAATGTTGCACGTTATTCTCAAATTTTCAAAATTAAATTTATCAATACTTGATAGGTGCATCACAATATAACCATGTTTACTACTAAATTGTATCAACCAAATTTTACTCAAATCTGTGAAGAAAACTGTATTCCTCTCATTTTGTATAAAATTATTGTATTTATTGTGTTTATATTTTGGATCTATATTATCCAATAATTTATAGTTGATGAATATTAGATTAATGAGCTGACAGAAAGAAAAGAAGAAACAATAGAATTCAAGTGTGTAAGATATGAATGAAACTATGTTGACATGAATTTTACAATTAACTGGTTAAATGAAGTTTTGTGTTAATGAGGTGGTTGTCTAATAAAAGTAAGATCAAACCATGAAATGAGTTTTAAAATGCAGAAGAGAGCTCAAACTGGTAATAACCCTATAAAATAAATTTGAAGAAATTGGAAATGCTAAGAAACAAGCAAAAACTATCAAGCAGTAGAAAAACTTAATTACCATCTCTTTAGGCTATCTTTGTTCAAATATTAAGTACATCTATAATAAAAAGATTTAAAATTGCTGTACTTCCTTTTGATTATTATACTCATCCTCATGTCTGTCTTTAGAATATTATATGGATATCTAGGTAGCAGAAGTAGAATACTCAAGATTAAGATCATATAAATAATTTAAAAAAGATTAACTATGAATTTCTTTGAAATAATATGGATCTGACCTGATAATAGAATCTGGTATTCATAACCAAAATAATTTTAGCTCAAAATTGAAAATGGGTATCTGGATAGTAATATAAGGGATAAAAAATAGCAATTTACAGATGAAGAAAAATCCAGTATCATTTCTTAATTATTTGTATTTCAGAACTGAAAAATGTCAAAACAAAGAAGAGATAATTTAAAAATTTATGGAACAATACCATTTTTTCAACAGTGCGATGAAATGTGATAAATTAAAATAAACTGTAAATGATTCGCTTTCAAATCAATGGAACTAACCAATGGACAAAGTACAAACAAACAATTTTCTTATACATGATAATTGCCAACAGGCAACTTGTCAGCCAACAAATACACTTTTTAACTGAACACAATAAAACATCTAGTATAGGTTAACGACCTAACCTCTAAATGGCTTATTTGTAAATATTGTAATATAGAACAAAATGAAAAATACACCCAACGATACAAAAATGTACAATACTACAAACATCAATAAACAGTAAATTTTGTTAACAGTTGTTACCAGTTGTCATCAATCTCAGAGTATATAATTACAGTGATTGCCCAAAATAAACTGGACAGATTGAATGTACATTCACTTTAGACAAAAATAACTTATAAGCACCATTAAATATAACAGAAATAACTTTTGAAAATTATCTCACAGAAAAAGACGGATGTATTAACAGTAATACTACCAGATACTCCAGTGAATAAGAAACCAATAATTATCTTTGAAAGGCTTTTGGAAGAAAATGTTTTGTTAATTTGAAGGTGCGTCATTTAATTAAACCTTCTTTTTGTAAATAATTTTCTACTAAATTTGGGTTTCAGGTTTTAAATTAAGTTTCAGATTTTTTTCTATAAAAGATGGCAGAGAGGAGTGTATATGTAAAGGGGTGTGAAGTAATTAATAATACAAACTACCAAGTGACAGACTCAGTATGCTCTAGTGTGAAAGAGAAGGATTTTTTTGCACAACTTATTGCTTGTGATACAACAGAAAAATTATGTTCAAGATGTTTTGTAATCTTTTAGTAATTTATTACTAATTATCCTTTTTTAATAATTGTATTTTATTTCATGTAGTTAATATATTAATACTTATATTTTATTTTTTTATTCTTTTTTTAACTAATTATTATTATTATTATTATGAAAAAATGTTACAAATTTCATGAAATACAATAATAAATATTAAATTCAATTGACAGCTCTGTTTTTGTTGCATGAGCTTATTTCCTAAATATTTTTAAATAGATAGAAAACATAACACAATTCACCATGAAAGGTGATCATAAATACATTAAGCTCTGTAACAGAGAATAATATCCAGCTAAATATTTACAGCATCCACATGAAATACAATATTAAATAATAACAACATGAGAACTTGTACTTTTTACACCAATCAATTTTATATAATCAAATTTTTTTAATTGTTAAGTAATTTATATTATTTAATGATCATTAAGATCAGTGTTATAACCAATATATGTAAATATAATCTCTAGCATGATGTTCATCGCAATCATACAGTACATGTACTGAACACTTCAAGTCTGATGTATGAACAAGAAATGTAAATAACTAAGTAATTTTCACATCTTATTAAATTAATAATCAGCCATATTTTCAAGGCTGTACTGAAAGTAATGCCTGTTTAATATTTGCTCTTCCACTTTTAACTAAATATAATGATTTAAAGTAGTAAATAGAATAATAATGCAGCATGATAGACATTTCCACATGTTGCATAACGACAGATATAGACAGAATATAGACAGATATAGAGCTGAAACAAACAGCAATCACTGAATTATTGTCCACAAAAATTTGTACTGATAGTAAAAATTACTATCAGGTACTGGACCAGAAAGTCCCCTAAATATTTTCTAAAGTAGATTTAAAAAAGTGGGTTCTGGATAGCCAAATGTACTTTCTTAGCAGAAACTATTTTGAGTATTTGCAGTACATAAAGCGTTGTGCTCTAACAGACATTATTTCAGTACAATATTTTTATTTAAATAAAGATGTAGGTCTAGCCAAATGTCAGGCAACCTGATGTTGAGATTCATGCTTTTTTGTTGTTTTTTTCAAATGATGATAATTTGGAAGAACTTTACTGAGAAACTCCAACTGTAAAGTCTGAGCCTGAAACACAAAAAAAAAAAATAAATAAAATTAAATAAAATAAAAGAGTGATAGTAGTTAATTCTGACAAAACTAACAATCATTCTATAAACTTGTTGCAGAAACAGATAAAAATAAAATTCTTCAAATTAATACATTATTATACATCAATATGAATGATTCCAGAGTTATTAGGAAACCTCCTTATTAGGAATACTGGGGCAACTGATTATGAATCATGTGTATTGTTATCTAAGACTTTGATATGTCAATACATTCTTGATTTAATCTGGAAGAAGGCTGTCCATGGACCAAATTTTGGACTCTGTTTCTTGTATGATGATAGGCATCGTAAGTGGTAATTGTATAAATCCAATGATGAGATAAAAGCTATTCAGATGGGATATGATAAAGGATTTTCTCTAAAAAGTAAAAAGGGCACAAATACACAACAGATTCTTTCTAGTACTATAGTAAAATATAATGGTGAATTAAATGAAAAAGAAAAGCATACAACATATGTTAACTGTAAGTCATCTTCCATCACGAATAGTATATTCATGATATATTGTGTATTTTATTCTTTATTCTATACCATAGAAATCTGAATAGTTAAGTAATCCAAATGCATTTCACAAGATCTGATATATATATATAAAAAAGGGATGAGGGACTGAACAAATCCAGAAAGTTTTCAATATTTTGGGTATTTCTCATAAAAACAGATAGAAAAAATCCGGAAAGAACAAAAATTATAGGTTATTTATAATAAAACTATTTTGTTTTTTTGTTTATTGTAAATCTTATTTTTAGTTTGCTTCAGAATCAAATAGCTGTATTTGTTTATAGTTTAATTTTTTTTTGTAAAATGTTGCAAAACTATGCTAAAATTTTTCTTTTAAATCAATTAGTTATTTTAAATATCCATTAAATATAATGTAATAAATAAATGAGATTGCACCACAGGATCAAAATGATAAAAGCACATGCTATTTTGTATCTAAGACTATAAGCCATAAACTCAACTTAAATTTTTTTTATATTAGTTAAAATGGAGTTCACAGAATAAATATATTAGAAAGTGAAAAGCCCTTTCAAACAGTTCACTGTACCCTAATAATTCAGGTTTCTGATGAGATCACTTTTGAGTTTTTAATATAAATTATTTTCAAAGTATGCTGTCTATAATCTTAAAACTATAGTACAGTATGGTGTAATTTCCTGATTAAGTATAATCATGAAAAATATTCAAAATGTAATGTTAGATACTGAGGCTACTATCATATTAGATTCCTAGGAAAATATCATTCTCCTATATCAAATAACATTGGAATGTCCCCAATACAATTTTCAAATTCAGAGTAACAACACATTGAGATGATTGTGTCCTTATTAGTCCAAGAAGAAAAGTATTCAAAATACATTACAAAACTGTAATTAGATTTAATGGGTTAAAAAAAAAATAAATAATCATAAGTACACGAAACATTAATACAAAAAAAACAGGCCGAATGTAATGGACATCTTGAATGTGCATCGATATGAAATGTTCAGTAACAATCATCAATATCTAATAAACTATGCATTGGAAGTCCAATCTCATCAACAGTCAGTAACAATGTTCTGTAGGGGATGTCGACTTTTTTAAATGATAAACAATCATCAATGCCAATCATTAGAAGGAAAATTTTAGAAATTATTACAGGCAATCAAAAATAACTATCTCAGCAGATCCTTTCTCCAACATGTCAACATGCACTCATATGTTGCAGAAACCACTCACTATCTTTCTTTTGAAATTGTATCGGTGAAAACACTTGATTCATCTACCATAAACCTGTTGAGTGCTTGGACAAATGCTCATTCAGTTTTGGTGATCACACGTGATGTGAAAAGAGTACTTTTGTTAAGTGTTGCATGCTTCTAAGGAAAAGTCTGTGTTCCACTATTTTCGGTTAAAAAAGGGTAATTACACCAAATTATGAGTGGTAATATGTTTTTTTAAATAGAGATGAGTTCAAAAATTTTAATAATTTAAAAAATTTTGAAATTAAAAATATATGACAAATTTAGAGTAGTAATCAGATAGCTTCCGTGGCGCGAGTGGTAGTATCTCGGCCTTTCATCCAGAGGAACCGGGTTCGAATCCCAGTCAAGCATAGCATTTTCACACATGCTACAAATCATTCATCTCATCCTCTGTAGCAATACCTACGGTGGTTAAACAACAGAAAAAAAAGAAAAAGAAAGTAAATTAGCTATTACTTTACAACAATACAAGTTATTAAATTGTCATTTTGGATTCTTAGTTCAACACACAAGTAAAGAATTTGATTGACTATAAATTAATTACATACTGGAGAATTAAGTTGTCATTGTTCAAATATTTCTTCACTAGTGCAAATTGTAATATTATTATTTTTGTTTAATCATTTAGTTTTATCAAATAATAATGCATCATTTAAGTAAAACTGAAAGAATAACTTTCAGCTGATGATGTACAGGTATGGTGATACATAGTATGTAACTACAGGTTTGCATCACTGACCAATAGAATAATAATATTTTAATCATGTGATATCAGCCATTTTGGATGTCCCCTCTCCAATGCCTTTGGCCAATGGGATCGCAGTGTTTTGGCCCCACCCCTCTTATACTTCCCCTAAGAAGTAACTTTACACTAAGAAGTGTACTTTCCCCTAGAAGGGAAAAGGGTGTTCCCTTTTCCCTTCTAGTGTTCATTTCAAAGGTTGGTAATACTGGAATTTTACCTGTTGGAATATTACAAGGTGGAATTCTGAGAAACTGTCTACTTCAGGTAATTCAATTTCAGCTAATTTTTATTCAAAATCACTTGAAGTTTTGAAGCTTGTAACAGCTCAGATAGATAGTTTAAGCTTTCAACTGTTATAAATGAGAGTGTCCAAAAAGTAATACCTCATCTTAGAAATACAATTGTCTTCAAACAGTTTAACAACCACTAGTTCATGAAAACAATGATTAGGAATATAATCAATCATAAGTTTCATATTACAAAATACCAGGACCTAAACACTGCCTGCCGCAAATTTAAAAATATGCCAATCTTAATTTATTTTTTTTAATGTCAAGCTTCATATGAATGTACAATAGATAAACTGTTATGCACAAGATTTTATAAATGTAAAAAAAAAAACTTTTCATGGACAGTGGGGAAAATTTTGGAAGTGAGTCACAATGAAAGAAATAGGCCTTTTACTTCTGTTCCACATAAAAACATGGGAGTGATCAGGAAGCATACAATAAAAAAGCAAAATCTGTATAATGAATATTTGCTAAGTTTTGATTTTTTTCTGAAAACATGTAATTTTATACAAAATACCCCAGGAAATATTAAGAATATTTTCAGTAAGAACTAAAAAGACAGCTACGTTTTAAAAGTAGTAATAGGAGGAGAGTAAACATAATTGCAGATTGGCCTGCAATAGCCAGATTGAATAAATAAATAAGTCAAGTTCAAATGTTTGGATTGACTTATCAAAATGCATACTTGTTACTGATTTCAGAGATGTAACGGTATTAACATAAAGTTCAGCTTATTATTACAAACACAGCCTATACAGCATAAATTTTAACTTTATCTATTAGTTTCATTTCAGATTTTTTTTACAGTTATGCATCTATTTAATATTTTTAATGATAATAATAAAACATGTCTCATATCTTTCACCTAGAAGGTTCTGGGCTTGAATCCTGGGTATGCACAGACAGCTTTTACCATACACTATAAAATTATTTTCTTATCATAAAAAAAGAGCAAGGTAGCTAGCTGGAATTTGGAAGTGTGTAGTTACCAGAGAAAATAAATAAATACAGTTCTTTACTCAAGTTACATGTAGTAATTTTGCATTAAAAAAGAGTATTGTTCAAAATGTTCAAGAGTTATATATTTTGGCAGAGCATATTATATAACTTTCTTTTCAACACATATCTATATTAATAAAAAAATATGTATTAGTCTCATTTACTTACAGGTGGTTTGTCTGTTGCTATTGTGAGTGCACAACTGCTGCCTGAAATTACACTATTATCCTGCAATCTTTCAGGAACAGTTAATTCACAACCAGCTCCGATTATACAGCCATTAGTTATTTCAATATCAATACCAACATAACCTAAAAAAAAAACTTTTTATCAGTATAGCCAAGATAACTTAAGTATTACAAAAACAACCAAAAGAACATCTCCATTGACTTATTTCTGTTTCACTCTCACTTTTAATTACTAATAAAATATTTAAGAAAAACCAATAACTTTTTTAAATTAAACCGGATATCTTCAATCTGTTTTAGACAATGACTATTAGTGAATAGCAACACCACTACTATCTGATTAAATATTACGTGTATTTAAGTTAGAAAATAAATAAATAGATAATGCAATTGAAAAATGAACTACTGAACTTTCATAAACTAGACATAAAAATTTAGCTAGTTTTATGCAGATCACCTAAAAAAAATACTCATCACATAATTTTGTGTCGTTTAGATTTTTTACATTTTGTGGATGAAAAAATATAAATGACACAATATACTGCTTGTTCTAGTCCACTGCACTAGCAACACTACGCAACCTGCCAAATGGGAGACTGCTAGATTTTGGCATGTGTGTATCACATCTAATCCAGAAATATTTAAAAGGGATAAGTATATGGTAAGTGTAAACAATCTGTATTAAGAAAATACAATCTTTCATTTAAAAAAATTAAGTAAAATTTAAAAGAAGTAAAAGCTTTCTGCATATAAAATTACAACAGTGCAGGTATACACAGGATTTTCAGAGGTCTTTTTTCTTTTGAAACTTCCTCTATCAGCCAGCCAATCAGTACAACCTTAACCTAACAATAAATCACAAGTTTTGCTGACCCAAACTTAAATGGCCAACATCTTTTTTCAATCTTATAACTAAAAGAGGAATGAACCCAGTGTAGAGGTAATACATGAAGACATTTAAATAAACAATACAAATGCAATTTCAATAAAATATTCAGACAAGTAGTAAAGACACTACATATAAATAAATGCTAAAAAAATTAATCACTGTACAGTGTTCTGGAAGAATTAAATATATTCCAAGGATATTAAAAAAATAAACCACTTTTGATTTATAAATTTAATTGATATCACATGCAAAAATCAATAAAAAATTAAATCTCCATACTTTTCTTCACTTTTTATAATTTCTCGAAAATTAACATTTGAACACTATGCCCTGACTTAATACAATGATGGATGAACATTTAACACTGAAACAGTGTGGTTTTATTTGATCTAAAAGGAATTATATTTTCCCCTACTACTCAGCCAATAATTATGGAGGCAAATTTAAAGGGGATATTACTTTTTAGACATTCCTTATATTATTAAGCGTACTTAACCTGTTAAGATATTTATTATTATTACCTTTATTTTCAGAACATTTTAAATAAAATATAATTTTTTTTTATCTTAATAAATTGAGATAATGAATAAAAAACAGCTGGCAAGAATAAAAGGAGATTTTTCAAAGTAAGTGATCCATTCTGATGTAAATTTACTCTAAATCTATGTAAATTTACATTAAAACAATGCATTCAGGAGATGATAGGTGCTTATAAAAAAGTAGTACGTTAATTTTGTTCTCTTAAGCTATTTTTGTAATTCCCAAAATTAATTCATCTCAACTGACACATAAACTGCAAGAAATAAAGAAAAGCAAAGAAAAATGTTCTTACATTTAGCTTCAAAAACATTATGATCACCAATAACTCTGGCATAAATGGAACATCCAACTTCAAAAACATTATTTGCTCCTATTAAAAGAACTCTGTTTTCATCCCATTCCTCACCTTCTCTCAATCTGTGAATAAAATACAGTTTTTAGTCTAATATGAATGGAATCGATGGGTTGTGTAAACAGTAACGATTACCAACCTCAGAATATGACATCTATGATAAGTTTAAAGCCAAACCTTATACTTCTATAACTGAGTTGCAATTGATTATGCCTGAAGTGACTGTAGTGGTCTTTATGATTCTACTGGATGACAGACTGGAGCTTAGTCTATACCTCCTTGAATATTGAAGAGGCAGCTTGTTACTTACTCAGATTTCAGAATCTAAAATTATTTTTGTATCTGTAAAGAAAATAAGGCCAAAGGGTTTCCCCAATTGGTATTTGCAGGAAGTCGTAGATGTCACAAAATGAAGATTATAATGATTTTACCAAGCATAGAAGAGAATTCAAATTCCTGCTTACATGGGATACTTTGGCTAGGTTGCTGAATGAATTGCAGATAAAACTGCTAACTTGTTTAAATACATCAAGTTATTTATTAAGGAATCTGGCAGGATTTATCCTTTTAAGATTGCAAATAATGTTGTAATGGATGCTAAGAATAAAAAGTGAAGTTTTTAAGGTTTTAGAGGGATTAGTCTACAAGCATTTATGCCAATGTAGCACAAAATGCGTAGATTTTTGGCAGAATGGCTTTATAGTGAGAAGATCCACAGCCACCAATTTAAATGACATGCTATCCTATGTGGTGCCTGAAGTAGAGAATCAGGGACAGGTTACACAACATACTTTGATTTTTGTAAGCCCTTTGACTCTGTTCCCTTTCACTTACTTAAGTTAAAATTGGTTTTCAAGGAGAAATGCTGCAATGGATGAAGTCTTACTTGACAAATAGGATTTTTTAAGTCAAAGTATCAGGTAAAGTCTCAAAAGTGATTATATTGCAACATCTGGTATTCCACATGGATCTGTTCTTGATACACTATTATTTATATTGTATATTAATATTGGAAAAGGCATTAAGTCAAATATTTTAATTTTTTGCTAACAATATCAGCATATATTCTAAAAGTAATGGTTATGAGGACTTTTTAGCTATTCAAAAGGATATTGATAAAATTTCCATATGGTACAATGTAATGAAATAACAATTTAGGCAAGACAGTCATAACAACTTACTCTAGAAAGGCTTTAATGGTAAAGTACCACTATTTAGTTAATGGTAATTCATTGTGTGGATAAAGTTTGTGGCCTGGGCAAAAACCATACTAATCAACCATCATATAGTTTCTAGAGTTCAACCTATTACTAATATCATAATACAAAACCTTCTCAAAAAAAGTCTAATAACTGGCAAGAAAATGCCTAGCTTAAGGCCTTTTTTTCTGTATAGCCTCCGGAATCACCATAAGATACTACTTCAGAGGATGATATGTATGAATGTAAATGAAATCTAGTCTTGTACAGTCTCAGATCGACAATTGCTGAGATGTGTGGTTAATTGAAAACCACCAAAGAACTGAAACCAAATAAAAGTAACTGCCTTTACTAGGATTAGAACCTTAGAACTCATGAATTCAAAATTAGCTGATTTGCAATGACGAGTTCATCACTAGATGAACTCAATGGGTTTAGGTTAAACCCATACTATAAGAGAACCCTTCTCTATAAGAGAAGCTCACAGTGGGTTCCTTATCACCATTTTTAAACAACAATTTAATAACATCTTTTTTCCAACAAACAAGGATATAAGCCATTTAGCGAGTCTGAATATGTCTTAGGTATCTTTTTGGACATATCAGGAGCTTTTAATAATCTGTGGTGGCCCTCTGCCCTGTTTCAGCTGCAGAAGTGTGATTATATGCTGCATGTGTTCGAGACAGTGTTTCAGTAGTAGGAAAGACGCTATCTACAGGATGTCCACAGGGTATTGTTTTAGAACCCCTGCTCTGGGTTGTTGAATTTGATTCTTTAATATGGTTGAGGTTACCCAGTGGATGCTACATCGTTGCTTATGTGGATGATGGACTTTTGCTGGTTCAAGGGGATTCAAGGAATGAGATCGAATTCAGGGCAGCCCAGGCTTGCAAGAGCAACTACTCCAATTGTGCAGTTTGCAACATAAGATGGTGTTTAGTCCAAAGAAAACAACAATGATGTTGTTCAAGGACAGACTGACTGTTATACAGTGCCCTTGCTGCAATTAGGTATGTCCCACTGCAGAAGTATCTAGGGGTTATCCTTGATGAGAATCGTCGATTCAAGGAGCACTTTTAATGTGCTGCCAAATAAGCTTGTAATACTTTCTCTGGTGTTTGGAGAGCAGTTCATTCCGATTGGGGGCTTAATTTCAGAACCACACATGTTCTACGAGGGTTATTTTTTTAACGTCCAATCGGTCGCAAAATAAAAACCCACGCAAAAATTGGATGAACCTTTGCACATATGTGTTGCGCAGCGACTCTAGTATGGCCTTCAATCACGCCACATCACTTAGTTTAGTTCTGAACATGCAGCTAGCACGTAAACATGTCTACAACAATAGTATCTCCCACCAAGTGTGAAGTGCGTGCGGTAATTCGATTTCTTCAGGCTGAGGGGTGTAATGCAGCTGAAATTCATCGACAAATAATTAATGTGTACAGTGAAACTTCAATGAGTGACAGCAAAGTGCGACAATGATGCAGGAACTTTAAGGCAGGACGTACAGATGTTCATGATACGGGCGGTCAGGGAAGGAAGCGAGTGTCAACCAATGATCTCGTTGAGCGAGTGGATGAGGCAATTTGAGAAAATCGTCGGTTCACAAGTTCTGTATTGAGTGATTCGTTTCCTGAAATTTCAAGATCAGTTCTCTACACCATTGTGAGTGAGAGACTTCAGTATCGCAAACTGTGTGCGAGACGGGTTCCCAAGATGCTGTCCGACCATCACAAAACAATGAGAATGGATGCCTCCCTAACGTTTCTCCAGCGCTACCATAATGAAGGAGAAGATTTTTTGAACAAAACTGTCACAGGGGATGAAACATGAGTCCATTTCGAAACTGAAGAAACAAAAGAACAATCCAAACAGTGGATGCATTCCCATTCTCCCAGTAAACCAAAGAAGTTCAAGCGAACCTTCTCCAACAGAAAGTGTATGGCTACTGTGTTGTGGGACCGGAATGGAGTTCTCTTGGTGGAATTCATGGAACGTGGCACAACCATCACTGCACCCTCATACTGTGTGACTCTTCAACGTCTACGAAGGGCAATTCAGAATAAGCGGAGAGGAATGCTGTCATCAGGCATTGTCTTTCTCCATGACAATGCTCGGCTGCACACTGCAGCTGTAACAAAGAAGCTTCTGCAGCGTTTTCGTTGGAAAGTGTTTGATAACCCACCATACAGCCTGGGACTTGGCTCCATCCGATTTTCACCTCTTTGCTCACATGAAACACTGGCTAGGAGGACAACATTTTGGCATAGACATCAAGCTGCAAACCAGCGTAGAAACATGGCTGAAAACACAGGTGGCTTCGTTCTATAACAAAGATTGGAAAGTTGGTACCATGCTACGACAAATGTCTAAATTGGAGTGACGACTATGTAGAGAAATAGCGTAAGTATTTGTTACAAATAAAAAATTTTTTATTTTCACTGTGGTTTTAATTTTGTGACCAATCGGACCTTGAAAAAAAATAACCCTCGTATATAAGGGTGTATAGGACGCTATAATGCTGCATGCTGCACCTGTCTAGGTTCATTGAATGAGGTATAAATGTTACAGGAATGTTTTGTTGAGAGCCCAGTGTCTCCTATTGTTTTATCTGTGATCAGTGCCTATAGGACTCTCTCATGAGAGGTGGTCTTTGTTATTTCTGATATTAAGCCCATTATTCTTGCGACTAAGTGCCAATTATGTTATGACACCAAGAAGGTAGCCAACTTACCTTTGGGCGCATAAAAGAAGTAAACAACCAAGGATTACATTTATGGCAGGTCAGGTGGACTGAATCATCATCCAATAGCCACTACACACACAGTGTTTTTCCTGATGTGAGAAGTATGCAATAGGTGAGGATTGTAAGTTACGGTAGATAGTTGTGGTTGGAAGAAGCCATACAAAGGTGAGTAAGTTTTGTAAATACACTAATAAAAATATATGACAAGGGTGTTTGTATCAGTGGTATCATGGCAGAGGTCAAACTGATGACTGATCTGTCATCAGGTTTAGAGGGTCTAAAAAATGACCTCCAGTAAAGCCCATCAGGGCTAGGAACAGAGGGAGAGGTGTGGCAACCGAGATCAACACAAGGCGGGTGTCTTCCTCCACAGGAGTCAGGATGATAACAGATATAAAAAAAGAAAAAAAAAGATGGGCCAGTATGAGTGTATAAAATAAATTAAAAAAAAAATTAAATTCTTTGCAAGCATTAATACTAGCCTTATATCTAACATTTCAATAATAATAAAAATAATTGTTGAGTTTCACTATTTTGTTTCCTTATTTTTTTTTTTTAAATCCAACCCCTAATTAAGAAACTTTCATGAACTGTTATTTATATATTGTGAGTTTTCAGAAGCAATACCTTTCATTAGATAATTGCAATTGTTAAAACTACATTAAATTAATGCAATCAAATATAATAGGAGATGAAAGTAATAATTTTTTTAATACCTGAAATTTTGACTATGCAAGGTTTGCAATAATGTTAAGCAATACACACACTATTGTTCAGTAGTCCTACTCTAAAACATGAGATTTAACAGTAAAAACTTTTTCTACATTAATACATTACTATAGTATTATTTCTATATTTAGTTCTTGGAGAGTTAATACTCATGAACTGAACTGTATAAAAAACAGAATATATAAAAAGAATAAAAGGTAAAAAAATTTAAAAAAACTAGTGTATGTTATGTAATGTATAAAAATAAATACTGAAGTCTACAGAAATAAATAAATAAACTCCGCCAGACAAAGAAATTAGGCATTTAATATATAGGATGTAAGTTATAAACATGGAAACGAGAAGAAAAAAAAATTATGTATATTAAACAAAAACTCAGATTCTAAGGAACACAAGTTGCCAACTTTAGTAGATCAGGAAATGAGTCAAACAAACACAGTTTTAACTATAACTTTATAGTAATTATTTATAAATAAATTTTACTAACAATTTTATAATTTAATTGCGATAGAATATTAAAAATTGTAAATGTTACAGATATAACTGGAATTTTTTTTTTTTAATATAGAAATAATCTGGATTTATTAGTATACTATACTATGTTATATAATCATTGTACTTCCAATAAATTGGGATAAAAACCGTGTTTTTTATGTTTGATGTACAATAACCTTGTTAAATAGGTAATAAACAAACAAAACTTGTAGAGAATTTAATTCTACACAAAGCAGTGTATATACGTTGAATAAAACAAAGAAAAGCTACAAAAATAAAATTTTATATAGAAACTGTAATTACTACATTTGTTAGAAAAGTACTTATTTAACATAAAAACGATTAAAACTATAATTCTACGTTGGTGTCGTGAAAAATTTGTAAAAATAAGATTTTCTATTAAAAATTGCAGTTAAAAAATTAAAAAAAAACTAGAAATTACAGAACAATTGTAAAATAAAAATTACTTAGATAATAATCTTTTTATCGATGAAGAAACACATAAATTATTTGAATAATTATTATTTCCAATTTGGCAATAAAATAACAACAGCTGATCTACTATGCACAATATATTGTATTAACGTTTAAATCATGCTGTAAGGTACATTAAGAATATTGGGTACTGTGAACTGTGCTGTTATTAGCAAAGGTTTTCTGTGAATTTTAGTTAGAATGTGATCGGTTTGCCATTGAAGTAACGCTGTACTTATTTACAACAGAGGAATACACTGATATAGTATTCATTATGGGTGTGTGTAATGGCAATTCTGCAGCTGCTGCAGTGGAATATGAAATGGTAGGTCATTTTATATTCATATGGGCCCAGTGGTGAACGTGTCTTCCCAAATAAGCTGATTTGGAAGTCGAGAGTTATAGCATTCAAGTCAGTTATTTTTACATGGATTTGAATACTAGATCTTGGATACCAGTGTTCTTTGGTGGTTGGGTTTCAATTAACCATATATCTCAGGAATGGTTAAATTGAGACTGTACAAAACTGCACTTCATTTACACTCATACATATCATCCTCATTCATCCTCTGAAGTATTAGCTGAAAAGAAATTACCGGAGGCTAAACAGGAGAAAAAAAAGAAAGTGGAATATGAAATACACTTTCCAGATCTCAAAATAATTAGCTCGACTTCACAATCTTCTGGTAACAGGTTGTACCAGCTATAAACGATCTGTCAGACACAAGGCTGTTATTGATGAAATTATTATTGTTGCAGTTCAGCGCAGACCAGGTGTCAGTACACGACGTCTTTCTAAGCAGATTGGAGTTTCACGTTCGATGATTTGGAGGATACTTAAACATAACAAGTTTTATCCTTATCATAAATAGTCAGTTCAAATCTACACCCAGGAGATGGTCCGCTTCGTGTGGAGTTCTGCAACTGGTGGAATACAAATCGACAGCTTACAAGTAAGTTTTGTTTACTGATGAGGCAAATTTCACTCAAAAAGGCATCAACAACTTTTGCAATGAGCATACACGGGGAGAAGTACATCCTCATGAAACTGTAGAAGACAATTTTCAACACCAATTTAGTGTCAATGTATGATGCGGCCTTCTTCACAATCAGCTGTTTGACTGTTCATATTACCTGGCCACTTAAAATATGAGGTCTACTTACACTTTCTTCAAGAAGAATTGCTGTAGGTGCTTGAAGGTATTCCTCTAGTGCTGAGATGGAATGTATACTTCCAGCAAGATGGCATGACTCCCCACTTCTCTTCTACTGTTTCCTCTCACTTAAATCATAATTTCCCTGAGAAATAGACCAGTCATGGAGGCACACATTCCTGGCTACCAAGATCACCTGATCAAACACCTTTAGATTTTTGCATCTGGGATGAATGAAAAATATTGTACATAAAACAAAAACACATTCTTGTGAGAAATTAATTGTCCACATTGTGGATACAGGTGAGCAACTAAAGGACAGCCATGAAGAACTAAAAAGGGCAAAAAAGTAGTACAGAGGCATGTCAAGAGATGAGGTGAAAATGGTGGGCTCATTTTTAACATTTATTATAAACTGTTGCATATAATGCACTTTGTTCCGGTGTACTATTTCTAAATAAAAATCTAATTTTTCTAACTTTTCTCTTTTTTATTCAAATTATCTTACACTAATTTGTTCAGAATTAAATTCTCTACAAAGTTTTTTAAAAGTTTTGTATGTTTATTACCCATTTAACAAAGTTTTTGTATGTTGAACTTAAACAGGGGTTTTTACCCCAATTTATTGGTTTTCACCCAAGATTTCTCAAAAACTACTGTGGATATGGTTCTGGTTTCAATTTATTTCAATTTTTCAGTTCAAAAACCATAATAAATCACTAATTGTGCCACTTAATTAATTCCTAAAAATTTCAGTACAGACCTAATTTCACTAGGGTAGCGAAATCTTCTACTAGCTGTAACCTGCAAACAAAGCATTTTAGAACATATGTTTATATGAACTTTTTCCATTATTTTCACAAGCAGAATAAGTTATGAAAGTCTAGGGAGAACTTCATGATACTGTATATAAAATAGTATTGAAATCGTGAATACATTATAATAAATAACATTATTGTAGAAAAATAGTTTGAATTAAAACAGCTTTAAAAACTAAATAAAAACTAATACCTAGTTTGTCTTTTGCTACTGACCAAGTGAATACATTAATAATTGCTGTATGAGTTAATTAATTATTTATTCCTTTTCCACTATCTTATTCACCATGGCACGTAATGTGAGTCATATCTATACTAACTTAGAAATGGCTGATCTACATATAATGTATAGTTTTGCATGTTGCAACACCATTGATGCAAGATGACACTATCAGGAACAGTTTTCAATCAAGTGTTACCATCTTGCGCAATGTTTTCATCCATTCATTCACAGAGAATTTTATGTGAATACATAATTTCATCTTCTACTACTATAAAAAACAATAATTTTTCAAACATGTATATGTACAGTCACAAAGAAATTAAACAAATAATGTACATAAAAATATATAGATAAAAAAATATTAGTAAAAAATTCTTTAAATAAAAATAATATATCTAGTAGTCTTTAAACCTAATAACAAAAAAAAAAAAAAAAAAAAAAAAAAAAAAAAAAAAAATAGAAACATTACAAATAAAACAAATCATAAATATAGATAATTATGATAAACTGGTATCTATAACATCACCAATGACAGCCAATATTCCAACTTGTAAGCATTTAAAATTGTTAATTATAAAATATAGTGGTAGTACAATTAATAAAAAAGAAACATATCAAAATATATCACCAGTATCAAATATAATTTAAAATGTTTGGATATTAATAGTAATAATTTGAATGAATCTGAACACCTCAAAAAATCTTATATATAAATGAACAATTTTTGAACCACCAAATTAAGGTATTAAGAATAATCGTGTTCTTTGCTGAGTATAAAAGATAAATAACTAATATTGTAAATTGTATGTTTGTCTAGCTGTTCTCAAAGCTATAATTAGAACATTTTTATTAATGAAAATTGTTTAAAAAAAACATGGTTTATATCATAAAATTATGTAATATATAAAGAAATGTTTTTATTGATACTTGATAAGTAAACCCTACACATTTTACTATTCTGATGGTTTATTATTCTTAATTTTTATAAAACTGGTAATAAAATAAAAGTTTACCTATGAAAAATACATGCTTGTTCTTCTATAATATTATTTTCTCCAATGAAAACAGGTCCAGCTTCAGCAATAATAGTTGCTCTGGGATGTATCACAGTCATGCTGCCAATAGTGATAACACCACGCAATTTACTCTCCACACAGACAACAGCACTGTGTGAAATTTTAAGTCTATAAAAAAAGAAATCCAAATTAGTTTGATTATACATTTAACCAATCGCAATATACATATATTTATATATGCACAGGCATTTCAAAAATGATGCGACTCTTAGAAGATAGCTGTTCTCAGATTTATAGTAGATGAAATAATATTAAATGTGTAGCTGTCACATCAGCACTTGGTCATTTTCCATTTTCTAAGGATGAGTGTGTTTACTTGGTGACTTATTCCCCACATAACTCTTTCAAACAATGTCAAAACCAATTTCTTCCATCCTAATAATATGTTAAAATTAACCATCAACTTGATAAGATGAACAAGTGAAATGTTAGAAAAATTTATAAACTCGTATATTTAAGGATGAGGGCTGTGATATCCCTAATCCTAGATTAAAATTTGATGACTGTTCCCAACCTGATGATGTCATATTTAAACAAAATAATAAGAATAAATTTTAATTTACTGAAATAGGCAACTTAGAAAATTAAAAAAAAATCAAATATTGTCATGGAAGGAGGATTCCTTCCCATTATACCATATTTTTTCAGCACTTTATACCATATCATTTCAGCTGAAATGGTAACTCATCATCTACAAAAACACGTCTCAGTTTTTTATCATCCCTAAAAGAATCAGAATTAAGGATTATTTCATAGATTCCATATTCTTTGCAATCCAACCACAATATAGAAGCAACAATTCAACAATATTGAAAAAAAAACAACTCCAAAAATATATGAAAAAACTACAGCTTTTGTCTTAATTACCAAAAAGGATGACATAGAATTAGCATTATCTAATTACACAGGTATTTCTAATGTGTTGAGTGTCATAACTGTTATAATGTTCGTAGGCAACCTGATATGGGACAATGTAATTCCAAAAAATGGGACACCCATCCCCAAGAACAACAAACATCTCAGGTCATGCATATTAAGGAGAACAAGGAATTAAGTAGTTTCACATTGCCTTTTTCACAGTCCTGTTGCATATCAGCAATACAAATCCAATTAAATGCATATATTAAGCCCTATTTGTTGAATAGAAATTCAAAATTTGACAGATATTAAAATACTTTATGAAAATAAGATTTAACAATTTCCTTCAAAACTTTTTAAAAGTTTATAACTAGATGTACGGTTTTTGTATTATAATCTACATTCCAAAAATGCTAGAAACATTTACAGTGGAGCAATATACTCTTGAGTTTCTAAATCTAAATAGTTACTGGGAAACTCACTGACTCACTTTTGATAGATAATAAAGACAGATAGTTGAAACTTTATATTTAAGGTTATTTTTAATGAGGTCTTTAGTTAAAATAAACAATAATTACTTTGAATAACAATACCTAAGGGGTTAAAAAGGAAATTCCTAAACTTAAACATTCAACATTTGTCCAACCAACAATCAGATTTTTAAGCTAGTACATCCAGATAGATTCAGGAAAGTAAAAAGTTACATAGAAATAATATTTTTCTATTATACTCACTCTTTACTAGAAGACATGTCTACTCACATACGCCACAATTTAGACATAACTAAATATCTTTTTCTGAACAAAACATTTCTTCAAAAATGTAATTCTGAAACAAACGACAAATTTATAATTATTAAATTCAATTCTGACAAAATATAATGAATTTGCCTGAACATTACCAATATAATTTAACCAAACTTAACCTACGCTCGCTAACCTTGACTAGCAAGGGTTTTACACACCATATGTGCGTGCATTATCAAGTGTATCAATATTCAAACATCTACTTTTCCGACACTTCAATTCCATCATAAAATACATTTCAAAAAATGTTACAATGATTTGAGATGTTTTTTTGTGGTTTCGGGGTGAGGCAACCCAACAAAATAATTACCCTTATTTTTTCTTATCATAGAGGCTTACCACATTTAATGGTTGAAAAAGGAGGATATCTTACTTTTAGCTTTCATATATTTTTATACTGCTCTTTATATAGGCACTTTGGCCAATTTTCTACATTTTGAGGTTTGATAAACTTAAATAAATTCTTTGTTATTAAAGATATAGATCAAGTTCGAACAAAAACCAAATGAATCTCTATAAAACATACAATGCTTTATGTCAAGAGCATACTTTGCCCTGTACTGAAGGAAATAGCTCAAAAAAAAAAATCAATTTTTAAAAACACCAAATCTCAACTTTGGAACTAAATATTTTTGGGAGAAATCAACATAATTTTCTTTTTTGGTATAGGCTTGGTACAAGATTATTTCCAGAAAAGGTCTAAGACCTACGAGACATATTCTTACCTTTTTAAAAGTCTCAAAATAACATATTTTGCATAAAATTGGCTTCATGAAATAACTGAAAAAGTCACTAAAAAATTTTAAATTTTTACAAAATTAGCTTTATATGTGTAGGAAGTAATAAGTTATTAAAATTTGATCTCTGAGACTTAGTTAATACATGAACAACATACGCTCAAAAAATGATGTAATTATATTTATACTGTAAATAATTGAATTTTATTCAAAATGAAAGCTATATTATGAGAATATTTTTTTTGTGGCCATTTAAAATATAACTGAAGTAAATAACTAAAATCTATTTCTGAATACAATTTGTCGCTGATATCAAAGTTACAGCAGATAGCAGTAATGGATTTTAGTGGCATTAATTTTCTTAATACCCAACTAATTGACACCCACAATCCATTATCTCCATAGTTCTTGAATAATGTTCTTGGATCATATGGATGAAAGAAATGTTGTCAGCAAGAGCTTGTTTTCTTCACTTTTAACTCTATTTTCCCAATCCTCTTTATTACATAATACTCATGATCATGGAATGTCAGAATTTGAATGTTACGTTGAAAATACTATATCAACTCACAATTCAGTCAACTGGTGATAATTTCAGTAGTGACATCTTCTTGCCTACTGAAAATAGAACAACTATGTCCACCTTTAATTTGGATAATACTTGCAACTGATACATGTTTATGGCTGATAATTTAATGTTTATGGCATTAACGGTTTCTACTATATGCAGTCTGTTATGTAAATGAGAAAAAGTAAAACCATTGTTACCAACAAGTTTCAGCAAAATATTGCTTTTAGAAAAAAAAATCTGGGCAAATTCAACTACTTTTAACTGTCCCTCACACAACTTAAATGATATGTGAACAATTTCAGTAGCATTACTAGAACTACATTTTTTTTCAATAAATCATTATTAAAATCACAAAAAAACAATAAAATGGTTCCAATATTACCACAAATAAATTAGGATGGTCAGTAAATACAAAAATTACAATATGTGGCTGTATTCTCTAGAGCAAAACATTCAAAAAATGTAATATCAATTAATTAGTTACATCTATCCCAGCTGTTGACACTTCTCACTTTTAATTAAGTGTATAGTCCCAGTCTACACTCCAAATTCTACTTATCCAAGAGAATTAGTAGCAACAGTGGAATCTTCAGCTGCATTTAATGAAAATAAATTCTTCACAAAGGCCAATATTTAGATAAATTTATAGATTATATTAAGGATAAGCAGATAAGACCTTTTTACTGCAATGTAAAAGGCTCGAATTCAACAGGGTGTAATTTCTGGTTAATTTGAATGTATGATTTGAGTTTTGAATTATTTTTTTTTAACATTCTTTGATATTATTATGAGTTGGATTTATTGAACCATTTATGATGCAAGTTCTAAAAAAAGGTATTAAATTATTTAGTGACTTTTAAGACAGGCTGCTATAATTGAAATTAAGTCTATAATGCTAAGTGTGAGCAATAATCAGAAAGTAATATTATGTTTCTTTTCCTTCTTCAAACAGTTTTAACACATAATAACAGTTTTTACACAGTATACAATAAAGAAAGATAAAATGTACTTAAAATTTACATCTATATTTTAAAATATTTAATAGCAAAAAACTATTCAAATGATAAATACAATCAGCAAAATATTTATATGATAAAAAGTAAGTTGAAAAAAAAGGTATTTATGCAGTTTGTTCCACTCAAAACAAAACTTGAACTAACCTAACCAAAAAATTTTAATTCTTCGCAAATGTTTTTATAAAAAATAATGTTTTCTGTCATTGTAAATATTCATAGACAAAAAGAAAAACAAAAATGACCAAAAGAAAATAAGTAATGTGTATACAATGGATGAAAAAAGACCATCAATTAGATGTACAACACACAGTAATGACTTATGCAATAGAAAAAACATTGGGGTGGAACAAGCTGCTTAAGTGCCACAAATAAATATGAATACATAGAGAAAATAAATCATTTAAAGCCATTTATGAGAACTTATTATAATAAACATATATTATAAATAACATAAGGAAAAAATCATTAAATATATCATTAAAATATTTTAATGTTTCTGTACATTTAATAAAGGTAAAATCACAGTTACCAATACAGAAAACAAAATGGAAATAAATGATATATCTGAAATATGCAGTGCAAGAAAATAATTCACTCACTGGTGCATAAAACAAAACAAATAGATAATTATAAATTTGTAACAAAATAAACAAAACTTTTTTTAATATTTTACTAAAGTTTACATTTTATATATGATGTATCATTAAATATAAAACAAGGAGCTGATGGAAACTATGTGAAAATGCATTACTCCTTTTATACAAATAAAAAATGTTGTAAGTTTACTACTTTTAAATGTCAGTTTTTGGTCTGTTCATTCACTACTTGTGAACAAACAGGTGAAAGTATAAATAAAATGTTTGAAAAAGTAAATTAAAAAAATATTGCATAAGCATGAGTAATGACAAAAATAAACTGAATGAGGATGTAACAAAAATATTTGTGTAATCTGCAGAACCTGAATAACACTTGACATAAAAATTCAAAATTTCTTTGGAATAATTATAGCTTATATTATATGAATAACATTAAATGGGCAGTTTCGATATCATAAAAAATAAAAACTACAAAATTGTTTTTTCCTGCAAGGTTACCTCATTTTGTTTCGGTTACCAAATCTACTATATTAGATATGAAAATTTCCCCTGTATAAGCTGAAAGTAATACTGAAAAACAAGCTACCTTGCTAGAATACCCACTATATTTATAAACATAAACTTACTATAACAAATATAATATATATTACAGAGATACATAAATATAATTTTCATCTTTAAAAGACAATATGTGCAGAAGAAAAGAAGGTATGATAAGAAATTTGCTATGGATTTTTTCAATAAGGTTTTTAATCTAATTATTTTAAGATTAGTTTTTAATAATTTTTTTTAATATGGCAGGTGTTCTTATTTTTTTAAACTCCAGGACCATTAGGTATTGCTTCTGAGGATGAGATGAATGTTTTGTAGTGTGTGAAAAATGCCATCCCTGACCAGGATTCGAACCTGAGACCTCCAGATGAAAGGCCGAGATGCTACCACTCACACCATGAGGGCCGGCAATATGGGAGGTATTAATTTCATATAACTGACAGAGGAAAAAAATTTTTCTAAATGGTTGAAATTTAGATTCTGTTAACCGGCTAGGGGCTATTCAACTAGGAAAGCAATTTCTTACAAATTACAGACTTCATCATCTCTATGGAAAATCTTGTACGTTAAGTATGTACAGTTTTCATAAAGGGATGTAAATGAACTTTTGAAATAAAAATTCTATTATTTAAATAATTCTGAAAGGAGAATTTGTCACATGGAGCATCACTATAATATCTGTAAATAAAACTATCACCAAGACAAATGCTATGTGTATTTTTTAATTTAGGGAATGAAGCAGTACCCTCTTTGGTAATGGTTACCTAAATATGCCAAAATGTATCTTAAAAATTATACTTGTTAAATCTCATCCAAGTTTACTTAAGATACTGATGTGTTCCGGATAGCCAGATATGCTGTTTGTCTGTTTGAAAAAATTCTAAATTTTTCTCAAAAAAAAGGAAAGGACTTTCAGAGTAACTAATTTGTTTTTTTATTAGTCATCCATCATTACTGGATAATTACTGTCAAGATTCTGTTAAATGTAAAGATAATAATAATATACGAAAATAATAACAATAATGAGGTAAATAAACTATTACATACTGTTCATTATTTTTTTATCGTTTCTTCAAGTTAAGTGCTTCTGTATTAATCCTTGCTTCTCGTCAGACTGTATGAATGATAAAAATATACGTTAAAAAAATGTCCAAAAAGGTTTCATATGCCCCCCCGGTTACAGTACTGACGAAGGAAGTAAATAAATGGTTCCAAAAAATCTTCTACAAATGTGATTTTCATCTAATTTGAAATGGTTAATTATTTTTGATGGTTACCACGTTTCATCATGTCCATGAACATAATTAAGACATCAAACTTCCCAACTGGTAAGTTATGGCATACGTACTATAAAAATTAAATACAATATTTTTCTCATTAAATAGACATTACTCAAACCTGAAGTTGCTTCAAATGAATTAATTAAAAAATAGTAAACAATAAATAACCTCTTTTTAAGTAGTATTTCTTACCTTACGATAATTGAACAATATTCTGATGTTACAACAAACAGCACAGGTATTTACCTACATACTCAAAAAACAAATAAACACTATAATTTTGTTTATCTAACGGAGTAAGCAATTAACTGTAAAAAAATTGTCAAGTTACGAACACATTACAATAACACATACAGCGACCATTTTTACGTACTGTATTATATAGTACATTACTGTATTTTAAGGCGCTGTACTGTATAATTTTGTAAAAAGAAAACGTAGTTTTTTTTTCTTTACTGTATTTTAGATGTAATGAAAACCGGGCTTAAAATAAATTATATTGATAAGTTAGAAATGTAAATGAACCTTTCCACTTAGTGCATAAAAATGCAATCTATTTTCCCGGCAGACTGCGCTGTCAAATAAAACAATTTCAATGTAGAAAATATACTTGTTTATTTTCTCGAAAGTTTTGATTTCTTTTGTTTATCACATCTTAGGCATTTAGTATTTGTAAAAAGAAAGTATTTAGAAAAGTATTAATTTCCGGTACTTGGATAAAAATGATCTTATTTTGTGTTAGTAGTTGCGGTTTGCGGTCATAGGTAAAAGGAGTAAATGCACATTAAATGATGAATAACAAAAAAGGAGTTGACATTTATAAAGAAAACGAAAAAAGGATAGTGAAGTGATATTGATAAATGTGTGGGAATATTCTCTATCTCAAATAGTGGAGGAAATGATATTCAACGTTTACATACAGCAAAACTAAAAAAGTCGTATATTGCAGCTTGTTCTAACAAATCTTTGACTGATTTTTTTTTATAACCAAAACTTTTAATGAAGCAGTAATTAAAAATGTCGTAATTGAAGGAACAAGGGCTTACCATACAATTCTACATAACCACTCATTTTATTCTAACCAATGTACATCAAAATTAATAAAAAGATGTTTCGACGAAAAATATTCTTGGCACGTACAAAATGTGAAGCGATTGTATGCAATATGTTGGTATCAAATCCATTTACTAAAATTCTGGCTGATGTGATAGGTGTTAGTTTTTTTACTTTGTATTCTGATTGTTCAAATCATGGGAACACTAAATTATGTCCAATATTAGCGAGATAACTTTACACCAAAGAACGGAGTTCGTGTAAAAATTTTAGAAAACAAGCAGCTGCCACGGGAAACTTATGATATAATTTCAAAATATATTCAAGAGACCATGAATGTTTATAATATAAAAGATAAACTACTTGTCCTTTGTACTTGAAACATCATTTTCCAGTTTGGCGGTGCAATCATGTGGTAAGAACAATAATGTTTTTATTTTAGATAAATTCAGGCACTAATCAATGAAATTATACGGAATGATTCCAAATTGCCTGCAGTCTCTCAGGAGATGATTCTATAGCCAAAAATAAGTTCATATAAACGTACGTCAGAAAACGATTCGCTAGCGAATTTCGGCTCGCGAAATATTTAGTCCTGCGTTCTGCTCTCTCCGTGAAATTAAACCGTACTTAAATTTCCTTGGGGTACAAATCGAGAGATAAGTTTGGTGCTTCCGTGTGGTTTTTGATCTAAGAAATTGAAGAAAAGTGCTTCCACACCTTTATCTTAATTAGGTTTTAAAAAACGGGGTAGAACACGAAAAATACACTTTTTTAAGTTTAGAATGAAATAACTTTGTTAATTTACCAAAAATAAAGCATCGATTATATAAACTAGTGGAATACTTCATCGAAGAAATTGAGGTACTGGAATGGATACAACATGAAGTTCCTTCAGTCAAAGGTTAAATTTTCCTACATTGAAAGTTATGCAGAAGTTGCTAAAATAAAAAAGAATGGTTGGAGAATAACCATGTAGCCAAACAAAAATGGCTATAAATATTTACACATTTTGATAAAAACATTACCTACTAAAATATTTTAAAAATAGTCTAGTTCACCATGTGCTTACCATCATCTAATGCACCTACAGAAAGGGTTTTTCTGTGTTGAACAACGTTTAGACAAACGAAACAAAACGCTATTGTAGGTTATATATAGAATGGATAACAAGCCACAAGTAATTAAGTGAAGCAAAAAGATTGCATTTTGCTATTCTCTTTCTACCCTATTATGCTATCTACCTATTAAATGGATGAGGAACTGCCATCTATTTAACAGGAGAAAATACCTAAGAAGGTAGCAAAATATTTTAGAAGGTTAGGCTATGTTTTGCGAAGACAGAGTTGTCTTCACATACAGGAGGTAGCTTCTGTTGATGCTTTAGTTAGCCATCTCTTTTTCTTGAAAATATAAGAGCGTAGTAGCTGGTTTTAAATAGATCCCTTAGTCTACAACCAGATGCATGCTAACATTAATTTCTGTAAGGCAGAAAAAAACAGATTGAGGAAATATGTACATGAATGTGGGTTTCTAGTTTGAAAAGGTTTTAAAATAAATTATTGTAAGTCATACTTTATTGTAAATTGAAAGTTGTAAAAACCTTTTTACCTGTATGCTTTTTATCTGTCTATGTCTGTGTTAAAGCTTCTTTCTTTTTCCTGTTTAGCCAGGAATTACCGTTCAGGTATTACGTCTGAGGATGATATGTATGAGTGTCTTGTACAGTCTCAGTTCGATCATTCCCGAGATGTGTGGTTAATTGAAACCAAAGAACACCGGTATCCATGATCTAGTATTCAGATCCGTATAAAAGTAACTGCCTTTAGTAGTATTTCAACATTTGAACTCTCGGACTTCGAAATCAGCTGATTTGCGACGACAAGTTCACCACTAGACCAACCCGGTGGGTTGTATCTGTGTTAAGCTAACTCAGATAATTCTATTGAGCTTACAAAGTTAAAGCTGGTTCATGTTAAAAATCTAACTGCAAATTTGTATATGTGTCGCTATTGTGTCACACCTATGTATAATATGTTTTCAAGTTTTATTTTTGTATGCAAACAACATTCAAATAAGTTGCTCCAAACTTATTTATTGTGATTATCCCTCCCATCAGGTTATAGGCCTTCATACTAATTTTTTTTTATTTGAAGTGTTATTATTGTGTGTATTTTTCACTCTATAGGTTTTGCAGTTAGGGCCCTTGTTGTTTTCATATCCTAATGTCTACAGACATGTGGAAATGTTTTGCAGTGAAGTTGATTTTTGTCCTAGATCTGCGCAAGGGATCAGTTTGTTTTTTTTTTTTTAATAATGATAATCGCAAGTAACTTGCCACCAATCAAGAAATTAAAGGGCATGACTGATTGTGATTCAAAGTTTGCTACACATACCTCACAAACATGAGAATTTCTGGAAATGCGCCTTAGGTGCCGCATCAGCTATCACTAATGAACATAATATGGCCAAAGCCTATAAATAAGATACCTATAATTATTCTCACATTAGAGGTTGTATAACAGCGAAGGAGGTTTGGGAGAATCTGGAAACAGTTTTTGAAAACTCAGGTCTCACTTGCAACTAGCACTGCATAGAAGGTCAATGCATTGGACTTCAAAATTTCTACAGAATGGATTGGCACTCTACTTCTGCAGGCCTATGATAATGGCTATAGAAAATTCAGGAGTAGCTTTAAAAGTGAGAACATCACCTGTATATTGCAAGATGTCTAGCATATCTTTAATGAAAGTGCTATTGATTCAGTTTTCTTTATTAAGAATAGTAATCAATCCAACGCACAACAGCAGAATAAAAGCAGGACCAGATGTTACAATTGCAATAATTATACACTTTGTCCAGTTTTGCCATCATCCCTAGAAACGAAGTGCTTTTTCAAACCTGTGTTCTGCAAATCCAGTCGATGAAGATAGTCATGATGCAGCCATTTTGCTAGTATGCCAATGGGGTGTTCTGAATGATGGAAGTTAGATTCAGGATCAACAGATTACATGATTCTGGATAGATTGGTTTATGAAGTTTACTACAATTCCTGGAGACAATCCAGCGACTCTTATGAACAAATATATTGTCACAGCACACAGACAAGGTGAGGTAAGTTTCAAAGTATTAGTGTGTAACAAAATTAAAGTGATAACAATGAACTTCACAATATATGTTCATAATTTGAGACAAAATCTAGTCTCTGTTGGAAAGTTGACAGGTTTGGTTTTCAAACTAATCAGCGAAGACAATCATGGTCATATTATAGGTAAGAAGAATGTTTCAGTGGCCATCCCTGTAAAAGTGAATATATATATATATATATAGAATCAGTTCTTTACAATAAGCTTGTCTTGGCAGAGTCATTTGAGAAAGTTGATAAAATATTAAATGACATTTGGCATAGACATCTAGCTCACATGTATAGGAAGGATATATTCAAGCTAAATGATCTAGTCTCCAGATATCCAGTTTCTTCATGCAATAAGGAACCGTATGAATTTTGTATAAGAGTGAAGCAGACCAGTCTACCTTTCCCAACCTCAGAGCATTGTACTACTGAATTGCTAAACTTGATTCATATGGTTTTATGTAGATCAATGGAGAACCCTATGATAGGAGGATCAAGATACTTTCTTGTAACAGATTATTATAGTAGGTATACAGTAGTATATTTTCTAAAAGAAAAATCTGGGGCCAAATTCTTAATTCAAAAATATAAAAATTTAGTTGCAAACCAAAATAAATGGATAAAAGATAAAACAATGGATGGATAAAAAAATAAATTTCATTAGATCAGATAATGGTGGTGAATTCATTTATCATTTTTCAAAATTTTTGTGACAAAGATGTTATCACAAGTCAGACATGTTCTTTTAAACCACATCAAAACAGAGTAGCAGATCGCATAAATAGGACTATAATAGAAAAGGCCAAAAGTATGCTTTTTGATGCCAACCTTCAGAAGAAATTTTGGGCACAATCCATATCAACAGCAGTATACTTGATGAATTGCTCTCCAACACTTCAATTTTGGGAAATACTCCATATGAACTTTGGAATAGTGTCAAACCTAGTCTCAAACATCTGAGAAGGTTTGTTTGTCTCCCTATGGCTCACATTCCAAAAGAACAAAGAAGAAAATTGGAGGAAAAATCTAAGTGACTTACGTTCATGCATACAAAGCAAAAAAAAACTTAATTAATAAATCTAACTATGTATTAAGTCAAACAGAACAAGAATGTTGTGTTCATTGAATCTGAAATGTTCTTCAGCAAAGAGTGAAAAGGATAAACCGAGGACTTTGGAAAACAACAAACAGTCAAATCTATTTTTTCTATTGCTCAATAAAGATAATCTTGAAGGCAATGAAACTCTGGATCGAAGTGGAATATCTCACATCCAAATAGTATGTGACATGAGTATAGAAGAAAATATCAACAGTATTTCAAGCAATCAAAAAATAATCATTGGAGTTCTTTGACCAGATATCAATGAAGAAAACTCAAGTTTGAATGAGGAAGCAGACAACAGGCACGAAGCTCCAGGTATAAGCTTAAGTGGAAGACCTTCAAGAACAAAATACTTTCCAAAAAGGTTTGATGATTATATAAATACCTCCTTATCTAAATCAACTGAACCTGCTACATGAGAAGAAATACAGATGCAGTGTTCCAGTGAAGTTTCACTGGACAAAGATTGAGTTGAACTTAAATGAATATTCAAAATCAAAAGAAAACCAGATGGCTCAATTGACCGCTTTAAACCCAGATTAATGGCTAAGGGCTTCTTGCAGCAACCTCAAGTTGACTTTAATGAAACATATTCTCTAGTTGTAAGACAAAAAAACATTAAGATGTTTTCTAGCTTTAACTATCAAATATAACCTGCTAATATTCTATATTGACATCAAGACAGCATTTTTAACTGGTGATCTAGGTGAAGATATCTCCAACCAACCAGCTCCTTATTCAGACAAGGTTAATCCAACTATTCTTTGTCTCATGACACTGTGCAGCAAACTAAATCATAACAGTATGATAATTCTAATTTAATTTAGTGCAATTCATCCAATAAAAAAAAACACTTTTCTTTACTAGTAATATAAAAATGAAGTAAAAATAACTTGTGATACAAAAATTAGATGATTGTGATAAAATGATATATTTAACTTAAAAATTTTAATTATACTTTTATATTAAAATTTCATCAAGTAAAACAGAAAAAAATCTGTTACTCCATTGTATTTCTTCAATACGTGAAAAACTGCTGTCTGTTGAACTGTAGTCATCATTTCCCAAATTTATCACAATATCTTCAGTAATATTTTCACGTAAACTGTCTGCTTCCCATCCTTTTTCTTCTTCTTTAATTATATGTTGAATTAAATTTTTTCAAGCATTTGCTTCTGTTCTATTAACATCTTACATCAATAAAATTTTTTTTATCACTAATTTAAATTACTCCCAAAGTAGCCTTTGACTTGTGCCCATATCAGTGCTATCAAGTTAAAATTGCAGTGGTATAGAAGACACAATACAAAAAATTTTTTGATTATCTACTTGATAATGAATATATTTTTGTTTAAAAGTTCTACTTTTAACATGCCTTCAGTGTACACAATTTTCGGGTTGAAGCTTTTGGAATTTTTTCATTTTTCAGGTAGTGGTACGGCACATTATCCATTAAAATGACAGATCCTTCAGCAACATTTTCAGTGATTTTTTTTTAAGCTACTGCATAACATTTTTACTATTCTTTCATTGTGATACTATTGGGAAGATCTGGATTCAAATACCCATAAACCACTGTTCAAAAACTTATTTTCATTTCCAACTTACGTTGGAAAAATAAATTCATACATATATTTCAAAATCTTAGTTGTGACATGAAAAAATTTTCCATCAGTTTTACTGATTTGTCATGTACATTTTAAAAGGTTGTCCACATCTTCACTACAGTACTTTGCGCAAAAGAAAAAGCTTGTCTTAGAAGAGTTATCTCTTATGAAGCATGTAATGGAAAAAACTGATTTCTACATTGTACTTGATTACTATATTATATTAATATTATACTATGTATACTATTTATATATAG
Organism: Lycorma delicatula; assembly: GCF_047948215.1. Lineage (NCBI taxonomy): Eukaryota > Metazoa > Arthropoda > Insecta > Hemiptera > Fulgoridae > Lycorma > Lycorma delicatula. The sequence continues at coordinate 110,617,750 of NC_134456.1, read as the reverse complement.
AATGACACTTTTCAGTCTTTTCTGCAATATTCTTGAGTTCCAATTTATTTGAGCATAACATGCAGGAATTACCATTAATTACCCAAATTTTTCACCTATAATCTTAGTGGAGCAATTTCAATGTTCTGTATCTAATGACTGGCCCTTTATTTTTGAATAAGTTTTTGAAAATGTTATTTTAATTTTATTATTGTTTTGGTTAGGGTCACAGATCTTTTATTGCATTTTATTTTGTTATTTACATTCTCTTGTATTTTTAATTTATCTTTAATTACATTTTTTATGTACTATTATGATTATTTCAAATCTCGTTTGATTGAATATACTGTATGTGGAATATTTACTTTTTTATATGTACATAATGTATTTTAAAATGTTTAATGCAATTAATAATTTAAAATTTTGAACTTTTTAGAACTAAAGTTAGGCAAATACTGTAGTATTTGATTTACTTTCACCTTATATATAGATTTATCAAGTTAACTTTGTTATTTGTAGGTTTACAGTGTAAAAATGGCATGTTGTGATTGGTAGGGGGGTTGCTTACTTCAACCAATAGGCAGTCATGTTTTGTCACCAGGTTCAGTCAATCAAAACATTCTTTATGTGATTGTACTACTGCTGCTTTACTAATAGTATGACATTTTTAATATATTGCAGCATATATCACAATATATTGCCGCCCCGCCATCACAACCATGCTGGTTTTTTGTGGTGCCAGCTTCAAACTGTGAGTCTTGACCCATTCACTAATTCACTTGACAGCTTCTGTCACACTTTGCTACACTTCCTGTTCAGTGTCCCGTGACCAGCTGGTACACTCACATTAATAGCAAATAGCTAATTAATGTGATGTGGAGATTTTATCACATTAACCTCTTATAAGGTTCAGTAGGCGGTGAAAAATAGAGGCCAGAGAAAAGAATAAAAATGATCAAAAGTGAATGGGAGTTACCATGATGTTAAAATTTTAGCTTGTTTAGAGAAGAATGAGTAGAGACAGACATGGTGCATTGAATCTGTCCAAGGGCAAAAAACAACTGATGATTAAACAAAACTTTTTATTGCTGTTGGGTGATGATTGTAATAAATCACTTCATGATAATGATTATACTCCTCTGATGGAAATTTATTGAGTAATGATAAATATGGTACTGTTTAATGATAAATATTGAATATGATATATTCAATATTATATCAATATATAAATATTGAATGACGTGAATATAATAAAAAGTTAACATGTATAAATGTTAAAAAGTTAAAATGTTAGACATCAGATTTGCGATCTGATGCAATGCCTAACTTGTTCTGACGTTACATCATCATTTGACCAATTCAACAGTTCCTGACATAGATAACGCAATGTAATGTCTTTCTGCTCAAAAGAGGTTATCAGTTGAAAGTTATGAATTTTTTTAATAGCTAGCCATCAATTGAAATTCATATTTTTGATTGTCAAATGTTCAAATAACCTTTTAATCAAATATATCAAATGACTTCCAGTTATTTTTAAACAGTTAATACCAATAATAGAATCAGGTATTCCTTAAACATTTATTGAAGTTGCTCCTTAATCTTAGTTAAATTTTTATGAAGTTCTGCTACACAGAGTTTTGTGTCTGTGGGTAGTAACAACCTAAGAAAATGAGCTGCTTCCCACATCCAAACATCTCATCAGTTTAAGTCAAACGCAGACAAAAGAACAATTTAATCTAGTACATGTTGGTAATGAAACAGTGTAACATTTTACTTTGGTAATAGTAATACACATTAATAAATTAGAAACAGCAAATTGAATGATGAATTAACAAAAAAAAAAACAAATTTCTCTATACAAGTTTATTAAAGAATTTATGAAAACATATTCCACTCTTAAATTTACATACATTTATTAAAACAATATATATATGGTAAAATAAATGGAATATGACAACATTTTCTTCTGTCCAGACTTGCTTTAACCAAACAGCTTGCAATCCATCATTTATACTTTTCAGTGTATTTAATTCAGTATAATTATATCTAATGGAATCTTTTCTTTTTGTTCTTGAAACCTAGAACAAATATCCATATTAAAATATTCATGTAAAAAGTAATGTATATAAATGACATACAATAAAGGAATTTTTTATTTCATTCTCAGGCAATGAAATAAAGTATAAATTAATTATGAATTGTTATTGTTATTACTTACTTACGTAGGTAATTAATTGCAATTAAAGCTTGTAAAATATTTATTACATAAAATAATTTTTAATTTTAAGACTGATAAATGAATCTTGCATAGTGTGTGTTGCATGCTAGTGTAATATTCTGTTAAATTATGAAATGTTGATTATTTGTTTATGGCATGTATACAAAATATTATCAGAAAATTCCTGGGAAAAATGTAAAAAGCATAATTTCAGAAGCCTCGGTAACAAGTTTACTAAGATTCATGCAAAATCTGATGCAAGCATGTAGACTGAAAATAAGTAAATGAAAACATGATTGTTTCTGAGCAAGCATCCAAGTCAATCAATCCTCCACTAATATTTCTTCTGCTTACATATCCTTCCCAATCTGACATGATCTGTTATCTGAAATGTCTGCAACATATCTCTCTAGAGGGCTCTATAAATATACTTTTTCTTCTTAGACGGTTTTCTCTTTAGTTTCTTTTCAATATTTTATCAACTATTTTTCCCCTTGCTTTAATTCTGTTCAGCATTTCTTTCTTCCTCACTTTATCCTCACTCATTTCTTTCCATGCATATTCAGTGCTTCCAGTTTTTTCATCTCCTTTTCTTAGAATCCATGCTTTCATTCCAGAAAAACATTTTGCCAACATCTTCCTTAACTCTTTTCTAGATGACCACAGAACAGTTCTTTTATTTTTAATTAGAATCTTCCTTTACTGAAGTAAATTTTGTTTTAATTTCCTATATATAGTTAAGTCTTATACTACAATGCTACTCAATGTACAATAATCTTTTATTTTTTTGTTGTCAGTGTTGCAAAGAAATACCATTTATGTACTTCCTACAACAAGTGGAGGAGTGTTGGGCTTGCATGGGTTTGGCTAGAAGTTATTTAAAGCCTATGTGTGCCTGCACCCGACCCATTAAATCTCCTAATTCAACGTTCCTCCCCACACGAGGTCAGATCAGCAACTAAGTATAGCATGATCTCAGGGGGTCAAGAGTCCCTGTGCCTCATCATCCGCATTATGTGCAGACAAACGATGGCTCCGTAGAAAGCTGTCATCACCCCTGCGCTCTCCGGTCCTGTTCTTCATCTGGTCTTAGGACGTTTTTATTGCATCATTTCCGGATCTCAGCCTTCTTCAATCCTAAATCTCCCCAAGGGTCTCAAATCAGCCCATACATATCTATCACAGACTTCGATTGCCACCGTCAGAATTCTTGCAGACAGAAAACCAATCACCGCTCCCTGGGACTGTCCATCAAGAACCAGAAGTTTAGAGCCTTTATGTTTAGTTCAGAAAGGAATATCACATCTACATTATTAAAAGCCACTTCCCAGCAGAGGTTCTATGACCTTCTGCTTCTGCCAGTATTAATTTGAAGAAATTTCATTTCTGGGTCTTACACTTTTATGTCTTGTGGTCTCCCTTCCCACATAGCACAGACTACTGTAGGATCTAGACATTGGGTCCAATGATACCTGGGCTTCCCGCAGTTATTATGCTTATCCACTCTGGTTCAGGTGGCCGAGACATGACCTGCTCCCCAGCACCGATAACAATGGTCTTCATCCTCTCATACATTGGCATGGCAATGTACCCACCCAATCCTTTTTCGTTGTTTAATCAGCTTTTTAGCAGCACCATAGCTCAATAACAAGTGGCGTTTTTCATCTCCCCAAACCCAGAATGAATGGAGGGCACCTTAAAAACCTTCTCTCCAGCAATAATTTGTGCGACTGCATCTGTTATTTGCTGCTCTTTAGCTTTTCTTCCATATTTAGCTCTTCTGCTTTATTATGCCCTTGGACCCCCAAATACACAACTCTTTATTTGATCCTTTCCTCAGAGAACAGGACATCACCTACCTCATCCCTGTTAACCTTCTCTTTTGTTGTTCTGAGAAGATCTGTGTATGTTTGACCTGCAGCCCTAACCGCTGTTCTGCTTTTGACAACCGCAGGGTAGATTTCCTAATCCAGTGTCGTTTTCTCCTGTGACGTTTTCCTGTCTTCAAGTATCACCACCCTGACCTTCTCTTCTCTTCTCTTCTTATAATGGTGTATTCAACATAAAATAACAGATGTCCCCTTATTCAGTGGTCAAACTTGTAACTTGCTGCACTTTTTGTATCATATCAAGAGGCAACTCCTTGTTACCACCGAAATAAGTTCTACACCTGGAATATCTTCTTCCATTATCATCCTCAAGTCTCGCTGTCACTGCCCCTCTGTTTGGGTACAAAGGAATCTGAAAAAGGATATCACCGTTGTGTTGTGGGCCCAATTCCTTTTAATGTGAATACCCACTCAACCAATTTTGGGGGGGGGAGATCCCAGAGGTTGGGGGGGGGGTAAAATGTATAATTTCAAAAAAGTGATCAAAAGTTTTAGGGGTCAACATTTTTTTGGGGATCCAAAAATGTATCCCCAAAAAGGGTTCAAAATTTGGAGAAAAAGGGGTCAGGGGTCTGGAGGGACCCGGTTTGGATAGAACTAGGGGATTAGGGATAGGATAAGGGAAACAGGAGTTACAAGAGAAGAAAGGATTTCCCCTTATAAGCAATAATCAGGGCTTTGAATAATTCTCTACTGAACTTGTCCTGTTAATGCTTGTATTACAAGCACTTGAATATAGACCTTATTGTCATTGGCAATAAGGTTGTTGTTCTTAGAAACTTAATAATAAGTGATTCCGTTAACCAAAAATTGATTTTCTTTCACAAACTGTTACACAATAATTCTACCAACTTGCTGTATGTATTTCTGAATAGAGAGTACAGTACAAATATTGTTCACTTGCTGTATGATATTTCTGAATAGAAAGTAAATAGAGAAGAGAGGGATAAGGTGTTTGAGAAACACTTTAAGGGTAGAAAATTAGAAAGAGTACAAAAAACGCTAATTTTCTAATTACAAAGTGCAAGAGATCTAGTATGTAATGAGGTTTCTGAAGTGCAAGAAGAGTACTGAACTTCATCCATGTCTTTTTTTCTTTTTGAGCAGAGATGTAAAGAACAGGAAGGCATAAAAGCAGGATCCAGGCTTAAAATTAAGTTTTAGAAACATATAATGGGAAAGCAGGACAGAATTAGTAATGACATTGTACAGAAGTTTTTGGTATAGAAAAGAGAGCCAAGATTTGTAGATAAAGATGGGTTTGGTCAACTGAGTTGGAAGGAAAAGGAAAGTGTAACAAAAAGAATGTTGGAATGAAAGATGGGAAGTAAAAATTATGAGGAATGGACATAGAAATGATAGATTAGTTAATATAGAGAACATATAAAAACAATATATGATTCACTGCTGGATATAAAAACTAAGATAAAGAGAACAGATAAAGAAGAAGAAAAAGATGGGGATGAGCATCAGCAGAAAAAATATCCATGGTCATGAAAAAATATGATTATTAATAATGGGAGAGTAAATATAAGTAATGATAAATTATTGCAGGTGGTGTCAAAGGCTAAAAATATATATAAATCAGTAAAAAAAAAGGATACATAGAAAAGACATTGTTACAGAGTATGAAAGAAAATTAAGAGTATGAAATGAATATAACAAGCCAAAATATAAAGATTATTAAGAATTATAGTTATGTTAATTAAAACACTTTAAACAGAAAAATCAATTACCAATCACTTAAAAAAAATAAAAAGTCTATGCTACATGATAAACATGTTAGTAAGTTCAAATGGTAGCATTAACATAATACTAATTATTTATTATGAAATCAGTCAAATATATAAACTGGATATTTATGTTCTTGGCTTGTACACAAATAAGGGTTGGTGCGAGTAAGTACTGATAGTGGAGATATAGTGGAGGGATGGGCACTTCAGCCGCCTTATTTGTGTCTCCATAGATGAAAACATTCAATTGATCCATGATCTTATTGAAGATGATGATCAGTATAAAAATATTTCCTGGTAGATGAAATTATTTCAGAAGTGGTTATCACTCATGGAAGTGCCCATTCCATTCTCACCTTGGTTCCACAAAGTCGATTCTGTTATGTGGAAGTGGACCTTCTGTGTATTCAAAGACTTCTTACCCAAAATTTGCCAAAGGCTCCTGAACCTATTTTAACAAGAGAAATAATATTTTACACTGAATTTTCACCTGTGATGATACATAGGTCCATCACTCTACAACAGTTGAAGTCAGCAAGTGTAGAGTGGTGCAAGAGTGAAAAGCCTTGCCCTTATAAAGAATAAAATGCAACTATCTTTCGGGACTGATAAGGTGTACAGGATTAAAGGAAATGTTTTTTTTTTTAATTACATGGCATTTTTCCCGCCACCATCCCATTCAGTCGCCCTAAAGCATAAAATCTAATGTCTGTGCCATAAACGGCTACTGAGCCTCAAATCAGTTTAGCAACCAGTGTCCTAAGTAGCTCCTAGAGCTAATCTAATTGCGTGAGCAAACTAAGCATGATGTCACACACTACTTGATTCATGTATCACCACTCACTTATCAAATATTCTAAAATGGGTAGGCGCACCCTGTCAACTACTAAAATATATATGACATTCAATAAATTAAATTTATCTCATCAAGACAGCATTCACTGCCACGCTTAGGTTGCTGAATGCCAGCAAGTACCTGTCCACCAATATTAAAGTGCTAGGAGCTTTAATTGGCTGATGGTCAGCCATAACTCTCAGGTAGCTTCCCACAGCAGCGAAGTAGAAGTAAGGTTCCTTTAAATAAACTACTGATGTCGGTTGAACAAAGCAATGGCATCAAGAAACACCCACATGGTCAGACAATGCAGCTCACGTTACATAGGCTCGCTATTTATGAGTGGCCAATTTTCCCCTTGATCTTAAGTTCCAGGGTGGCCTGAGTTGGCCACCCTGAGATGGCATGAACGTATTCACTACGTTCATGCCATCACATCACATGCTGGTAGACACAAGGCCCTCAGCGAGCACGTCATACACAATATTCCCTGTTACGGGGTTATGCTGGTACCTTCTATATGCAGATCTCACTGTCTGTAGCACGCTCAGGTCAGAAGACCAACACCTTTTCCTGGGCTGCCACCTGTGATCAACAGATGGCCTCCCGAAAGCAGGGGTCATGATGGCTCCAGGCATTCTCTGATCAGCGGACTGGCCACTACTTAAGGGTCTGTCCATTGGCTGTGGCCGCTGTAGGACCCTATCGCAGCCAGTCTTGATGGCCCGGCCAAATTGAGGATAAAAGAAAAGCCTACATTGAGGAAGATATGGAGCCTACAGCTAATCTGAGATGTAATTCTTCTTCACAACAATGTCAGGCCTCAGACAATGGTTAGCATTTGGGATAAACTGGAAAAAATTTACCTTAAAATCCTAGTACATCCCATATACTGTTTAAATTTATTTTTCTTCAATTTCTTTTTGTTTGGGCAATTGAAGTTGGTACTTCATAAATATCAGAATTAAAATTAAGTAGAGGAGTTAGTGCCCAATTGGTTTGTGACAAGTCCTCATACTTTTTATGAAGAAGGAATCTGCAAGTTCTCCACATTTTCGGAAAATGTATAGAACTTCACGGAGACTATATAAAAAAAAAACCAATAAATATGTTTTGTATTTTTATTCTGAACTAGTATATGTTATAATCAAAGTCTGGTTTATTTGACTGACCCTTGTATTTCATACTACAACTAACCTTTCTTTTTAATGCCTGTTGGTTTTGCCTTTCTTTTTTTCGATGGCATATAATTTGAAGAAGGATCTAGTACACTGATATCTTCAAAAGAAGTCAAACCATCCAAACTGCTTTTAAGTATGCTTCTGGTTTTATGCTTTTCTTGTTTTGATGACGATAGCCTTGTAAAAAATGTTTCTTCATAACTGGAAACATAAAAGAAGAATTAATTAGGCAGTAATATGTATTTAGTCATGGTTAAGAAATGTTTCAAGAATTGATAATTTTTATGTCATTTAACTTTCAGGTACAGAGCAAAAATATTTTTACTCTATAGGTATAGAAATAAATATTACTAAAAAATTTTGATATATAGTTCATTTATATCTTATAAACTATATACGCTATAGACATTTATAAAACTTATTTCTAGCAAAAACTCATATTTACAAGTGGTGGTACACTTTTTTGTACCACTGTACTTCAAATAATATGATTACAACATTGACAATAATAACTAACTTAAGTAAAATTACTAATATCATACTTATATAATACTATATAAGTTACTATTACTACTAACTATATAAGTAATATTGCTAATTTTATTATATTACTATTATATTATATATTACTCTTACTAACATATGTTTTACAATAATAAGTACTAATATTTACAAGAGGAAATGTTTTTACCACTGTACTTCAAGTACTATCATAATCTTGGAAGCATGTTTTACCCTACCCTAAGCAAAGTGATACATTACATATACAAGACATTCAAATAGATCACACTTGATTTTCCTTTATACTGCACCTTGCACACCTTCTTCTTGCAGATCTTACCAGCTAATGTGCAGAACTTTCCTTTCTTATATTTTCCAGAACATACAGTTTTTTATTTTTTATTCGTACTGATGGACTAGACTTATTTTGATAAAATCGTTTCCCTATTGAAAGAGTTTTCCTACTTACAACAACAGCAGTTGTCATCAAACTTCTTTATATTTCTTTTCTGAAGTTCTTTACAGAAACAAATGCATTTACAATTCTAGCGTCTATTAGATACCAATAGAGATGATTGGTACCACTTTTTACTCTTTCGATCTATTTTGTATGTTCCCTTTATTTGGTTGAATTTTTCAACAAAGTTCATATTTTGATTATAATCAATTAACACTACTGGACAATTAATAAATAACTTGAGTTCCATCTTTCAGATTCTGCTTCGTTTGTTTTATTTCTTCTGCATTATGATAATTTGAAAGTAAATGTACTGCTTTATTATCTTTCCATTTTACCATGGCCAACCCATGACTTCTTGTAGCCCAATTGTTGTCTACTCATTTCATGGACAACTCACTTCTCAATGCTGAAAGATTCTTGTGGTTTGGGTTAACTGTACCACAAGCATAAAAACCATACCATTGTTTTTCAAATCAGTAAGTAAAGCTGGGCTTGTAAAATAATTATCAAAATAAATCCTGTGGCTTTTAAATTTTATTTCTTCAGTCATTGATTCAACAGTTCAAAAATGAAATTAAAAAAAGTAAAATTGATATTTGGTTCAGCTTATTTATTTTCCTAATTATTATAAGAGCGCTGTAACTGAAAATTTTCTAACTGACAATTATAAGCTTTAAAGTTTTAATAGAGTAAATTTTTGTTTTTTCTTTGACTATTTTAGTATTTATAATTAGAATATTGTGTGGATTTTATTTAGGATCTCAAAAAGTTTATGTAAAAAAAATGATGTAGCGGTATCGTAGTACACATTTTGGATCCTGCAATTTTACATAAAATTTCATGTTCTTTAATATTTTTAAAAAAGATTGTAACATTAATGTATTGTTAAAAAATATAAGAATAACTTTAGAAATTAATAGAAAATGCCATACTATTTACAGATATAACAGTAATTATTCTAATGAAATGCAAACAAAGCCAATCATGTGGAGATTAGTAGTAGTATTATCAGATATAAACGAAGAACAGACAATTTCTGAAAAAGGAACCCTGGTGGTAGAAAAAAACAATGTAGGAACATTTCAATTTCATCTGGTACAAAAAATTATCCACCGCACTCCATTTACAACAATTTAAATATGTGGTACACTATCTGTACTACCATATAACATTCACAAAAAATTAGTGGTACAAAATTTGTACCACCATACTTGAGTTAATTATTTATTATTCAAATTTACTAAAGGTAGGATTTTTTTTATACACAAAGATATAATATACATGTGGGTATTGAAATTTAGTGTTTTATTAGCAAGTTTCTTAAATATACAAGAATAAATTTTTCCATTTTTCAAATAATTTAAAAATCTTATTTTTTGTTTTTCTATTTTTGACACTAATTCACCTATGTTATTAATTCTCCCAATAATGTTATTAAATAACGTATTTCAGATAGATATTTGGTTAATTTAAATATTTCCACTTTCTGTTTCGGTAATTTATATGCTTAATATTTAATAATTCAAAAGAAGATAAATGTTAAGTAAAGTATAATTACCTAACTAAAAAGAAAATTCTTTTTAATTCAAAAGAACATTCTAAAATACATTTACTGTATTTTATGATAATCAGGACTAAGGCAAATCCAGCTGAACTTTTCGAGTTCTTGATAGCTCACATTTCCTTTTAAACCATGCATAATTTTTACTCTTTTCTGGTCTCTTACACTTCTACTCATCCTTCTAGCACTGTTTTTAATCAATCCTTCTTTTAAGATATAACAACATGTATGATTGAAATATTATTTCATTACCTAAATATTTCATAAATTTCAGATTTGTTAATATTTCCGTTAATTTAACCAGTCTCGCATTATTTAATGCTTTTTTCAATCTATAAAATATAAATTTATTTCATTACATTTATAAAATGTATGAGTGAAAAATAACAAAACAATGAAGCCATAAATAAACAAATAAGTGTTTTATAGAAATGTGCTATGTCACTTAGCAAGAAAATCTGAAAAGACAGCATAGGTAGTCTTCAAATAACTATACCTTATTACACCTTTAATTAAGCTGAACATTTGTGGTGCTGGATCATTTATATTTCTAAATAAATTAATTGTTAGTCTGTTCAATATATGTTTATTTAGTATATAGATTATCATCACATTTAGATAGGATGTCCTTTACACTTTATATCACATATTAAGTTTTAATAGTGTACATGTTAGTTAGTGTTTTCATTAGAATCATGATTAATATATTCATATTTGTTAATAGTTAAATTACACTTACACATATGAAAGAATAATTTAAACTAACAATGCAATAAATAAAAAGTAATACATCATAAAAATCGGCTGGTGAACTTGTCAACTGGAATAACAAATTTATGTGCTTTTATAAAATAAGAAGAAGAGACAATTAGTATGTTTACCATCAGTAAGGAGGTAATGAAACATGAAACTGAATGTAACTGCCCATTGAAAATCCAAGAATTTTTTCCTTTATAATGTTGTATTGAAATATTACTAGTGATAACATGAAACAAAGGTTACAGCTAATAACATGAAAATAATATACAAAATCTATTTTGCAATCTCAATAAAACTTATAACAATACAATGTAACATGAAAACAGAAAGTTTAAGTGTACGTATCGCTTAAAAATTAAATATAGTTGAATTATTGAATCTATACATAGTTTTAAATTATATTCATACTTGTTTGCATATAACATAATAATGAGTAATAATAAATAACAATCATAGAGCTCAGATAAAAGTTGCTTTATCAACCATATTTTTCTTGTAATCTGTTAAGTGCATGTATAACTTGATCAAACAATAGTCTTTACGAGTAAATCAGGTAATATATACCGCTTGCTTATTGCACCTAAAATCATACAGATTTAGGATTTCTTTAGAATATTGTTCCTGAGTCCTTATGACATGTAGCATTGATGAGCATCTCATTCCAATGAAGATTTACATATATATTGGTTAACGTATATCGATTGCTAACTATAAGTAAAATCATATAGAGCTTTAGGATTTCTTTAGAATGCTGTTTGTGAGTTCTTATGACGTGTAGGTGTATTCATTGGCAAGCATCTCATTCCAATAAAGATTTACATCTACAAAATGCATAAATATTGCATCTAATAAATAAACAATGGGATATCTATTCCACTATAATAAATGAACAATATATAAATATTGGGAAATCTATTCCATTTGGGATGTTTAATCCACAACAAGGCAAACATTGTGTACGTATATGTTGTATATGTATGTAGTATAATAGCTAGTCTGTAAATCGTTTAGGAATTGTAGAGCAATATGAACGTGATGTAATAATTACATTAATATGCATTTTAGCATTTATTTTTTTAACCTCCAGGACCACTGTTAGGTATTGCTTCAGAGGATGAGATGAATGAAAATTTTGTAGTGTGTGAAAATGCCATGCTTGACTGGGATTCGAACCTGGGACCTCTGAATGAAAGGCTGAGATGCTACCACTCGTGCCATGGAGGTCAACATGAATTTTAGCTTGTAACAACAATATATTACTCAATAGATTAAATCATATTATGAGAATACAATTATAAATGAAATCACAATAATAATATAGTGTTTAAATATTAAATTAATCAAAGATATCTTAAAAAATATCATAATTTAAATTATCTAATTGTTTATTTAAATAATATGATTTATGTTAATCCTTAGAAATTTGTAAAATACATAATTTATGTACAGGCCTTTTTCAACAACTCTGACTAGGGTGTCAGAACTCCGATAAACCTGGGTTACAACTCCGTGCTTCCATTGCATGAGTAAAGTACTTTCATTAGTGATCAGAACTAAATCTCCAACAAAAAGATTACATGAAGGGTTGGCGTTGTTGTAGGTAATGTAAGTCTATCCTTTGACCATCACCTCCAAATAGATTGTATAAATTTTTGGAGTAGTACCCAACGGCCTAAGCATGTAATTTCAACCTTTTAATAAGTGGGTTCAGGCAAAGACATGAGAGGATATTCAATAAGAAAGTGTCCTGGTAAAAGTGGTACTGGATCTCTATGGTATATGGAAATAGCAAAAAAAAGGTGAGAGTTGAGACAAGCCTCAATTTGTGTCAAAACTGTATAAAATTCCTCAAAGTTGAGGATTGTTTTTCCTATTACATTACAAATATGATATTTGTCATTTTTGATTGCGTTTTCCCATAAACCTCCAAAATGGGGAGATGAAGAAGGAATAAATGACCAAGTAATTTCTTGTGTAGTTAAAAAAGCTTGAATGTTTGTTATAAATTTGAATTTAAAAGTTGGTACAAGTTGTACAGTATATTTTTAGCAGAATGAAAGCTAGCACCATTGTCAGAAAAAATTTGAGCAGGTATACCCCTGCGTGAAATGAAAATAAACAACTGTGAAGTCAAATCACAAACTAACTAAATGAGTAGCCTTAGTAGCTAGTCATATATAAAGCGGTATATAAGCTTTATTCAATGCTTTAGATCTCTGCCCGCCATGACGAATCGTAATTGGGGCACTATGCAAGCCACCTGGGTAATGTTATTTGTTTTAAGGGGGTTCTAGTTTTGATCTAGAACATAGTAGATTAAATTAATTATATGGTTGGTGAATAAGGTTCATATATAAAATCAACAACCATACCCCTTTATGGTAATTATACAATGAAAACTATTTTATTACTAAAGTTTTTGGTAATATTTCATCCCAATCAATTTTGAGTTGTCAATGACTGCATAAACTGTTTGTATAAAAATACAATAAGTCCTAAAGGATCATAGACACCTGCTATGATGGACAAAATATTCCTTTTGGTATAAATTTTAGGATTATTGGAATGAGTAATTTGGAAATTTAGTGTGTATGAATTGTTCCATAGAACTCCTACAGTAAGTATGTTATATTCTTGCTTAGATGGTATGGATGAACTACGATTAGACATAGAAATGATGCAATATTAGAAAACCATATATGAAGTGAAAAACCATACTGTTGTAATAATTTGGAGATATTGTCTTTTAGTTGAATAACTTCATTTAGGTTATCTGAACCTGTAATAAGATCATAACATACAAATCATTTTTAATGACTTTAGAAACTTGTGGAAAATTATTTTCATTTTCAATTGATATCTGAATGAGACATCTTGTGACTAAATATTAGTTACGGTTTGTAGGACATACTGTTTTATTTCCTGATTTCGAGAATCATGCCAGAAAATCAGTTGTAAATTAGAATTAGATTAGTTATGTTATTATGTTAGATTAGTTGTGAATTAGATTCACTAGATTTAATTAGTATCTGTCGAAGTTTAGTTGTCAGTTGACTTAAATACTGGATGGTGGGGTAAGTAACACACATTTGATCTGTCTATTAATAAATAGATATGAGTAATGAGTTACGCAATAAAATGTGACCCAAATCTAAATATTCTTGTATGAAAGTGGAATAGTCATGTTTAAGATTATTGTTTAGCCTTCTTTCCAACAATAAAAGTTTTTTCTTTGCATTTACGAAAGAATCTCCTCGCTTTATATTTATCGGATTTACATGGTAATGACACTACGAATCTGGCTTGACTCTTTTGAGTAAAATTGAGTTGAAAATGCTTTTCTCATATAGAACTTTCATTAAATGTAATATCATTATTAATCACTTCGATCTTACCAAAGTTCTCAGGTTCAGTTGAAAGATTTGTACAACTTTAAGAGAAATAAAAGATGCAATGGTATATTGCCCTTAGAGTTAACAGGAAAACAACCACTGAGAATGTATCCCAATTTGGTTTCTTGGAGAACAGGATATATTTAAAGTTTTGAATAAATTTCCTAGGTAAAATAAAATTGAGTTCCAACGAGGATGTTAATTTCATTTGTAATGTTAAATTCAGGATCTGCATAAGACAGATTATGAGGCAAATCAAGATGTGAAATATCAGGGTATATATCGTTAGGCTATCTGTTATTTCTGTTAAAACAGCACATTGCAATCTGAATGAATATATAAAGAATGTAATGTCAATACAACACTATTCAGAATGAGGAAGTATATTATTTATTTCTAAAATGGGAATATAATTTCTCATAAATGAAACCTTTGTGCGAATTTATGGGTACAAAAATTTGCTTGACTGCCAGAATCTAATAATACTAGACATGTATGAATATTACCATGTACATCATTGGTAACCACATATTGTGGTAGATAAAATTATGTTTTTGAATGTCTCCAATTTAAATGATGAATGACTATCATTTCAGACTTATTGTCTTTTAAATTAGAATTAATATTATTTATATGAATAAGAGTATAATGTTTCTGAGAACAAATCTCATATACATTACTAGAATAATATTTGTTAACAGAATGACCATTACTTACAATTGATATATTCCAAAAATACTTTCTGTTCATCAACAGATAAATTTAAAAACTCCTTACAACAATGTAAATAATGATTAGAATTACAAATTAGACATTACTTATAATTAAATTTTGAATAACAGCTAAAATTAGTTGCTTATACTGCTTGTTTATGTTAAAACATCTAGTTTAAGATTTAGTTCCATCGTTGTGTCATTGGCCCGTCGAATTATTACTTAAGATGTCTTGGTTTTATCTATTTGCATTAATATTTTCAAGTATCTGTCTTCTAGATTTGAGGAATCTTTAAGTGGGAAATTTGATTTGAGAGTTTCTCTTTCTATAATCTGGAGGTATTATAATCTAACTTTGATGTTAACAACAAAAAATTCATATGTATTGATTGGAATATACACTGTTTCAAGAACATTCACACTTGAAGTTACTTTGATAATAAATTTGGATAAATTATCCAAACTCTCCTTTTATATAATTTATTTTTAAAGTATTATCTGTATTATGAGATGCAGCAATTAAATACTTTTTGTCAAATCGCCTTTTTAATAGATCTAGTGCAATTATATAATTTTTATTCGTGATAGATACATTTTTAATAATAGTTATGGCTTCGTCCTTCAAGGAAGAATGTACTCTTAGAAACGTAGTTTTTCTAAATTACTTAAATTTCTACTATGACTAAATCGCTAAATAAATTATAATCATGTTGCCAATCAAGAACATTACCTCTGAAAAATGGGAAATTAATTGGTTGTAGTTTGTTTAGTTGCTGTAACTACATTGACTTCTTGATCAATTAATTGCCTTTTGCTTGATATTATTTATCAAACACTGCAAGTTACATTCAATACTGCAAAGTCGTTTTCAACTTGTACACAGTCTAAACAAATATCCTCAATCTTCTTCCATTTCAAGTTGCGTTTTAATGGCGTCATATTTGCCTTGCAACTCAAGAAGGTTTCTTAGTTTTATTTGCAAGCCATGATTATATCAACTTGAGAGATATTATATTTTTCATGATATTATATTTTATAATGAATGTACAGATTCTTGTTGTAGAGGATTTAATTGATCCTCTCTGTTTTATTAATTGTTCTTTATTCATTATAAAATTAATAATTTAATTAAACAATGTTAAATATAAAACATGAATTAAATAAGAAATAATTAAGTGAAATTACTTAATGGTAATGAAGAAATAAGTTGTTTTCCATTTGAATAACATTGAAGGTTTGTAAAATATAACCTGCATTGTCTGTGAATTGAAGAATGCCACAATAAACCAAACCTTCACATGATCCATGGCTTGGAGGACCACAAAAAATGTTTGAATAACTGTGCCTTATTCTTATTATTAATTAATAAGAATAAGGCACATCTTATTCTGAATCTTAATTTAATTAAGAATTATTTTGAATCTTTACGGTGCTGGATCATTTATATCCCTAAATAAATTCAATGCAGTCTGTTCAATGTTTATTTAGTATATAGATTATCACATATTTATATAGATTAGAACATATTTAGAAAGGATATCCTTTATATATTATATCATATTATATTAATTTTTAATAATGTACATGTTAATTAATTAGTGTTTTCATTAGAATCATGATTAACCTTCAGGCAGGGAGCACATGAATGTCACGCACATGTTAAGTTGTATGTATCGGCGGGTGGACGTGACATTCTTGCAGCGCGCAGTGCTTGCTTCAAAACTTCCAAACATGCCCATCTCGTAATGTTTATTTGAACAACTGGCTCTGTGTTATCACGAGGCTTCGTTCTTCCCCTCCATGTTTTTATAACTGTGTAGGATTGCATATCGGTGATGAAATACGATATTGTTCTACGAAGTTGAACGTTCTTCTTTCAGTCAGTTGCGTCAGCTGTTAGTAATTGAAAATGGCCGGGTCAAGCACGTCGCGTAATCTTACATCGGAACAAATTATTGAATGTTTAGATGAGACGAGTGATGCGTTTAGATGAGTCATATATGTAGGATTAAAAAAGCATTAAGTATTTATTGTTAATGAATTTACAATAAACACTTTAAAACAAAAAGTGTTAATAAAATAATAATGTACTTACTCCTGCTTCTCTTTTGCAAATTTAGAAATTTTTGGTTTATATCCAGTTGACTGAACAAACTCAGTTGGTACATCTAAATATTCTTCTCGTAGCTCTTGTACAACAGAGCTGTTTAATGCACGCCTGCGTGCTCTCTCTAATAATCTTTCCTTCTTTGAAGACTCTGCAAAATCTCCATCTATAAAAAATTAACCATTTAAGGTCAACAAACAAACATTTTTTTTTAACTTAATTAACTTATTTTGAAAAAGAATGTACCCCAATTTGTATCATGAATTCTTATTTTTTTAGTATAAATATTATATCAATCATAATTGTAATTTTTTTAAAGAAAAAAAAAATCCTCAGCCTAATTAAACCTTCTCAGCTTAATTATTTATTTAATTGCATACAACTATTTTGTGCAAAATCATTTAAAAAATTTAAAATTCTTACAATAAATATTTGGAAATCACCAAACACTGAAATAATACAATTTAACAATGCAATTGATATCAAGGGTGAAATAAGATTAATAACAGGAGCAATTATATTAATCATTATTATACATATACATATAATTCTTAACTGTAGTCTTATTTATTAATATCAATTTTTACCACTCATTAGTTATTTGGTCAGGTGCAGAAATGATACTTGGGGAACTGATTCTCTAAGTAGTTGTTATTTTTCACACAAAAATTTCTTTTTAATTATCTTGAATTCTTATTTTAAGAACTACGTAAATGTAATATCTAGCCTGTTAGAATTGAGAAAATAAAAAATAAAATAAAAACAAGAATTAAATTGAAGCAATATAAGGAGATATTTTAAAATTCTAGATGTACATTTTATAGAACATTTTTAACCTATCTAAAATTTCAGTATGTAATAAATACTGAAATATACTGTATTTTAGAATATTTCTGAAATACAGGGAGAGGGTTTGTGGTGGCATATTAATAGGATCTATAATACTAATACTAAAAGTAAAAAAGTTCATTTTATTTTCCAGAGTGTTGTACACATTTACTATTATTACTAGTATATCGATTTTTACTTTTGTCTGGTAAATAATCTGACATGTGTTCACTGCTGTCTTCTTCATCAATAATCAAGCAAAAAAATAAATATAAAAAAAAATGTTTTAATTTTTTTCACAATTACAACCAGTAATGTGTTTTTATCCATGACCACACTTCTGTTCAGATGATTAATCTTACAAACAAACATTTAGTTTGCTGAAAGCAGTCCATTATAAATCACAACTATTTTATCTAGTAGTCTAAATATGAGTGACTGCTTCTCCTATACCTAGTTCAAGATAAAGTTTCTAACATAAATAAAAAAAAAATTATATAATACAAAAAAAAGGGTTAAATAGATACTGTACAAGTACAGTACATGTATTACCATAATGAACTGGTGCTAGCTTTGGGGGTACATAAATGCCAGCTTTTGATTTGTTATCCCTATCTTTGGATTTTTCACCATCTTTAGTGATTGAATTATCACCATGATGCTTTTCTTCTTCATCACTACTATCATCATTTTTATCAGAATTGTCATCATCTCCCTGAAATACAGTAAAAATCTATTGAAAATTTATATACTATTTTTCTTAATCAATTTAAAGATAAAAATAACTAATTATGTCAAGTCTATCAATATCTTTTATAACATTTCAATGAAATATGGCAAGTGGTTACTAAATTGGTTACTTCAAAATGGCAAGTGGTTACTAAAGATATTATATATATAAAATTTTTTTTCCAGGTAAAATGACCCCATTTCTCAAAATTGCAAAATTGTGCTTCTGCGTTAAAGTTGACTATAAACAAATTTAATTCCAACTTACAATCTACCACAGAACATAAACACAATACATAACTAACTTGACAAAACCTAAAAAAATTAGACGAGCATACTTTTAAAATATAAAGAAAACCCAATTCTCAACTGAAATAATTCCACACAGCAGAAAATATCTTCACATGATGACACACAGCACAAGAAAATAATGTGGAAGATGTTGGTACAACTGAAGCTGTGGTGGGGAGGGCTGTTTATTGCTTGCACATTTGAGTATTATCAGTCTGTGTTGAGCATTGACTTTTGAACAAGGTGGTGTAATCGTGTGGTGTTGTTTGTTAAAATGGATTACTAACTATTGAAGAACATGTATTCATGATAGAAACTTATTTAGAGATTAAATCCCAGGTTGTGCATCAGCGAAAGTTCAGGAAGAAATTTGAAAAAAAGCACTACTGAAAAGTGTTATTTAGAAGTTAGTTAAAAAAATTCTGTGAAACAGGTTTGGTGTTAGAACCAGAAACTTGCCCAACACAGGTTGTACAGACATTCAAGTGGCAGTTACAAGATCTCCTCATAAATCTTTGTGGAGACTTGGCCAGGGAAATAACAATTTCACTAGGATCAGCCCACACTATTGTGAAGAGAATGCTGGGATGTTATTTGTACTGAATGCAGGTTCTACATGAACTAACTAATGCTGTTTATGCTAAAAGGATTCACTACTGTCAATGGTTCAAGAATTTCAATAGAAATAACACTGACATTTTAGATCAAGTGTTTTTCACAGATGAAGCATGGTTTCACCTTGGTGGATATGTTAATAGACAGAACTACCGGATCTGGGGTACTGAAAACCTGCATTTTCTTTAAATTTCCCCTACACCCACAAAAAATAGGAAGGTGGAATGCTGTTTCAAGGTGACGAATAATAGGACCCTTGTTTTTTGAGAAAACTGTGTATGCTGCCATCTACCAAGATATTATGCAACCAACATTTCATAACCCTACTGTAAATTATTATGTAAGGTTTGCCAATAAACTATTATTTATAGATAAAACTAAGTGATCGCGTCTCTTTTAAGTTGAACATCCTGTATGTACATGTACATTTGATTCAGTATTTTTAGGATTGGACAGTAGATTTCCAGTGAATCATTATAACATAAATGCATTCCAGTGAAATTTAACACAATGCATGTTGTTATATTTTGGCATTCTTTAACAATGGTGTTACGTAGTACTGTAATATATATGACAGCAATACTGTAATAATATGTGGCTTCAACAGAATAATGGAATACTGTTCAACATGGTTTTACTGTGAAATCCTGTTAAAAACTGATGCAAATTTTCGTCATCATTAACAATATATATACATACATCATAATATAATATATATATATATATATATATATATATATATATATATCATATATAACATATGATGCATGTATGAATTCTTATAACTGAGTGAACTCTTAATATTGTTCACTTTTATTGCAATTGTCCTATTCCATCAGCCTGTGTACTCAAACTTTTGGTGTAAAATTTTGAAGCCATTAACAATTTATATTAAATAACAAAATTGGTAATATATAAACAGTTTGCACAATTTATGGATACTATAGTGGAGTGATAGGCTATTACAAAATTTTAAAAACTTTCTAGGTCTAATGCTTAATGAAAACCAAAAACAAGTAAACAACATACTGATGAGTGATAAAGATAATTTTCATTAATCAGGTTTTGTTAATAAACATAACTTCTGCTGGTTTCATGCAATATTATATCACACACCACTTATAAAACAAAGCAACTAAGCAACATAAATCTCTTCCTTAGGAGTTGCACTTTTGTACATGAAGAAAGGATGAAACTGCCACAATAGGTGTTTTTTCCTTATTTGTTAGAAACCTTTTTGTTCCTGTATTCCCTCATAATCCAGTAAATAAGAAAATTTTTTAAGAGAATGGAACTATGGGCCATAATATGGGTGCACAAATTTACAACAGTTTGAAGATCTTTTCCTAACCATGTTGTCTCCTATACAGGAATGGCATATGGACAGTTGGGTCACCAAACCTTTTGAAATTTTCTTCCTCTGGGAATTTAAAGTATTAAATGCACTAGCACCTCACAAATTCTGGAGATGAAATATGAAATCCAGCTAGTAATTAATGAAATTCTTGTGGAGGTGCTCTAAAGAATGATATGTGAACCACACTACAAAAGTGTCTATTATATAGTCAAGTGATAATTCTGAAAAATGTTATTTAAAAAAAAAATATGTTGTTGATGAATGAAAATGTTAAGTTAAATGCTTTTATACATAATATTTGTTCATATATTAAAAAATTAAATAAATGAAAGTGTACTTTCCTTTTAGTACTGGACAATTCACTAAAGCTCTTTGCATTAAAGAGACAGTACAGTAAAAATAATAATTAAATGAAATAAAACAAATTTTTGAGTAAAAATAATTTTACGTAGTAATTAAAAATATGTGATCAATGCCACTAGAGTCTCTTTTTATGAAGACTTCCAGATTTTTAAATAATGAGAATTCAAGAGTAAAAACATAAGTTTCAGGATGGGAGCCATCCACCCCACCCTATTTAATTACTCCCCACCATTAATGTTATGATTTGACTATTTCTTGTTTTTCTTTCTTACTTACATTAGATTAACTTTTGTTGTGTATAAATACCCCCGAATGCTGTAATTCTGTCAAGTATCTTTAAAATTCTATGTTGTTTTTTATTTTTTTAGTTTTCCCTTTTGATTTTATTGAAGAAAAACTTTTCTTGCACAGTTTTTTCATGTGTTGTAGATTCTTTACACTTCCTCAAGCCTTCCTCAATGTTCTCTGAAAGTGTCTTTATTTAATTTTCTTCTTATGTTTGTGCTAGCCAATATTGTAGGCTAAATGAGTGTCTAATCATAGTAATCTGTGCAATATTGTTATAAATCTCATCACATAATTTACATTCATGTTTATTTAGACGTTTCTTTAGAATCTTATGTTTAGCTCATTATTTATTTTACATAAGCTAAATTAAAAGTTTTCTTTAAGGTCATTTGTTATTTAC
Source organism: Lycorma delicatula (assembly GCF_047948215.1). NCBI lineage: Eukaryota > Metazoa > Arthropoda > Insecta > Hemiptera > Fulgoridae > Lycorma > Lycorma delicatula. The sequence goes on along the minus strand of NC_134456.1, from coordinate 110,595,551 downwards.
CTTATCTAATCCTATTCTTCTATTAATCTCTGTTCTGCATTAATCTTCAACCTTAGATTCTATTTTATACATACTTCAATCTTTCACTTCTGTAATTTTTGTGTTCAATAATGAGCTGTCTACAAATAAACCAAAGTTTATTTTGAAAAAACTTATTTGGTAATTCATTTCTGTTATTCTGGCTTATCTCCTTCAAATATTTCCCTACAATGTCAACACATCACTTTTTTAGTGTTTGTAAGCTTTCTAGAATTTTGCTTATGTAACACAGAGTAGGTTCTATAAGCAAAAAAAAATTTCATTATTATCTCAATTATTTAAAAAAAACTGCTTTCAATATCAACTTTTAATTTGTAAAAACGAAAAGTCTGCAGAAGCAAATATCACAGATCACAATAAAGGAGAAACAAAATCTGTAGTATATATTTAGCTGAAAGTTCATTATTAAGGAAACTTTTATAAGCAGTGAAGCACTAATAAATTGCTACACATGGCTCCTGTTGCTCTTTTCTCACTGTCCCTCTTAAACTTTGCATTAGTGTGAAATATTTTCTTGTCTTTAGATCATGTAAGTCAAATTCCTGATGAAAAACATGAACCTAAGACAATAAACATGACCTTGATTTTGGAGTGACAACAATTTTCTTTTTAGTAAAATGATTTTCCCACTTTTGTAATAATTATGCTTTGGTTTATGTTATAACTTCCACCCATGTCTTATCTCCAGCTGGGATGTCTTTAAAAAAAATTTCTTCATTGTTCCACTGATACACAAAAGTTCCTAACAGGAAACAAGTGTTTGTTTTCACTTCAAAATTTAACATTCCCATTTTTTCTGAAATTTTAGTCTGTTAATAATATTTTCTGATAGTGGAAGAAATTTTTTTTGCAACAAGATCATTGTCAACTGATGTTTATGGTTGTCCAGATATTATTGTTCTTAACTGTTATTTGCTTGTTTTAAAACATTAAACTGAACTATACATGGTTTATTATTCACCATTAAGTTTAAAGTGAATGTACAGTTATAAAAAATTATGAAGGTAAGACATTAAAATATACTCAATACAAAATATACTTTCATGTTCAACTAACTAATAATAAAGATTACACTTACAATAATGACAATCACTTGCAAAAGTAATTAATATTTTATAAGATATGTATACAGAATTTTATTGAACATGTTATAATTAATTAAAGAAAACATCCCAGAACATACTGGGATTAATATTAATATTCCAATATTAATGTAAACCTATCAATTTATATAATAATCTTTTCAAATCCATGGATTTATCATTGTTATAAGAATCTATTAAGTCAGGTAATGCATAACCTGATTTTATAGAATTCTATAATTAATAATGAATTCAAAAAATTGTTGCAGATTTGTAAGTTTATATTCAGTTAACTATTTTGGAGTGTTCATATGTAGGTTTTATTAGTCATAAATAGATTCAGAAAAACTTAACTTACATTATTAGAAGAGACCATGTTACCAGGATTGGCACGATAATGTACAGGATCATTGGCATCAGTCTTACCAGTAGCTGCTACCTTCAACAATTTATCAATCTGATACTTCAATTTATTTTCTATGGGTCGTATACGTTCAATTACAGTGCGGATTTCAACAAGATGGTCTGAAAAAAAAATTGTGAAATATAAACAGTAAAATACAGAATTTTAAATGAAATAATTCAACTTGCATAAAAAAAATTGTTGAATTATTAATCACAAGTAATACAAATATTAATCATGCAATACACAAGCAATAGAACTGATAGTACTACAAAACTGCTTAAGTATTTCACTCAAATCTTGACACAATTTTTCAATTTTTTAAAAAATATAGTGAAAAAAATATGTAAAAATTTCAATGCTGTATGTAGTAAAAAAGTTAGAACTGACATAAAATCAAGGATGTCTGACAGTTCCTGGCAAGGGATAGTGCAATGTTTCTTTTGCCAATAACAGCAAAATGTCATTCATAATGTAATGATGTCACTGTACTGATTAAAATGGCTATGCAAAAGATAACTTTGGTAAAATGCAGATCAATAAGCAATGCACATCATACTGATGGTTTAAACTACAAATAATGCTACATAAACAGTTACAGTACAAGTAAATAATAGTTTCAATACTGCTCATGGAATGGATTTGAAATAGCCTATTTAAAGTTAGAAGTGAAGAGGAGATTGCATGTTCAGTGTATCAGCACAGTAGTGGCATAGAAACTTCTCAACTGCTTTTCTCATTCCATCCTATCAAAGAAACGTATACAAACAAAAGAGCCAATAAAATTTAAGCTCATATACTGCCTTTAAAACTAAATTTTCAATAAAATACGTGCATTGTTTCTAACAATAATGGTTAATTAAACATTCAACAAAATATAATTTTTTCATGACTGGAGGTGAGTTTCAAATTTCATTAAATAGAAGGTAGCAATACAATAGGACAAAACAAGTTTAAATAAAGAATATCTTAAAATTGCATAGGGTTCATGTAGAAGCTTCTACTCCAATTTCTACAGTTTCAGCAGAAATTATTTTAAAGCATAATGTTATGAATTAATTCATTGAATAGATAATTTTACACAATTACATTTTTAAAATAATCTGTTTGTTTATTACAATATTTTGTTTAATTCAAATACATTTGAGGATTCTTATTACTTATTCCTCTGTTGTCACATGTGTTTAGTAATTACTAATAATCTGGTTTTTTTTTAGAACTGCTTATATGCTTGTTTTAATTTTTTTGGTGTTATTTATAAAATAAATCTTGGTCGAGTTCGTTAATGGCCAAAATTGGACCATGGGGGTGGAAATGGGGGGATTTTTTGGAAAAAACAAAATATCACTAACTTTCTTACTAAGAAATATATCGAATTTGTTTAAAGTTCAGACTATTCTTTGGACAAGGGCCTAATTTTGTTTTTAAGACAAAAAAAAATCATACCTTTCTTAATAGGTACGCTATCAAATCGATTTAAAGTGGTTGTTAGTCCTCCAAACAATACCTAAAACTTTTATCTGAAACAACTTTTGTTATGACTAACCCATATGGTAAGGGATGGCCAAAATGTTGCTAAAATTGTAAGATGGGGCTTATATGCTAAACTTGTGAAATTTTTTCACATGCAACTGTTGTATTGAGTAAATTTGAAGTTTTCTTTACTTTAAGGTGGAAATCTTTTTTATCTCCTACAGCACCGGTGAAATCTACCTTCACCTTCCAGCATGCCGAAAGGAATTTTTTTATTGTTGTTTCTTCTTGGGAGTGTAGTGGTAGATCCATGTTTCATCTACAGTTATGAGTCGACGCAAAAAATCTGACTCACTTTGCTTTAACTGCTCCAGCAGAGCCTTAGAAATGCTCATTTGAATGCATTTTTGGTTCAAAGTGAGCAAATGCAGCATCCACCATGCGGATAACACGTTCTTTCGATATACCCACAGCTTCTGCTATCTCTCTAACCTTAATTCATCAGTTGTCTAGTACCAATTGGCAAACTTTTTCGATGATATTGGTGGTGGTTGCAGTTTTTGGGTGTTCCAAATGCTCATCATCAACCAAGCTGGTACAACCATGTTTAAATTCAGCTGCCCATCTTTTCATGGTGGCAAATGATGAGACAGATGGTAAACAGCACCCAACTTGGTTTTAATTTGTGTAGGTGTACTGCCTTTCAAATTAAAGTATTTAATCATGACATAATATTCAATTTTTTCCATTTTTACAAAAGACACCACAATGACTTCACAAACGATTATCAAGCAATAACTGAGCATCCAAAATGGCTGAAATTTTAGTGAGTATCTCTCAAAGCAAGCATGAATACATTTCCTAACTTTTGTTTTCAGATAACCCTTGTGTTTATATATATATATATATATATATAGCTTAATTAAAAATTAAATTGAAAATAAATAAATTTTTACTTACCAATAATTACAGTTCCTGCAATTGACTTTCCATAACATTTTAGCATTATAATATAAAGGAGATTACTCAAGTAACTCAACAACATTTGGTTCTTCACTTCCAGTACGCTAAGACCCTGAAACATTATTTTAAAAGATAATCAGTGAAAAATTTAATAAAAGTTCTGAATTATGAGATAGCTGTATTTAAAACACTGTAAACAGAATTATCTCATCATTTTATAGAAGGGTCTTTTTGAAAAAAAAGTGAAAAGTTAGATGTTTATCCAAAGATGATTACTATAATGTTGACAATCATGAAAAATAGTATTGAAGAGAATTTAAAACATTTAAATCTAAAATATCATAAATAAAATATTATTTATGTATAAAATATACGTTTATATAAAATATTATTAATTATATAAATCTTGTAAAATTTAATTACTTGCATTCGCTACTTTTAATCTTGCCTCTATTAAAGGTTTCACAGAAATCTTTGCTTCTTTTTATTACAAAAAATATATTTAAAATATAATTTCATACAACAAATTGTAGAGATTTATATTTATCTCAATCACTGAAGTGGACAATAATTTATTCTGCTGTAATTACAATTTGTTGGTATAATATGTAGTTACTGTTTTAGTATATTGAATATATTTTAAAATATTAATTATAAGTTTTTGGACCATCTAAATTAAGTGTTTTTCCCCTAACCCAGTCATTGTGATTTTTGTTTGTTAATCTTATTATTTTCCTTGCAATTTTTTATTTTAAGGATTTTTCAATTATAAAGTATTTAAATCTGTCTCTTACAATACTATATACTATACTTTATAGTATACTACACTTTATAGTACAGAAATATTTTACATATATATGTTTATTTTCCTGATAAATAAGTTTTTTATATGTTTAAATGTTCCTGAAAATGGTTTTACAATTTCTTTGTCATATATATGTAGCATCATTTTGCAGCTGCTAAGACGTGTAACTTGATAAGCTGTTTATTAACCCTTTAATGAGTATGCAATTAATCACAGAGCATCTTGATCACTGGTGCATGGTAATAACCATAGTACTCTAAATGCATAATCCAACATTACAATCTTGACATTCAAAGGTACTGTTTTTTCTCTTTTTTGTTTTGTTTCGTGCACACACTTTCTTTATTGTTTCCTTTTCGGCGTCAAGGTCAGCCAGGGAGAAGTGCTGTGTGGTCAGCCGTAGTGGTATTGTTTCTCCGCAAGGCCATGAAATAGGTGTTACTTTTTTTGAAGTATGATTGTGTTCTATCAGCTGTTGGATAAGATTGCAACTGAAAACAGAAGTGTTCTTTTTGTTGTGCAGTCCAACAATGTGAAAAGAATGCAAAACAACTAATTGAGTATGTGGAAAAACAAAAACAAAAACGTGCTGAATCATTGAAAGAAATTATATCTGTTTTATCAACTGCATCCATATTCTTGTCCATGCCGATTGATGTCAACCATAGCATAACTGTGTGCCGTGCTAAGCATTGTTACTTCATGCTTGTCACACCACCTGACTACAATCATTTCCTTCTTACTACTTACATCTACATCACCAGTTTTCATTTTTTGGGGGCAAACAAGGCATGTTCTTCCGATTCAATCTAACTGTACCACATGCTCCAGTAGAGTTTTCTTGTAATGACTGACACAGATCTGGACTGGAATACCAGTTATCTAAAAAAAAAGAATATGATTTTTTCCCAAGAATGGCTGAATTAGAGTTCCTACTACATTCGCTGAGGTCACAATTTCATTTGTAGCATCAATATATTTAGTATTTTTCCCTGTATAAAAGAAAATCAAGGACTAGACCTGTTTCACTGTCACACAGAACAAATAGCTTGATGCCAAATCAATTTCGCTTGGAGGGAAATATTGAATGAAACCAAGCCGTCCTTTCCAAAGCATCAAACTTTCTTAGATAGGTTTTGACCAGGAGTAAAATTTGACGAGAATTTTCATCTAACTGTTTCAATTACATATTCATTCATATTTTATATAGCTTATCTGCACTGTGAGCAAGTGAGTTATCGTCAAAGTGTAACTTGACTCATAAGTTTTGAAAATATTGGGGTTGTCAGGAAGGGATATTTAGACCAATACAAATTTTATACTTTTTTTTTTACAATGAACCACAATAAGTAATACACCAAAAAAGCAATACAATTCATCAGCATTTATGTTTGACCATCGCTTCAACTTAGAAAAATTTTGTAGGCCTACATTGATTTTCAAGATTTCCTCATACTACTAGTTAGTTTATTCTGCAGTAAGTGACAAGATTATAGTCCATCAACTGGTAAAAAAAAAAAATCAATTTCATTTTCTTCCAACCCATATAAATCTTATTAGGCCTAAATCTGTTAGGCGAGTCATAATTTTTTGGAGAAAATCCAACATTGCACTTCCATTTGCAAACAGGACACAATGAAGGTCAGTTACTGGTAGGGCAAAAGGAGGAATAGTTGACTATTTTGACCATGTCATTAAAACTACCATCATCATCAATAGTACTTGTCTCTTGTAAAAAGGATTCAAAACTTGTACTTCAAACTCACTGTTACCATCTTTGAAAACATCTTTATCGGAGTGTAAAACATCATCTTCACTGTCAGTGAACTGACCATTTTCACTAATATCATAAACAAGGTGTCTTATTTAACTACTATGGAGTAACATATCAGGATTTTTATCCATACATGAAGATTAAAAAAAAACTACTCAGTATGTATGGTGATAAAAAATATTTTCAAAATTATAATACAAAGAAAATAACACAAGCAAAACACAATTTCAACTCTATTTACAAACTTCTACACACAAACTACCATTTACACAATCTGTTTCAACAGTGAAAAAAATTATTTACAACTTATAATATGAAGAAAATAAAACCATATACACAATGGAAAGAACTAGAAAGCTCGGTTACAAACGTACACATTGAAGCCAACTGAATGTACAAATGGGAGATTTCACGCCTATATGAGTGAACAGCAGAAGTGATTAGCGATAATAATCAGGTGAGTGTAGTGCAATAGTGGACACATGCAGTCTGTCTCAATCGCTTTGGCTCAGCCTAGCTGCCTTTACCCCCCCCCCCCCTCCGCAACTGTACAAAATGCAGTCAAAAACTATCTAAAAAATTTCTTCATTGGTTACAGTAAAAATGCATTATTTCTTAAAAACAAAAGTACCCTGTAAAATTAAAAATAATATCTTATCAATAATTTTTCACTCAGACCGTTCTGGAACGGCCTTTCTCATTTTGCTTGTTTTGAAGTGGGACATTCCAGAACAGTCTTACTCATTTTTAAAAAATTTCATCACTCCTTAAAGGATTAAAATAGTGTTTATATATAAAATAAAATCACAAAATAAATAAGGTTACGTATTGTTAGATTACCTAAGTCCACCATAAATTTTATGATCAGATTCTTCACAATTATACTAATAAAATAATTGAATAAGCATTTTATGTATATTTTTAAGTACATGTATAAATAATCATACACATATTTTACTGGATGTGCTTAAATGCAGCTACTTTATAAATTAACCACAAATGTTTTTTTGTTTATTCAAATATAAGGAAATTTCAAAATTTTTTGCCTTAATTTAAAAATATATCATTCAAGAGAAAAAAAATTAAGGTGGATTTTACTACAATTTAAGAAGTTATGTAAACCCATTTTAAAATATTCTTTTTAGAGACAAAAGATTTTTTAAAAAAATATTTCCACCACACCATTGTTCTTTTTCCTTTTTATATTCTATTTTTTCTAGAAAAATAATATAACAGAAAATTTTCAGTGTTAACATTTATTATTTATAATAAAAAAAGAACAAAAATAATTTTCAATTTCACTTCAACCTTATAAATTTTATCAGCAGTATCAATCAATCATAAACTTAACCTAAAAAATTATATATTGTCTTTTTTAAACGACTATATTAAATTTTTTCCCTTTTCAAAGAGAAAATTCACATTACACACCATGTCCTCAGAGAAGTGAAGTGGTTGGACACTTAGGTGTATGGAACAAGTTTAAGTATGTTCTTCTTACAAACGTATATAGCGTTTGTACAACATTTTATATATTTCTACATTTAAAGTAATGGCAAAAAAAAATTAAGATTATTTGGAAAAAATGACTGTTGATTAATGACTTATGCAATTATTTTTTTACTAATTATATCTTAAAAAAAACTGCATTTATTTAAAAAAAATTTTTAAAAGTAAGGGCCCAATTTAAAGCTATGTATTAATTATTGTAAATTAATACATTTTTAAAAATCTAATTTCCCAAAAATTGATTTTTACTTATTATGTTTATGAAACATCACTTATAACAGATGTAAATAATATTCAAATAATTTCACTAAAAAAAGAAATTTCTATAAACTCATTTTTGGAAATGTTGTTTAATCAGTTTTAAAATTTATAATGGATAGTTTTACTTTTTCCATTATTCTTTTGGTTTAAGTTGAATTAATAATGTTAATTTGTACCTAAATTTTTGGATTTTTAAATGATTTTTGTACAGCCTAAAGCATTTCTAATAATTAAAAAAAAATAAATAATATAAATGTATGGTATTCATTTCATTTGTATGGTTAACTTACAATATAATACACTTAAACTTTGTACAATAGTTACATTTGTGGAGATATAAAAATATAACTATTCTAATACTTCTGTTTTCAACTATAAAACATTTTTAAGTGGTGCCAATGTAATGAGCAAGTAACAAATTTTTTTTTATTCCAAATTATAGCTCTCGCCACCTTTGACACTTTGAGATTTCAAACTCAATATGAATTTAAATAAAACATTTCATGACCCAAAAGTAAGGCAATCAAATCTTTTATCTTGTATCATCAGGTTGCCTACAATCTTATAAGTTTTGGCACTTAATTATTAACATTTGAAAAAATTACTATTAATAACATTTTTTTTAAACTTTGACCATATATTTACCGTTTTGAAAAAATGGTGTAATTTTGAGTAATTATTTGATTAACTCACAATTTTTCATGCTTTAATACACCATAGTAGATATTATTAGGCTCAGTAAAACACAAGATCTAAGGGTCAGAAAGCAGGTTTGAATATCAGGTGACCAGTGCAAGGTCAAAATCCACATCAAGTTATTAGTACTCACGTCAATTAGCGGTCAGTTTCATAAGTTACAGCAACCTGTTCAAATGCTAATCCTTTCTATGGAGAGCGGTTAAGGTTTAAGGTTAGAGTTTTACAGAGAGAGGACTAAACCATAAACTAACTTTATTAATCATCATTTGGAGTCAGTCGTTGAAGATGATTACTGGCACTCTTCATAAGGTTTGCTGTACATACAACTAAGAGCATGAAAAATGTGTAGTCTCTCTCTGTATTAATTATATTTCTGTTTAAACATAAATTAGGCCAAGTATCCTAGAAGATTGTGTTAAGTATTGCCGTAGCTTGGCAATTTATCCCTACCCTCTCTCCAAAAACAATTAACCTTAGTTCTCTCCACATAATGGATTAGCATCTGAACAGGTTTCAATAACTCACAAACTGATAGCCAATTGACAAGTACAGATAACAGTGCAGATTTTGACCTTGTGTGAATCAATCACTATCCAAACTATTTTCCAACATTTAGATCTTGGGTTTTCCTGATTCTAATCATATTTACTGTAGTACAAGGGTTTTTTCAAGGTTCGATCAGTCGCGAAATAAAAACCCGCACAAAAATCGGATGAACCTTTGTGCATGTGTTGTGCAGCGTCTTTAGTATGGCCTTCAATCACGCCGTGTCACTTCGTTTAGTTCTGAACACGCAGCTAGCGCTTAAACATGTCTACAACAATAGCATCTCCCGCCAAGTGTGAAGTGCGTGTGGTAATTCGATTTCTTCAGGTTGAGGGGTGTAATGCAGCTGAAATTCATTGACGAATAAGTAATGCATATGATGAAACTTCAATGAGTGACAGCAAAGTGTGACAATGGTGCAGGAACTTTAAAGCAGGACGTACAGATGTTCATGATGCAGGCGGTCAGGGAAGGAAGTGAGTGTCAACCAATGATCTCTTTGAGCAAGTGGATGAGGCAATTCGAGTTAGTTCACAGTTTCTGTATTGAGTGATTCATTTCCTGAAATTTCAGGGCAATTCAGAATAAGCAGAGAGGAATGTTGTCATCAGGCATTGTCTTTCTCCATGACAATGCTCGGCCGCACACTGCAGCTGTAACAAAGAAGCTTCTGCAGCGTTTTCGTTGGGAAGTGTTTGACTACCCACCTTACAGCCCGGACTTGGCTCTGTCTGATTTTCACATCTTTGCTCACATGAAACGCTGACTAGGAGGGCAACATTTTGGCACAGACATCGAGCTGCAGACCAGCATAGAAACATGGCTGAAAACAAAGGCGGCTCCATTCTATGACAAGTATTGGAAAGTTGGTACCACACTACGACAAATGTCTAAATCGGAGTGGTGATTATGTAGAGAAATAGTGTAACTATGTAAGTACTTGTTACAAATAAAAAATATTTTATTTTCACTATGGTTTTAATTTCATGACCGATCAGATTTTGAAAAAAATAACCCTCGTATATTAAAATATGAACAAAATTGAACTTGATCAAGTTAATTGCTCAGAATTACCAAAAAATAAAAATTACAAGTGTAAGAACATTAATACAATAAGAATTATGATAGTTTACCTCTGAAGTTGATAAATCATTTCTTTGAATTTTATGTTTTAGATCAATTACATTATTTTTAATAAATGTTATGCATTCATTAATTTCATCAAATAATTCTGATGTTCTGATGGTAATATTATCTGTGTCATTAACTAAATCATTTTTAATACCATTACTTTCAATCTGAAACAAATAAAATGTAAATTAAAAAAAAATGCAACTATATCTTTTACATCAATGTGCAACGTTGTTCCACATTATTTTCTAAATACTGCAACTTTATCAATATTGCTGCTGTTAATTGTTATCAGTGGTTAGAAAACTGCTTTAGTAACCAGTTGAATAGTGAACTTAGTCACATTTTTTTGTCACAGTTAAGTGTTTACAGGATTCATATTCATGGATGTGGCATGTAATGTAGAATTATGTTTACATTAGGTTCTAAAATATCTTTAAGCTTATTAACATATTTAATCGATTCACTTTTTAAACTAAGCTTAACGACAATTGTATATACAAGCAATATAAATATTATTATACCAGTCTGCCATGCTCGAATTCAATTATCAGTTTAGTAGTAATTACAAACATTAATATCTGCAAATAACCTATTCACAAACATGAATTTTTCTTTAATGTTACTTACATTTGTTGTTCCATCAAGGAAAACCATTTTATAAAATGTACTCAATACAGAAAGAAATGAAATATTAACGATGCATGAGTGAAGGAAGAATAAAATTTAACAAAAATAGGTTATTCAATTTTCCGCAAAGAACCGTCAACCAGTACTTGTCAACATAACCTCAATCCAAAAAAGAGGTTCCTCGAGCTTCATGATTTTACTAGATTGTACGTCGTCGTATATAGTGCTGTATAATCTAGTAAGTCATCTTCCGCTAAATACTCATAACCATTTTGTTATTAATTTTTTTTCATAAACATCACTATACACTAAGTTACCTCTTTTTCTTGAGCAAGGTATTTTCATGTTAGTATATTATGTATATTACAAGAATTTGAACCTTCAAAGTCGAGAGTTCTAAGGTTCAAATCCTGGTAGAGGAAGTTACTTTTATACAGATTTGAATACTAGATCGTGAATACCGGTGTTATTTAGTGGTTTGGTTTCAATTAACCGCACATATCAAGAATGGTCGATCTGAGACTGTACAAGATTACACTTTATTTACATATCATCCTCTTAAGTAATACGTTACGGTGGTTCCGGAGGCTAAACAGAAAAAGAGAGTATATTATAAGTGTTTACTTACTATGTTCATGGTAATTTATATTTTCTATGTTGGCAGTTCTGCTACAAATGTTTAATAATAAAAATTACCAGAAAGCCAACCAACTTACTTACTATTAAGTTGGCATTGGTTACGTTTTTTCTCATAAAGTGTTGTGTATACCAATTAACATTTCTAGTATATCATGTGTACAGTCCCTGTGATGTAAAATAATAAGTAAATATTATCTTCCGTACAATAATGGTACGCTACGATATAGTGTATTTCATAAATTTACGAACAGATTGTTTTCCCAGCTGTTAGCAAACAGGAATTGCCCCGAACACATCGAGTATCTTAGAAAAAAATGATATTGGGATCTGCACGTATTTGCGATAACATGTTTTTTTAATTTGTACATAAAATAATTTAAGCATTACAGCTGAAAAATAGTTTTATTATTTGTTAGATGATTTGAACGGTGTTGAAATTTTATACGTATAGTAGTAGGCAGTTCTTAAAATGGCCGGTGACATAGAACATTTTAATTCGTATTCTCTGCCGAGAAGTTTTAAAAATGCTTCTAAAACTAATGTAAGTATCATTTGTAAACAATTTTTGTTGTATACATGTGTATAATTATAGTAAACCTTTTTACAGTTTTATTTTATAACAAGCTATTTTTCTTTTTTTTAAGCATTTAATTTCGAAGAGTTTATGTGAAAATTTATTAATGCAAATTCAATTTTTATTGTAAATTATTTAGTGATACCTAGTTGGAATGTCATTTGTTCCTTGACCAGTGTGTTTCTACTTTGCTGAATTTTAATTTAAAAGCCTTCTGCACATAATTTTCTTATTTGGATGGTTGTCAATACTGTCAGCATAATTTGTTACTGTGCAACTTTCATAAAACTTGAATGAATCTCATATCTTCTTATGATTATTTTGGTATTTAATATAATGCTAAGATTTCGTCTTGAAGTTCCATTAAAGTAGGTTGGATAATAAATTGGTCTGTACTATGTGCTGTTATTTGTCAGTTTTGTATGATTAATTATTAATGACTTAAACGTCCCCTTCATCATTTCTAATTTTAAAGAATTGGAAAACAAAATAGTACCTTTCTGAAGATTTATTGTGGAGAAATCCAGTAGTTTTATCAAAATTGATGTCTGAACTTTAGCAATTCAGTGGAATAAATACTTAACGTACTCAATTTAAATACAATTTAAATACTTAACCGCATAAATAAATTGTATGCAAGTTAGAAATAGAAAGAAATTTATTAGTACAGTATAGATCATATATCAATGAATCAAGAAACCTCCTTAGTCCTTTTAAAAAATCTAATGTAGACACCACATTCCTTGTATGCCTATTAAGTTACATTACACACTCTTAAACGTACATAAAATTTTATTTCATTGATAACTTCTGATTTTTTTTTATTGTTATTGAATTATTATTTATTGTAAACATTTTTTTTTGCAATCAGAGGTTAATAATTATTAATAAATCCAATATATTTAAATTAAAAAAAGGAAATGAATTCTTATTGAACTGATCTGCTATCCCCTTGCAAGATCCAAATATTTCATTAATTAAAATTTTATTTGGCTGTAACTCTGGAACCATTGAAAATAAGTACCACTTATATACACAGCTGAAAACCTTTCAATGAGGGCTTATTACTGAAATTAAGATAAAGTGCAAAATCCAATTTTTTTGGATTTTGGGCGTTCCAACTAGATGTTAAACAGTCCTAAATCCAAAATTTCAATATCCTGTGGCTAATTGTTTTTGTGTTATGCGAAATATGTACATACAGATGTCATGCCAAAACTAGTCAAAATTGATATTTCCGTTGAAATCTGAAAACAGAAATGTTTTAGGATAACAATACTTCTTTGTAATCCTATACTAAGTAAAAAGGAAGTAAAACTTCCTTAGGAAGTAAACATTAAATATTTTTTTCTATTAAGTACATAATAATATGTTATATAGGTTTACTTTAGTTGAGGGTAGATTCCAGATGAAAAAAGAAACTACAGTATCTGCCTGCATGGATCAACAAGAATTTTGGAAAAACAAATTGAAAAAAGGGTCTTATTTTTATTGAAAATTGTAGAATTATGTATACTTGTAATTGTAGTATTAAATAAATGAAATAAGTACTTTTCCATAATAAGGTGTTTTCTCATTTGCCATGACACTGTATCAAGAAAACAGTTAGGTTGTCTAGTTTGATAAAGGTAGAAATCGTTATCACTTAGGAGTAACTGACTTGTTTTGAAGTTACATATTTTAATATAATAATTATTGGTTTAAATGATCATCTATCTACTATGGGTGCCAAAAAAATGATCTGAATACCTAATTTTATGTCTTAAACTTTGCTCTGAGTTTGTAGGTAATAGGTATATGTATGGGAGTAATTATTTACAATTAGGGACTCGCCTCAGAATATTGATAAAATTTGAAATATACCTTATTTATAACCAAAATTATTCATTATAATTAAAATTTTTATCAGAAACGCCATTCAAAACTGAAACCAAGAGAGGTTTCTGTTTTGATAGTATGGATAAGGACATAGCGGTTGTGGTCGATCTGGCGGTTCTCGATGACCCTTTTACGTTGTCAGTTCTTAGAAGGGTTCCTGATATTAGAAACCTAGCAGAAACGGGCAGATTGAAAGCGGCACAGCCATTCGCATTTAAACCGCAGACGAAGGTTCTCATTGATGAAGAAGAGCTGCAATTTCACATGGTGTTTGTGATGGTGGTTGACTCCACACAGAGCAACAATAAGATGGCTGAGGATTTGAAAGGTGGCATTGGTAGAATATTTGAACTATCAAACAACAAGACGTTTTTGGTGCTTCAGGTGGTAGAACTGGGTCCTTGAAGTTACTGGAGTATGCAGGTAGGAAGAAGTTGTTAAAGATAGAGATGTTTCTCGATCAAGGAGTGGGTGGGCAAAATCAATGTGAGGGCTCACCCTCAAAGACTGTAGCGGTAACAGCTCAAAATAGAACCTATGCTGACTTAATAAAATAAGTGAAGGATGGAGTGGATGGTGAGCTTTCAAGAGATATTGTCACTAAGGAAGGGCCAAGCAAGAGAAGTGCTCGCAGGGTGGAAGACAATGGACGAGGTACGGAGGATCTGCACCTCGTCGGAAGATAGATGGTGGAATAGAAGGTGCCAAGGTTAGCTGCACGAGTAGGGTGTGCACAAAGGAAATCATTCGGGATATCGATGAGCTCTCCATGGAGGAGGACGTTACTACGGCCCTCAGGACGGAGCTGGTGCAACTCTAGCAGTTGTCTATGAGGCCTGCATTTGGCAGTACCAAGGTGGCCTCTGTGTTGGTTCCTGTTAAGCTGGCAGATCACTTAGCGCAGAAACGTAGACTGAAGATTGGGTGGGTTTCATGTAGAATTGCCCTCAGTGAAGACATAAAAAGATGTTATAGATGTTGGTCGGTGGGCCACAGGGTTGCTGGCTGTACGGGTCCTGATAGACATAGGGCCTGTTTTAAATGTGGTAAGGACGGTCATTTTAAGGCCGACTGTCGTGTGAATGTTAGAGGTGTTGATCTTTGCAGTGGAGGCTTAGGCTGCCAATCAGGAAAAGATGATTAAATTACTTTTAACGAATGCTAATCATAGCCCTCTCTCGCATGATTTGACCGAGGAGCTGGCTAAACGGATTGATTTTGTTATCACGTCTGAGCCGAACAAGTATGTCGCGTATGGTAATGGTTGGTGTGCAGATAGAAGTGGTGATGTTGCCATCCATGTTGATGGTGGAAGAGTTCGTTGGAGACTGGCAGAGAGATGAGACTGCTTGATAGCCTTGTAGTTAGCTTCGGCTATACTTGTCGGGGTGTACATTAGTCCCAATTGTGGCATTCCCAGTTATGCCGAGTTCATGAACAGATTACATGAACTTTTTGCTCAAGCAAAAAGAAGGGTCATAATACTGGATGACTTCAATTGCAAAATAATAGAAGCTAGCTGCACTGTTAGTAACAGGCGGGAAGAGATCCTTGCATCTTGCACTTGATTCATTGCATGGACTATATTGCTTAAATGATGGTTTTCCCACGTACACGGTTAGGGAACAATCTTCAGTCCTAGACCTTCTTATTCTGGATGGTCGGTGGGATCGGGAGCTTTGCTCCTTGAAGGTACTTACGGAGGATATTGCTAGCGATCATCTAGCGACGTCAATTGAGTTGCAAGATCCGTCATTGAAAGTGAGGGTCGGTAGCCTGACGTTCCGTCTGTCCAACTGGCAGGTGGACATGGTTGTATATATAGTAGAGAGAGTGATTGTTCAAATGAATTTAACTCCAGAAGAACTTCAAGAGATCAAAGATGAGATTGCGCGGTTCGAGATGAAGAATCAGGGTTTCAAGCCGGTATATTGGTGGACCGCAAGAATTGCGCAGATGCGGAGGGAATTACAGTCCAGCCGGAGACGTATGCAGCGGTTGCGTCGAAATGATTGGGCGAAGTATGTTGAGGCTGCTCGAGGTTATAGAGATCGCAGACGTGCCCTCAATTATGAGATTGACAGTAAAGCGCAAGAAATGGATGGAGCTTTGTGAGAATTTGGATAGGGATCCCTGGGGAGATCTTACCAGATTGTGATGAAGAGATTTGGTAGGCGCTTCCCTGTATTGAGATGGATAGGGCGAAGTGTGAGGTGAAGACTCTTCCCTTGCGCCGAACGAAGAATAGTTGGCCCTCCAGTTTTTGAGAGAAGAAGTTATACTGTTGATGGTTATCATAGAAATAAATAGGCTTGGGAATGTGAAAAGTCCGGGGGCCGGACGGAATCCCGCCAAGGTGCTAACGGGCCGAATCGGTAGGGTACCGTGGGCCATAGTAGGCATTTTCAATAAAAAACTGGAAGGTGGGACAGTCCCAGCCTGTAGGAAGGAAGGGGGCGGCTTCTCTTCCTTCCTAAAGGTGGTTTTGATGACATGGCCGGAAGATTTAGACCGTTATGTCTCCTTAACAATTTAGGTAAAGTTGCTGAGAGGTTATTGGTGTCAAGAATCATGGTGGAGCTCAACAGAGAAGATGGTATACATGATAATCAATATGGTTTCGTGCCAGGCAGATCGGCCATTCAAGCTGTTTCACTAGTGATACACTGGGCTAAGGAGGATAGACAAGGCACATGGAGGACGAGGGGTATCCCTGTTTGGTGTTCTTGGATATCCGGAACGCGTTTGCTTGGGTGCCTTGGGACGTTTTAATGTCTGCCTTGGTAAATAAGGGCATTAGTAATTACCTGATTAAGCAAGTTGCGTTTATTTAAATGAGAAATGGAACAAGACTGAAACTTTGGAAGGGTGTTTGTTTCCAGATGTTTGGGGTAGTCCCATATGGTTCAGTGTTGGACGCCCTCCTTTGGGATATTGTTTTAGACAACTTATTGGGTGTTCGGTTGCCGCAGCATACGCAGTCAATTGGTTATGCGGATGATTTAGTCATGATTAGTGGCAGGACGGAGCAGGAGATCCTGTACAGAGGCAGTGCTGCGCTTGATTTGATCCATGTATGGTTGAGACCACGGTCTGGAGTTTGCTCTTGATAAGTGTTGGTATGTTTCCTTAACAGGAAAGCGTAGAGTTAATCCCATCAGGTTGGTGGTTGGGAATCACCAAATACAAGAAGGCCTTAAGCTGAAGTACCTTGGTGTAACAATCGACAAGTCACTACGGTTCAGCGAACACGTTTTGGAGTGCTCTGAAAGGGCTGAAAGAACTTCACAGGTTGCATCCGGGCGTCTAAACGTCGAGCCATTATGTCGGCGGTTTCTTCCATTATGTTATATGCCGCGCCTGTTTGGAAGGATGCAGTTGTAGAGAGAATTCATGGAAGAGCCGGGTTAGAAGTGGTGGCAGCATATCGCACGGCTTCTTATGACGCGGTATGTGTACTTGCCGGGACTCCTCCCATAGACCTTTTGGTTCTTGAGCGTGTCCATAATTATGAAGGCGGTGACAGTGCTGAAGGTAGAAATGAAACACTAAGAGTGTGGCAAGACAGATGGAACTTAGGTGTCAAGCCTGGATGGACGAGGAGATTAATTCCCGATTTAAGAATATGGTATAACAGAATGTTTGGTGAGACGAGTTTTTACCGGACGCAAATGTTATCTGGTCACGGTAATTTTGAAGTGTATTTGTATGCTGACTGAAGTATGTTTGTTTTGTGTGCTGAACGGGACTCGGTTGAGCACACTCTTTTAAAGTGTGAGGAATGGATTGAACAACGTAGTCGGGCTTGTCGTAGATGGAATTTCCGTTTGTCAATATTTGAGAGAATGGGCAATATTGAGATATAGCTTTGAGTGTGGTTTACACACCAAAAAAAAAAAAAAAAAACCGTAGTCGGGCTGGTATTGCAATTCTGGAGCCGGAGGATGTAGTCCCTTATATGCTGACGTCGCAGAGTAGCTGGAGGAAAGTTGAGGAATACTCGAGTTCTTCGATGCAAAGATACGGAAGGTAGAAGAAGAGGGTTTTAATGTAGGGTTAGGTGGACAACCTCAATCGGGAGAGCCGGCATGCTGAGGTGTGCCGGTTCCAATGATCGATTGAGGAATCCAAGGGAGACTAGGTAAGGGGATACTAACGAAAAGACCGGATACCGGTGGGGGGAATCCAGTAATGGAGTACCCCTATTAGAGTGGGCAATGAAAAGATTCAACCGGGGGAGCGACCTCCTATGCCGGAGGCCTCTTAGAGTAAAGGACACTCCCCTGGGCTGAGTTTTACTTAACTGTATGTCCGGCCCGGGGGAGTAGGGAAAAAACGTCAGGTAGGACGAATCCTCCATAGGTCGCTACACGCATGATATATTTCCTGTAGTGTCTGATTTAGGTGCGATTGAATGGGTCTCTCCCAATCGGTATACCACACATTTTCTCTCCGGGCGAGTTTGGCTAGGTTTCGTTTGTTGGATTCGAGTGAATTCCCGGATTGTGGGACTGATGATAGAGGACCACGTCCTCTACGTCTGTCCCCGATACGAGATCGAACATTCACGAGCAGTTAGGGAACTTGTGAGAATACATTCCTTTCTGGATCTCCGTATTAACTGGATGATCCGCGAGGAGTGGTCTGTATTGGCTGGTTTTCTTCGCGGCCTTGCGGTGTGTAGTTTAATCGAGGTACTCGATCGTGGTAGAATCTCGGGCGGCTAGGGTTCCGGCCTAGGCATAGGATTGGTTGGAGGTAGTCGCATTGGCTCGTGCCACGGTTATATTAGTGTTGTTTGTGATTCGATTTGAGGCTCCCGCTGGTATGGGTCGCCGCGCCGCCATGGTGGGGTAGCCCGTGCGACCGGGGACGTGGCTTCGTTCCGCCGTGGTGGTCCTGATCGTGACTTGGTAATGCTACACAAGACTCCAAGATGGGACCGGGTGGGGGGCGGGTGCGGGATTTGTCCCCGGCACCTGTGCGGACTGGAATGAGGTTACGTTCCCCTTATTAGGTGATCTAAATTGGTCGACTTATTTGGGTGTAGATCTGAATTTCTATATTGAGTAAAACATAATTTTGGTTGGTATGAGTGTAGCCCGATACACCTTTCATCTCGTTCGTTTTCCGAGGCATTCACAGTCACGAACGATGCTGTCAAATCTGGATTAGTTGCAGGATTCGCGCTTCCGCGATTTCGGTCAGTTAGTTTGAGGGAATCATGTTAGGTTGTATGTAAAGATGTCCGTTTGAGGTCTATGTGAAGGCAAAATTTGATTTGTATTTTACTGCTGCGAATGTCTACCGAGGCATTTACATCGGTGGCATCCCGACCGAAGCCTGGCTGATGACTGTGAGATGTAATCAGTTAGAGGGTCTAAAGACGATCTCCGGTAAAGCCCCTCAGGGCTCGGAACGGAGGGGGTGGTGTGGCGACCGGTAACATCACAAGGTGGGTGTCTTCCCCCTACGGGGTTGGGATGCCTTTTTTCAGTGCCATTCGAGAAACTACTCTGTCTATATCAACGGGATCCACAGCCCGTACTCCATGGCATGGCATAGCCCCCCGCCGGTAGATCCGCAGACCCTCAGCGAGCACGTCATAAACGATAATCTCCGTTAGGGAGCGACGCTGGTATCGTCTAGCGGACCTAACTCTTGCGCGCAGCACGATAAGGTCAGAAGACCAACACTTTTTCACGGGTTTCCGCCTGCGTTTAACAGACTGGTCTCTGGAAGCAGCGATCATGACGGCTCCAGGCACTCTCTGATCAGCGGACTGGCCCCTATGTAAGGGTCTGTCCATTTGCCGAGGCCGCCGTAGGACCCTATCGCAGCTAGTCTTGATGGCTCGGTCATATTGTTCATCCATCAATTTCACCTCCTCACTATGCTCCATTCGTCATTCCAGCTACGCACCTGCAGCCTGTCCTGATCCAGGCTTCTTAGGTTATAGCAACCCGAATCTAGAGCTCTTAGACCGCCTTCATAAACGATCTCATAGGTTATAAGCCTATCATCGCTCACACTGGCCTCGGGCCAGACAGTCCAACTACTTGTACTTCGTAGCCAGTCGCCCGTCACCAAAGTGAATGGACATGCAAAATTAAAAATTTCTGTGCCCAAGATGAAGTATATGCTTCTCAAGAGTGCAGACAAATTATCGTACAGTTGGAACCCTCACTTAAGTGTAAAGGCCGTGTAATCAGCTGAGTGAGAGTTTATAAGTATTTAGGTCTTTTGTTTGATGAAAAGTTGCTGTTTTGCAACTACATTAAACAAGTGGCTGGCGGATGCCGTTTCAATGATGCACAAACTTGGATTGGTCGGAAAGACCTATTGGTTGTCGGGTTGTCAAATGTACATGGTATGGTGTACCGAGGTGTCTTCAAAAGCATGATCTCTTATGCGGCGCCCGTTTGGGCGCATAGGTTGGATATGAATAGAGGAGTACTTCAAAATTTAAGGAGTTCCCAGTGCAGAGCCTTAATTGTATGCAATGGTTTTTTAAAACAGCCTCCTACGATGCTATAACCGTATTGGGAAAGGCTCTCCCAATCGATTCAGTGGTGAAAGTTCGAGCAGCCATGTGGAGATTGCTAAGAGGTCAGGAGGTCAAGGTATTTGGGATGCGGTTTTGACCCGGTCCTGTACCGGAGCGGAACAGTGATTGCATTGCATCGGTTCCAAATTTCGAACAGTTGCCCATTTCCAACCTGCAGAAGAGGCTGCAGAGCCTCACAGTGGATGCAGAGCAGCTGGAATGGCACACCATCATTAAGGGAAGATACTTGTATTAATTTATACAGGATCTGGGGGGGGGGGATTGTCTGCCTCGAGCTTGTTTTTAAGGGCAAAATGGGTGTCCAGGTGCTCACCAACCATGCTAATTTAAACCAATATCCGTTTCGTTTTGCCTTGCAGCTGATGAGCAGTGTGTCTACGATGAGGTCCAGTGAAATGAACATCTGATTTTTTACTGCCCTGTTTTGGGGGACCGCAACACCCTGAAACTTAAGAGGTCAAGGGGAAAATTGGCCACTCACAAGCGGTAGGTCAGTGTGGTGAGAGCTGCATATTCAGACTGTGTGGAAGTTCCTTGATGCAGTTTCTTTGTTCAACCAATATCAGTAGTTTACCTAAGGGAAAAGACTCCTACTGCACTGTTGTTTGATGCTTACCTAGAGATATATATATATATCACTGACTACCAGCTAATTAAGGCTCCATGCGCTTTAATATGGTTAATAGGTATTTGCTGGCATTCAGCGACCTAGACGTGGCAGTGAATTGCTATCTAGATGAAATAAATTTCAATTTATGGATGTCATATATATGTTTAGTTGTTGACGGGGGGGCTTCTACCCATTTAGCAAATTCATGACAAGTGAATGGTTGGGAAACGTAAGCTGGTTGTGTATGGTATCGTGCTTAGTCCACTCACACTGTTAGGTAAGTTCCAGGAGCTATTTAGTATACTGGTCGATAAACTGTTTGTAGCTCAGTTGCCGTTTGTGGCACAGATGTTCGGTTAGGGTGACTGAGTGGGGTGGTGACAGGAAAAATGCCAAGCAAACCAATGCCTCTGGTATTCAGTGACCTAGGCGTGGCAGCAAATTTCTGTTTTTGACGGCATAAATTTTTATTTATTGACAAGCCATATATATTGTAGTATGTAGACAGGGTATGCATACCCATTTTAGTAACAGATGACAAGAGATGGATACAGCGACTATGTCAGAGCAGAGGTGAAGGTCTACAAGAAGCTTCTCATCAGTATAAAGAGTGCAGGGAACCCTTAACTTTGAGATAAAATGAGTCAAGAAGCTGAAGTGGAATGAGTTGAATGTGTGAGGACCTGGTAGATGATCCCTGGAGGCAGGCCTACTAAATCATCATAAAGAGTTTTGGTAGGCGTCTGCTGGTGCTTGATGAGGACCGGGTTAGGAAGGAGGTGGCAAAACTCATCCTCTACGTTGAACAGGTGGTGTTGGGTGCACTCTTTGAGAGGAGGAGGATCACATTTGATGAGGTTATACTTTCAATAGGCTGGGGAACAAGAGAAGCCCGGGACCTGATAGAATCCCGGCCAAAGTTCTTAACGGTCTGGTTGGCCTAATTCTGTGGGCCTTGGCAGACATGGTAAATAATCAATTGGAAAACAGATCATTCCCAGCCTGTTGGAAGGAAGCTAAGTTAGTCTTCCTTCCCAAAGGTAAAGGTGAGAACCTGGTAGAGGGTACTGGCTAAACAATATATCTAAAGATGTGGAGAGAACACTGTCGGCCCGCATCATTGAAGAACTGAACAGCAGTGAAGGCATCCATAACAATTTGGTTTCGTAAAGGGGAGGTCGGCCATACAAGCAGTCACTTGGGTGGTAAACTGAAATTAGACGAGGCACCTCTGGACTCTGAGCATACCGATACTGGTAATGCTCAGTGTGGAAAATTCATTCGGGTCGTTGCCATGGAATACTATGACTTCCCTGGCCAACAAGGACATCAATCATTATTTGTTGAAACTGATTTGTAAATATCTATGGGCTAGATGGGTGACGACAGATTTGTTTGGGATCGACTCCATTTTCAGTGGGTGTTGGGGGTCCCCCTCTTATGGAACATTGTTTACAATGATGTTCTTGAGGTCCGGTTGCCACCACATACTGAAGCCATCTCCTATGCGGACAACTTGGCATTGTTGATCAGTAGGAGAACTGAACAGGAGGTTCAACATGAGTACTATAGCTCTTAACTGTGGTTGAAGACTGAATGAAGGATCCTGGGTTACATCTTTTGCCCGCGAAGTGTCATTACATTACTCTGACCGGGAAGAGAACAGTGGGTCCAATTGCGCTGACAATTGGGGATCACCGTATTCGGTCTGAGAAGAAGGTGAAATATCTTGGTGTCACAATAGAGCAATCCTGTAAATTTGGAGAGCATACGCTAGAATGCTGTGGCAGAGCTGAGAGGACTCAACTGTGTTTTGATTGATGTTCTAGCTTGTGGCACAAAGAACTTACAAACATAGGGTCATTATGACCATAGTGTCATCCGTTATTCTTTATGCTTCTTGGGTGTGGGATGAGGCTATTAATATCCAGAGAAAACTTGATGAGGCTGATTAGGGTGCACTGCAGATTCCTGCTTGGCATGGTGGCGGCTTGTCGGACCACACCTTACTAGGCTATTTATGTCTTGGTAGGGGTTTCCCCCATTGACCTTCTGGTTCAAGGACATGTTGATAGGTATTCTGGCTGTGATAAGTCTGAAGTTCAGGCAAGAATCATGTGCACCTGGCAAGAACAATGGAGCATGGGTGAGAAGGCTGCTTAGATCAGAAGGCTGTTACCTGATCTGGCAGCCTGATGTAGCAGAAGACATGGTAAAGTGGGTTTTTATACTATGCAAATTCTATCGGGCCATGAAAACTTCGAAGCTTACTTGCATGGCATTGACGGGAGGGAATCATCAGCCTGCATGTATTGCGGCTCTTGTGATATGGGTAGAGCACACCCTGTTCTGGTGTCCAGAATGGTGGAGCAGCACAGATGCGCGGATATTGCCGACTTGATGTCGGAGGAATTGTTTGGTACATGCTAGCCTATATAGATTGTTGGAAAAGGGTTGAAAAGTTTGCAAGAGCAACGTTGCACACAAACTATGAAAAGGGCAGAAGAAGAAGGTATTAAGTTAGAGTAGGGATGTGTTGGACAGCCCCAGCCGGGAGGTCAGCATGCTGAGGTGTGCTGGTTCTGATGAATGGTTGGGGACTTCAGGTGAGTTAGTGTAGACTAAGAATAAAAGACCTAGTCCTGGCTGCTGGGTGGGGGGCCTGGGTACCCCCTCCCTGGCAGTTAGAGGCAGGTGCCAAGTATATAGACCAAATCTCGGTTCTCAGGAATTAGAGGCAGTCTACAAAAATATCCAATTAGTGAGCCGACCTGTTATGCCGGTAGGCAGGAAAGTCCGTTTGAGGCCTATAGTATAGGCCTCAACTCTTCTATAGTAGAGTTTGAGGGCTATATTATGCTAGGCATATACGAGGTTTTGATTGTTCCCTTGGGCAGCTATACACCGGCAGAGTCGTTTCCACTTCTGGTAGCAGCGCTGGAAGGCTTCAGCTGGTTGGGCTTTCAACTGGTCGGTCACAGTCTTTTGAATGTTTTCTAGAGTTCCAAAATTATGTCCTTTTAAGACATGTTTCAATTTCAGGAAAAGGAAAAGTCACAAGGACCCAAATCAGGCGAATAGGGGGGGGGTTGAGGAACCGTAGGAATGCGTTTTGAGGTCAGAAATTCCCTGATGGAAATGGCCGTGTGATACGTGGCATTGTCATGATGAAGCATCCACTTGTCTGCAATGTCTGGTCTCACGCGAATTACTCTTTTCCTGAGCCTTTCAAGGACACTTTTGTAAAACACGTGGTCCTGGAGGAACAAATTCTTTATGCACAATACCCCTACTGTCAAAAAAGCAAGTCAGCATGGTTTTGATCTTTGACTTGCTAATTCGGTCGAGGAGATAAGGAATGTGCCACTCCTCGCTTTGCCACTTTGTTTCAGGATTGTACTGAAATATATCCAGGATTCCATCACCTGTGATCACACGAGTGAAGAATTCTTGGTCATTGTCAGTCCTCTCAAGAAGATCAACACACACGTTTCTTCGATTGTCCTTTTGTTCCATTGTGAGGTTTTTCGGCACAAATTTCATACTAACCTTTTGCTTACCCAGATCGTCTGTCAAAATTACGTACGGTGAAAGTGTTTAAATTTAATTGTTCACTCCATCAACCTTATTGTTAAATGACTGTCTGATCTCACACGCTCAACGTTTTTATCAGATTTTGAAGTTGAAGGTCTCCTTGAGCGAGATTGATCTTCAACGTGTTCTCAGCCTTCCAAAAATGATTTGTGTCAGCGGAAAACTTGTGCTCTTGATAAGCAATGTTCTCCTAGGCTTGTTTCAACTTTTCAAAGGTCACACTCGTGGTTTCCCCAAGTTTAACACAAAACTTGGTTGTACAATGTTGCTCTAAATTCTGATGCTCCATTTTCATAACACAACAAAAACACAACTTCACTGATGGCGCTGTCAAAAATAATGTGTTGGCTGAACAGAGTTGAAACTTGTACTGAGCATGTGGAAGGTATGGACAAACCGGTCTAGCACAGACACAGCGTTACCAGATCGCTCACAGTGTTATCAATCTCATTACTTTTTTCACACACCTCGTATGTGGTAACAATATATACATTATAAGAAGAGCAAAGACCATCTTGGCAAACGCTACACGTGCAAGCTGTAATCAAAGGTAATGAATTGCTCCTAAATTTGGCAGACATTAATAGAGGTACGGAAATGTTTTTAAAAGCAGTTTTATAAAAAAAATAAGCTGTAGTGATTTGCTTGGATTCAAATACTTGAAAATAAGATTGTTGAAGTTTTTTTGATTGATACAGTCCTAGTAGCGTCCTGGTATTGGAGATAGTGCTTCTCTTGAATAAATGTAGAAAAGCTACAGTATATGGTCAAATTGTGCATTAACCTCGTTAAATCATTTTTAGATCATTTGATAAAAATAAATTTTTCTATATTAGATTAGGTTACATAATATCTAATATAAATAAATTATTTATTGGAATCGTATTTGGTTATGATGATAGTGGTATAAAAAAATTACATTTTGCTTGTAGTATTACTTGTTAACTGTGTCTTTTAACTCTTCCAATACTTCTTTGAATCTTTAGAATTTGCTTAAAAAATGTCTATTGGATTCATATTTGTGTAGGAATTTTAATTCCTATGACATAAACAATTTTGCAGCAAAATTGTTGTACTAATTCGTATATGTGTTTTATAAAGGAAAATAATATTGCTTTTTTTCCTTAATAATTTTTTATTTTTATTTTTCCAGGTGCTAGAGTGCCGTGTTTGTGAAGATGTATTTGGTCTTCAGGGGGACAAGGTACCCCGCCTTCTTTACTGTGGTCACACAGTTTGTCATGCTTGTCTGTTGAGGTTACCGTTGAGTGATGATTCCATACAATGTCCATTTGACAGGCAGCCAACACCTGTAGGTATGTGATAACCTTCCAACTGATACTAGAGTTGTTTGAGCACATTAATCAAGATATAATAATCTCTAAAAGTAGTTTATTCTGCTGACTTCTCTTCTTCTTAGCCCTTATATATTGTCGTGGGTTGGGTGGTGCATCAGTGATCACCATCTACTTCTTTTCCTCCACCATTCCTTCTTGGTCACCTTTTCTATCTTCTCAGATATTCTATCAATATCCTTCTTCACCTTCTCCATACAATGACTTCTAGGTCTACCTTGTGGTCTCCTTTTCCCTCCCTACCATTCCAGCATATTTCATGGAACCCTTTTCTCATTCATACTCGCCACATGCCATAGCCATCTCATTCTATTACTCTCAACTTTTTCCATTATTCTCTCAGTCACCAAACTACTTTAAATATCCTAATTTCTAATTCGGTCCCTTCTTACTTCTCAAAAATGTCATTTCCACTGCCGGCAGGCTACTCTTTTCCTGTCCTGAGGTTGTCCATATTTCCAATCTGTATTTTAGAATTGGGTGAGGTAGGTTTTATAAAGAACTACTTCCTTTTACTTTTTAATACTTTATTATCCAAAACCAAACTCCTAACACTCGTATAAAATCCTTTAATTTTCTGAGTTCTTTTCTTATTGTGCTACTACACTCCATAGATAGTCAAAACTTTCAACTACTTCCAATACCTCATCCTTTATTTTTAGTTTATTTCTTTCATTTCTCAGGTTAACACCATTACTTTGCTTTTCTCCACTCTGATATTTATTCCCCACACCTGTATTTTTCCATTCCATACATTCAGCTGTTTCTGCACCTCTCCTTCGCTATCACCCCGAATTACCACATCATCTGCAAATAGCCATGCTGTACTCTCCCCTCTTCTCGCAACTTTGCCTTCACTTCCTTCTGTATTTTATCTATTTATAGATAAATTTTTCTGTTTTATTTATCAATAAATAGAGAAGAGAGTATATTTCCTTGTCTCCATCGAACTTAACACCTAACCAATCTGGCTCCCTCACCTTGGTTCTCACCTTATTCTACTCCTTTCTTTTCCAAGGCGTCCCATACTAACCCTGTATGATTTTTCAATATCTATGAAACAAAATGCAATGTCCTTCCCAAATTCCTAACTCTTTTCTGCCCTCTTTTATTGCATATATTAAGTCCACCATAACCTCCCTCTTTGAAACCCATGCTGTTTTTCAAACCTGTTCCATTTCATCTCTCATTCTCCCCTCTAATACCCACTTGTATAACTTTGCTTCATGGGAGATCAAAGTTATCTCTCTGAAATTTTTGTACTTCTTTCTATCTCTTTCTTAAAAATAGTAATAAATTACCTCTTTCCTCCAATCATTCAGAATCTTCTGTCTCTTAATCACTCTTGTTTCCTTAATCACTGCTCAACCAATACATATCAGGTTGTCCTGCTGTTCTCATCATTATCACTTTAACCTCATCAAATCCTGCTGCTGTACCTTGTCTCATTTTATTCAGTTAACTCTATCTCTCCTATTTTTATGTTTCTATCCTCCCATCTCACTTATACTTTTGAATCTACTTCTTTCTCTCTAGGTCTTCCCATTGGACATTGAGCAGTCTTGAGAAGTACTCCTTCCATCTTTTTCTTATTTTTACCCTGTCGCCCAATATTTCACCCTCTTTATCCTTGATTAAACTCTCCAACCTTTCTTTGTTTCTCTTTTCTTCTGTACAATTTCTTCTTTTCCATAATTATATCTATGTCTAACGTTTCTACAAATCCTGACCAACATCTTTCTTTCTTTTTCCTCTTTCATTGTTTTTTGACACTCCTTTTTACTGATTTGGTACTGTCTCTTCTCCTCGCCCTCCCCTTTCCTTCTCTACATATCCCATGTTTATTTTTCCCTTCTTACTGTCTCTTTTACCCTTTTATCCCACCAAAGTATTATCTTCTTTGGTTTTCTGTTTGTAACTCCACATACCCTACTGCATTGCCCACAAAAGCCTCTTTGAACCTTATATCCACTCTTCCTCCACATCTCCTATTTCATCTGTTGGTAGCATTCTTTTAATAACCTCATGGAACGCGTCTCTAATAGCTGGTTTGTTCAATTTCCAAACTCTAACCCTCTTTACACTTTCAACTTTATGACCTTTCCACATTTTATCTTTACCAAAATTTTGTGGTCTCCTTCAAAAGCAGACTCGGGCTTGACTGTAACATCTAGGAACTGCTTGCAGTATCATTTCTCAATTAGGAAGTAATCTACTACACTCTTCATCCTCCTTTCCTCTCGACCAAACCGTATGTATCTTTTTTGAATTCTTCTTGTGAAACGTGTTGCCCACAATCAAGCTATTTCTTTTGCAAAATTCGACCAATAACTTTCCTTTTTCATCCATGTTTCTGTACTGAAAAGGCCATACTTGCTCCTCTACATTGTGCCTTTCCTTTTCTACCTGAGCATTTAGATCTCCCTTATCTATTAACTTTTATTTATTTTTACTTCGACCTTTCTAAGGGATTCCTCTATAATTTCCTTGATTCCCAGTCTGCAGACCATATATTTGAATAACTTCTTTCCATTTTCAAATTTTACTCTTATCTTTAACATTCTGCTACTGAGGCATCAGTGTTGTGTCACCACTGCCCTCCTACTATAAATCCTACTTCCCTTTCCTCCACCCCAAAGTGGTGTAAATCCCTCCCTTAGCTCCTTCTCCTCCTTTCCTGTCCATTTAGTCTTGCTAAGTTCCAACAAAGCAATCCTATTCTGTCTTGTAGAGCCCATTAAAAAAATGAGTCCATCATGCAAAGGCATTTTAGAGCTACACAATCCTATCAGCAAACACAAGACTGCTCCAAGTAGGAGAACAGACACCAACATCCAGAGACTATTATTAGCCAGTCACAAACCTTTGCTTTTTATGGAGACGGCCCACCTTCTCCCCTATCACGATTTCTTATTAGCATTGTGGCATTTTTTAAGAGTACAATTGCCACCCTGTACCCCACCATGCCTCAAAACTGCTTGTCCGTGACTGCTTATTCAGAGAACTTATTCATATCTAACCCCCATATCTGAAGGTCATTCCTCTATTAACAACCCAGGGATGCACCCTATTGCTAGCAGCCAGACACCAAACCTTAGGCCTGGGAGTATTGTAATTTTACTGACTGTATGTTTAAATTACTAATTAAAACCTTTGTTAATTTTCTTGAAAGTTTTTTTTTGGTTTACCTTATTTATTTAAAAAAAAATTTAATAACCTTTATATTCTGGATGGTTGCTCTTGCACTTTATGGTTGCTCCTGCTTTCTGTATGGTTGAGTTTATAGTTGGGCGAGATAGCATCATCTTTGTCTAATTCTGCTTCCTTTTATTCAGTTTCAATTCCAAAATTACCACCTTCATTTATGCTTCAATATAAAAAAGAATAAATGAAAACAAAGCTCCATACTTTAATAATTTTTCGGTTTTTTTGTAGATGAAAAGGATAGAGATTATAGACTGAATGAAATCTTTTTCTTAGAACTTTTTGTTTGTAAAAAAATTGCTTCATTTTTAAGGACAAAAGAAGTAGTAGTATACATAATAATAAAAAAGTAATTCCTAAAAAAAAAAATTTTTTATTTATCAAAGTGAATTTTTGAAATGGTTAAAAACCATAATGCTGCATCTTTTTTCATTCACAGTCAGAGTACTGTCATCTCTCTTATAATGGAGCAAAGCAGCGACAAGTAAACATTAATTTACATTTTTTACTCTATTAATACGGTGTATTTCAAAATGAATATTGGGGATTTTAAAGTTATGTAATATTTATTAAATTTTACGTACATTGACAAATTGTACTTGATATGAGAGCAACTCAAAATAGTTTCTTCTATAGGTGTTCAATGTGATCCCCCATTCGTCACACAGCACATATCCAGCTGATAGAAGAGTTCATCCCATACTTAAATCATCAAGTCTGGAGTAATCCAGCTGATAGAAGAGTTCATCCCATACTTAAATCATCAAGTCTGGAGTAATTGATGTGACCCTGTGTCTCAAGTCAGGTAGGTCAGCTGGTAACGGTGGCACATACATTTGAGCTGTTGCAAACTTCCAAAGAAAAAAAAATCATACGGGGTCAGATCGGGTGAATGTGGAGGCCATGACAAACAAGCCTTGTTTGTTATCTGGTCCCTGGCGACCATTCCAGCGGTCTGAAGAATTTCATTCAACCAATCGCATACAGCATTATGCCATTGAAGAGGCACACAATCTTGTCACCAAGTAAAGTGGTTTATATTGTAGTTGAGGAAAGAGCCATAGTTGTAGCATATCAAGATATCATTCCAAGGGTCATTCCAGACACATTTGATTCCATGAAAAAGAACGGCTCATAAACTTGTTGTCAAGATATGGCACAAAAAACAATCAGTTTTGGAGGGGAGTCATGTTCACGCTGCAATATTTTGTGAGGATTTTCTGATCTCCAGGTACACATTTTATGAGTGTTTACTTTTCGATTAACATGAAATGTTGATGTGTCACCGAGTACGACATGATAAAGAAAGTCTTCATCGTCATGGTGCATCATTTCATTAGCGAAGGTAGCACTCAAACCATAATCTGTAGACTTTAGAGCCTACACAGAGATAAAACTGTTGTGAGTTTCTTTTTTATTTCGTGTATAAGTAATCTGTGTACATGAGTGAAACTAGAGAGATATTCATTTTGAAATACAAAGTATTTATATCTAAAAAAGCAATTGCATTTTAATTCAGAATGAATTTTTATGTTAAAGCCTATAAAAGAAAAATGTGTTATATGAAAAATTTTGTTCTATTTGTAACATTGTTACACTATAACAGTACGATTAATATTTTTGATGGAGACAACATTTTTATTAGATTTACTTGAGGTTTGGACACTTGTGAAATGTGCTTACCTGAGGACTGGTTTTCATTGAGCTCATATGTGTATTTCCTGTTTTTATTAACATTAATGGGATATGCATATTAAAAATTTTGAGAGTAAATTATATTTTTCAAGCTTTCTTTTTTATAAAATTTTTCTATTATTATTATTATTTATATTTACAATTAATGTTTTTCAGTTAACATGTACTTTTAGTGCTTTAGTTTTTCGTTGTTTTAATGCTTTTATTCCATCAGAAGTATTATTATTTTTTTTTTATCTAATTTTAAGTTATTTCATGTTTGTTATTTTTGAGTACATTTTAAAATTGAAAGTTTCTGCTCTGAGAGAAGAACTCTGATCTTGGTCATGATGTCGGGAGAAAACGAGATCTTGAACAATGACTAATAACCTCCAATGAGCTTGAAATAATGAGGCAGCTTCTAAAGTTGTGAAGAAGTACCTCTTGGTAAAATAAATTTTTGCAGGTTATTTAAGAATGTTAAGTGCAGCCTGGTTGTGGGTTTCCATCAGTTATCAAACTTCCAATATTTAACAATAAAAATTTCAGTAGCAGTGGGGTTTGGTTATAAATATGATGGTTCAAGAGTGTAGTTAAAACTTAATTTTTATGTTTGAAGAAAAAATTTTTAGCAAATATATATATATATTTTTTTTTTTTCATTTTTTATAGTCAGTCCAATATCAAAGTCTCTTCCAAGGGATTGTTCGGGCCTTGTGATCTTCCCAATACTTTTTCATTCATTCAGATTTCTGTGCTCTTTCTGGCATTGAAAATGATTGTGTTGCAAGTTTCTTTTGTGTGAGTGTGAAGCGAGTGTTTTTATCCTTAATTTTTTTCATTTAAATTAATCTTGTCTATGGTGTCTTTTGGTGTAAGGCCAATTTCCTTCAGGTCCTCTCTTATTTCTCTGATCTATGTACATCCTGTCTTGGTGTTTTTAGAGTTGATATTATACTGTACAAACTGTTTCAGAAGTCTTGATTCTTGCATCCTCATGATGTGTCCAAAGGATCTTTTCTTACACATGGTATCAGTGATAGATTCTAACTCTTTGTACATAACTTTGTTGGCATGATCATTCACCACTGCCATCTTTCTGGTATGTTTTTTTATGCAGGCTCTTCCAATTTTTTGATTTTCTGGAGTCGTTAGTCTTTGATTATTCGTTCAGGTGGAAGATTGTTTCTGCTGTATATGAGGTGTGGCTATTAAACAGGACTAATGCTGTAAAATATTTTATTTTAAATCTATACATATTTAGCTATTAACCCCTTCAATATACACCCCTCCTCTGTAACTTCAACACTCCATGTAAATTTTCCATTATTCAAAACAGTGCTGGAAGTCTTCTGCTGTGAGCTCTTTCATGGCATGTGCTGCTTTTTCTTTTACAACTTCAGTGGTCTGAAATCTTGTTCCTTTTAATGCAGATTTGACCTTTGGGAGAACAGATAAAAGTTACATGGTGCCAGGTCAGGCGAATAAGGCGGATGGTCTAACACTGGGATGTTATACTAGAAATGTCTTGATAGACAATGCGTTGTGAGCTGGTGCGTTGTCCTGATGAAGAACCCATGAATTGTTCTTCCACAGTTTGGGTTTTTTTTTTTTTCACTGAGTTAAGCAAGGACCTTGAATAAAAACAAGAATAGTTAACCGACGGTCAAATCAGAGCAGATTACAAATTTTTTCAATATTTTTATCAGTTTTTGACGTGGAAGGGCGACCCGGGTGATCATCATCTTCAGCGTCTTCTCAGCCATCTTGGAAACGCTTAAACCACTCAAAAACCTTTGCATGTGATAAACATTCTTTGCCATCTATTTTTTTTTTAATAAAATATAAGTTTCAGTAGCCATTATTCAAAGTTTCATATGAAATTTCACAATGCTTTGCCGTAATAAAATACATTTTTTCAGCAAAACAAAAAAAACAGATATTATCCAAACATCTATTGGAACAATCGAAAGAGAAGGCTTCACGTTACACAGCTGTCGGTCGTATGAATTAGGTGCATGTGTAGTTCTTCTGTAGCAGCAATAGTCTCATTATTTAATAACCACACCTTGTACATGGCTTCTGGTGTTCTAACTGTATTGTGGTGTCTTATTTTTGTGTTTATGTATAAACATTTCTTACTGTAGGTGTACTAGGTTAATTTTTGTGTTTTAGCTAGGTTGTTTGTACTTGTTTGAATTGAGGTTTTTGTTTAGGTTTTTTGTTATTATTTCTGAGGTATTTAAATCGGGTTACTATTTTGATTTTATTACTGTTTATGTTTACTTCTTTTAATTGTGCTGGTTATTGGGATTTCTGTCTTTTCAAATGATATTTTGAGGCCAATTTTGTTTGCAATGTTTTGCAGTTCTAATATCTGATGTTTTAATTTCGTTAATGTTGTTTACTAGTAGTGCCAAGTCGCCGGTGAAATCAAGGCAGTTTGTTTTGGTTTTTTGGCCTGTTTTTACATGCTTGTACTAAGTAAAGGAAGCATTGTAATCGTGAAAAATGTTGTTTTTCAGATTTCTATGGAAATATCCATTTTGACTAGTTTTGATGTGACGTCTGTACATAACTCAAAAATGATTAGCTGTAGAATGTTGAAATTGTGGATTTAGGACTGTTGTAACATCTAGTTGTGCACTTCCCCTTTTGATTGCAATTGACTGGACCAAAAGTTTCCTAAAAAGCCCAAAATCCAAAACATTTGAATTTTGGACTTTTTCGTAATTTTAGTAATCTGCCATTATTGAGAGCTTTTCAACAATATATCATAAGTGGTACTTATTTTCATTGGTTCCAGATTTATAGCCAAATAAAATTTTAATTAATGAAATATTTGAATTGTACAAGGGGAAGGGATATCGGTTCAGACTTCATTTTCTTTTTTCTTTTTTTTTTTTTAATTAAATATATTGATTAATTAATAAATATTATTATTTTTGATTATTAACCTCTCGTTTTATACAAATTTTTTTAACTTTAAACTAATTTTTTTTTTTTTTTCATTAAATATATTAATTTATTAGTAATTATTAACCTCTGATTGTAAAAAAATGTGTATTTGCAATTTAATAGGCGTACTAGGATATCATGTGCTGTCCACATCAGATTTTTATTTTTGGGGGGCATTTTTTGAGCCATTCCCACATTACTATTTAAAGAGCGCAGTTGAATAATAGCAGTGAGAGTCCATCACCTTGCGCAGTACTATTTTGATCCGAATTAGTTCTTAGAATTCACATCTGAATTTAATTTTTGATGTAGTATTTGTGAGGGTTAGTTTTATCGTGTTTGTCTTCTTTTTCTGTTATAATCCATTAGCTTCAGACTCATGATTGGTTCTGGATAGCTCCTCCAGGGTCTGAAACCCCCCTGGTATTCTCCTAGTTCTTGCTCAAGTTGTAAACTGATCCTGTTGAGGATGATTCTTGAAAGAATTTTGTATGTTGCATCTAGGACTGAGATTCTCCAGTAGTTGTTAGGGTCTGTTTGCCCATTTTTTTGTATAGTGGATGGATGAGGGCTGTTGTTCAGTGTTCTGGTATTTCTTCTGTGATCCAGATGTTGACAAGCTGGGTAATGATGCAGGGTAATTTTTGCAGGTGGTCTTCTTACATGTTTCCAGATTTCTACAAAGGTCTGATTTCCTGCCACTTTATAATTCTTCATCTCACCCAGTGCTTTGGTAGACTTCTTTTATTGTGGGAGGGTGGATGTTTTCTGCTGGTGTTGAGGTTTAGGTTTATGTATATATATATATATATATATATATATTAAAGAATAATTTTTTATTTTGATCAGTACATAATAATAAATTATATGTATTATGTCAGGAAGTGTAGCTATGTCTCAATTTTTTAAAGATTTTGTTAATAAAGTTGTCATTTATCCGCAGAAGAAATTAATTTTGAATGCTGTACAATTCAAAATTAATTTTTTTTTGCCTTTGTATGAAGTTAACATTTATGGTAGTTTATACCAGATCCCCTTCTGGTTCTATAGAAATCTTTTTGTGCAGTAAATGCCTAATAAATTCATTGTCATTAGTGTGGCAGTTTTAATGGTAACTTTTTATATAATTCTAATTTTGTGACAAAAAACTATTAACTAAAAAAAAATTTGAGAGCAGGATTAAATTTTCTGTTTTTTAATTGTTAAATATTAGAAGATTGTTCTGTTCAGGTGGGATATCATGTTTGATGGTAACAAAATTAGAGTAATTATTTTCTGTTGGGAAATTATTTGTTTGTTTGCTTTTTGTTTATTTAAACAATTTTTGTTAAATTATTAAAATTCTCTTAAATTTAGAGCTTCAGTAATTATTCTATTTTATGATATTCAAATGGAAGTGCCAAAAACATTTAATTTTTAGATTAATAATGGAATGTCTAACATATTTACTTGTTTACATATTATGAAGTTTCTTTACACTTAGATAAATGCTTATAGCAGATTCAGATTGCTATAACCTAAGGAGCCTGGATAAGGACAGGCTGCGGCACGAGTGTGGGGCTGCCTTACAGGGGTTGGAATTGCGCATGGAGCACGGGGAGGAGGTGGAATTGATGACTGAACAACTTGGCTGGGCCATCAAGACTGGCTGTGATAGGGTCTTTTGGCGACCTAGGCCAATGAAGGACCTTTAGGTAGTAGCCAGTTTGCTGATCTGCAAGAGCCTGGAGTCGTCATGACTTCCACTTCTGGGGAGCCGCCTGTTAGATGCAGGTGGAAACCCGGGAAAAAGTGGTGGTCCTCTGACCTGAGCATGCTGCGCGCTAAAGTTAGGTCTGCTAGGAGAAGATACCAGTGTCGCCCCCCCCCCCCCCCAGCGGGAATGGGGATTACCATTGTTGACGTGCACGTTGATTGTCTGCGGATCTACCAGCGTGCTCGTAATGAGTACGTTCATGTTATCAAGAAAGCCAAACTCAAATAATGGCAAGATTCTATGCGCGAGTTGCAACACAGCCCCTGGCAGCTTGCTAAGTCATGTTGTCAGCCAAAACCATTACACATGCTGTCCAGTTTTTGATGCAGGTTTGGTGGTCAGGACCACACTTTAACGCATGTGGCGACCTACCAGGCATTCCTGGATACTCGTGTTTCCATATGCTCCGTAGGGTGAAGCAGAAATCGGTGTCAGGGTGAGTGAGACACCATTCCCTGACGTACGGGCTGTGGATCTCGTAGATATAGACAGAGTGGTTTCTCGAATGGCAGTGAGAAAGGCAGCGGGGATTGACTAGCTTGACCCGGACATATTCTGTCATCTGCTGCCTGAATTAAGAGAGCCGCTTGACTGACTGTTCTCGGGGTGCCTTAGCTGGGGTTGCTTTCCGACTTGTTAGAAGGTAGCTTTGGTGAGAGTGCTCTTAAAATCAGGAAAGGATCCAAGTGAGGTCAGCAGTAATCCACCCATCAGCCTCTTGCCAGTAATCAGCAAGTTGCTTGAAAGGCTGGTTGTGGAACAGCTCTGGGAAAACATCGATTAAATCTTATTTTTCGAGGCCAATACTCCTTAATAAAAAAGGGGTTGCCACTGAGGATTGCATCTTAAATGTTCTTGCCGAGGTGGAAAGCTCTGACTGTAAATATATTTTAGCAATTTTTATTAACATAGAGGCAGCATTTCCTCTCTTGTGTTGGAGTTCCGTTCTCTATGAGTTGGAACACCGCAATGTTCCCATAACCCTGCAGGTCATGGTACGTGACTATTTGTCTAACTGTACGGCTCTGTTTAAGGATGCACACCTAGTTGTGGAAAAATCTGTCACCAGGGGAAACCCCGCAGGGTTCTGTTCTCGACCCCCTGCTGTGGAACCTGGCATTTGACGGATTTCTGGGATTGACACTCCCAGAAGGGGTCACAGCCCAGGCTTTTGCCGATGATTGTCTCCTGTTTGTTCGTGGTAATTCACGACCACAGCTAGAAGATCAGGCGCAAGTTGCTTTCTTTGCCAACTGTAAAGGGCTGGATGGACATGCAGAATTTAAAGGTTTCTGTACCCAAGACAAAGTGTATGCTTCTCAAGGGTGCAGACAAATTATCATACAGTTGTAACCCCCATATTAAGTATAAAGGCTGTGTAATGAGTTCATAAGTATCTAGGTGTTTTGTTTGATGAGAAGTTGCTGTTTAGCAACTACATTCGGCAAGTAGTGGCGGACGCCGTCTCTGTGATGCACAAGCTTAGGAGGACTGCTCGGAAGGATTACGGGCTGTTTGGCCATCATTTGTACATGGTGTACTGAGGTGTCTTCGAAAGTATGACCTCTTATGCTGCGTCTGTTTGGATGCATAGGTTGGAAAGAAATAGAGCACTTATTCAAAATTTAAGGATTGCTCAGTGCAGAGCCTTAATTTTTTTTGGGGGGGCAGAACTCAAGCCACTCTGGAACTTTTCAAGGGGAAAATTGGCCACTCATAAGTGGCGAGTCAATGTGGCGTGAGTCGCATTGTCGGACCATCTGGGAGTTCCTTGATGCTGTTGCTTTGTTAACTGGCATCACTAGTTTAAAGGATATAAGACTCCTACTGCTAGCCGTAGGAAGCTACTCTCAAGAAATGGCTGGCTATCAGTCAAATATAACTCCAAGTGCTATAATATGGTGGACAGGTACTTGCTGGCATTCACGACTTAGGAGTAGTAGCAAATTGTTGTCCTTGACTGAATAAATTTTAATTTACTGACAGGTCTTATATTTTAGTATGTAGACGGGGTGTGCCTACCCATTGTAGTAGTATATGTAACGAGTAGTGGGACATGCAAGCTCGAGGTGCAGGGCACCACCCTTATTCTGCTTATGCATTTAGGTAAGCTCTAGGAGCTAATTAGGATATTGGTCGCTAAACCGTTTTGAGGAACAGTAACCGTTTGTGGCACAGACATTTGATTTTATGCTTTAGGGTGACCAAATGGGGTGGTGCTGGGAGAAATGCCAGACAAAAAAAAAATGCTTGTAGCAAGAGATATCTTATCATGATAGTTTTATTCAGTTTGAGATTTTTAGCAACTGTAAAAAGTGTTAAATGTTTATTTACTTGCAGGTAATTGTGGTGTATGGGGCCTTAAGAAGAATTTTGCTCTCTTAGAGTTATTAGAAAAACTTCAAGCTACAAATGAAAGAGAAACCATTGCTGTTGCACGCCTTCTTACATCTGATGCTTTAGAAAAAGAGAGGCAGGTTAGTAAAATACATTTCTACTAACAGTAAAAATTTTTATAAATTTTTACATAGTAATTGTCTCTACATATAATTTTATCTATATATGCTGACTTTTCTCATATTTAAGCAAGTTGATGGTATTACAAAAAAATAACAAATTGTGTCTCACTCTAACCATATAAAATATTACCAGTCAATTTAACTTAATATTTTTTGAAGTCAGATTGCATTTCACAGTTGCCTGGAAGTCCATTGACTATGAAGTATTCCCTGTTATGTATTTTTTAAATTCAAAAAAAGTGAAATTGGCTGAAATTCATTGTTAGAAATACTATTAGTATACAGTCTAAATGCCACAGACTAGTAAGAAAATGGATAAGGTAGTACAGTGAAAGATTTGAGAGTATGCATTATGCCATACATAAAGCCTGGTAAGTGATAATGTGATGATAGTGATTTAAAATTTTACGAGAATATATTTTAGAATTTTTTTAATTTTGTTTTTCTGATATTTTAAGGACTGACTATTCTCTCTGAAATTGTTTCATACCATTTGAATTACCATTATTAGTTTTGATTATCATATTGCTTTTTGAGAAGTGCCGATAAAAGTGAGCTACTATTTTATTTTTGGATGTAGTACAAAGAAGAAAGTGATGATTTCTTTAACCATATTGTTTATAAAATATGTGAGACTTTCATGGCTTCAGAGTCAAAATCATGGATGAGAATGCATTCATTACATTATCAAAAAATAAAATTAAAAAAATTAAACAGACATTGCCAACCTTCAAATTGTGTTGACTGTTTTTGCCCAATGAAGGAGTTAGCTTATCAATTCTTATGACAAGAGTTTGAAATAATTGCTGACTCCTACCCTTATGAAAACTGCAGTTTGTTATGCAGTTCAGAACAAAAGATGTATCTTAACTTACTCCCAGCTTTGTATTAAGCTTGAACTATAACATTATGCTTCGGGTACTTAAAATTATAGTAGTTACTTAATGTAAATAAATACATAATTTTTTATTTA
Organism: Lycorma delicatula; assembly: GCF_047948215.1. Taxonomy (NCBI): domain Eukaryota; kingdom Metazoa; phylum Arthropoda; class Insecta; order Hemiptera; family Fulgoridae; genus Lycorma; species Lycorma delicatula. Next base: position 110,555,934 of record NC_134456.1, on the reverse strand, counting down.
ATATGTAATAATTTTATCTTATTGACTTATATACATGTAGTTTCCTGAATATAGTTGAAATGTAACAGTAGAATAAAAACAATCCAAGGATAAAAACTAAAGAAGCTTAAAATTCACTGATAAAATTTATTTTTGCCAGAAACCAAGAGCTAAGTTGGAAGAACTTACTAGTGTAAGAGTTATTACTAGTTTATCGAGTTATTACTAGAAGAAAGTTTGAAAATAAATAAGAATAAAACATAAATAATGAATGTTACATAAGTCAGGAATTAGTTATTAAGATGGTTGACATAATGAACTAAAAATAATAGACTTATGTTGTTCAGTTAGTAAAATTATGAAGTAATGTAAACATCAAAATATTGGCACAGACAAGGAGAGAAATATTTAAAAAAAAATATTTATGTGATTGTAATGGTTTGTGATAGTGAAATATGAACAATATGAAAAGCAAATAGATAAATAGTCCTTTGCAATGTGATGTTAGAGATTATAAAGTTATGGATAGATGTAATTTGAAATTACGGGATCATAAAAGAAATAGAACAGAAATTTGTGGCAGAATCTTTTATGAGGTGATCTAAGCTAGTGGGTCATGTATTAGGACATCCAGTTTTAGTTCATTTGTTGATGGAGAAGTGTAGAAGGTGAAAACTGTAGAGGAAGAAAAGATTGGATTAGATTATATAAAACAGATAATTAAAAATGTACAATGTAGTAGTTAGTATATATATTAAATTTTCTGAAATAGAATAGAAGAGTAAAGAGTGGATTCAAACTCAAGAAAAAGAATGAATAAGGACAGAATGAATGACAAAAATGATGTAAAATTGAGAACAGAAATTTTTAATGTTTGTTTTAAGTTAGTTTTTACGAGAAACAAGTTTAGTAAAAGTTACTCTGTTACATTTTTTTATGAATAAAACTGCAACTGATCTTAAGTTACTCTGTATAACTGCAACTGATCTTACACAGAGGTTGCATTTGAGAAAATATTTTTAGAGAAGTAAAACCTTTAAAAAATTTTCAACAAATCTTATGCAAAAAAATTTGTGAATTTTATGATATTTTGATAAATATAATCTATATTCAAAACAAAATTTGCTGTAAGTGAAATGGTATTGCTGCTGCTCCCCCCAGATGAAGTTTCAAAAAATATGTTAGTGAAAAAACGTTTAGTTTTTATATACACATAGTTTTTATTAATTATGTGAAAAAAATAAAATTACTTTTCAATGAGACAGTGGTAGATTACAACTGGAATGGATTTTATACAAAAGTTATCCTAAAATTTTTACTGTTTCTATTAATTTTATGTTAGTGCAAAATACACAAAATTTTCTACTGAAAAGTGGTGAACCTCTGGCGAGATTTTGGATATATTTAGGGCAATACTTTTTAAAGAATCTCTTTGTTTTACTTTTTAAATGTTGCAATATAAGAAGAGAAGTGTAAAATACTGTTTTTTGAATTTTTGTGAGTGTCATTCCTTCTGATAATGAAGCTTTCAAAATAAAAATTAAAAAAATTCAGAAAATGACAGAAACCATCTCTTTATGATAAAAATATATTAAAAAACCTCATCTCTTTTGCCCAGCATGCTCATGTATTTTTATGATTTTGAAAGGGTGTGGTGTCTTGTAGGATACTCAGGGTACTCATATTTGTATGAGTTCAAGTTTTTTTTACAGAGTACAATTACATATTATAGTAAAAAAAATGTGGTTACTTTTACTATCCAGTGCTAATATAAATTCATTTTGAACAAATACTTATATTGAAGTTCATGTTCACTCAACCATCCTTTAGTATAGTTTAGTAATAAATGAAAATAAATATGACTATAAGCTTTTAGAGAAAATGCTACACACAAGAAAATTGTTTCATTAGTCACTAATAAAGGTTTTAATGTTCAGTTGCTAATCATAATCTCTGCTTAAGTAACCATGTAGATTACGTTCTCAAAAAAGGTCAACATTTAGTGATATTAAATTATTGATATGATTATTATTTCATCACTAATTGAAATCTCTCTTATGTTCATTACTTAATTTTATTTTGGGAATAATTTTTTAAACAAAATTATGAATAAAGTTTTTTGGCTGCAAGATGAAGCAATTTAATAAAAATTGTAGGGATAAGAAATTATAAAACCTGTAAACATTGTTTTAAACATCTCAGATATTTCTTTATTATTTATTGATAAAGCAGTAATTAATTATAGGCAGACAAATCTTAAAAGAGCCTAGTTACAATTATCATACTAGAAATAGAGATTGGCTCTTTTCATTTTGAAAAATATTCAAAATTTATTTTTTGGAATTTTGTAAAACTACATTACTGAATGTTAGATATCTCAATGAAGAACCAAAGAATTTACATATGTATCAGCATCTATTTCAAATTCATTAGTACTGCACACATCTTTTAAAAGTTTCATATTTTCCTCTGCTTCACTTAAGACAACAGTTGTTGCATCAGAAGCAATAAAAATTAAACTTTTTAAAATATTTTGTTATGGCTTCCTCTTTTACATTTTTTACAGATATATGAATCCAGCAATCATCATCAAATACTGAAATTGATTTCATGAACTCATTCGCACTCTTCATATCATTCATTTTTGTAATAATTGATTGCAACACCATTCTTCTGTAGGAGATATTCATGTTGTAAATCAGACCCTGATCCAATGATTGTGTGATGCTTGTAGTGTTAGGTGAAAACCAGACTAATTTAACATAGACAAATCAATATGAGGATGAAAAGTTGGATTATCAAGGAATAACAGAACGGTGATTTTGAATTTTCATTTTAGAATTAAAATTGTTCAGCCACTCCTCCATTATAAATGAAGTCATCCAAGCTTTTTTTATTAAATTGCCAAGTCTTAGGGAGCTTGTTAACATTAATGCAAGAAAAACAACTGTAGTCTTGCCATTTTACTGATCTTAAGCGATTTTAGAAGTTCTCCGGACATGTTTGCACAAAGAAGGACAGTAAGGTGTTCTTTTGACATCTTTCCATGACACATTTTTCTCGTTTTTATGCTAGTGTTTTTAGTCTGCAAAGTTCTAAAAAATATTCCTGTTTCATCAGTTAAAAATGTCTTTTTGATTGTATCCAGTTAGAACAATAGAAAGTTTTTTCTTGTGTTCCTTAATTACAGATTTTTGACATCACTTTTTTCTCCACAAACTTCATTTCAAACTATGTTATGTCTATTTTTAAAACTTTCAAGCCATCCATTAGAAGCTTTAAAATCAGGTTTGTTTAATTTTTTAGCTAACAGTAAAGCTTAGCTTTGTAAAATAGGGTCAGAAATAGGGAAATGTTTAGATCTACTGCTAACAAACCATTCCCACAACAGTTCATTTACTTCTTCACATCAGTAGTTTTCTGCTGTCTTTTTATATTCCCATTTTCTTTTAACCATTTGTCCATAATTTTTCCTATTTTTTTAGTGTTGTAGACCTGAATTTTTCCACACTTAAACTTGTCCATTCATTAACTGACATACAATCAATTTACCTTTGTTATTTAGTTCAATAACTTTAACATTTCGTTTAGTGTTAAAGCAGTGTTTTTATGAGACATTTGGGTAATTTTAAAACAAAAACAAATTTATAAAATTACAATAACCGATATGTATAGACAGTATACATATCGGTTATTATAGTAAGGTACAGTAATAAGATACAAACACAATACACAAGAATACGATAAAGCACAAACACATTAATTGTTAATCTAAAAAACTAACACAAACGTTGGGAAACTATACATACATGACTAGATAACAAGCAAGTAAACCTAACTGCAAAACTGACAAAAAAGAAGCATAGACAAATCTTCACACAGCAAATAATGACGTTATTTTTGTGGTATGTGTATGGTGTCACTATAGCTGTTTTCTGCTTGTGTGTACAACCACCAATTCATGTACATCTGTGATAGCTTCCTTACAGGCTACTGTCATTTATAATCACCTTCTAAAACTTCTGATAAAATAATCAACTTTCCTTCCATAATCTCCACAATTCATATAGTATATTTTCCATTATTCAGGGTTCCTAACTTTCTGTTTCTGCGTTGTGTAGGTTCCATATTGTACCGGATGATTTACATTGATTTTTCCACATTGTTAATGAGACAATATTACTTTATAAAATGGGAAGATTTCTGTCATGTTCAGGGTTTTGCACAGGTTTCATTATGTATATAAACACACCTTATATATATATATAAGGATAAATATATCCATCCTTAGAATTTTATAACCTAATGTTTTATATATATATATTTTTTTTCTCTCAAAAGCAATAGCCTAATGTTATTTATCAGATCTGGCCGTTTATTGTTATATAGTATTTTAAGTGCATGCACTTGTGTGAATTTTCATTGCCTTAATTATATTTCAGTTATCCATTCATTGTGATGAGAATGAAAGTCACATTGCAGTGCTTTACTGCATGGTGTGTGGTACACATCTTTGTGAAATATGCTCTCAGACCACACATGCTACAAGAACATTAGCACGTCATCGTCGTGTGCCTCTGAGTGATAAACCGAGAGAGCGACCTCGTTGCCCTCAGCATGCTGCACATCCGGCTGAATTTGTTTGCCTACAGGAAGAATGTCAAGCGCTTTCATCAACCACAATGTGTTTCATATGTAAAGATTATGGAAGACATAAGAACCACAAGGTATGTAATGTGCTTTAAATCATGTCTGTATTTTATTCATATTAATAAAAAAGATAAAACTTGTATTTTGTGTAATTAAAACAGACCTCTAAATTTGAGTTGTGGTGCATCACTATCGCTAGTGGTAGATCTAAATTCAACATTTTTGTAACTGGTTTTTTGTTTCAAAACTGTTTTTCTATCACAAAACCATCTTGTGATAGAATAACTATTCTATCACAAGATGGTTTTGTTTAACATGAATTTTATTGTAAATGCCATTTCCTCACCCATGCTAATTTTTCATTTTGTGTTGTTCTGCCCGTTGACAGGTCCCTTATGTCATTGCTGTCTCCATCCCAAGCCTTCTCTTTCAGTTTTATCCCAAGCCTTCTCTTTCATCTTTTCTATGTTTAGTTCCTCAGATTTTTGTCTTGTTATACACAGGTCCTCTGCTGGTCCAACCCATTCCCTTTCCATTTAGTCTATGTAATGCTCTTCACCTTCGTTTACATTATATCATCATTAGAGACCGGAATATATACAACATAAAATGCTTGTGAAATATGCATGAAAACATGCATGAAGAATGCTTAAAATATGCATGAAAAGTGTCAAAATATGCAACTTTAAATTTAAAAATTAAATTCGATAATTAACAATTATTTAACATTTTATTAGTTTTGTAAACGTAAACAATAAGGTACTGTTCCAAATGTTTGGTAGTAAGATTGTCTCTTCGATCACTGAAAATATTTTTATAAGTGGAAAAGGATCGTTCCACATCCACTGAGATAACTGGGCAATATTTGAATTTGAGTGCTGTGTTAGCACTTATTGTTTCTGGCAAAAGTTCACCCGTCTCATTAATAAAACTGTCAATTTGACACAAAGATTCAAATCCTGGGTTATTGTTCAAAATGTTTTCAAATTGTTTTTTAAGTTTACATGAGAATATCTCTGGCAATGCGGAGTTCATTTGGTCGATTTTGTTCATTAACTGAATAGATTGTCAACGCCAAACCTTGAGTTTAAAATTTCTTAATACTCTCAGATATATGGGAAAAATGAGTGCTAATCACAGCTATGTTTTTTTTTTACAGTAGAATTGTTAAATGCTTCCTTGGACTGACAAACTGCCATAGCCTCTGCACTATCAAAGTTGTTTACTACACCTTTGATGGCCTCAAAATGTTCATTGTAAAACAATACACCATCAATCCACACTCACCTTTGAGTTACCGCTGGTTTAGGAGGTAAAGGTACATTTGGCAGTTTTTCTTTAAAGGCCTTATTGCGAGCAGGTGCCTTAAGAAACACTTTCTTTGTTGATGAAATCAGTTTGTTTACATTCCCAAATGTAGATCGTACTTCAGCAAATTGATGTACTCTGTTAGCAAAGCAACGTCACATGAATCAAATGGGATAAAATACTTGGAGGGCTTTGGCTGCATTGATCATATAGCATTTGAGAGAAATATAAAAACACTGTTTCATCTGCAGAAGATTCAGGAAATATTTTTTTAATACGCTCATTCACAAATCTGGCGATCATAGAATGTTTAAGGTCTTGTAGGGCACCAGGTAGGAAGAAGAAGGCTCTAGTTTTAATGCACTAATAATTTAATTTGCAGTGTAATGGCCACAACTGTCTGTAGTTTCGTCAGCTGAAATCCAAATAATGCTATCAGTTCATTGCATATTTCTTCCAGAACTTGTAGGTAATTGTTGGTGTGTAATCTTACACAATGTTAATTCATCTGGTATATTTTTGGTGTGTAATCTTTACACAATGTTAATTCATCTGGTATATTTTGATTCCAACAATATTTTTGCAGAAAATCGTTGAAAGTAAGATTTGTAAGTTTGTGAAGAGGAATATTACTTGTAAGCAATACGTCACATAAATCCATGCTAAAGTAGTTGCTTTGTTTACCTTTGGAAATGAAATCACACCTACTTGCTGCGGTTTTGATAGCAATTAATAGCAACATTTTTCCTGAGACAAATAAGTATAATTTCTTCTAAATCAAATTCTTGAACCATTAATGTTTTCTTTTATTGTGATTTTTGAACCAAGTGTTTGTTATAAATAATCTTTTTTCTTGGTAAAATTCTGCTAATTGTGTTCTGCTTCCATTCTTTACCTCTAAACCAAACTTTCCTACCATATTTCCTTCTTCACCTTCTCGAATCATAGTATTCCAATCTCCCTTCAATGACCACCTTTAATGAAACATTAAGGTGTTGAAGAAAAACCTTTAAGTGATTTGGCATATATACTTTCACTATTTCTAAATCTTTTAGTAACATTTCAATTCTTAATGGTATTAATCTTTCATTTATATAACATACTTTCTGCACCATTTTTGCCACTTTATTCCTCATAATTATTGACACTTCATTTTTTCCTTTACTTCTTCCAGAATAGAATAGGGTAACTTCTCCACTCTTCATGGTGTCCTTCCCATCTTACTTCACTCAGTCCTAATATAAGGGTAATCTGAAAAGTTGTTGGCCTCATTCATAGATCTCAGCACTAGTCTCATAGATTGCATGATTCCCCCCCCCACCACGGCATGTTGGTACAACTGTTAAAAGGTGCCATGTGAAGTTGCAAGTCATTCCACCCAGCAATTGGCTGTAGGCAGTCATTTGAATCAGTTGGGGTGCATCTGTTGTTGGAAATGGAGAAAATAAAGTATTATGCAGTGATAAAATTCATTGTAAAATATTTGATGCCAACCGAAATTTATTGAGGGTTGTAAATGTGTATCGTGACTCTCTCTTTCAATTTCCACCATGAAGAAATGGCCAGCTGACTTTAAATGTGGCCGTGAAAGTGTTCAAGATGAGTCACAGGAAGGATGTCTGAAAAGTGCAACCACACTGGAAGTCATTGAAAAAGTGCATGATATGATTTTGGAAGATTGGTTTTTGAAGGTGAGTAAAATTGCTGAGACTAAAGATTTCAAAAGAACATGTCTGTTGCATTTTGCATGAAGAATTGTTGTTGAAAAAGCTTTGCAAAAGATTGGTGCTGCGAGTTCATGTTTTATAAAAAACATTGAAAAAAAAACATTTGCTTGCATGTTTTATGAAAAACAAGTGTGATTTTTTTTTTGTGTTGCTATGTGACAATGGATGAAACATGGATTCACCGTTACACACCAGAATTGAAACAACAATTAATTCATTCTGATCCCTTAGGGGAAGACACCCTCCAACAACCCCCTCTATACCTAGCCCTAATGGGCTTTATTGGAGGTCATCTTTTAAACCTTGGTATATGAAATCTCAGTCACCATGGCCCAGGATGCCATCAGTGCAAATGCCACAAGTAACATTCCCATCAGTGTAACTATAACAAAACACATCTCTAGTCTCAAGGAAGACTGAAAACTATAGTCGTCGAAGGAACTGAATCACCTACCCGAAAGGTAAAGTGAGTTCACGTGCAACACAAATGCAGAAAAATACTAAAACAAAAACAACAGTAACAAGAAATCATAACAAAATAAAGTACGCAGGAACAAGACCAAGCAGCACCCTAGATTCTCTCCGCAGTCTGTTCCCTAGCCAAATAGTGCAGAAATTATGCAACCAATGATCATTCAGCCCAGTCCTTCCAGTTTTGACTGACATCAAAAGTTGTTCTGACTGCATCCAGTCGACAAATTACTGTGGTGCGCTCTAGATTGTATATGGCGCACTCAAAACTCTTGGAAGGCACCCTATACTGTGGGTACAGATCCAAATCCACCAGGCTGAACCCAGCCAATGACCAGTAAGAAACTGAGTTACATACTTGTTAGGGGAAACCCATGAGGCGCCCCACAAGCTTCTAATGTCTGGAAAGAGATCGTGCATATATGCCCATCTAGCCTGCCATATATCATAATCATGTTGTTCAATGTCTTGAATCTTTTCTCTATAGTTATAGAATTTTATCCTATCTGCCCAAACTGGCACAGTATTCAACATAATTGCTTTGCACACACCCTTTTACAGGATGCTTAGGGTCCTAAAATTGATACACCAGTTGGGATTGACTGCATGTTGTATCCCAAAAAAGACACTACAGGCCTTTTTTGCAATACATTGAAAGTGCCTCTTGAATTGAGATTTCTCATCAAGGTACACCCCAAATGCAGTGGACAGAAGTTGGTTCTTCAGCTCTGAAGAAAGCGAAGATGGTGCTATCACTGGGAAAGGGCACGACATTGGTTTTTTGGGAAGCCAAAGGAATTTTGTTAATTGACTATTGGTAGATTTTAGAGTGAGGTTGGACTGTATGTTCATAGGTGTTGAATGAAGATAACGTCTTGTTGCTTGTTGAATAATTGTTTAATGAATTGACGTTTTGACAGTTAATGAAATGAATTGTAACATAACATATAACTTGACATATAAAAATAAAAAATATAAAATTAAATAAAACATTAAAGCTAATGTTCATCTAAATAAAGAATGCAGTCCATCCGGACTAAGAGTATGACGTGAGAGCCTTGGATCAGATTCTAGCATCGAATGCTAGTACTAGTGGAACTCTCCATTGAGTGCTAGCACCCACTAGATTGCAGCACTGGACGGCTCGATGTGGAACAGAACAACTGTCTTAAAAAAGTAAAACAATAATTCTAACCTTCTAAAGAAACTGTACGCAAAAATGAGTGAAAACAGACTTTGCTTGCAGAGAAAAGAAATCTTATTCAGTCAGGACAATGCATCTACTCACAAAGTGTCTTGGTGATGGGAAAAATTAGAGATTTGCACTATGAAGTGCTAGGACATCCATCCATCCTATTGCCCAGATTTGGCTCCCTTGAAGTTCCATCTCTTCCAAAAACTCAAGTCTTCCTTGTGGTCAGCATTTTTCACCCAATTAAGAAGTGATTGTGGGTTATTGACAGGTACTTTGCAGGATGTCTGGAGGAATACTTCAGAGGCAGGATAATGGTGCTGGAACATTGCTGGATGAAATGACCATTCAGCCCATAGTAACTCTGGTTACCAGATATTTGTTGCTGGCAGGAGATGCCTAGTCTTATTTTGCTTCTATTGAACATTGATCTTGGGCTCTAGATAAAAACAGGAATGTCAACCACAAGAGTATTTCTCAGCCAATTTCAGCTGAGCAAGATGATGTAAGAAAAGCATAGTGTAATAAACATGTATACCTCCTCTGGTCCTGCAATATTGCCAGGGATTCAGGGATTGAAAAGAATAAGGGCTTGTCCAGAAAGACTTGCAGACATCATCAGGAAATTATGTTGAAAAATAATAATTTTTTTTAAAACATAAATTCTCATTTTCTCTATCTGACAGAACTTTTCAGATCACCCTTGTGTATCCATTTATTTTCATTTCCTACTGAGATTTGCTGTCTTTTCATTCTGTAACTAAGGTTTTGATGATCCAAGTTCTTATGTAATCAGTGTATTAACTTCTTTTGTTGCTTATCCCTGAGATCTGAATGAGTTGCTATTTTAACTCTGGAAAATTTAACAGAAGCCAGCATCAGTGTTATGCAACGAATTATTTCTAGGATCTTAAATACAGTAGTTTTCCATTCAGTAGTACTGTTCACATCCTGAAGAAGTTCCTTTACATTTGGGGGCAGTTTTCCATCACCAGGAATAGTTCCCTGAACTCACTACCAGTCATCTCCCCTCTAAGGAGGCTATTGGCACTTGTAATGGGGAACTGATTGTACTGGGAGTAACTTATGGTTCCTTCATTCATTAGTTCCTAGAATATACTAACAATTGATAATATATATACAATTGTTGGTCCCTCTCTACTGTAAGGATGTGAATAACAAGATTTTCCTTTCACTGAATCTTGAACCTTAAAAGACCTAGATTCTCTAGTACTTTTAGAGAGCTAACTTTTCTTGCATTTATTTTTTCATGCTTACAATTTCACACATAGTGAGGTTAAAAAAACTTTACTTCTTAAATGTAGTAGAAAAAGTAATACATTTTTATTGGTATTATTTCCACTGCTTTATCTCAATTGGGGAAGATTAAATTTTAACCACAAGGAACTAATTTAAACTTATTTGTTGGTGAAAACATGAAATTCGTGTTACCAAAAATTTTATACCATCAATTTGTATATATTTTGTATCTATTGGTATCATCCAACAATTCTCATCTTATTTTCTCACAATTGTAAAAAATAATTGATCAATGTCATTGTTCTTCATTTTCTCCAGCCATATCTTGTATATTTATTATTTCGTAACTTTTCTTTCTGAACCTTGTTTTCCCACCACACTCAAGCCATTCCTTAAAATTAATTTATCAAAAGTGTTCCCTGTTTCTTGTTCCATTTCTACAAGTGCCCACTATTGCTTCTGCTCTGAACAGAATAGGCCAATTTCTATGGTGGAATGGTAATGTCTCATCTCGGCCTTTCATCTGGAGGTCCTGGGTTTGAATCCCAGTCAAGCATGGCAATTTTCATATGCTACAAAATTGTATTTCCATGTCCCACCCGTAAGCTTCAAGCTTATGTGGATAATTGTTCCCAATTAATGTTATCTCTTTCCTTTATTTGCTGTTTTACTTCATTCAAAAACATATCTTCTTATAGTTTGCTTTTTTAGAAAAAATATGTGTACAGTAGATATTTATATTCTTCCACCTCATTCTCCCGATATAGCATTTTATCCTTTATATCTGCATGACTGCAGATGTATGTACTTTATCGGCATGATAAATTCTTAATTACTATTTCCATTCCATTTCTTCTTCACATTTTCCCTGCACTCCAGAACAAATTATACCCATTTGTGTTTTCTTATTCTTTACATTTCCACTTTGTTATATCAGAAATAATAACCCCTTAGTCTTGTTTTCCATCATTCATTTTGTTGTTCTCAATTCTACCAGTAATCTAATTTTAGTACTTTCTTGTTTTTCCTTTCCTCCTTGTGTCCTGGTCGTTCACTGGTCACCAGATATTTATTACTGGCAGAGAATGCCTAGCCTTATTCTACTTCTATTGAACATTGATTTTGGGCTTTGGATAAAACTGGAATGTCAACCACAACAGTATTTTGTTTCATCTGAATAAGACGATATAAGAAAAGCATATTGTAATAAACTTGTATACTTCCTCCAGTTCTGTAATATTCTCAGGGAGTCAGGATTGAAAAGAATAAGGGTTTGTCCAGAAAGACTTGCAGACATCATTAGAAAGTATAGTATACAAATCAGAGTAAATATACTGTAGGGTCATAAGAGAAGAGGAAGGACTGTAAGTAGATGGGTGCTTGCCTTTGTAAGACCATGGTTGATGGGTTACCACTTCCTTATGCCAACCCTAATTAAGTAAACATAAAAAAATTAGTTTTTTATTTAGGGAAACAGCTGACTGGTAAATATTTCAAATGAAGAATTAGCAGATACTGCTAAAATTTCAGTTTTGTAAATTATTATGTCTAGTTAAAATAATTTGTTTGTCAAGTTTTGTTAAAAAAGGTTGTATGTTCATCTGTAATCCCATACCAAGAGTAAAACAGATTTTACATTAAGATAAGATATAACATGAAGTAAATAAAGAATTTAAAAAAATAAATGTCTGCTTTAGTTTTGTATGCAATAAAAAGATAACATGAAAATGAAGCATATCATTGTATCTTTCCAAGCATGTTTGACATAATAATATATATAGTGCTTATACATTAATTACAGTCTTTATACATTAGTACAGGTAGTACAATCCACATGATGTGATAAGACGAGATGGTCGTCTTTATACATTAGCACAGGTTACATCAATTGCCCTACACTTGAAAATTATGTTTTAAAAATTATTTAATAGTTATTATGTAAGAATAAAATTTTTATTTTTAATTTTTAAAGCAAAATTTGGTTTTTCTTTTTTAAATTTCACTTCTTATAACCATCATCTCCTACAGAACTCAATTTGGTGTTTATAAATCTATTACATTTTATTATACAAAATATATCACTGATAAATTTATGCCTATACAACACTGATTAAAAACTTATTCAGGCTAGATCAGTTCAGCGGTTCTCTAATTTTAAGTTTCAAGAATAAACATGCGTAAAAAAAGTTGTGATATATTTATAAAGATATTTAAGATTTATTATTTGATTTATCATTATTCTATTGGTCAAGACCAAAATAAGCCTTTCTTCAGCTAACAAAGTATTATTAATATGACTAATTTAAAGTATTAGAGAAGCTGAAGATGTGAATAGTATATGAAAGCACTTCTAAAAAAAATTGTTAATGTTGCTACTACTTTTGACCAAATTTTGTGTGGTAGTTAGTATTTGTTCAGTTAACTTAATTATACAGAGTGAACATAAATTCAGTGCATTTTTGGGTTAATAAAAAATTAAAAAAGTGATGCAACACGCGTTGATTTATTTTTAAACATCAGTATAGGGTAGTATAGTTATTGATGACTTTGGATGAACATGTTGGTGCAATGCAATGACAGGGGGGATTGTTAGTTGAGTAATGGCTGTTGTACAGGAGAAAGTAATGTGCGTACTATGATTTCATGAAGGTGGATCTCTTATTTATTACTGTTGTGATAGTACAGCTGTGATTCTGCTGATAAAAACTCTATTAAACGTTGGTATCAGCATTTTAAGGAAACGGGAATAGTACACAAAAAAGATGCTGGCAGACTTCTTGTCTCTGAGTAAGTTTTCCACAACTAGTAAAAAAAAGCTTTTCAGTGAAGCCTGGATAAAACAACTTGTCATGTGAATTTAGAACTGGGAATATTGCAATTGACATTCATGAAGGTTGTTCTACATATTTGCCTAAAACTTCATACATACAAAATTCAGTTGGTGCAAGCAATTTAAAATTACGAAAACCACTTCGTTACGGTTTGGTGTGGACATTCTTGATAAAATGAACAAATATAATGTGTTTTTAGCAAAAGTAATCCCTGACAACTACCTTCTATGTTTCTGGTCATGTTAAATTTCTTAATTTTCAGATTTGGGGTGGTGAGAACCCTCGTGTCATTCGAAAAACACAACATGATAGCCTGAAAAATAAGTTTGTTGTGTGTTGCCTTCTTGTGATTGGACCATTGTTCTTCGCCGAACCAACAGTTACTAGCACTAGTTATCTATACATATTACAGGGGTACCATACATATTGCAGTACCACAAATTGAACATCGGCGACCCAATGTTTACTTCCAAAAAGATGGTGTACTAACACACTGGGGTTTACATGTTACGGACTAGTACATGAACACTTTCCTCAACGTTGGATTGGTTGTGATGAACCAATTCCTTGGCCACCTCGATTCCTTTCTTTAGGTGGTTTTTTTCTTTAGGAATCATTCAATTCCTTTCTTTAGGTGGTTTGCCAAACAAAGGTGTACACAACGAAGGTTGTCAACATTAATGAACTAAAAAGAAGAATTGAAGATGTAATTAATGGAATAACTCCAGAATTTTTTGTAGTATGTAGCGTGAAATTGAATATTGTCTAAATTTTGTACATGCCATAAAAAGTGCTCATGTGGAACTTAATTGAAGTTAATAAGTGTTGTAACAAAACTGAAATATCTTGTTCAACAATAAAATATGCATATAAGTACATTACGTTGTTATTTTGTTGTTCTCTCCTAAAATTAGTTGAATAATTTATGATCATCCTATATTGTTTAGATGCAAAAATAGATATTGTTTGAAAAGTGTGTGGATTTTTGAAGATATAAGTCTATTGTGTTACATTTATTTTTAGAAATTTGCTAAATAAGAACACAAAATTTAATTATATTTATTGTGTTATCTACGTGATAATACAAGTATGATAACAGCTGTGATAAGATATATTATTTATTGTATGTGTAGTAAAGTGATTATTTATGTGCTTCTTATTTTAAATTTTTTAAATCTATTTGTAACATTTATTTGTTTTCTAATTTTATATGTACAATTAAGCAATTAGCCAATATAATAAAACTTTATGACAATTTTCTAAAATGAATATGCGTTGTTTTTTTCATATGATGATTATTTATTAACAGGGTACTTTAGCTAATAAATTTGTTTCTGTATATTTAAAAAAAAAAATTAACTCAAAATGATCTATTATATTAGTTTTTCTTTTATGAATTTATAAGTTTTTCTAATTTTTCTATACATGCATATTTACAGCATGCACTGGTAGAGACAGAGGCAGAGAAAATTAGAGTTTCTGTTGTGAGTACAGTGCAACATATGCGCAAATTGATGGAAGAAATGAGCGAAGCTGTTCACAGGCTGGGTTAGTGTCTTTAAATTTAACTAATTTCATAAATTTGCTTTTATACAATTTTACTGCACTGTTAGTTGGTGCTGAAATTTATTAGCTGTAGTGATGATGAGTTCTTACATTTTATCAATGACAATTATTGTGTGGTGTGAAATCACAGTTTGTTGTTTATTCTGTATTATGAATGATAAAACTTATTTTCTGTATTTTTAAAAGATAAAGTAAAAATGGTCATGTTTAATATCTTAGTAAATATTAAAAAAAACTAAAAAAAAAAAAAAAATATAAAATACAATTTATAATATTTACGCAGCTTCCAGGTTTTCGTGTTTGTACAGATTCTTAACAAACATGTAGTCTGAATTTCATTAAGTTAATAAATGCTTCCTATGTATACAATTTTAAAGTTCGTATCAGCATTTTTAAAAATAATTTAAATTTTAAGAGGTCATAATGTGAAATTTGGTTTTTGCATGTAGTTACTGGTAGTGACAAGGTTATTACACAAAGTGAAAATAACTACTCCTAGCTTTGAAATTTCCATATTTTTTGTCTTATTAATAAAGAATTTTTTTCTCTCTTTTTTTTGGAAAAACGCAAGTGATTTGTGTTTTCTATTTTCTTCATTTTTAAAACGTAAATAAAATAGTAATGAAAGTGAATTGCTGTTATAAATACTTTGTTTCATTGTGAATTGAAAAAGCATACAGATAGAAAACCAGTCAAGTTATTATGTTTCGCTGTTTCTTTGCCAGAAGGTGTTATTGTAAATTCTGAAAGATAAAATTGTAATTAAATTCTTTGGAAGGTAATATCCCTTAAAAAAAAGAACTGTTATCAGTTATAACAAGATTTTTTTTTCTACTATTTAGTAGCTATGTAAGAATCACAAGTGTATGTAACATGTAGTATTACATGTACTATCACAAGTGTGGTTTTGTAAAATTTCTGAATCATTTACATCTGTATTTTTACATTTTTCTTTTAAACTTCCACATTAAATTAAATTAATTTAGTATGCAGTATAAGTGTCAATACTGAGTGCAATGTGGAAGTCCTTCCTGTTTCAAACATGTAACTGAAATCATTACTGGTGGTTTATAAAAAAAAGCAAAAATTCTTGGATGACATTGCATGCTTTTTTTAACAAGGAATTTGTGCCATCTGTTAAGAATTATTTATGCTTTTAGAAGCTGGAAGAAAAAGCTTTACTTCTCAGTAATTGTCCACCACATTTGCCATCAGACTTATTAAAAATGAAAACATTGTAAATTTAGCAATTTTTATCTAAAAATACAATTTCATTAATCCAGCCATTAGTTGAAGGAATTATTTGAATAGTGTACTATCCACAAGAGTTAATAACAGCTATTGTATTTCTACCAATGAAAATGATCAAGAATATTCTACATATATTAGTCTAGAATTGCTGGTTAGTAATCTAGAAGAACGGGTTCAAGAAAGCAGTTATATTCCCATGATGTACGATACGATGACATGAGTGATGATAAAGTTGTACATTCTGTTAATGCACATGGGTATGATTTGCCGAGATGAAGAAAGTGTGAATGTATATCAGGGCTCATTACAGTTAACACACTCAAGATAAGTGAAGTTCTGAAAGATTTAAATCAATGATGTGGCTAGAAAAACAAAAACCGATTGTGATCCTCTTCATTCGTTAACGCTTGCAGAGTATTAAATTGTACATAAATAAGAAAAGAAAAATGGACTCCAACTATAAATAAAAATAACTTCATACTTTTTAAAATAATTGTCTTAAATTTAAATGTTAAATTATATACGTTAAGATATATTGTATTAATGTAGTAATTTGTTTTAATAAAGTAGTGCTATATATTATTTTATAGTATTTTGAATTCAAATTAGTTACTTCAGCAAGCTATATTCAATTAGGTTGTAAAGGAAAGTGTTGAAAAGTTTGTATAATTACCATAGTTTACTGTTAAGTACTGTATAATGCACACTCAGTACTGTATTTTTATTTATGTCAATTTTATTTTATCCTATAATATTCTCTTTTTTATCTTAAATATTTGGTAATATTTTAATTGTTTACAATATTAACTTGGCATTTGTTTTTTTTTTTTAATCACTTAATCTTGAAAATAACATAGGTAGTCTATAATGCAGGTATAACATTTGTCTCTGGATGGTCACGTTATAGTATTAACTATATGGTCATACTGTATTAAATTATATAAATAACAGAAAAGTTAAAATTAATGCAGTTGGAAAATTACCATTTTCTTATTTTGTATGAAAAATGAAAGTATACATAAAAATCCAGATCAAGAAAGAGATTAATTTTAATAAAAGAGTTACTTAACAATAAGGTTATAAATAAATAAATTGTAATTCAAGTAAAATTAATATTGATAAACCTTTGCTAAATGCGAAATTGTTTTGGATTTAAACACTAAACACTAAACACTATTTGCATGTGGAAGGAGTAATTCTGGAGAAGTAACACACTCTCAGAATTATAATATGTTAAAGACAGTCAGATTCGTAAAGACATTTTAATAATTTATAATGAATAATTTCTGAAAATGGTACAATAATTAAAAAAACCTAAACATGTTCCATAAAATTGTACAAAATTAACTAAAATCAAAAAACAATACTATAAATCTCTTGACACCAATTCTAAAAAAGTGATCATAAGCTAAAACTAAATGTTTGCATTGCCAAAAAAAAGTTATCTTGGTTTAAATACTATGATAAATGTCAATAGTCTCTTAAAAAATTACATATAATAAAAATTAATAATGAATAAATAATAATTGAATCGCTAAGATATATTTTCCTCTCAATATTGTATTCAACATTTTTTACATTATATTTTCATTATTCTGTACGTTTTGGTATTATTATGTTTGCAACATTTTTGTCTTAGTAGAGTTCTTTTTACTTATGTTTTTAGCATATGTTGTGTGCCTCATGTTTTAAGATTAAATGTCTAAATGATCCCCTGCCTTCTGAAATAATTATAACCAAATTAAATTGCATCAATAACCCACATTCAGATGTCGTTGCTTAAAATTTCATAAAGATTGATATTTGCTAAAATAACTGATGAAAAACACAAAAAAAATTTGGCTTACTATCCCCTTTAATGAAATTGCCTACATATAATTAACTGAAGTGATAACTTATATAATGGAATCAAATAACTTGTACAGGAATCTGACTAGAGACCCCAAAATGACAAAGAATTTTTGCTTCTATCCCATTTTAGGGGTTTGAATAAGACCAATCATCATAAAAAAATATCTAAGGAATTATGTGAAAAATTAACCCTTTGAGTAAAATTTTGAAATAAGACCCATAAGGTTTCAATCTACAAATTGTTCGTTTCCAAATTTGTCCATTAAGTCTGAAGATATAAAGCAAAGTGTAAGCTGACATATATAGATACATATAACCTTCTGGAATTTTTAATGTTAAAACTGTATTTTTTAGTTAGAGGATCATGAAATGTCAAGATTAAAAATCTCAACAGTTACTAGAAAATAAAAATAATAGCTAAAATGAAGAATATAAACATTGGACCACAGCTTTACATCTAATATTGTTTTTTTTTTCATGTTAGTTTTAATTTATACTTTTTAATTGTTTATTTTGTGTTTGATATTTGTTTTATAATATTCATTTTTGTAATAGATATTAAGACTTATTCCTTTTTTGGTACAATATATTTATGTTTTTCTTCATTGTGAAAAAAAGACCTTGAAAAAATTATTCAAGCTTTGAAGGTGTGGATTGGGTTTGTAGCAACATTTTCATGTATATTGTTACTATACTGAATGAAGGAGTTAAATAAAACATGAATATTAGTTCTTTATCTCCACCAGCAGTAGATGTCTCGTTGGTATTTCTTAAAATTAGTTTTTTGTAAATGTATACATTTCATCTTGAAGTACCTACTTCAAAAGTGATAGTTCTTCTTGTGCAAACAATTTGATTATTATGTAAATTGCTATTCTTTGCATCATTAGTATTTGAAATAAATTCTGCTTCATGTCTGATTTCTTTTGGATGAACTTGATCCATTTTATTTTAAACATTTGTATATCTAATTTGGTTATTTGTTTTTTAAAATTTAAGATGAAAGTTGTTAATGATTGCTTTCTTTAAACTACTGGAGGTGGCAGTAAAGAGATGTTAATTATAATCAATAGAAATGTTTAAATAAACATTATTCATGAGTCCTGAAATTACTGGTATAATGTTAGCTGCCCAACCTTATTAAAACATACAAAAGAAATATCAAGATAAGGAAACTAATAAATTATTTTTAATTATACTGGGTAAAAGTAAAAGTCTTCATAGCAAATACAATGTTTAAGATATTTACTTACAAATTAGTCAGAAAGTACATAGTATTTGGTTTTTTTAGACATGTACACAAGTGTAAAACTTCTTGTAATTTTTATAAATTTTTGAATAATAACCAATAGCTGAAAAGTATACCGTGTAACTGATAAGGGAACCAATGTTCTCTTTGTTCTTTTAAAATTGATTATATTTTCTTGGCAAAAAATATTAATATAAATAATACTCCTGAATTATGTTTTTGATATTTTGTTGTTTGTAAAATATCTTATTCAAACAAGATACACCACCTTCATAAGCATTACTAATAATCTTACATTTTTGATCATTTGTTTTTATGAAGAATGAATAATTTCCATTAATAAACACAATTAGTTTATCTTTAAATACTTGAAAACGAATGTTACTCATAAAAACATAAACATAAGTAAAGGAAAAATTGGGCTCTATCTAAACAATGTTGCCTTATTGATGAAACTATCAATTTAAATCTAACAGTACGCTTGAACAATATAACTCAATGCCAGTGGAATCAGCTGGCATTGTTCCATTTGGCATTGTTATATTGTTAACTGTTGTGGTTATTAGGGTTTATGTTTTCTAAATTTTTAGTTATTTATTTATTGTTTTTGTTTGATGTCATTTTGGAATTTTGTATGGACTGATGGTGCAGGATCCCTTGAAAGTTTACTTTTGGTATTAGTTTTTTAGGTTCTGTTACTGTATTTGGTGGCTATTTTATTATTTTATTTTTATATGTGGGTGGCTAGCTCTTAATTCATCATTTACAATTTCCTGTTTTGTTTATTATTTTTAGAACAAGTTGCAATTGGTTTAGAGGGAAGGGGACAGGATGGTAGTGGTGAGTCACATCCTAGTACGGGTCAGGTTGCGCATGCTAAAGTTGAAGCTTATTTTGCGCAGTTAAGAGAAACCCTTTTAATACAAGAGGCAGCTGCTAGGAATGCTGTAGATACACATGTGAGAGAGAGATTAGCTGCTGTTCGACAACTACAAGAGGATTTGGTTACTTCACTGTCACAGGTGAGATTTCTGTGGTTTTTTATCCTTGTGAATTTATAATACAAAAAGATAAGTATCACACTCTGTTGTTCACCATTTTCAAGCTTACTTTGTGTATCCCATTTTAACAAAATTAGTTTGAATAGCAGTTCTAATTTTATAAAAAATGTCGATATTTAAAGTTTGATCCATTTCAGGTATAAAATTAAGTACAATTTATCCCTTTACTTTGTGTGATACACACACTTATGTTTCTTACGCACACATGCACACACACACCGAGAGAGAAAGAGTAAAAAATTGTTATTTCAGTAGGTGATTTATCTTTATCCAAAATTCAAGCCATTTAAAATTATTGGATTCTGTTTCCCATTTTCATTTTTTGTATTATATTTTGGATCTAATGTGTAAGTATTAGTAAAATGTTGAGAATAGAGGATATTTATATGAGATTTTATAGTAATGTACCTTGTTTAGGAATTGAAAATGTATTTGTTTTTAGGTAGCGGTTATGTGTGTTCACTGTGAATCAACAATCCAGCAAGATGATGCACGGTTATTAGCTGCATCACATGAAATAAAGGAAGCATTAGAGTGTCTTGAAAAACAGCAACAGCAGTTTTCAGAGTTGAGTCCTGAGCAGCTACAACCGGATGCTAGCATTCCTATTACATTTACCAAAGTAAGTTTCAGGTGAAATTAAAATATTAGTCATTTTTAGTATTGAGCATCCTAAATGTATAGATATCTCAATTTTGTAGGCTAATTGTCCCTACAGTCTCACAATTCTGCCTTGTTTAGGTTTCACAAAACCTGATAGTTAAAAAATTTAAAAAAAAATTAGACAGTAAGTCGTGTGCAGTTTAAGATTCAAAGCTTCTGTGTAAATAAATAAATAATCTGTTACTGTGTTTTAAAATTAAAGCAGTTTTTCTCTAATTCAGCAATAACATTACCTAGGAAGATACCACTTCTACAATCCCAAATTTAGATTGGAGATTTTCTTTTCTGCAGTTTGAATTTTTTGCTGCATATTAACAACCAATACTGCTGTCATGCATGCATGTATTATGAAAAACCACAATGGTGTTACGTTGGTGCATCAAATGTATGAGAAATCTATGAATTTCTTGTGTCCAATCACAAATGACAACTTCATGATGGACTGCCTTATTTTGACCATATAATTTGATATCTTTAATATGTCTTTGCTTATTGTAAACAAAAGTCAAATCAACTAGCATCACTTGTAATTTTTATGTTTGATCTGATCATGTTTGCTTCTGATAATGTAGTTTTTCTGAATTTAACAGGATAATCGTGTTCATATTGGCCCCAAAATTGAGATGCGTGTTGTAGTGCTTGGACTTGATGGTGCTGGAAAGACTAGCATATTGTTTAAATTGAAGCAAAATGAATTTATGGCTGTAATACCAACTATTGGGTGAGTAAACTTATTGTGTAGTATAATTTTTATGAACTATGTTAAAAATATTTATAATTAATTGATATACATTTTTTAAACATTATTACCTCCCTATAGGTATTCTTGACATTACCAGATGAAGTGTGGTTTCATGTGGGAGGGTATATTAAATCACAAAATACACAACTGTGGTTGACAAATAACCCTGTGAATTATATGAAGCGAAAATTGGACTCTGGGTCTGTACGAGTAGAATGTGCATTGTGGTTCCAATTTTTTTTTAAGTACATTAAATAGTGATCACTATTGTGCTGTTTTAACAAACTTCATTAGTCAGTTAACAGAAGTAGAAATCAATCACAGTTGGTTCTGACAAGATGGCACTACAGTGCACACAACTAACTGGTCAATGATTTTTTACAAAATATCTTTGGTGAATGAATCATTTCGAGGGGTTTGTGGTCTGCAAAATTGCCTGATCTGACTCCCCCAAATTACTTTCTATGGAGGCAGTGAAGCAAGCAGTGTATCGCAACAAACCACGCATGAGACATTCCAATACATCAGCTGGCTAGTGTTTAAAAACAAATTGAAACGTGTGTAGTGTTGTATTGATGTTGGAGGAAATCATTTTCAACCCCGTTTATAAACTATTCCAGTTATGTAATATCCATTTCTATGAAATAAAAATACAAATTAATAATTAAGAAAGTTTCTTCATTACATTTCCATAATTCCAGTGCACAGCAACTTCGTGAACGCATTGTATATTTAAATTCTATTAAAATAAATCACTTAGTACAGAATATTGAAATATTCTGTAGTGTAGAGAAATAATGTGAATCTTAAAAAAGAATAAAATTTCAGTGAAATAAATTATAATATTAATTTCTAAAATCAGATTGATAATATAATTTTTATTATATTTTTTAATGCTGAGCACATTCAAGAGTATCTTCATCATCAGCAGATTATATTTATAAAAAGTAAACTTAGAAAAATGAACAAACAAAAAAGAATTAAAAAACTATATAAAGTCAAAATTAAAATAAGGATTAAAGACAATTTTTATAGAGTTCTGTTAGTTTATTTTAATTTACATTTTTTGTTGATATAAATGTGCTTAGGTTATAAAAAACACTGGCTGTTTGAAAACAAGTTATTCATAAGAAAAGAAAAGGCAAGAAACCTGCATCTTTTATAAAAATAAAAAGAATAAATGCAGATAAACTTATAGTAGTAGAGAGAGACTGTTTTATAAGTTACGAGTTTCACTAAGGCTTTCTGGAATGAAGTTATATGAATTTTTTTCCCTCCAAAATTTTCAAAAAATTTCTTGAATATTCATTTAAAAATATTTTTAATATTCGAATGAGGCTGTGTATCATTGCACTATAAAAATCAAAAAATTAACAATGATGATGATAAAAACGAAAAACATCTTCAGATTAATTTCTGTTTAAAAAAATCTTAAAATTCAAATTTTATGGAAAAACTTACAGTGGGGTGACCTAGAATATAATAACTTCCTCTATCAAATAAAAATAAAAAAAAAATCATTATAATTGGACCATTTCGTTATGAGTAACGCTAGAACATATGTAAAAAAGTCTTTTCCTATTTGATATCAATTAAAAATACTCATAAAACAATATTGTTCATTACTTTGAGTTAAACATTTTGTCAGATTATTAAGAACTGTTTTTGCCCTTGTTAATCAAAATAAACATTTCTGTATTAATTCTAGAAAGACTAACACCACAGCCAGTCAATTTTATTTTGCAGTTTGTGTGTTTTATATAACCTCTGGCAGTTTTAATGGATACAAAACATAATATCTAGTGTACACCCAAAAGCTGATTCTCTTAATTTGAAAATTAAGAAATAATAAAAGATATTAACTGCTTCATTAACAAAGTCCTGTTTCTACTTACAGCAACAGGAAAAACATTTATCTAGGAAAAGAAATTGAAAATTGTAAATGAGATTACAGAAAACTAATAATAATTTTTTAACTTTTGACATATACAAGATTTTCAGTTTGCAAATTGTTCAATTTTCAATTAATATGCATAACATTTCTGAAATAATAGAAAATGTTTTATCTTTTAGCTATTCTGATCCTGTTGATTTCTTATAAAACTGCTTCTATCTTATTATTTCCACTATTTCTTTGTATATGTAATTTGAAGAGAACCCAATCACAAAATTTCCAACAAAATTAACATCTAACTTACTTGAATTTTACGCACTTCAAGCGTTAATAATTGTAACAAATTATTCAACCTCACTTATGGAAATCTTTCACGCATTAGTGTTGCTTAGCAGCTTGCTCTTGAGAACATTTTTATTAGTCCTTAATTATAGTGTCATTTATCATAAAGATTGCTAGACAGTTACTAATCCTTTCCTTTGCTTTCTGCATTTTACTGAAAGATGTAGGACTAGTGAGCTTTCTGTTGAAGAATGTTTTAAGCACCAAGTCTTCCTATCAGAAGAGGTAGCTTCAAGGTCTAATGTTTTTTTACTGCCCTTGTTTTGAGGATATTGTTTTAATAGTCAAAACTGATCCTTTGGAGATTCTTTTTTCAAATCCAGGACATACTTGGCATTTATCTTTTACTATAAAACTCATTTATCATAAGCAGCAATAATTGGATGTTAGTCTGTGGTTGTTAAAAGAAACCCTTTTGAACAGTTAAATTAGTCTCTTATAAGTTAGTTCAAAAAATGAAAAAAAGGCAATGGCATAGCTGTTGGTTTTAGGAGTTTTACTAGATTTAAAGGCTATTAATATTTTTTTCTATATTTTCATAAAAAAATATTGGCAGTATTAATTATTGTATTCCGTGTATTAAGAAAGTTTTACCCATTTTTATTATCTAGCTTACTATTTTTCATAAGCATAGAGTTGTATTATTTTTAGCTATCATGTTTAATTAATTTTTTCAAACCTTTTTGGAGTAATTAAAAAACATTTTTTTTTTCAGTTTGATTACTTGTATACATTTATTTCAAATTAGAATGAAATAAAAATGCTTGTCAAGGTTTTTGTTTTATTTCATAAAATTTTATCAATTAATTTCTAATCAAGGTATTTTTCTGTTAATGTTTATTAAAATTGAGAACCTTGATTTCTCAGTCAAATTCAAGTTTCTAATCTGAGTCAATAAATTATAAACTAACAAAATCTGTCTTGAAAATCACCCAGATTATATAATTTAGTAAGATCATAACATTTTTTAATGGTTAATGTAATAATAAGTAGTTTTATATGTTTTTAGATTCAATGTGGAATCAGTCGATTACAAAACAGTCAGATTCAATATTTGGGATATTGGTGGCCAACCAAAACTTAGGCCACTTTGGAAACATTATTACCTTAATACACAGGTAAGCTTTACTTCACCTGTAAATTTGTGAAATATGTTTTGTGCTCATGTAGTAATGACTTTCGTTTCTTAATTTGTTTGCATGATTTTATAATTGTGTATTATTGTTATTATATTAATGTTTAATAATATTATATGTGGTGTGAAATTTTAATTCCCAGAATGCACTTCTAAATAGCATAAGTTTATAAATGTATATTGCTATAGTTACCTCAGAATATTTCTGAGATTATCTGAAACTACAGTTAACCCTGTAAAAGTTACTTTTTCTTCTCTATCTTCAGATATTTTTATTACCTTTACTTTGATAATTGCCCATAAATTGATTTTATTTAATATTATTTTCTTCAGAATTATACTGAATTATTAATATTTTGCAAATGTTTTTCAAGATCCATTTTCCAAATTAACCTAAAGATCTATTTCTCCAAATTAATTTTTGATTGTGTAGATCTGTGTGATCTCTTAAGTCAACATAAAAATTACATTCTACATGAATTAACAGGATTTAAATAATTCATACTCTTTAAATACATCATAAACAACAAAGATCTTTCCAAGCAAATTTCATAACTAGTGTCACATCCAGCAGTACGATAATACTCTGCTTTCCAGTGGCAATCTCTGAAAAAGTTTGATTGAAGTAAAAGCTCAGACTCTGATGAAGCTTTTATATAACTTTCACTATAAAAAAAGTGTAATGTAATCAAATTAAAAAGATTTCTACATTTTTATACATGTTTGTATTGGACAACAAATTCAAACTATTTTTATCTTAATTGATGTAAAATTTTCCTTTTACGTAAACAGATAAACAAATAGCCTTACAGGTTTACACATTGCTTATACTGTTTCTGCAATGTAATTTATTTATGTCACTGTTCATTTAATTAATATTATCTAATAGTTATAAAGAATAATTCATTAACACTTTACTAAAATACCAGCAGTAGTCCTAAGTTAAGCGTTTATCATTTTTGGATTTATGATACTGCTTTATTTCAAGTATAAACTAGCTCTGCTTACGATAATAATCCTACCTATGTTTGACTAATAATAAAAAATAGAATGCAGATATATGTACATTAAAACATTTTTAATTATGGTACATTGTTAATAACATATGATTTTAATTTCTGTTCTATTTGTACTTAATACAGGCAGTGGTATTTGTGATAGATTCCAGTGATAAGGAAAGACTCCCCGAAGCTCTAAGTGAACTGTCCAAACTGATGTCTGAAAAAGAACTAAAAGATGCTGCTTTTCTTATATTAGCCAATAAACAGGTAATTAAAATATACACATGTATGTATGTATGTATTTGTATATATATATATATATATATATATACACACACACAAATACACAAACACACACATATATCTTTTTTCCTTCCTAGCAACTAGAACATATATTTATTAAGCTTGTGAACAGTTGAATAAGTATATGGTTTATAAACATATAAAATTATTTTTTAAGAATAACTGCAGAAATTTTTTTATTAGAGTCAAAATGTTTTCAGCTATGCATGCATACTCTTTCAGCAATTGTTACATTACATCATTAAGAATATATATTACCATATATATATATATCACCATATCTATTAGATCATTAAGAATTTACATCAATTTATGATGTATATGGCAACTTTTATTAGATTTTATAGATATCAAAACACACTTTTGCCAAATTTGTTTTCTTCCATAACCAGATTATATTGTATTGTTAATACAGATGATTCCAAATTGCATGGTAATCTCTCAGAAAATGATTCTATAGTCAAAAATAAGAAAAAAAATTCATATAAACATAGGTCAGAAAATGGTTCGTTAATGAGTTTCAGCTTGTGAAATATTTATTCCTGCTTTCTGCTTCCTCTGTAAAATTAAACCATATTAAAATTCTTGCGGTATAGGGAAATTTGGATGCCTCCTTACGGTTTTTGATCTAAGAGATTGAATAAAAGTAGTTCTAGACGTCCGTCTCACAAGGTTTTGCCAGAAAATACCCTTTTTTAAGTTTGGAATAAAATAACTTGTTAATTTACCAATAAACAAATAAAAATTTCTAGTTAACTTAATAGAGAATTTAATTCTGAGAAAATTGATGTAAATAACGTCTATTAAAATTAAACACAAATTTGAGAAGTTCATCTTTAATTAGAAACAAAACACAAAAAATCGGATCGCAAAAGTGAATGAACAATTTTCATCAATGTTTGAACAAAATAATATAAATGAAAACAAATAGAATTCTTATCAATAACAGAAAAAAATGAATAAAAAATAATTTAAAAATTATATACTTTTTGGTTTTTTCCTAAAAATTATTAAATATCAAAATGGGTACTTGATAAAGCTACAAATATTTCTTCATGCAGTTGCTCAAAACATGATTTGATGACAAAACATGAGAACACATAATATCAAGGGATAACTAATCATGAACACACATTTGGTGATATTGATAATGATTTCAACCATGAAGAGATTAATGTTATTATTAAACACATGTTTAAATTTAACTTGCCAACCTTAAATAAAAATAAAATTATCAAAAACAAAATAATTTATTTAAAATTGATAACAGAATAGTAAAAATAAAGTAAGAAATAATTTCATTAATGTAATTGATAGTATTAAAAATAATAAAAGCTTGGATATCAATAATAAAGATTGTAATAAAAACTATAATATTTACAGAAATATAAAAATTATAGTAAAATTAGACAAGATTAACATTCCGGTTATCATTAATAATATTGTATATATAGATAAAACAACAAATTTATAAAGACAATAAATCTATAGAAATAAGAATCCCACTACTAAAATCAAAAAAAGAAATAACTGATAACAAAAAAAGTAAATACTTAATCAAGGATGAATATACCAAAATATATTTTAAAATAACTAATACTACTGCTCCAATATTAAAAGCACTACCTAAAATCCATAAAGACAACATGCCCATAAGACCCCCGTTATAAATTATGTTAATTTTCCTGCATATCAGTTGAACTTGAGAATAAATACAGTTTAAAGAATAGCTATGAATTAATAAATATGATCTATGATTAAACATAAATAACCAAATTTATAACATTGGATATAAAAGATATGTACTCAAACATAGACACTAAAAAACCATAAGTATAATTAATAATACTCTAAATGAATTAAAAATAAATAAAAAAATAATTTATGCAATAACAAATCTATTAGAATTATGTATTAAATACAACTATTTTAAATTTAATAATAAATATTATATACAAGAAAAGGGTCTAAGTATGGGATCTCCTCTTTTCGCTATTTTAGCAGATATCTTTATGAATGAACTAGAAAACACCCTTATATCTAATTTAATATAATTAATAAGTATCAAATTATTTTATATAAAAGGTATGTGGATGACATCTTGATAATATATAACCAACAATTTAACAATGAAAAAAATACAATAATTTAAAGAAATGAATTCGCTATATAATAATATTAAATTCACTTTAAACAGAGAAAATAATAACAGCATTGATTATGTGGACATGAAATTTAACAAAATTTTTATCACTAATAAAATTGATGTAGACATTTATAGAAAGCCAACCAAACAGAAGACTATAATATTTTAAATCTTAAAAATCTTGGGGTAAAAATATGGCAACCTTTAATTCATTAATTTATAGTGTTAAAATACTTAAAATATAATCATATAAAATTAAATAATGAAATAAATAATATTAAATATATAGTATTAAATAGTGGATATGATAGTAATAAATAAATTATACACCAGAATAAATAAATAAAGTACGCATAATGACAGAATAAAGCTAATGAATAATAATAATAAATGAGTACACTAAAATCGAATACAATGTAAATTATAATAAATTTAATAAAATTAAAAAAAATTAAAAACAGCATATACAACAAATATTAAAAAATTAAGACCCTTTTATAATAATAAATCAAAATAATAATTATGATTTAGAAAAACAAGGAGTGTATAGTCTTAATTGCGAAAACTGTGGCTTAAACTATATTGGAATGACAAATCGTTCATTTGCCATAAGAATTAAAGAATATATTAATTGTATTATTAAAAAAAAAATAAAGAAAAATTTAATTTTGCTAAACATATTTTAGAAACTACTTAATTATAACCCTAATGAATACATTAAGATATTAGAATACAATAATAATTATTATAAAACCAGTATGTTAGAAAAATTTTATATATATATATGAATAATAGTAAATGAATGATAATTATTATAAAACCAGTATGTTAGAAAAATTTTATATATATATATGAATAATAGTAAATGAATGAACGAACAAATCAGATTCGATAATGATATCCTATATATAAACAAATTATATAATAATTATTATTTTATAATAGCTTATTGATGTACAAACTATTTTTATTTTTATTTCTTGACAATAGACTGTTATGAACATAACAATTTTTAATTTTAATATAATTATACATTTGAATTTTGAATTAATATCTAATAAGAAATTCCTGATGATGGAGTAATGGCTTCGACAGTACTTGGAAATATATAAAATATATAAAGTGGAACTTTAATTATACAATTGTATTAATACCAATGGTGTCAAATGATTAGTAAATAAATCTAAATAATATAATTATTAATAAAATAAAATACATCAGTTTTCACATAGATTATGTCTTGGTGATTTAAAAACAGATAAATTCACCAATCTCTCTGTTTAATTAATTTATCTTTAATTTATGTTAATGAAAATAAAATTATCATTTCTCTTTAAAATGCATTTAAGACATTCATTAATATATTGTTATGTTGTTTTATTTAGGATGTACCAGGTTGTGAGACCATAGAAAGTATAACTCAGCATTTAGCATTGTACAAGCTATGCTGTGGTCACAGCTGGCATATACAGTCATCTGATGCACAGTCTGGTGCGGGGCTACATGATGGTCTTGACTGGTTATCTCAGCAGCTATTAGCTTCTGGTTTATCTGATGTTAACTGAAATATGAATTAATCATTTTTATTACCATTATCATCACTGAAATTCTATAAACTCTTATTTTTATTTTATTGTATATTTTTAAAATATATATCGTTAAGTGTTTGATTTGTTTAATAAATGTGGTTTTAATAAGCGGTGTAGTTTGAGTTTTCACTTCTATGGTGCTTTTACTTTTTCATGTTGTCAACATTTACTGTTACACATTTCTTCTAACAAGAACCAGTTTTCATTCTGTCATTGAAGAATGTTGCTAGTCTTTCCTTGATCAACTACTTCACTGTGTTCTTCACTTTATCATTTGTGGTGAAATGAATATTTCTGTTTTAATTGTGGAAAGAAATGAAAATTGCAGGTGGAAAATCTGTTAAGAATGGATGTAGTGGATTCTTTTCAACTTCACAAGACCCATGGTGATGCATTATCATGTTATAGAATTATCAACTCTGTATTGTTGAACACTACACACACATCTAAGGCAGTGGTTCCCAAGTTTTTCTGAGTCACGGTGCACTTTCTCAATTAAAATCTTTCCATGCACCCTACCCTAAGTAAAAGTTAATTTTTGCTCTACACTTATTTTTTATTACAGCGACCACCGAAAATCCAGCTTTGCATAAATATGATGTCGAAAATGGAATTAAAATCCGCTGAGCCTTATCACTTAGAAGGGGATATTCATCTTTTATTGAAATCCAAAATTCTGTCATTTCTATGCTGCCAAATTTTGCCTACAAACTGTTGTTGCAAGATAACTCTTTAAGATTCCCTTCTTCTGCAGAAGTAAATTCAGTCTAGTGTTAAATGAATCTTGAATCCATGCAAACCTATTGAAATTTTAATTTTGCAAGTATTTCTAAAACCAGATAATTAGCTGTGATGATAAGTAGCCTTTAAACATGGTTTTTATATCTTGAGAAAGATCAAGTTCATTTGACGTCAAAAATTGCTGCAATATTAAAAAACAATCTTTGCCTACATTTTCATTCAATTTTCTTCCCCATAGTTTGAATTTTTTTAATAAAAACTGATATTCCGTTGACTTCAAAAGGTGCATGTTTTTTTCCCGCAGTGAGAGAGATTAAAAGCTGAATTCCCATTCAGCTTTTTAAAAATGTCGCATAAATTTGCCAGTTTTATTAAAAAATTGGCATCAGCAAAATCTTCTGCAACTTTGTATCCTTCCTTTTTAAGGAAAATAAAAATTTCTTGTCGCAATTCAGAGGTACATGATAAAACATTATCACTAGAGGGTCATCATGCACTGCTATAGTACAACAAAGACAAGTGTTTGGCTCCCATATCCTCACACAGTTTTTTAAAAAAATTTGCTTTCAATGGATGAGATTTTATAAAATACAATACCACATTCACCACACATTGTAACACTTGATTCAGATACTTTGATGTAAGCGTTTTTCTATGAATAATGCAATGGGTCCACAGTGCATTTGGTAATTTGCTTCAAATAAGTGCCTGTAATCCTCCATAGCAGCCAGACATGGAGTGAGCTCCATTAGTACAGACACCAACGCACTTAGGCTAATTCAAATTTGCAATGATATTTTTACAAAACAGAAGGTCGTCTTTAATATTTTTACCATCTATAAACACCATACAAATCAAATGAGCATCCTTATTATTATTATCTGTATCTTCATCTAGCTGCAATCCAAATTCCACTCCTTTAATTTTTTCAATTAATTGATTGTCTATATCCCCTGCCATATGTTGTATTCTCCGACTAATTGAGTTGATTGGACAAAGGCACTTTTAAAAGCAGCTTTCCAGCAGTCTCACCAACCATGATGTTTGTACAGCAGGTGGTAGAATAAGTTCTTCTGCAATGATATATGAGGTTTCTTGCATTTCAGGATTCTGTAAGCCACCTTGTAAGATGCTAGCAAAGTGATGTTTGGTATTGATGCAGTCTTAAAAATGTATTTTTTTCTTATTTCAGCTCTTTTAACTTCCTGGCAAAAAAAAAAAACACAAGGTTTACCTACCATGTTGCGGTGTTTAGCTTCCAAATGGGCTTCAATTTATTTGGAAGCATACACTCTGCTGCCAAAAAATTTCATACAAAATACACATTGTGGTCTCTTTTCACCATTCATTTCTGTTGTTGTAAAACCAAACTCTAAATAAATGTCATCATATTTTCTTTTGTTTCTTCACAGTCGTGCCACTGGTTGAAGACATATTTTTTTTATCTGTACTATTATGTTTATTACTGTTCAAAAATCGGTCCATCATTAAAGATGCAAGAGCAAAAAATCACAAACTATTTATCAAAGACAACAAACAAGAAGTAATATAATACTAATTATATTACATGAACTAATTTATATGAAGCGCTGAGTTTAATTTTACTAGACTTAGATTATAAACTGACTTGACTGAATCGAGCTGGCAACACTTGCTTATATGTTTTTCGCAAGTTCTTCCAGAACAGTCCAAATCTGTTGCGAAGGGTCTACGCACCTCAACATGTCTAACTCAATCAAGAAGGTGCAGCATTACTGGCTTGCGTTTGCTAGAATATTATATGCCGGTGACTACTTTTATACAGAGTCGAGTAAAAACAAATCACACAAAAATCTAGATATTTTTAGCTTCTCACTTTTTTGTTTAGTTAGGCCAAATGTAAATGTCTTGGTTCAATTAATTATGAAGGTTTTACATTTCACAGCTTCCCCGGGGTGCCATGGTGCACAGTTTAGGAATCACTGTCCTAAGGTGTTTAGAATCAATTCATCTTTTTTTTTGATGCTTTTTATCCAGTCACAGAATCTGGTTGACCATTTTTTTGAGGTTCATCCTCTATATTTGTCCTTTACCTGATGACCGTTTTATCTGATGCACAAAATTTTATTGCCTGCCTACTCACACACTTGTTCTTTGATCAACAGTTCATCACTATAACAGCTTTAGACAGTGATAACAGCGTTTACTTCATCTGCTATTAAAAATTCAATTGGGCATGTTGTTTTAGATTACATTGTCTGGTACTCAACTTCATTACAGTGGGAGGTTGAGAACAGTGGTAGTGATAGAAAATGTGAGGGCATGGGTCAACAAATTTAAATCTTAATTGAAAATTAAGAATTAAAATATAAATTTTTTAAAAAAACTTTATATTTTATTTATAAATTATTAATATAATATTTTATATATATGTAATATTAATATATTTATATTTTAATTATTAATTTGGTAAAAAAACAAATTTTGTACGTTAAACAAATTTGTATGTACTTTAAATGTCTTTGAGTTTGATATAAAAATTACAATTACAACTGAAGATGTGGATTGCCATGAAAGCGCTATGTAAAGTTACAATAAAATAAGGTAAGTGTCATCTTATTTACTTTTTAATTTCTGTACTTAGGTGGATCTAGTTGGGTTATATATATATATATATATATATATTAGTACAGAGGGATATGGGTCTTGAAAAGATTGACTTTAGAAAAATCAATATATATATATATATATAAATAAACCACCTAATACAGAATATTGAGATAAGACATATCTTAGTTTTATGCAGAATTCCACAGGATTCTGCATCCTCAAATGATTGAAATATTTAATTACTGCACATTAACTATTAAAGATACTAGTACTTTTGAAATTTTCCTCTAATTTGATTTTAGCCATATTTATTAAACAGAGTGTGTTTTTTAATCTAATCTCCTTTAGTAAAAACACTTTTACGACGAAACTTGCTATTTTAATCTCCTTTAAATGTATAATTTAACAAAGTGATTAAAAATGAACTTTCCCTATAATTAGTTGCTATTGAAAAGTCCCTTTTCTTGTGCAATTGAAAATTATTGATTTCTTTTGTAAGTGATAATGGATATTAGCCCCTAATATTCTGTGAAAACTCAACAAAAAAAAAATTTAAGTATATCTATTCATTGCTTGTTTTTGTATCTCATAAGGTATCCTACTGTAAACCTAGAGCTTTACTATTTGCCCTTTAGCATCTCTTGCTGTTGCTTTGTCAACTGATTTTAGTCAAACCTTTCATCCCTACAACAAAAAGGAGCATGGACACCAAGCAATCAATTTCTTCCATCATTATTCAGTAGTTTATAAAAAATGAGTTGCTCAGTCTAAGTCTTTACAACTGGATTCTGTCGAAAGGTCCTTTCCTAGAGATCTATCTCAGCTTCCTAAAAAGGTTTTCAGATCACTAACATTTTTTAAATTTATTTTTTATATGCCTATAATATTGGTATTTTTTTCTGATGACGTACTTTTTGTATTCTTTGCTGACCCAGCGGCATTCTTTCCTTACAAGGCTTGTTCATCTAAACAATTAAAATAATTTGAAAACCATCATCCTATATTTTTTACATTCTTTGTCAAACAATTTCTGCTTAATTTTTCAACAAACATACTTACAAAAAAGCAAGGGACTTTTAACAGAATGACAATTGTGTTCTTATACCTTCATGCTTTTGATTTTTGTAATTTACATAGTAAGTTGTGATATAGTCAAGTGGTCAGGTACAATTTTCTTATATCAAACACTGATTATTTGTAATTATAATGAATTTCTAAAAATATTTATATAATGAGAAGCACATTAATAGTGAAACATATCTGTAGAAAAGCTCTATAAAGATGAAAGGTTTGAATTGTGTGGTGTCTGAGAATGTGATGTATATGCAGTAAATTTAGTGAGGTAAAGCGGTTAGTGTTTATATAAAAATTAATGAGCGAGTAATATGTAATAAAGAATTAACTGGTAAAATAGTTTTACTGTGCTAGGGAGTATGAATCATGGTTTATCAGTGGTATGCATACTACTTATATTCAACATGCTTAGGTATTTGTGCATGATCGCATAGTGATGACTTTTTCCCAGGACTTCAGGCATGCCTATCAATGAATGGGAGAATTATTTTGTACAACATTTCTATCATTATCATACTAGAATCTTGCTTGTTTCAATGAATAAGGAGTAACAGAATGTTGTTTTACAAATTATCATAGTTTTAATATATCACAATACTGCATGCAACTGGATCAAAATCTGATAGGGATTTTTTTTTTTTTAGAAAAGTTTGAAATGCTTTGTATTAATAATTTTCCTTAAATTTTTTTCCCTGAAATGCATCCTGGTTGAAGAAAAACGAAAAAATACTTTATGAAATATACATAACCACATTTATTTTTGTAAAATGCTTGATTAATTAATAAAATATAAAATAATTCTATGAATAAATTACTAAGTTAAACAGATGGTTTAAATATGTTTAAAATAGAATATAAAATCATTTTGCATGTTTTCAGTGAGGAGAAAGCTTGGACTAGATTGACTATTGTACTTTTTTGTACTACTTCCCTCTTGTTATTTTCATTATCTAAGTGGTTAGACTTTAGTATATTATTTTTTAAATTAGCTATTCTTTTCAAAGTATAGAAAGCTTAGTTGATGAGCAGGAGTTGGATAGGTGGACCAGTGGACTGATGTCTTGTTATCTATGACACATGATACTATGACCAAATGGATAATATACTCCCACAGTAGGAAACTGTTCTCTGCTGCGCATGACATACTGACAACTGCTAACCTGCGCCATCAGTTAGTATATAGTATACCTTTAGTTTATAAGCTGGTAATTTAGCGTGAATTGCCATTGTGATCCGTGCTTTTCTGTGTGTGATTTACTTATTTTTTGTTATTCTCATTTTAGCAAGCATATTGTTTGTATGTGTGTAAAATTTGTGAAGTGTGTATCTAAAAACTGTGTGTAAACTGGTACTGTATGTGTGTCTGTTTTTAGTTTGAACACATGTAGATAATTTTACGAATTCAAAATTGTGATGTGTACTGTTTTTTGGGTGTAATAATAGTAATAAAAAACTCAGAAATAATATCTATAAACTTGATAAGAAGGTTATGTTTCACTCATTCCCAGAAGATAATACACAAAGAAAATTCTGGGTAAACAAGCAGCAGACAAGACAATTTTAATATCGTCAACACCAAAATTTGTAACATGCATTTTAGACCAGATCACTATGAGTGAGCCTTACAAAGTAAACTTTTAAATGATTAACTGTGTAGAAAAAAATTAATAAAAGATGCCTTTCCTTCTGAGCACTTAACCTAAAACAGAAACTGAGAGTAGATTAACTGGTTCAAGGAACTTACGGAGTGAAATGAGAGAAAGGAAGAAATAAGTAAATGAGGTGCTATCAAATAAAAAAAAACGTTGCTTCATCATCGAAAAATGACAACATTCATCTGTAAACATTGAAGAGGAAAATCTCACCATGACGGGTTCTCAGAGAGCCAAAAGCATGGTACTAAGTACATCTACAGGTGAAAAACTTAAGCTGCTTAGAGAAAATATCAAGTTAGAAAACACATTTACAGGAAGAAATTTCAAAATTAAAATCAGAAAATTATTCACTGAAGCAGCAAGATAAATATGAAAAAATATTGACTACAGGCCAAATTCAAAAAAATGAGAAAGAGCGTTGAGAATCTGATCAAAGTACATGCATAAAGTAGTCTTTAAAGATATTTCTAAGGCCTTGTCATTACACTCAGCTGGACTATATGCTTATAGATACCTATTGAAACCGAAATATCCACTACCGGCAGTTTCGACTTTGCTCAATCATTTTTTAAAAGTTACAATCACACTAGTATGTCATCATAAGTATTTTGAAGGACTGCAATTTATGTCCATTTGAAAACGTTTATGTCCTCAGAGCCGATGAAATGAAGGTGAAAGAAAAAACGATACGCTTCTACAACCTGCTAAATATAGCCAAGTGATCGAAATTCCCAGTTAATTCAAAAATTGGAAGTAGCCTGTTTTTTATGATTACAACTGCAAAACAAAACATAATTTTTAACATAACTGTGTTAGAGACTATTGGATTCAACATCGTGGCCAACTTCTGACAAGCTTTTTTACAAAATCTTTCAAAGAACAAACTTAGTGCTTAAAGAAAATATTATCAAATCTACTTGAAGAATCAGAAGACATATTAAAACTTTTCTTCAGAACTTTTATGTTTTTTCCATTAAGAAACATAATAGTAATCAAGGAAAAGAAAACTTCAAAAGACTGCTATTTACCTAAAAAATATCTAACTTTTCGGCATATATTCTTAATGTAAATTAGTTTTCCATTGATATATTTTTTTAACATTTCAATTATGCTATTCTTGATGAAAGAAATTGTGATTAGTGGTAATGAAAACATAGTCGTAGCACATAGTGAAAAAATATTATTTAGATTATAGCAGTCGAAGTATAGGTCTACTCTAACTAGACATGATATATGCACTTTTCCCATAGATATTTTTAGGAGTAGTCATTCATCAACATTTTTGTAAGTAATCAACTTCATATAAGTAATAAAACAAAATAACGACATACATGCAGGATAACAATAATGTGTTTTGTCAATTTCTTTTGGGTCTGGGCCTATACTAAATAATAGTTATTTTCCTCTTATCTAATTAAAAAGGGGGTCGACATTGCAAATTATCATTATACAAAACCATAACTTCCAACAAAAATATATACAAGCTACAACACATTATAACTGTTTGACAATATAAGCAGTGAGTCAATCTTCGCTTGGGGATGAGTTGTCAGGGCATGACTTCAAATGTGGGAATGAAATAGCTGCAGATGCGCAAGAGACTATCTGTAATTGTAATGTCATGTCTATGATACACTGTTGCAGTACACTATTTCCTGTAGTGTACTAAATAGTGCCAACAGTATCTCAGACATCCCAATAGATCTGCTGCATATCTACGTATTAATGCTTCTTAAATTTTAATGAGCAATACTTAAAACAAAAAAATTAATTGTAAATTTTACATTTCAAAATAGAGAAATTATTATCAAACATTATTCATTTTTTGGATGAGAGGTTGAAGATGAAATAACCATTCCACTAAAGAAAGTTAGAATTTTAGACATAATGAACATTTAAAAAAATTGCTACATGATTGAGATGGTAAAAATATAGAAAAATCAACATCTTTAAATATGATATGCAAAATTCTAGTTGATTAAAGTAAATGCTTAACAAAAAACTATTTTTTAATACCAACTACAATAAAATAGTATTTTTTGATATAAAATCAAAATGCCACAACCGAACTCAACATGCTTGTTAGACAAAGAAGTGATGCTTAAAAGCTAAAGTAAATGCATTATGATTGTATTTAAAAACATTTTTAATAGAAAAGCCAAAATACTATGTTAATTAAGGTTGCATGGCTAACTTTCTGGGATATCAGTAAACATGTTATGGAAATGAAATGGAAAAGTCTCGTCTCATTTCACAACACGACTGGAATATTTCAAAAGCTATTTACCAAATATAAGAGTGCATGCATTTTTGGTTAAGAGCCAGTGCAGTTGTTACTTTCACATAAGTGTGTAGGTAGTATATCCAATTTTTTGTAATTGTAAAGTTTGTTTTTTTTGTGCCAGCCAAATGCCATCCACTTTATTGTAACGAATGGATATTAGAAAATTTTTTTGTTGGAAAGTAGCCTTGTGAGATGTTTATTACATGCTTTCATTTAACTTGAAATGTATGTACCATTAATTTACATGAAGTGTGGCTCTTGGTTTAAAAGCATGTAAGCTAAAATTTGTTTTCTTTATCTTTTTGTTATCTTTCTATGCTTGTAGGTGTTATACCCCACCCCTTCTTTTTACTGTTTAGCCTCCGATAACTACCGTTTAGATAATTCTTCAGAGGATGATATATATGAGTGTAAATGAAGTGTAGTCTTAGTTCGACCATTCCTGAGATGTGTGGTTAATTGAAACCCAACCACCAAAGAACACCGGTATCCACGATGTAGTACTCAAATCCGTGTAAAAATAATGGCTTTACTAGGACTTGAACGCTGGAACTCTCGACTTCCAAATCGGCTGATTTGGGAAGACGCGTTCACCACTAGACCAACCCGGTGGGTTAGGTGT
This sequence comes from Lycorma delicatula, assembly GCF_047948215.1. NCBI lineage: Eukaryota > Metazoa > Arthropoda > Insecta > Hemiptera > Fulgoridae > Lycorma > Lycorma delicatula. The sequence goes on along the minus strand of NC_134456.1, from coordinate 110,516,758 downwards.
TATACCCCTAGGGATTCTTTTGGATCTTTCCAACATAAAATACAGTTTTGTATTAAATTTGTAATATTAGTTAGGTTCTTCTAAATAATCAATACTTTTGATGAACAATTAAAAATAATTCAAAATGTAGCCTAAATACCAACATTGCTTTTGGCAATTGCTCGGTTTTTATATTAGTAAAATTGGCTCCTTTCTAGTTTATCTTGAATTCGTCAGTAAAGAAAGGAAAACATTTAACTACTGTTTGACAAATTTATGATTATGATTGATATATGAAAATATCCATTTTGGATGCTTTCATTCCAATTCCAACTATTATTAAATTTTCATCCCCTTTTATATGTTAATTGCTTTATCAATTTCTTCGTATACACACTACCTCATCATCATGGGTACTTGTAGGAATATAGACTTTAACAATCATTGTTGCTATGCATTTTGAAATACTCTCTTCCCTATCTTCTTGTTCATTACAAAACCTACTCCTACTTGCTCTTTATTTGAAACGGAGTAAATATAAAATCACCTAACCAAAAGTAGTTTTCCTCTTCTCACCGAACCTCACTAATTCCTACATCTACGTTTTATCTATACATTTACCTATTTAAATTTTCTAATCTACCAACTGTTTTTAGACTTTTAACATTCCACGCTCGGCCTTGTAGAATGTTATTTTTGAATTTTCTGGTGACCACCTCCTTAGTAGTCTCCACCCGGAGATTCAAATGGGGAACTAGTTTACCTCCTTAATATTTTACCAAGGAAGGCGTCTCCATCTTAGTTACATGAAAATGCAGAGAGCTACATTTTCTTGAAAAAAAAACAGCTGAAGTTTTCCACTGAGCACTCAAGCCTTCTCACGACCGGCAAGGTCTCATGATTCATAGAGGGAGGATTCCATCATATCATCTTTCAAAGTCAGGTTTTCTGCAGAAAATCGCCTACATTTTCATTGATAAGTTTCCATTAGAGTAAGATAAAAGGTGTCTGATAGGAATGGAGTGAAAGTGTCTTGTGCAACTTTCTAAAATTTATAAGGCACTGGAGGAGAAAGGGAGCTGTGGTTCAAAATGTGGAATGAGGTACAGGAAATGCCAGACATAATTGAGGTTTTAAAAAAGAGCAAATTGTTTATCCTGACTTTTAGAAAGGGTCTGCTGATATTGCTTTCACAGCCCTGCACAACGCATCGAGTGTTCATTTAGCTCCCTTCGTTGAATTAAAACATGGCTAAGAAGCACCAGTGGTGAAAACAGATTAAGAGGATTAGCTATGTTAAGCATTCACAGACAATTGGTTTTTGATAACAAGGTTCAATTAGTTAATACTGTAGTTAGACAATTTGCATCTAATCCTTGCAAACTATTGTTACAAAATTATTATTTTTTTAAATAAATATTTTATTCTTTTTGTTATTGTGTACTATTGCATGCACCCCGCTCATGGACTAACTTTCCACCATGAGTAAAATTCAGAAAGCTGAACCCCCTTTTGTTTTGAGCTGGATATGTCCCCGACATGCAATCTGATAATTTAAAATTACGGTACTTGTAATAATGAGGAATCTGAGTCATTCTGAGGAATCAGATAAAATGGATGGAATTAAGCCATCATAATAAAATTATTTATACATTTAACTTTTTGTTTTCACGTATACTTATTGTAAATAATTGAATAACATGTAGGCTTAATGTTTTACAAGAAATAAATATTATTTTTAGTATATTTTGTATAAATAAATAAGTAAACCGATGCAAAATTTAAAAAATTATCACAGAAAGAAACCACACGTTGGGTGTTTCACCTTACTCTGGTGCTGTAACAAGATAGCTTTGTTTCGTTACCCATCCCTCATCTGAATCTTCCAACCTGCATGAAAACTAAGCTTACAAAACTTCCTCTACTTGCAACTCAGGAATAAACTGCTTTCATCCAATGACTTGGAAGATGTTCTGCCAAACCAGTGAACAGCATTACAATTATATACGTTCAGAAAATTTAATTAACATTTTGTGAACACCATATACATCCATTCAAAAAAATATATTTTGTTCTGTTGTATTTCTGCTTCTATAGGTCAGGGCAATTATACAATTCAATGCATAAATTCCAGTATAATTTATCATAATTGCAATAATTTCATTTTTCTTCTAAAAAGATTTATATTTAATCCATAAAAGTTTATTTTACAAGTAGATCATGGGACTGGTAAAGGTTTTTGCCACAGGCAGGATTCTGGTTTAATGTACATTTTTTACCAACACTTTAAATGCATAACTAAAAATACGATAGAGGAAAAGAGACAACAAAAGGGCAAGTCTGAAATAAACAATTTTCCAAGTTTTAACAATTAAAATAGAATTGTTTTATAATTTGCATGATTTATATTATAACAAGTTTAATTATATTAATGTACTTAATAATGCTTAAGAAGTCACTATAACAGAGCATCAAATTATGACAATACACAGGTCTGTGACCTTATTTACATCATATTTGATTACGAGGCAGGTAAATATATAGTATCACCGACAGATATGTTGCCTTTTTGATACAATCCAAAATATCTTCCAAAAGCAGGTGAATCTCCTTCAAGTTTTATTGCAGCTGGTTCAGTTAGTTTCCTGTAACTATAGTAATACATATTATTTGAAATATTTTTAGTGAACACCAATCAAATAACAGACTAATTTATTAGAACATATTAAAGTTCTTAATTTTTAACTACTATTGGGTAATTATGGAATAACACATTAATAAAATGATTAGAGCTGATAACCATTTTTTTGGGGCATTGCAGCACTGAAAAACCTTTTTCTTAATGTTAATAATTATTGTTAGCAACTGACAGTAATTTACTGACAAAGAGAATGAGAAATAAGAGATTCCAGAGTTTTTTTTTAGATAAATTAAAAAGAGCCTTTTTGTAGCTTTGGTTCTAAATGCCTTGCTTGCTTGATTTAAAATCATGAATCCATAACCACATTGTTTCAAATTAGTAATTTTTCCCATTTTTTATCCACTTTATGAAGACAACTCATCTCTGTACAATTTGATCACACTTCATTGACTTAGTTAAGAATTTATGTTATATAAAATTAAAAAAAAGGAATGTTATTATGACATTTTTTTATTATTCTTTTACATCATCTAGAACATCAGCACTGCTGATAATGCTGCGAGCACATTAACTCTTGAGATTATGTAAAAGTGAACATCCACATCCATTTTAATTTTTATCATTATGTCTTCTTATTTTTGCTAGATCAATTAATCCAACTGCAAAACCAAAATTGTTATCCTTAAAAATTTATAGAATTTATTTATGTGGCTTATTTTCAAGGAAAAATTGAACCTAAAATTAAATTTTTTTAATTTTACAATTCTGCTAAGTAGTAGTACAAGAATTGTACGACTTAGCATTCCAGTGTTATAGTACAATGGCAACACAATTGTTACTGTAGCCAGGGAGATCGGCATTGCTCAGCAACTTGACCGGTTTCAAAAATGTGCCCAATTCAAAGATCAATAATCTTAATAGTAACATTTTCACAAGCTACAACTCCAAAACGGTAAGTGTTACAAGAAAATTGTTTGAATAAAAGTTGTCTGTTTTTTTGAGATTAACAACTTTTCCAAATGCAAAATAGACGAACAACAATTTTTTCTGGTGAAAAAACACGTTTTTTACAACTTCAGCGCCACCTAGTATTTCAATTTCAAATTATACGGCAATTTGACTTCAAAGATATTAATTGTAGAGGAGAATGTCCTCTACATTTTTTGTTTGAAAAACTTTTCTCTTAAATGCATAGATTCAGAGAAAAACACGTTTCAAAAACTTTTTGAGTTTTCAAAACTCTATGAGAGGGAGATGTTACAAATCTGGAGTTAAGCTTCCCTCATCACCCTAACATATGGAAAAAATATCAATCGGTAGGTAAGGATTTTCAAATAAAAATACAAATTTACTATACTGAATAGAATAATGTACAATGAACAAAAATTAAAACTAACTAAAATCACATTAAACTTCATTATATAAATTTTTATGTATGAAACTATTTTTGTGTTGATGAAAATAGAAAATTAAAATTACACTTCTCAAAAGGGGTAAAAAATATGGTATTGTAAAACGTTGTACTTGAGGAAATTATCATTATGCAGTGTCCAAACAAAAATAAGATTAATAAATTATGTTTAAAAAATATTTTTTGACAAGACATTTTTTTAAAGATATCTATAAAAAACTGTCTGTTTCCCCCATCGCTAAATAACTCGTGCCCTTGATTGTATGGTAGACTCTTTGATCCCAGAAAGAATAAATAAAAATGAACGTCTCTGGCAATTTTCATTATTACACTATCCTTTTACTTATAATTTTCTATTCTTATTTGCTAAAATTTAATATTTTCGATTCTACACTTTTTTTTTTGTTAGAACAAAATCTTAAACTTTTGTGCTTCAAAAAACATTTTCAATTTAGCGTTTAAAATACTTGAAAAATCATCTTATATTTATCAATTTTTTATAACCACTTTCTGATTACATAATATGAGTACAAGGTGATAAATTACAACAGATGTTAAAGCTACACTTAAATCTACCTACAAGTAGCTGAGAAGAATTCTTAAATGGGGCAAAAACATAGATTGACTGAACAACTTAACTAAAAATGAATTAAACCTTTTAGAAAAATGTTGTTTTATAACATTGTATGGTAATTTTTCTATGAACTTTAGTCTAACTAAGTGTAGTATTTTCTCAATTGTAAATTCTATTTTAAAGTAACCTCAAAACTGTTATATGAATAAATTTTTATTTCAACTGATTAGTCCCATGTATGTGTCAGATGTTGGCAAAGATGTTTAGCAGTTGCCTTCCTCCTGTAGATATAGAGTTTGAGGTCCAGCAAACTAGACATCTTTTTAATGCTAATGGCTTACTGTACTAACACAATTGTACATGCTGCAGTAAAATCCCACTACTATATACAACAGCTACAATAGCTGCTGAACACAATATAAATACAACATTAATGGCTTATTGGTCTAAACAGGTAAAAAGCTATGGAAACATCTACTATGTGAACAAGACATAGCTAATTCTCAATCTTGAATAAAAAAAAAAAAACACTTTATGTTTTAAAACTTCTAGGTGATCAATCAGCATATGAGCCTCAATCACTTTAAAAATTCAGCAAATGAAATCAGAGAACTGCAAGTAATAACTACTGACACTTAACAATGAACTGAGTGTACTATAGTAGCTTGACAAGACACGATTTGTTATACAGTATATATACATGTGAACAAATAAACAGGGAATACTTTGCACACAATAAACAAATACAGAACAAATTTAACCTAACAATAAGTACAATTAAAATAAAAGTAACATTAATAATATACAGTAATAAGATAAAAAGAAATAAATCAAGGTATAGCACCTTCTCAGAGTTTTTAATGGCTGTACATTAGGGTCACGTTTCCCAGTGTCAGGATCCAAAGTAATCATAGCGCACCTAAAAAATAAAAAGTTTTATAATAAAATAATGTGTTCATGACAATACTACTACAGTGCCATATAGTAAAACAAGTAATCAAGATTATAATAATAAAATAGATCATTATCGCTACAGTTTTAAATACCATTATATCAAAGTACACCCTCATGCAAATTATTTGAAAAACTAATTGTGATTTAATTTTTATGGGTTAGAAGAATTGGAAGAACTTGCACCTACAAAACGTACCAGAAAGACGAGCAGTGTTGGATCCCTTGTGGTGGCCTGACCCAGCTTCAGAGAAGACTGCAGGCAGGAGTTGCATAGGCCATGACGGGCTGAATTTTGGGGGAGCGTCACTAAGTATGCAAAATATTTAGGACGACTCGAGGCTTCACACAGGAGATGTTTATGCTTATAATACAGTTTCTAAGGAGATGGCTGAGGTCTTGGGTGGCCTTTTACCTATAGATTTGCTGATTGAGCAAAGGAAGAGACCCTGGGCAGTGGGACTTCTATCTCCTGCCGATAAAAGGAGAATTTCTGCTGATACTGAAGAAGAGTTGTTAGGAATCTGGCAAATCAGGTGAGATGACGAGATGAAGGATGGTGGACACACCGCATTGTTGAAGATATTAGAAGCTGGTACCGAAGGACTCATGACAGCAGGGTTACTCTTTAATGCAGTAAGTTTAATGCATAACTTGACCAACAGTAAGCAGGGATTGTCTCGGTTAAAACTATCTTTTTGAACATTGGTTGTGTACTTTATGAGTTAATCAAAGTGTTCCTTAAATTAACGCAGAAAAAACAAACAATTAACTGCTTTAAATAAAATAACATGAATAAAAAAATACACAGATTGATGGCAGCTTTTTATTTATCTTTTTTTAGACATACTTCAAATATACATTATGATTCAAATAAGAGCCAGATTAACAAATCTAACAAGTCTTTAATCATTTTATTTTTGATGCTCTCACTATCGGGATTAAACGGATAATCAATGGTAATCGATTTTATCTAAATGAATGTGATTTTTGTTTCACAAAATACACAACAATTAAATATATTTATGACAAAATAAATAAGTAACTGTTACCTGGTACATGGTTTGAAGCCTCTCATTATGACAGTGTCACCTATCTTTATCCACTGCCATTTGTCTTCACTGAAAGGAGAAATTCCACTTCCTGAGACAACAATATTAGGCCTGAACTGCCTACAATTTGCAATGCCATTTGGTTTTAACTTTTCATTCAAATCATTCAAAGATTCTTGGCTAAAAAGCATGTAACTTGCAAGATCAGAATAAGCACCCTAAAAATCAAACATAAAGACATTGCCATAATTAATGCATCTAATTATCTCAAATCTTAGTTATTATATAAAATGACTTGCACTGAAAGCCCAGGAAACTTCAATTCAATGAGTGACCTATCATTTTTGATATTCATCACAAACCAATATACATTTTTAATTCATGAAATTAATCCATCTTCTGTGAATTTTTAAAATGGTATTTTTGTATAAAAAAAAATTTATTAAAAAATATTAATTTTATAATAAAAAGTTAAATTAAGCTAATAAAGTTCTAACCCACATATGGCAAAAGGCATATTTAAATGTATTGACAGACAGAGTTGTAACTTAGAAAGCATCCAATTGAGAAAAATTAATATTCAGAAAAAATACTTTAAGACAGAAATCTTTTAAAAATTCTTTTATCAATTTTGGCTTCATTATCTACTAGAATGCTGCAAATTCTGTATGTTAGGAAGAGTTTGTACCATAATACTTAAGTAACATACATGGAGAACATAAACTGTTATACAACAGTTAAATAGAGGCAAATTGGAGCATAAATTGGCAACATGGGAATTTCATATATAGTAAAACTTCCCAATATCAGATATGGCAAGGGAACAACAATCTGTTTGTTATTTAGAGGCGTGCACTATTCAGAAATAATATTTATGTTTGATTATTGTATAGAAAAAAACACTTTGAATAGATCAGTATTGTGCATTTATTTCATGTAAATAAAAATTTAAAAAAAAAAAAAAAAAATTAGTTGCTAATTAAAACGACTAAAATTCAAGTTTTTTAAAATTGTTTTTCTGAAAATAAAACACTGTCCTCTTAAGTTCACATTTGAATAAAAAAAAATAAAATACTATACTACTGTAGTTGACCAATAAAACCAGATAATAAAATTAACTACTAGTACAGAATTTCCTTCTACTCAGACACCAAATTCTCGACTACAGCACCAGCATCACCACAAACATTTTTACAGCGTCTGAAAAGTTCCCGAACTAAATTTCTGTGGTCAGTACAAGTAGCGCCATGTCTCAGCCAACCAAGGAACTATGTAGTATGTCTTGACGAGTGTGTGTACAAAATTTCATCATGTTTTGTCACTCCAGTCTCGAGTTATATTCGGTCATGTGACCTTGTGCAAGCTCACAACATGAAACAGAGAAGCAAGATAAAATTTTGTGTTTGACTTCAAAAATCTTTTGTTGAAACTTATTCTGTAGCAAGCTTTCAGTTATGAAGCCACATCTCATACTACAACATATATGTGGTGGAAGCGGTTTAAAGATGGTACAGAGTCGTTGGATGACGACGAAGAAGTGGGAGGCTGTTAATAGCTGTTCACGATGAAAACGTTGCGAAAGTGTGAGTGTTTCTGTTTAAACAACCTCATCTTTACCTTTCAGCCTATAGCAGAAGAGCTAAACATCGGTAAAGACATGGTACATATAATTCTAACAATGCTAAGGTGTGTCTTTCTCACGCTCAAGACTTTGTTGAAACTGCCAATAGCAGAAGAGCTAAACATCGGTAAAGACATGGTACATATAATTCTAACAATGCTAAGTGTGTCTTTCTCGCGCTCAAGACTTTGTTGAAACTGCCAATAGCAACCCGAATTTTTTGCAAACAATTGTAACTGCGGATGAAAGCTGGTACTTCATATATGATCCGCAAACGAAGTGTCAATCCACTGCTTGGTTGAGCTCTGCAGCACAAAGACCAACGAAAGCCAGGTAGCAAAAATCACGAGTGAAAACAATGTTGATTGCATTCTTCAACTCAAAGGGCCTGATTCAACATGAATTTGTCCTGACTAGTCAAACCGTGAATTCTAAATTCTATTTGGAAGTAATGAAATGCCTAATCCGATGCATTCGTTGAATCTGGTCTGAATACTAGGATCCGAGCAGTTGAACTCTCTTGCACGACAATGCCCAGGCATACATGGCAACAGTTTTAACATGTTATTATGCTGCAAATCAAATCACCGTCTTATCCCACCCACCCTATTCATCTGAGTTGGCTCCAGCAGACTATTTTCTGTTCCTGAAACTCAAGTAGAAGATGAAAGGCCACTTTTTGGATGACATTCCGACCATCCAAAGGGCTTGCACCGAGCATGTGAAGGTGATTCCAAAAAGTGATTTCTCCAGAGAGTTTGACAGGCTCTACCGGCACTGCAACAACTGTATAACATAGAGAAGGGTTATATGTAGAGGGCTGATGTGAATAATTCAATTATCTAAATCTGCATTTTTATTTAATTTATTTTGGGAATTTTTCAGACATACTATGTATATGAAACGCTATGTCTAATTCGGAATTTATCTAACTAACCCTCTGATATTTTAAACTCATCGTAACTGAATTCTGTAGCAATTTCTAAGGCTTTCTTATGTATAAAAGTTCTATAGACCAGAATCTTTTTGGCATGAACCCTGCAAAACCATTCATAAGTCAAATGGTCAACCATTAGGACTGGTATTTTAGGAAATGCACGCTTGCTTAACTGACTGTCATTTTCAGTCCATGACTTTATGATATCAAATTTTGATATCATGTTTTTTAAGATATCGCTTATCTGAGTTGTCCTGACATAAAATTTTGCGATATCACACACACTGAGTTTTTTCGTTCACATTTACAACTCCTATTTTTTCTTTTCATGTCAAACACTAACAATTCTGAGGTATTTTAAGTTGCAGTTATGATGGTAGTAAGGATTTTTATAAAATACACAAAACTGAACGCACAGTAAACACATGAATAAAAGATGTACTATAAGAAAAAATACAGTAATATACCATAACAAAAAAATTACAAGTGTTCAGTGTACAGTATACACTTGCACAGCAACTGATGAAGAATCATACTGGTAGATGAATTGACTGAAATCATAATAGCAACCTAAGTGGGAAGTGATGCAATTCACAACAGATAAACAAATTAGATGCACTGAGTATAAAATAAAACAAGGAAAATTACAATTTTTATTCCTGCTGTCAGTTTTTCAAAACTTGATTGAACAGTTTTTCTAGGTAAATTCATTGTCCGCATCTGTTATTTAGAAGGTCTGTTATTGAGAAGTATTTCATCCATTAAACCTCTATAAAATTTCCGGGGAATCTAAAAGTGTCCAGTATTAACAGAAGTCCGTTAAGGGAAGTTTCACTGTGTCAACCAATCAACAAATACATTCATGAACCAAACACAAACAGTAAAGGATGACTACTTTAGCTGAAAATTTAATCTTTTTCTCACATAACTGAGTTCCTCTTTTTCCAACATGAGGGAGCACTGTCAGCAATGTATACAACCAACAACAAGTAATGTAAATTTTCAGACATAATAGGTACATTTATTTCAAATTTGCAGCCAAGTAATTAGGTTGTATTTTATTATGAGTGGAAATTATTTGATTTATTTGTTCGAAAATTACAGAACAAAGGATTTGCATTAAAAATGTAATAAAGTGCAATGAAATAGTAATGTTGGAGAAAGTTTTTAGCAAGAATGCTATTTTGACACCAAGGTTAGTGTTTATGATGGTACAAATGGTTTTAAGAAGACCGTGAAGATAATGAAGGTGACAAAAGAGTTGGATGTTTCAACACACCAACAACCAATGAAAACATTCTTTGAACCACTATGAGAGAAATTGTGAAGAGGTGGGAATCACCTCCGGAAATATCTCTTCAAACAAGTAAATTTACTTGTTTGAGAAAGGCAAATCAAACATGTAAGCCAACCAACCACAAATGTACACTCAAATTCAATCAACCTGTTTACATAAATCCACATAAATAACAATCTATTGTTAAAAACTGAAATGCATAGTGTAATTCAACAAAATTAATATAGCCCTTCCTGTAGAGAAATGATTCACTATATATACACTGCCTCAAAATTTATGCAAAAAAAAACCTTCAATCCCTAATATTTTTTTTTTTTTTTTTAGATAAAATACAAAAATTGACTGAGATATCTCAGATATCTGAGTTATCATAAAATTCAAAATTTATTTATATGTTAATAGGAAGAATAAAGATGCTATTGTAATAGCAAAAACACTTTCATGAGGTTGGTGTCTTATTTTATCTACACTGTTAAGTTGATAAATAAATAAATATAAAGTGTCTCATGAAGAAACGGAAAGAATTTCGGGGCATATTCTGCAAGTAAACATAAAGAAAAAAGTTCATATAAACATGAATTATGTCAACAGGAAATGCTTCATTTTTGAGTAATAGCTTGTAAAAATTTCATCCTGATTTCTGATCCAAAGGAATAATGAAGGCATACTGAAATTCTTATAATTATATTAAGGATAAATTTCATGGTTTCTGTCCTGAATAAATAAGTCCCAGAACTATAACTAGTAATTTTTGGGAAAATTCATTTATTCACAAAAAACTGATGTCGCAAAACAATTTTTTAATAGTATTCAACTCTTAATAGTCTGAAGAAAAAAGAATTGTATTTGGATACAGCAAAATTTAGAAAAGCATAGGGTGAATTACAGGTTTATAATATTTTAGCCAAAACGCAGCAAAAAATGTAGAAATGTTGAGCCATTTGATCTAAAGGATTACCACAAATACATAGAAAAAATGATGTCAGTCAGTTAATGGTTTACACTTTTATAATAAGATATGAAAAACCATTTGGACTTCAAATTAAGACAAAGAAAGCCTATTACTTTAATATGACCAAGGGAAGTTAAAGTGGAAATATAAAAAAATATAAGATATGAAAAAAAATTCTTTTCATATAAAGATATGAAAAAAGTTTGGGCTTCAAATTAAGACAAAGAAAGCCTACTACTTTAATATGATCAAAGGAAGTAAAAGTGGAAATATATAAAAGTAGTATCTTAAACTTACCAATTCTTTATCAGTGAAATTTTTATAAACTTCAGCATACTTTTCATATGGTCCCATTTTTATTTTTCGAAGACAACCTTCTGAAATAGGGCAACATCCTAGCCTGAGACCAGATTCTTCATCTAAAATAACTTTTGATAACCAAACTGCCACGTCATTTCCACAATCAATGGTTTCTACAACTTCATTACTATGCACACTGTAACCATTTAATTTCATGACTTTAAATTTTAAATCAATCAAAAATCTCACATCATACAATTAAAACAGAACATACCAGCACATCTATGTAACTATAGACTACAACCATTTTTTTCAATGAATATAAATAGGCCCCCCAACACTATCATGCATTATTTCACATCTAAGTGGTAGGATGGCTAATGCATACATGTATAACACAGTCACTGAAATTTTGAATATAAAAACTCTTAATTTTTCTACTTAGTTCAACACAATAATCAAACAAATACATTGAATATTACCAGATATTTTTTTTCAGATTTTTATATTAAAATCCAAACACCTTTTTCGATGATGGTGAGTTTGTGGTATGTGCTACATCTTCACTAAATTATATACTGTCACTAATACAACTTACAATCAGATAAGAACACTATATATTCAACATTTTATCAAAGTTAAATTCAACATATTAAGTTAATGTAAATAATTGACAGTAATGATCTAAAAATTATTTTACATTTTTCAAATGACACTGACTAAAGTTGTTATTAGTCACCAATAGGTGCCAACAGCAAATCGAGCAAAGCTACATCCAGTGTTGTTAACTTCAGTAATCAACAATTCATTAAATGCAGATTTATCCTTATGTTACAATTCTATTCCCTTAAATGCTGCAGAACTATCACCTAGTAAGAGCTGTGTTGTCTATGTTAGGAACTCAAACATATTTTTGTCAGTTTTCCACCTCATGACATTGGTGGAACCATATGTCATGTCTAATGTTTATTTTAAACAATCTTTTTTTTAATTCCTGTGATAAAATTCAATGATAATTGCTGTCTCTTACTGACAAACTTATGAAATTGTGACTGATTCAAAACAAAAGACACAGCATGCATATTCAGAATGTAGAGTTGCTTAACAACAATGCTTGCTTGTGCACTGCTGCTCAATTCTAATAACTCATCTCATGATTTGGGTGAAAATAAATAGATTGTATTCCACACCTGCCCAGATTTAGGATCAAATTGTCATTTATTTCTGTAACTAAAGAGATCCCTTTTCAGGTAGCATTTCAACAATGATGACTATGTGAAATGTAGAATAAGTTACTGCATAGGTGAGTTCATACTATGATGTTGGAATATAAAACTTTCTACCCCATTATGAGAAATGTCTCCGTAAAGGGGAAAGGAATGTAGAGAGAATTTTTTTTTAGTATAAATAACAAAGTAAAAATAAATTTCTTTTGGTATTTACTTACTGAATACTGTACTTTCTGTAATTTAGAAATATAACAAACTCCCAACTTATGATCAATATCTTCATTGGACAAATTATAATGACCCCCAAAACTTACTAAAAGTAAGTGTTTGATGTGTTATATGAAGAATCTAGGCGTTTACTTGCTGTATGAGTCCATGAAATAGTACAACAGGCTTTTAAAATTTGATTTAATCCAAAATTGTCTCTTCCTTCCTACTGAATACTCTAGTATCTAATGTTAATATATTTCATTTTCAGAATATTTTACACCCAACATTATATATTTTATATGAATGCTCTAAAGCAGAAATTTCAGATTTTCAAGACAATTATCATTTGTTTTCTTATGCTTGTTAACAGCTCAGTGAACAGTTTTTTGAGTATTAATAACAGTATTTTAGTCAAATATTTGACCAAAGTTTTTGTTTAGTGTGTTCTTTTATGTAGAATGAAGTTATTTAAAATTTTTACATTAACTGATATTCATCAAAATCATCAACTTTTACAGAATAAATTATAGACATAATTAGAATAATCAATTTACCATCACAAGCACATAATATTTTAGCAATATGATAAAAAGAATTTTACAATATTTAAAAAAAATTCCAACAGGATGATTACTTTAAAAGAAAAAAAAGAAAACAAAGAAAATCGGGTATAAAAGTATATGAAATATTTGAAAAATGTAAATTATCTCATTCAAATATAATTAATATTATGAAAACAGATATTTGAAATAAATAAAAACCCAAAACTATGCTATTGAAGAAAATAAGAACTTATGAAAGTCTTTTATGTTAGTAAACACAAATTTTAAATAAATGGATTAACCATCAAATGATAAGCTTGTGTGTCTTTCAAGAAAGACACACAAAAGATAGAATCTTCTGATAATTTTCTATTTTTATTGATTACGTTTATTGAAAATATAACTTAAATAATAGTAGTAAAAAAATTGGGAAGTGATTAGTCTCTTAAATGCTGCTTTGAGCAATTAAGAGATCAGTTAATTTATACCATACTAAAATGTTATAGTAATCTATAGATCTAAATGATTCAGATGCTTAAGACTATCTTAATATATTATCAACTGAAGAAAATAGAGGAAGGAAAATATTCAGGTCACTTGATAATCGAATAACAAAACAAGTTTCTACTGGAAATATATGCCTTTGGAAACATATACAAAGAATAAAAAAGTATACTTGGTTTTCAAGTTGTGCAAGACCAAGTGTATACAGGACAAAACAAACTGATTGTACAATTGAAATGATGAACTTTAATTTTATCTAAAAATACGCTGAAGAAGTAAAATCTTCCTGTGTTTGAGTCTATAACAATATCATTATAAGATGCTGAAGAGCCAACTACCGACATACAATTATTTTCCAGGAACCAGTAAGCTCTAAAGGACGAACTGTAATAAAATAAAATAATCAAAACCTAGGTTAATAAAATACTCACATGCACTGTGTTCTTTCATTACTTTGATCAGGTACCCTAAATGTTATTTCTTCCTTGGCATCTGGTGAATTTAATGTGACAGTATCTTTATCATTAGATTTAACAGCTATTAACAGCAAACTAGTTTTCTGTCTAGCCGTAAGGAAGTTCTGCGATTTCTCATTATATATAATAAAGAACCTGAAAAAACAAAATGTATACAAAACACATAAAAAATATTAAAAATCAAACTGTTTTTTGAAATGAAATGATTTTAACAACAGGATTAAATAAGACGTCTACAGGTAAATGTGAATTACAGTTTAAAAGACAAATATTGATCAGTTAGGTTATGGGTAAATATAATTAGCAAATACAATTAACAACACATATTATGTGTTTTAGATTAAATTATGTAAACATTATTGGTACAAGAGTTGTGGTCCACTCATGTTTTCAATAAACCAAACTAGTTTTAAAAAAATGGTAGTTTATAATAAATAACTTTTAAAATACAAATATCACTGACTTTGTTTAGATCACTATTAAAGGCAATATAAACAATGATAAAATGATTAGTTTATAACAAGAAAATGCACAAAACAGAGGTGCAGAATATTGTTATTTATTGTATGTGGCAAAGTAGTAGATGGCCAAAGACATCAAATCACGACTAGCACTAATTAGCAAATGTTTCATCTAAATAAGATATCTGTTGACTTCAAATATATACCAAGAAATTCAAATATTAAACATTTGTTTTTCATCATTTTTTTATGTAAGAACTTATTTATTTTAATATCATTTTAGTGCAACACTCTATTTATATAAACATTTGTTATGATCAGATAACTTGATCAGAACAGAGTTAAAAAAATAATAATAAATAAAAACAAATCATATAAAAGCCTCTGTACTAATATATAAACATGAAAAGAAATAGGTTATAAATGAAGTAAATTTGTAAGGATATGGAAATAATTTAAGCACATATTTTTTACGTATGTTTTGTGAGGATGCAGAAAGTTCACATTTTATTTTTTAAAATTTTATTTTAAATAAACTGATGGTAGCTAAGAACTGTTAAATGATTAATAATTATTAAATATAACAAAGGAAACATATTCAGATCCTTAATTGTACACTAAAGTGCATTATGTTGAAAAAAGTGCTTTAGTCTGGTTTGAAAAATCTGGACGCTGTATTTTTTTGTTGGAATAAATGGCTACATTTTAAAATTAAATGATTTAATTTTTACATTTTCAGGCTATATGAAAAATTTTTCTTATAAAGAAAAGATCACATTATGCTAGCCAGTGAAATTACCTGTCTCGCAGAGTGAATCTTCCTTTTTCTTCATCAGAAAGAATCTCTTTTAATCCAAGTTCAGTGCATTCTGCTGTTTTCAATTCTATTGCTTTGCCAGACTTCAATGGATATACAAATAGTTGTTCCACTTTACCAATGGGCTTCCATTCTGTAGGGATTCTATTTCTTTTTTTTTGTTGTAACCAATATGAAATTGCAACCACAGTTGTTGCTATAGCTATGCTAATACCAGTTGCTATAGCTGCATTATGTGGTACCTCTATCAAACCCATAACAGAATCTAAAAACATAAGATACATAAAAAATAAATAACAACTAAGAACAACAAAACTCTAATAAGCTTTTAAAATAAGAAACAAAACAAAATTTTATAAATGGAACAACTTTAAAAATCTTAAAAACCAAAATTGAGTTATATTTGTATGAAGATTACTCTGTTTTTAATACTTTGAAAAAGTAATTTTTTTTGCAAATAACATTTTAGAAATACCCTTGGATCAAAACATGTTTCAGATAACAGTTGTAGAGCTTTCAGTTTTTGGTCATTTGCTTTGTTGTACTAATGTATTAAATATTTTTACAGCGTCTGATTGAATTTGGCCATTGTTCATTTATTTTGAATAGTTATTGTCTACACCATGGAATTAAAATGCTAAATATAGAATAAATATGTAAAAATGTTTTGTATGAAAACTGTTTCAAATTTTATTGGCTTCATTTCTTGTCACCTGAAATCTTTTACTAAAATACATCCTTAACAAGCTAATTTCCAAAAGCCTTTACTTAAGATAAGGGAAGCAAATCCCTGTTTGATATTTAAAAAAAGTTTCAATAAAGCTGTTTAAAATTCTTTTCAATCAATTTTTAATGTTAAACATTCATCCTCTACTAAGAGGATGAAAAGGGAGTTTTGGAAAAATGAGTATAGAACACCATATCTCATTTGAAATGAAAAACACAATTTTTAAGTAAATGTGTCCTTAAATTTTATTTTTGTACATTGAAACAATTTAGTAAAATTTATCATGTGTAAAATTAAAAAATAGTACACCATTAGGGTAAGTAGTTTGATTTGTAATGCTATTATTTTATTCGTTTATTATACATATATTTTTGTTAATGAATTTGTAGTTTAACATCCTAGCAGTATATAATGATTACTATCAATAATAAATAAAATAAGAAAACCACTTGCTGCTTATTTCTAAAAAAAATTCTTTCACATTAGTGCTTTTGCGGTGTTGTGCACTGCTTCATCAGATGTATTAAAAACTTTCTAAAAATATGTGAAATTTTAAAAAAGGATGTAACTCCTTAATCACATTGTTAAATGGCAATTTAAAGGAAAATATTTATTGATAATAACACATACTGCAATCTGTTGGATGAATTTATAATTACATGACTTCTACTATTTTTTTTTTTTTTTTTGTTTAACCTCCGCGGGACCACGGTTAGATAATGTTTCAGAGGATGAGATAAATGATTTGTAGCATAGGTGAAAATGCCATGCCTGACTGGGATTCAAACCCAGGACTTCTAGATGAATTCTACTATTTGCTGAATCCATTAATCACATTCACTTGCTCATTTATAATATTAATATTACTGTTTTTATTATATGAATTTTTTCAAGAAACCATGTTTTTAATTTATAATTACTTATTTCTAGAACTTTTACGTCCTGTAAATTCAAAAATGTATTTTTGCTGTATTTTATGTTATCTGCATAGTTTGATCTTAGTATATTTAAATGCTTGTAAATGTTCCTTGAATCTTTTTTTAAATGTTTTATTTGTCATATGTATACAAAATTTATTTATTACACTCCTTATTATCACAATTAATTCTATATAAATCTGGTTTTCATAAACCTTTTTATCAGATTCTTTAATATTATTTTTTTTTGTGTATAACTTTCTTTCTTTTTCCTGTTTAGCCTTTGATAATTACCGTTCAGATAATACTTCAAAGGATGATATTTATGAGTGTAAATAAAGTGTAGTCTTGTACAGTCTCAGTTACCATTCCTGAGATATGTGGTTAATTGAAACCCAACCACCAAAATTACCGGTATCCACAATCTAGTATTCAAATCCGTGTAAAAATAACTGACTTACTAGGACTTAAACACTGGAACTCTCAATTTCCTAACCAGCTGATTTGGGAAGACTTACAAAGTGAATAGTTTACATAATTATCCATTTGTCATGCTGTCCAATGAAAAAATATAAAAATATTGCATATAGAATGTACAATATATGTAAAAAAAATTATAAATAGTCAACATTCTTGAAAACAGTAAAACTAAAGAATATTTGTAAATATTAACTAAAATTTTCTTTAACTAAAAAAGAAAATTAAAGAATATTTCTTCAAAACCTGCAGATGCAAGTGCATAACAGTAGTATTAAAAAATGCATACATGATAATAGTCATACAAAGTTGCAGTTATCTGTGTGAGCTTGATTAGTATCGACTTTGGTACATCGCATTTAAACTATATAAAGCAGCTCAAAATTGATACGATAATACATTTCCAATTTAGTAGTAAAATTTTACTTAAGTGAAAATATGTTTAGCCTGATTTGTGAAGTAATTGTCTTTTCTTTTTCCTGTTTAGCCTCCGGTAACTACCGTTTAGATAATACTTCAGAGGATGATATGTATGAGTGTGAATGAAGTGTAGTCTTGTACATTCTCAGTTTGACCATACCTGAGATGTGTGGTTAATTGAAACCCAACCACCAAAGAACACCGGTATTCACGATCTAGTATTCAAGTCCGTGTAAAAATAGCTGGCTTTACTAGGACTTAAACGCTGGAACTCTCGACTTCCAAATCAGCTGATTTGGGAAGACGCGTTCACCACTAGACCAACCCGATGGGTTGAAGAAATTGTCTGGATTGTCATTTCTTGTTACTCTGCAATTCACTGTACATACTTCACAGAAGAATTAAAAAAAATTGATTTGTTTATTTCGAATGTGTAAATGGTGCTTGTGTATGAATTTCTGGTTACTAGAAGTAGTGACAATTAATTTGATTCAAGGTATACTAAACCCTTAAATTTGATATTTGTAGGTAATACAAATTTTGTATTTTGCCACATATTTTAGTAATGCTTCATTTGGTCAGTTATATATGAGTAACGCTCCTAACTTCAATTCATCTTCTGATTTTATACAATTTAACAGGCTACTTAATATAGCCTGTTAAGTGGTAATTTAAATAAATATTTTGTCTTTGCCACTTAAGTTTTTTCTTTTTATAGTAATTAATGCTAGTGCTGGCTTCTGGATCTGCTACTTTGGGATTCACTATTGAGCAAGGGCATTTTATTAAAACATCTGCATGTATGATGTTTTAGTAAGAAAAAATAAGTAATAATAAATAAATATATACAGAATCAGCTGCTTTGTCTTTGACTTAAAATCAATAAAATGAGTACATGTAACAAATCTATTTACTTATGTATGATATTTTGTGCTTAGAGTTAATTAATTTTTTCGTTATCTATCTGTTATCTTATTAATAAACTCATTTGGGAAGTGTGGATAATTTGATGATAGGATTTTTTTCACAAAGATCAAGTACATTATTACTATTTTTTTGATTGTGGAGAGGAATGTAAGCTAATAAAAAATTCTATTGTGAGATAACTTCATGCTAAAACGAATGGTTTAAATAAACTGACTACTAATATTAATGAAATGACTATTATTGAAATAACACAAAACAAAATAAATACCGTATGTATTTAAAAGTTCTCTGATGCTAAATCTGGGTTTATTAACGAATAATATAATAAAGGTTTTACTACGTATTAACAGTCAAATATACATATTTTTCCTTTACAGGGAATGTTAACATCTATAGAAATAAGTACTTGGACACATATTTTTTGTGAATACTTGAACTAATTTAGATCTAGTTTAAGCATTAACTTAATATTCAAAAAATTAATACTCCAATAACTTTCGCCTTACTTGAATCGCGCTCACAGTTTGAAAACTACTGCAGTAAATTGTTTTACACTCATCAATTTTCAAAGAGTATGTTTACTAAACTCAATAAGCTACATAAACACATTCAGCACAAAATACAACGATAATATTTTCTTCTGTACTGATAACCTACTGAACCGCACGTCACTATTCTGTAACTATTTCGTATCAGAAAGTTCACTGCAGTAGTTAAACATTTACTTTTGTTAGCTTAACGATGTTTAAAACAATCGATTCTTCTGAGGAGTACTGAATATTCGATATTACACTTTTCGGTTTACTTGTGCATTTCGGTTATGGCTGATAATTTAGGTTATGAATCTCTTTTTTGGTTGTGTAAAGTTACAATGGGATTTGATCCTCAAAGAGAACTGATCTCAGATGCGATTAGCGACAGTAAAAACACTGAAAAAGGTAAGAATTAGTTGTTTCAACTAAAAACATTAATAATTTTTTTTTATAAATTGGTATCGGGTTACCTGCGAACGTATTTGTGCATTCATCTTAAACAATTTGATTTTTTAAATGTGTCAGTTATTGTTTTATTTAATTATATTATCAATTGAATGACAAATTTTTAAACATTTGACGGTTTAACATTATTCGTTTTCAGGTTTGTTATAAAAATTATTTTTAATTGAATGAGCCCATTTTTTGTGCTCATTCAAAGTAATGTGTTAATTTTTTTATTGTAAAATCTAGCAGAATTACCCAAACATTTTTAATTCAAGTGTATTATCCGACACAAAGTAGCAACATCGTTGTACTGTTAAATTCTCTAAATAAGTTATTGAGCTGAACATATACGTAATTTAGTATTTCATAATGAGTACTAAGTATAGCCAATAATTTTAATTAATGAAATTGATAGGATTATATTAAATATGCTCAATTATCTAGAATCGGGAACCGTATATTTTTATTCCTCTGTGGTTTGTTGACCTTTCATTCTTAATGTCTTACTTGTAAATAAAATGTGGAGGTATCTGGAAAGTTAAGGGTTCTTATATTTTTGATACCTTTGTATTATAATCTATGTCTAATTAATTATCAATCTTAGTAACTCTTTGTCCACCAAGGTGAATACATTGAGGAAAGTTCATGGTAGCTTTACACTTTGTTTATGAAGGGTAATTATTTTTAATTAGGAACTCGCCTCCGATTTTGATGAAATAATTTGGAATATATCTTGAACCTAAGTTATTCATTACAATTGAAATGTTTCGTCTGAAACGTCTTTTATCTTAGTTACGCCCCTCATAAGTTGCACAGTACCGTTTCCTAGAATTTCGTAATTCAACATTGTAGATGTGTAATATACATTGTTTTTGGACTAAATAATTTAACCACCGGGTTGATCTAGTGGTGAACTCGTTGCAAATCAGCTGATTTCGAAGTCGAGAATTCTACGGTTCAAATCCTTGTAAAGGCAACTTTTATTCGGATTTGAATACTAGATCGTGGATACCGGTTTTCTTTGGTGGTTGGGTTTCAATTAACCACACATCTCAGGAAGGATCTACACTTTGCATTCATAAATATCTTCATTCATCCTCTGAAGTATTACCTTACGGTGGTTCCGTAGGCTAAACAGAAAAAGAAAGTTTATGTTAATATTCCGGCATCCGTGGCGCCAGAGGTAGCGTCTCTGCCTTTCATCCGGAGGTCTCGGGTTCGAATCCCAGTCAGGAATGGCATTTTCACACGCTAAAAAATTGCCGTTTCATGTTATCCTCTAAAGCATTACCTAACTGTGGTTCCGGAGGCTGAAAAATAGTGAAATTCAGTACACGGAATCGTTAGTTACCTAACCTACCGTAACCTTAAACGTAAATGAATCTAAATTTAGTTAAATTTTACTTAAACCAAATTATATATTCTGTAAATTATGTTATTGTATTTAACCTAACTTGCACGTAAGCTTTTCGTTTCTTAACCTCTCTTGAGGTTAAGAAAGCGTGGTGACGTTTAGGGCCAAGGAGGCAGCCCTACTGTGGTGAGGGTGTAGGTCCACCTGACATGTAAGAGGAAGGTGGGTCGGCGCTACTCGATGAAGCACTGGGGACCCTCGAGGTAACGAGATAGGTCGCGAGGGGTAATGGGGACATGTAGAGGACATGTTGCCCATTATAGGATAGGATGATGAGGGTAGCCCTGCCGGGGAGGGGGTCATGGGCACGCCAGAAGAGGGATGTCTGTGGTCTCTGTCGATACCGTGAGGACCATAGCTTGGCCCGTAGAAGGGCCAAGCTAGGGGGTGGTAGTCTGCTGCCACGGCATGTTTATGGGAACTGTGTTTGCTTAACGGCGGGGATCGGTTACCATAGGGGTGATTAACCTCTGAGGTTAAGCACATGGCTTCTAGGTTGGTTGGCGCGCTTTTTGGTGACGTAATCCAGGGGATCCGGTATTGTGTGCCAATTTAGCAGAATAACACAATGTGATTCGAGGTTTGTTGTTCAGTATTGTTGCGCTAATCCCTGGCGTAATTGGCACCAGTGGTTCAGTCGAGATCAGGTCTGGGTGTTACCTGGCAGTAGGTTTCGATACCGTTATCTCTGGTGTTTGGTATCGGAAATCAAGCCCCTACACGGCATGGTGCAGGGCAACACCAAAATCAAGCGGAAGATAAAAGAAAGTATCGCACCTCTCCTCAAAGCGGCTGATGACGTCCTCCCGTTCAAGGGATCAGAACGTACCGTCAGACTAAAAGAAACAGCGGTAGCTGCCATCCAGACACGAGGGAAACGATGAGCTAAATTCCCGTATTTCAAAGGAGGTGACATATGACGAGGTTGTGGGCCTTGTCTGTAGGATTTGGCTTCGAAAAGTCTGAGCTCGTGAAGAAATCCGTTTGCAATTACCATGAGGCGGACAGAGTTGTTGTCATTGACCTGACGATCAACAAGAAGGATACCTACGTGCAGAAGGTCTTCACCAGGATCCCGGGCCTCGGCCATTCGTTGAGGGAAGTCTGTGAAGCCTGCTCAGGTTCTTGTGGACAGACCTGCCGCCGAGTTCTTCGCTGACCAAACAATGGAGGTCAAACTGCATCAAACCTTTGTGGTCGTTTAGACTCCAAGAGGGGGCGAGGAACTGGCCGTCAGGGAGCTGCAGAAGCAGCTCTGCAAAATCACGGAGACGTCGATTACCGCTAGGCTGGGTGTCGAAGTCCATTCCGGCAAAATCAGAGATTTACAGGGGAGTGGGTAAGGCGGATGCGGAAGCATTGCTTACCCGCAGTTTACAGGACAGATGGGATCAGTCGACGGAAGGCAGATGGATCTACAGACTGATCCTGGACCTCCAGAGATGTCTGTGCTGGAAAAACTCCGCAGGATCCCGATTAGTTCAAGGCATGGGGCCAGTAATAGAGGTGTGAGGATGGATACAGAGACACATGAGTGCTGTGTTAATACTATAAGATTGGTCCGGCATCCCGTATTGAAGACGTAGAGAGGTTTGAGTGGGTAGGCTCGCAAGGAAGAGTCCCACACTACTATGGTGCCTATAAAGGTTTTCCCCTTCTCCGATAGAAAAAAAACTTAATTTAGTTTTAAGTGAATATAATCTCATTCTGAACAAACTATTTATTAACAAACTTTACCAAATTATTTAATCCGAAAATAATGTATTTTACACTTGTACAGGGTTGAAATTTGAAATAACTTATGAGTGACGTAATTCGGGTGAAATGCGTTTCCGACTAAAAACTTCAATTGTAACGAAATAGAAATCAAATTGAGAATGGTTGATTTTATTTTTGACGTTTTTAGTAAATTAACGGGCTAATATGTCCGAGAGGCATTGTTCAAAAGAACAATCTGATTTTCAGTAGGCAGGCTAGATTGTTGTACTTTTTATAATGAAGAACATTATTTGGTAACTATTTGCAGAAATGACACACATTCAAAAGAAATGACACACATCTTGACATATATTGTTATGGTCGAGTTAATCATCAATAAACAAATAAAAAATGTTACTCTACCGTATTTTTTACCATCTTTTTGTTGTAATGATAATGATGATGAAGTTTTTTCTTTTCTTGACTTATAAAGATTTTAAAATCAAAAAATTACATATCCCCATAGTTGTTAGATTACTTTGAAAAAGGTTACGTTAGGTAACCAACGATTCCGTGTTCTACAATCTCAACGTAACTTAACGCTCGCTAATCTCGTCTAATTGTTAAAAACATTATCCTCGTCACCACGGAGTATATAATTTTTTAATTTTAAAACATTTATAAGTCAAAAACTACAATAAAGGGACACTTTTTTGCGTGTTTACAGTAAGCGTGGTGAACACAACATACGTTAAGATTATTACTTGAATGCACATTATCTTTCTAAATAATTACCGATCGTTTCTTTATCTTTATTTGGCTGGTTTTATAATTTTCTATTAACAGAATACTGACTTTTTTTAGTTTACTAATAAGTACTGTAATCTGTTTAGTTTATCCATGAAAGTAATTTTTAGAAATCAGTGTTTATATTGAATAAAATTAAAATTACAGATTTGGAATAGCTGAGCCAAAATAATTAAATCTTAGTTTTTTCTGAAGAAATTATTTTTTTCATTGACAATAATACACTAATTTTAAGTCTTTATTTCTTACAGTAACGAATTCTGCACTTAAACGATTGTTTACATTGTCCTGTAAATAATTCTCAGCATCTTTTTGAGATAAAGTGCATTTTAATAAATGCATTTAAAAATTAATAATTAACAGTCACACACAAATGTACATCACACTAATAAACAAACAGTATGTGGTGTACATACTGACTAATTGTAATAAAACAGATTAGCCAAATTATTGTATGAAGTATTTTTTTAATTTATTCATAATATTATGATGTTTAAGTAGATTTGAAGGTATCATAATATTTATGCTTTATTGTATCTAAATGGTTACAAAAGATGAAGTTTTCCAGTAAAGTATATCATTTGAATTATTTATGTGACATAGCATTGGTATTTGGAACTCTTTTAAATTTTACTGTTTGATTTAAAGTGCATTGTGAGTTAAATTCAATTCAATTCAATAGATGTGTATAACAAGCTATTCACACACTTTTACAACATTTGTCAAAGTATATGAATTGGTTAAAAGTAATTGTAGTTAATTCTATTCTTTTCTTAAATTAAGAACAACAGTTAATTTCTATTAAATAGCTAAAATTGATTATAGAAAAAAAAGTTATTATACTTAACAGTCAAATATTTACAAGTAATTAATTTTTTTTGTGTTTTGTTAGTAATTTATTTGTATGGTAGTTTATTTGCTGCATACTGATTAAAATTATTCCTTGTCATAACAATTTTTTGGATTTGATTAATCATGAAAAGCACTGCTACACATGTCTGGTTTAGTTTGTGTTGCATAATCCTGTCTGGTATGTTGTGTCAAATGTTAAATAAGATTGTAGTAGTATGTGATTACAGTAAACTGTTAACTAAATTTATATATTTTAATGTATTTGAAAATTGTTGCTCAATAATATAATTTTATTTTTTCATCAGTTGTAACAGTAATAATAATAATCAGAGTGAAAAGAATATCATCCAGCACATGTTTCAATTGTAATTTTACAGTTACATATAAAAAATACAGACCTTTAATAATTTCTGTCACTGATTTTAGTATCAATTATGATGTCTATACAGTTGTAAGCTGTGTTTTAAATAAAATGAAAATACACTCCTAGTATGTTTTATGTTGTTAAGTATGCCGTTTGTATAAATTGTTAAAAATAGTATGTGACCTTGATACTGTAAAGGAGATTATAAGTAAACCATTTTTTGCTTATGTAATATCTTTGCTTATTCATTGTTTAGATAATACTCATTCTTTCATCACTTTTTATATGATAACGTAATAAGTTTTGACTTCTAATAATTAATATTTAAAATGAATTGTCATCATTTGGGTTATTGTTAAAAACCATTAAATTACCTAGTTAAATTAAGGCTTTTGGTTGAAAAAAGTAAGAGTGAACTGAGTTTTTGCTTAAATGTCTTTTATATCTTTTTTAATCATTTACCTTTGTGGTGGAATTTACCTTTGTGTCTTCTATTAGATCTAGATTTGATTTTTAACTTTGTAATGTTTTGTACCATAACTCTACACACAAACATCGAATCATGAAAGCAGTAATATTAATCTGTTTTATCATAAAAAAATCTATTCTTTGTTTTATTTTAATTGACAGTTGAATTTAAGCTTATAATTAATTAATAATTGCTTACCTGAACTCTTTTTCTTTTTTTTTTAATGAAAAACTACATTTTTATTTTCAAACTAAAAGAATAAAACTTTTCAAATAAATTAGTCTTGTTTTAAAATAAAAATATAAATTGAATTAAATCTAAAAACTATTTTTTTTGTGTATTTATTTTTTATGAAAATTTTAATTTTTTATTTACTAAAATACATTTTAGTTTTGTTTAAAGCACTCAGAATAAAGC
The DNA here is from genome assembly GCF_047948215.1 of Lycorma delicatula. Taxonomy (NCBI): domain Eukaryota; kingdom Metazoa; phylum Arthropoda; class Insecta; order Hemiptera; family Fulgoridae; genus Lycorma; species Lycorma delicatula. Next base: position 110,490,335 of record NC_134456.1, on the reverse strand, counting down.
CATATTTTACAATCATCACATGTGGCACATTGACAGTTCCTGCAGAACAGTTTTGTTGATTGGTCTTTTGTCTTTGACAAAAGGTGTATCTGGATTCCTTTTTGTATTGAGAATATTCAAAAGAACCTTTGGCTTGATCTTAAGTTCCCTAGTATTTCATGTGAGGTTATTGTATTAATCCTGACACACAAGTGTGGTTTCAGTAAGTTATAGAGCTGATGAATATATCTGTTCTGGTGGTTTTTTTTTACATGATGTACAAACACCTGATAACACCTAAACATGTTATGCTATTTAAACATGTTTAAATGGAAGAAAACAACTAAGAGTGTTTAGTGGTAAGGACAAGTGAAGGAAGAATAGAAAAAATAAAAATGTATAGACATTAAGGACTATGGTGACAAGAGGAGTGGAAGAGGGCATTGGAAATAAAAGAAAAGCTAGCAAAGGTAAAGAAAGCTGTAATAAGAAAGGGGAATTACTGTGTAGTAAAAGTCTGGAAGAGAGAAGAGATTTGGCAAATGCTATCTATGCAGTGTCTTGTTATATGGGAATGTGAAACATGGACGATGGGGAATTGGAAAAAGGAATAGATTAAGACTTTGAGATGTGGATTTGGAGAAAGATGGAAAAAATAAGATGGATGGATAAAGTGAAGAATGAGGTAATAATGAACAGTATTAAAGAAGAAAGAGCACTTCTGTGGGAAGTACACAAAAGGAAACTGGTTAGGACATGTGGTTGGAGGAAGTGGAATATTGACAATTGCATTGAAAGGATCAGTAGAAGGAGAAGAAAGCAAGGAAGAAGGATGAAGTTAGTAGAAAAAATGAAGATTGTAAAGTAAAATGGTATGAAGGAAAAGACTTTGCACAGAAATGGATGGAGATAGTGGTGGCATAAGGCACCTGTTGCTGGACAGAAAACACCACCTGTAGGAAACTTTTCTGGCACCTGCCACCACGAATCTGATTCAGGAGTTTTGTTATCAAAATATTTAATTCTGAGAAAATTGATGAATAAAGTCTAAGGAAAACAAAAAAGAAATAATCAACTTTTGTTATTAAAAACAAGCATTAACAGAAAAATGCTATGAATTTGTAAAAATAGAAACAGCTGTTTTTAGTTCAATAAATTTTGACCTTTGAAAAATTAAACTACTTTTAATTTATTTAAAAAAAAATCTGATGTGACACCACCTTTCCTTGTACGCCAATTAAATTACGTATAAACATTTTTTGCTGCACCTCATTTAAACTTATACTGGTTAAACTTTAATTAAACAGTATACAGGAATTCACTAAATGGGTTAGTTTAATTATTAGTTCATGTATTCATTTTGTTTCATGTCGCTCAAGTAGATATGTGATGTAAGTGAGAATCGCTCCAGTAGATATGCAAGTGAGAAACGTGTCGGATCCGTAACCATGCACACATCTGTTTGAATCCGACTTCATGTACGTATATTTATAAAAAAAAATTGTTAAATTTAAATATATTGATTAATTATTAATCTTTGATTATACATTTTTTTGAATTAAAATGAAAAGTACATAAAATTTTATTTCACTAATAACTTCTGATTTTTTTTCATATTGTTATTATTTATTGTTAAATTTTTTTTACAATTGGAGTTTAATAATTATTAATAAATCAATATATTTAAATTAAAAAATATATTTATATGAAGTCGATTCGAACCGATGTTCCTTGTCCCTGTAGATTCAAATATTTCTCTGGAACCAATGAAAATAAGTACTACTTATATATTATTGAAAAACTCTCAATGAGGTTGAGAAACATTTATTACTGCAGTTAAGAAAAAGTCCAAAATCCAAAAAAAATTGGATTTTGGTCCTTTTTGGACACTTTTGGTCCAGTCGATTGCAATCAAGAGAGAAGGTGCACAACTAGATGTTACAACAGTCCTAAATACAAAATTTGAACATTCTACGGCTAATCGTTTTTGAGTTATGCGAGATATATACGTATGTACAGACGTCACGCTGAAACCAGTCAAAATAGATTCAGGGATGATCAAAATGAATATATCCGTTGAAATCTGAAAACCGAAATTTTTCGCGATTACAATACTTCCTTTACTAAGTACAAGGAATAAAAAAATCAGTTGGTAGTTTTATAACTGAGTATTCTTCAATCGATTATCTCATTACTATATTTAATTTATATAATTATTTACCATTTTTAACATTTTATCTTTGAGTTATATATTATTACTTTGTTATATTACCAGTGAAGAGATTTTCTTTAAAACGATGTGTATTGAATAGTAAAAGAGTACGTAACTTATTTTTGGTTATTTATTTTTTTATGTTTTGTATTTCCGCCAAATGTTTATCAGTTGCTGATATATCTTAAATTTGTAATTTTGTAGTAACTTTTATTTCTACTTTATATTAATAACTGGTTTATATTACTCGTATAATAATACTGATATTTGCCATATTTTTTATTTTAATTCTTCAATAATACTATCTTAATGACTATAATAATCTTTATGTTCTGATAATGATCTTTATTTAAGATGGGAAAAATTTTGTGAAATTTAATTTAGCATAATTGATTTTGCGGTTTATTGTGTTCGGTTATCATTTTTCACATGTATGTACATGTATTTTATTATTATAAAATAGATCTGGGTCTAATAAGGTAATTTTAGTGTAAGTGTTGAAAGTTAAGAAAGCGTAAACACACAAGTCTAGGCGTAGGGTGTGGATGATCGGTATACAACGTAGGAGGAACGGAGGATCGGCCACACTCACACAAGTATGTAGTGCGTGCGTGCGTGCGTATACTCAACAGTGCGCTGAATGTTTACGGATACACAAGGTATGACCGTTTCTCTTTTGTTATACTTATTGTTGGTTTAATTTGCCTATTTCTTTTTGTTCGTTTAAATTGCTAAAATATTTAGTTTTTTGATTTTACATTTATTACCTTTTGGAATTTCATTTATTATCTACCGGTTTTTTAAAATTTATTTAATTAACAGAAAGAGACAGTAAATTAGGATAGACAAGGGTGTTTTAATCAAGCGGCTCAAACCCATCCATTATCGGATCTCGCATCACCTGTATCATCCTTGCTCGATAACTCTGATTCATCGGCGCTCTCGCCACTGTCATTAACGCAACTGTAAACCTTTAAGTTTGCATGACGTTTCATAATATATTTTTTTTCTATTGTTAGTGCGTGTTCTCAACATTGCTTCCAATATTCCGCTTGCAGTCCAGAAAATTTTTTCTCAGCAGTTTCTGTATCATTTATATTTTTCCGATGGGACATTTTCGTCCGCTATCTGACTTATTTTCGCCCAAGTCAACACAATCGGGTTAATTTCAGGATGGTAGGGTGGCAATCATATTACTTTGTAACTGTAATGCAGTACTATATCGAAGCAGTACTCTTCATATCGAGGCTTGTTAATTCGCACTACTTCGTACAGTTCTGTTTTTAACATGTCTGCTGAGAGCATGGAATATTACTGTCTCGTGATACCACTCTTAACAGTTCATGTTTTTGCTGTTTGAATATGGCACCTTGTGTAACTTTACGTTGTTACCGAGCATTATCTATTACCAAAACCAATCGACGTGGAAGATTTGGGAGGATTAGCTTTGTTCTCAGCCACTTTTGGTATCGGCATTCATATTGTTCCGGTATTTTCCGTTTTTTTGGCCCGATGTAAAAATTAAAAGACATTTTGAATTTCTCCTGCTTCATTGCCAACGTGAACCAATATCAGCTTCGATCCTTTGGATACAGGTGTTTTATAGCCTTTATTTGAGCCATCGGTCCAACCAAAACTTTTCTCTTGTGTCAAGTGAATATAAGATTCATATGAAAAAAATTATTGGTCTTCCTTCCCGTCTGTAAATGCTCATTTTCTTTAAATAATTTACTCGTTTATTACATATATCTTATTTTTCTACTAAAACTTTCGTATTATTTTCAGTTTTCTTCCATCTAAAACCTATACTTCTTAGAATTTTCCTTAGAGTTTCGTGACCTCAATTCATCTGTAGATCTGGGTGACCGGTTTTTAAAACGAATTATAACTTTTTAAACGTCGGCTGGGGCTTTATGTTGTATATGATATTTCGAACGCGCATTTTTGGAAGTTGTCGATGTTAACTTTCATTTTCATTTTATTACGAGTTTTTCCGCGTACTAAAATTCTCATTTTCTCCTAGTTTATTTGATTCTGTTAATACTTTACGCACAATATGAGCAGATACTCCACAAAGGTCTGAAAGCAAGCATGGATTTCTGCATTTACTATCGCTGGATTTTCTTCGACTAGTTTGCTGTACATTCTTTATTATATACATTTGCTTTGGCTTTTTAGAGGTATTCCTCTTCATAATCTATGATTGCTTCTTGGATAAGGCATTAGGAAAATTAAGTATTTAAAAATCCCGTTAATGAAACAAAATTAGTTTTGAAAAAACTTTATAAAAAAGTATTATTGAAAAATACTGCTTATAAATACTGGTAACAATGTGCGAGTCAACTACAGACAACTGAATTTCCGCTTCCACTCAGTCCTTGACCGCATCGCACTAACCTTTTTTTTCTCCTGTTTAGCCTCCGGGAATCACCGTCAGGTATTACTTCAGAGGATGTTATGTATGAGTGTTAGTGAAGTGTTGTCTTGTACAGTCTCAAGTCGATCATTTCTGAGATGTGTGATTAATAATTGGAATCCAACCACCAAAGAACACCGGTATCCGCGATCTAGTATTCAAATCCGTTAAAAATAACTATTGCCTTTACTAGGAATTGAACGTTGGAACTCTCGACTTCGAAATCTGCTGATTTGCGAAGACGCGTTCACCACTATACCAGTCCGGTGGATTACGCTTTCTTAAGTTTTCCCCCCACAAGATCACTGAGAATGGTCCAGCAGTTTCGCATTACGCATCCTCAGTGGTTGCTGGCCTCTAACCTGCCGGGACCCTTCAGGATCCGGCGATTCCGTGACCTGCGGTGGTTGCTCACCCAGTAGGCCGGGACTCGGTTTTCATTGTGCTATGCCTCAAACCAATTCCCCTACAAGGAGGGGATCTAGCCGGGTCTCCGGTATTTTCATTTTTCCCCGAACTCAAGGGGTCCTCGGTCACTCATCGAGAGTGACCCACCTCAGCGAACTGCCTCTCATAAGCAAGGCTGACCTTGTATTTCCCTACCTCCAGTATCAGTCCCCATCCCACTCCCTAGCGTCTCTCTCCTTGATTTGTATTACTCTGGTTACCATAGAGGCTACGTTATCTCATTCATGTTTTCCCTTTAGCATGTACTGCAACGTGTTTTCTGGATGCAATTTACTCATCCCAAATGAGTGCCTAATCTCGTTCCATCTATTACATCTGTATATCGAGTGCCCTACAGAGTCAATTTTGTTACAATGTCGTTAGTCTGGGGTCATCCACCTACCAAAACGATGGAGGTAGGCCCCAGACTCACGATGTCCAGATAACAGTTATGTGAGATGGAAGCCCACCTCTCCGTACCCTCTGTTTATCTATGTGCTGACTTGGGGAATTATCCTTCTGGTCCAGCCTCCAGTGTCTGATGTTTCTCCCTGTTCCTGCCACTCTTCAAGCATTTGTATTTTAGCTTCACTTCTAGGTATCCCACAGTTAACTCGTTGGAGCATCAGAACCTTAAGTCTGACAAGGGGTATTCCCGCTATGACTTCTACTGCATTTTTTGATACTGCTTATATGCGGACACAATTCCTATCGCAGCTTCCTCTGCAGTGCAGATACCTTATATAGGTTCTTATCAAAGGCCTCGGCCGATGCAACTGACAAAATCAGGCTCCTTATCAACGAACATGTACCTCTGTGATTGATATGAGCCTGCTCAACTTAACAATTACAGCCTTGTCTCGCTGTGTTACCCTGTTCAAGTGTTCCGTATATAGCCTTTCTTTCATTTTTCTGTTTAGCCTCTGGTACTTACCTCTCAGATAATACTTCAGAGGATGAATGAGGATGATATGTATGAGTGTAAATGAAGTGTAGTCTTGTATAGTCTCAGTTCGACCATTCCTGAGATGTGTGGTTAATTGAAACCCAACCACCAAAGAACACCGGTATCCACGATCTAGTATTCAAATCTGTGTAAAAATAACTCACTTTACTTGAGCACTGGAACTCTCGACTTACAAATCAGTTGATTTAGGAAGACGCGTTCACCACTAGACCAGCCCGGTGGGTAAGCTCTGTATATAGCCTTTTTTTTCCCTACTCCCCCCCCCCGGGCCGTACATAGTAAAACTCAGCCCAGGGGAGTGTCCTTTACTCTATTGCAGTAAGATTATTAGAAGGAATGAAATGCAGATAGTGCTAATGACAAAAAGGAAGTGCTAAAAAAATAATTTCGAACCTAAAAAAATAATTTCAGATTTGACAATGTTGCTTTAAAATGATTAAAAAATAATTTACCCCAAAAAATTAAAGTTTGTTTTTTATTTGTTAATTATTATTTTTATCACACTTCATAATAACTTATTACTTACAGCTGTTCTTACAAGTTATAAAAAATGAGTGAATACCACATAACTTCCTTTTGCACCTATTAATTACATATACACATTTTTTTAAAATGAAAAGTACATAAAATTTTATTTCATTAATAACTACTGATATTTTTTTCTTTTTTGTTGTTATTATTGAGTTATTATTTCTTTTATAATTTTTTTTTTACAATCAGAGGTTAATAATTATTAATAACTCAATATATTTAAATTAAAAAAAAAGTAGATGAAGTCTGAAACCAATGTGTCTTCTCCCCTTGTAAGATCCAAATATTTCATTAATTAAAATTTTATTTGTCTATAACTCTGGAACCAGTAAAAGTAAAGACCACTTATGATATATCATTGAAAAGCTTTTCATGAGAGGTTATACTTCACTTAAAAAAAAGTCCAAAATCCACATTTTTTTGGAAAAAAACAACAATCCTAAATCCAAAATTTCAGCATCCTATATCGCTAATCGTTTTTGAGTTATGCAAGATACAACATACATATGTACGTACAGATGTCATGCTGAAAATAGTCAAAATGGATTCAGGGATGGTCAGACTGAATATTTCCGTTAAAATTTTAAAACCGAAATTTTTCACAATTTTAATACTTCCTTTATTTCATACAAGGAAGTAATAATGTAGTTTGTGTTGTAATAATGTAGAATAGATGTTTGAAAATTTCACCAAAAATGTCAATACACATCTCAACTTGTTTCTTTACATTTTCTGTTGCCAGCTTAATGACATCTTTGTGTTCCTTGATGAGGACAGGAGCATTGAGAATGCTAGCAATTGCTTCATTATGCATGTCTACTTTTTGCTTGTATACCTTGCATTTCATTTATCCCCGCCAACAGTAATCTGAGGAAGAAAGGTCTGTTGATCTAGGTGGCCAATTTAATGGAGCTCTACGTCCAATCTATTTACCAGTAAATTTTTTATCTAATAATTGTTTTACTTCATCCGTGAAATGTGTTGTTGGTACTTCAGTTTGATATAGTACATTTCAATTTGTTTTTCCAATGAGAAATTTTCAAGCACTGTAATAAAAATTTATTGTTAAAAAATTTCAGATGATTTTTTCCCGCTTGTTTTTCTGTTACGAAATGTCCTATTTAATTGGTTGTTGATCATGCCACATCGTTGTTGGTAATTTGATTCGACTACAGCGTGTGGGCTTAATTCAGACCATCAGTATGAATCCTATGTGTTGTTTATGGCATTACAGATAAAAGTAGCTTCATCCAAAAATAGTATGAAAAAATTAAGTGGTAATTATTGTTAACCAATTAAAATTGCAGTTGTCTGGTATTTTCACCAAGCTGGAGGTGTTGAACTTTCTGTACATCTTAAGGATGTAGTCAGTTAGCATGAAACGCCCTCATTGCACAATGTACATTGTGCAATGTTGAGTATGTAGAAGTTCTTTGTGTGCTCATTGTAGGACTAAGCTGTACCACCTGAACAATGTTTTCCCTTTCATCATCATGTACCAGCTGACAGTCAGGTGAAACATGAGTGCTGGGAAGTATACCATTCTCAATTTGTTAAAATTAATAATTTACATTAGTGATTTTAATAATTAATTAATAATTTAATTAGTAAAATTAAAAACAGCTGTTTTATAATTTTTACAAATTCATAACATTTTTCTGTTGAGTTTTGTTCTGTTTTATTTTTAATAATATAAGTTGATTTTTTTATTCTTCATAGACTTTATTATATCAATTTTCTCAAAATTAAATTCTCTACAAGTTTTAATAATAGAATTTATGCTTTGTTAGTCATTTAACAAAGTTATTATACTTCAGATCTAAAATGATATGTTTTTGTCACAGATTTATTCTGTTTTATGTTGGATATCATGAAAACTACAAGAGATACAGTTCTGGAACCTGTTTTATCTGATTTTTCAGGTCAATAAACATAAGAAACCATAAAGTTTACCTCTTATATAATGCCTTAAAAATTTGAATATGACCTCGTTTCACCAGGGGAACTGAAGTTCAGGCGAAATTTTACTAGCCGTTATTTGATAACCAAGCATTTTTTAATATCAGTTTGTATAAGCGTTTTTCCTTATTTCAAGCTCTAGAATATCCCCCAATTATTTCCCTTTCCTCCTGAATCACTCTGTATATCTTTTATATATATATATATATATAAAAACAACATTATACACCATATTAACACTGACTATATTCACATTCTTATGCAGTTTCTTTGCATGCACATTCCTTTCTAGTCTTGAATGATTATGTACTGTTAAGGAAGCCAATGGACATCATAATATAAATATATCTATTAAGGATTTTTAAACTCACAATTTGTAGCTTACTTTGTATATATATATATATATATATCTTTACAGATAAACTTTTAGATAAACATATGGACAATTTTTAAATTAGAAAAACTTACTTCACTTCAGATCGTTTTAATTAATAAAAAAAATAATACTTTTAGGAGAACTGTGCTTGCTTGCTGGATTTCATTTTTTACAGTTAATTTAATATTAGTCTAGCTATTATTATTTCTGTTTGTGCAATTAAAATTATTATTACGTTTTACTTTTTTATTTGGTATATTTTCACTTAGAAAAAGAAAGAGAACAAGCAAGCTGTATAAGTAATGATGACAATTGTGGTGGTAGTAGTGTTATTAGCTTGGATAAAACTATCAAAATTCATGCTTGTGATTATCCAGATTGTAACGCAAAATTTGATCGCCCATGGAAACTGTCAGCACATAGATGCGTGCACACTGGAGAGGTGAGTTATGTATGAATAATTATATATGAATAATTTGGCAGGATTAACAGGCCAACCAAGCTTTACTTACTGGGGACCTCAGTCCAGGTTGGTTCTTTTTGTAGAAACAGTTTTTTGTGGAACAGTTGTTGTAGAAAATCACACGACACACAATTATCAAGCTGAATTAGTATGTGGCTGGTAAGGATCTTACCAGCCACAGGATTATGGTAAGTATCTTACCATAATCCTCAAAATGCCACTGAGGAGGGAAGTATCAGTTGTGAGAGAAAAGAATGAAAATTGAGAAGGGATGAGTTAGTATGTTTTTGAAGTAGCTCTATAAATTTTGTATGTTTTATTTTTTAACTCTCTCTCTCTCTCTCTCCTTCCCCCTCACTCCCCGCTCTTCTTCCCCCTCACTCCCCCCTCTTCATCACCCTTCCCCCTTTCTCAACCCTCTCTCTTTCTCAGGAAGGTTAATCGTATCAAGCTGAAATTTCATTTACTGCTTGGGTATTTAGAGGCTTACCTGTATAAAAATAATGGATTTGTTATCTTTCGATCCATTTCAAAATGGTGGTCAGGTAGACTCTTTAATTCTTTATACCTTTGCAACCACTGGATTATTAAATATTTTTTTTATTATCACAAAAAAAAACATTTTAAGCATTTTGTGACAAAGAAAGTGACATCTTATTTAATCAAATCTATTCATAAACTACAAAGTTATGGCCAAAATTCTTGAAGTGAGTCACTCTAGATCAGTATTTCTCAACTTGGAGGTTGCAAAATTAACCTACAACTTTACACTTAAACAATAATGCAATCATTTTACGAGAAAAAACATCTTTTATTATAAACATTTTACTTATATTATTTTGTAAGTCTGCATGTAAATAAAATAATTTGATGAGATGTTTATGTTTTTTTTTATTTAAAAGTTTCTCTATACAGGGATCTATGTTAAAAACACACAAAAGCAAATTGCTTTCAAGTGTTGACAGATTATTCCTATATTTACTTTTAGTGCAACCATAGATGAGAAACCCTTTTCACAGAGGCAAGATGTGGCAAAAGGCAAGGGAGCAGAATATGTCCGAATGCGCAAATGTGGTTCAGGGGAAATTTGGGCTGTCCAGGAAAATTTCATGGAAATTTTTACCAGTCATGAAAAATAGAAATCACGACGTAAATATCAACTGATGTATTCATATCATTTTTACAATTATTAATTAGAATAATTAATCTTTTAACAAGTTTTGAAAAGAAACATTCATACTATTGAGTATTAGGCATAATAAGAACAGAGGTAATGTCATTACTGGTGAGTGACTCATAGACTCAAATCGCAACAGGCAAGGGATGTATTAGTGATAAGATGCATTGTGGTCACCAGTGTGTGTGTCTTCAGCTCTACTGTTTTTATTAGTTGGCTGGCTGCAAGCGTATTGTTTTCTTTTAATAGTGAAATAGTTAAATGACTTTTAGTAGTGTTAAGTGATATACACAATATACAGTATAGTGAGTATAAAATATCATAATTTTATTAATTAACTATGATGATATTTAAAAGTAAAGTTAGAAGACATAAACTGTGTGTCTTGTGACTATCACAGCAGATGTGATAACTTGGAAATCATTTTGTAAATAAACACCCAAGTGAAAAACCAAGAACTAAAGATTAAGCTAGTATTTCTGTATTTAAAAAAAAAAAACAAACAAAAACTCGTGATGATGAAATAAGTACCAGTGACCCTTTAAACAAACAAATAAAACTTGATGAATCACAGTTACTTTGTACAGAATTGGACTCATCTTGCAGACAAAACAATGTCGATGTTGGCAGTAACATGTCCATCTCTTAACACGGCAACTATTTATCCTAATGTTTTTGAACAGTTATCAACTATAAAACAGGTGATATCCAGCCTTAATAAAAAAGTTGATGAACTATTAACATCGAATCAGGTTAAAACTATTGAAATAGGCCCATCTAGTGCACTAGTCAACACTCCAGTTGAGATAAATGAAGAATTTGAAGCAAAATCAAATTAATTAGGATAAGCAAATTGCTTCCAGTTATTTGTCAGCTAATCTCATGCTTAGTAGAACATATGAGCACAGTACATTGCTCCCCATTTGTAGAGCAGTATAAAACCATTCCCAAGGAGGTAGTGGTTCTTAAATCTGGCATCTTTCGTATTTTCTCTATCAAATGAACACCAGTTAATTCAACCGGTTTAGAGTGAAATTCAACTGGTTCAGTTTTGAAATTGCTGTATGAATAGCTGTATGTGAATCTGTTGGATTAGTCATTGGCAACCATCTGCACAACCGAAATGTACAACTGGACCCCCTTTTTCAAGATCAAGAAGTATTCATTTCTTGAAATGGTCCTCCCATTCATCACGCAGTACACCTTTTAAAGAGGTCTTTGGACAGACACTTTAATGGTGGAAAATACCATTTTATGAAATTTTCCTCAACCAATCTTATAAAAATATTTAAAACATCAAAAGTCATTGACAGTCTCCACAAAGGTTGCCTTTTCTTAATAACTTGAACTGATAATCACAAGAAATCATCTTTATTTTCCGGGAAATATTCTGCCAACTGAATTTTTAGTTTACACAAATGCACTTATATGCTATCCAGATTGTGGTGAATAGTGTCTTCATCCAAATTTTTGGATATAGTCGGAAGTGAGTGGAGACATTTCACTCACTTTTTGCTTTGAAGAAGAATAATCCAGATATTTAAACACACTTCTTAATGAAAACATGAACTTCATTCATTCTGTCTCATTAATAAAATGTTTTTATCATGTCCTTGTAGTCACATCCAGGTCGTTTATTTGCAAAAATACATCAGCTAAGTAAGCTAACAGCAACATATATTCATTACTCTGTAAAAAACATTGAGAATGGCATTTGTTTATCCTGAAATAATATTATTAATTCATATTGCAATTTCAATAACCAGGTTAACACTTTTCCCTGCAATAATCATCTGACTTTTGTATAGAAAAGAAGAAATATTTTCTTTTCGCCCATTTCATCTCATAGTTTAGCAAACAGCCTGTTCGGTAATGGTCAACTTTGAATAAAATTACCCATTTTTACAGCTTTACAAAGAATTTGTTTGAGATTTTCTGGCATACTTTTTGTGGCAAGAGCATGTCCGTGAAGGAAGCAATGCATCCATTCTGACCTTTATATAAGATGGAATATATAAATCTTTAAAATTTTTCAGAAATCCACTGTTCTTTCTTATTGCCTTTGCACCATCACTACATACTGCAAATTTTGTCCAATCTATGCTATAGTTTTTAGTAGCTGTATAAAAATCATCAAAAAGACATTGTCATGTTGCATGACCAAGTGTTGATTTGCAAAAAAATATTTTCTTTGATTGATCTGTCCCTTTCGTGTTTGTATCTTACAGAACAAAAGAACTGAGAAATGTTTGCCATATCTGTTGATTCATAAAATTTAATACCAAAAATTCATTTCAACTCGTTGATTTCATTGAGTTTTGGTTGGGGGAGGGGTTGCAAAATGTTCATTATATGTTTTTTTTATTTTTTGCGAGATCATGGAGTAAAAAAAAGATTGGGAATTACTGCTCTAGATTAAAAAACCAGTTTTCATTCTTCCCAAGTAAAAAATAACTTGAAACGATCTCAATTGGAGTAATTTTATTAATGTTATCATGTGATAAATTATAGAGATTTAACAATACTGAAAATATTACAGTAAAATAAAATATTGAAATCATGGAAATATTAATATTGAAAAGTAATTTGCATTACATGTTTTTCGTTTAATGAACAGGCACTAGTTATTTTCAATTTTTTATATAATTTTTTATTTATTATTTTATTAATTTTCTATATAATTTTCATTTTTTTTCAATAAAATTTATTTAACAGCAATAAATTATCATATCAGATAATAAAACAATAAAAAATTACAATTGCTGTTCAAAATTGCAGCCCTTGTTCAAAATACATGGAATCAGGTGTTTTTTCATTGACCAGACAACTCTTTCAAAGATGCCAGTTGTCTTATGAATCATCTTTATCTCATTTACAATTCTTGTGTACAACTCTGCTATGGTATCCATGGAGGTGTTGTGTACAAATGTGTTTAAATAGCTCCATAAGAAAAAATCAAGGGGATTGAGATTGAGAGACCTTGCAGCCCCATGCAACTGGGCCTCCTTGACCAATCCATCTGTTTGGATATGCTTCATTTAGCTCATCTTGAACTTGTAATCTGTAATGAGCTGAAGCCCCATCTAGCATGAATTACATTTTGTTGTATGTGTTTAATGGCAAATCTTCGAATAAAAGTGGATAATTGTAAAAATCAACCATCAAGAAATACTCAAATTCAATTATTAAGAAATGTAAATATCTTTCACCATTGAGTGTTTTGGGTAAAAAACAGTCAAATAAGTGGTCACCCAGAATATTACTCCATACGTTAACAAAAAACCGATATTGGTGATGATTCTCTGAAATGGCATGAGGTGTTTTCAGTTGACCATATGTATGTGTTGATCAATAATGGCCATTCTTTTAAATTTGGCTTCATCTGTAAAGAAAATGCCAATCAAAAAATTCAGATGAATAACATTTTTTGATAAGCCATTGAGATAGCTGAACACAGTTAGTATAATCTTGATGTAAAATAACTTGTACTCACTGATAGTGATAGGCATGGTGTTGCTGCTTATGCAAAACCATCCCAACTGTTATATTACTAACATTGAACTCTAAAGTCAGCTCTAGTACTATTTTCGGGGTGGTTAGATATTTCATCTAACACATCCTCCTTGAATTCAGGTCTACATATGAATATGGTCATACTGATTTACCATGTTTTTCATGTTTTAAGCTTCCTGTTTCTCTGAGTCATCTGTGAATGGATGAAAACATCCATTCACTGTGTGTGAAGGTAACACTTGATTGAGAAAATGTTCCTGATGGAGCTGTCTCACCCAAGGTTGTTGCAGTGTGTGAGACTACATTAAATACATATCAGCCATTCCCAAGTTAGTAAAAATATGATTCACATTATCTATCATGGTGAATAAGAAAATAATAAAAAAAATAATAACTCGTACAGCACAGACCAATGTATTCACTTGATTAGTAGCAAAAGACAATCTGGGTATTGGATTTTATTTACATAACTATGAGTTGTTAATTATAATATGTTTTAATGTAAATTATTTTTCAATAATTTATTTTATAAATTATTATTATTATCATTTATTATAATATTTCATGATTTCAATAATATTTTATTGTAACATTTCCGGTATTATTAAATTATAATTTATTACATAACATTAATATAAATTAATTATTCCAGTTGAGATTTTGTCAAGTTATTTAATTTTATTTTAGAGGAAATGAAAACTGATTTTTTAAACTAGAGTGACTCACTTTGCCAAAATTATGTTATTTATGAACGAATTTGAATAAAATTTGTCATTTTCATCATAAAATGCTTTAAATTTTTTGTAATAACATAATATTTAAATAAACCATTGGTTGAAAAGATATTAATAATTAAAAAGTTTACATGGCTACCATTTTGAAATTGATTGAGAGATCAGGTTCATTATTTGTAGAAAAGTATATCTCTATGTACTCTAGCAGTAGATGAAATTTCAGCTTGATATGATTAACCATTTCTGAGAAATAAATTTTTGTGTTAAGAATACAAAATGGTGGATAGCCGGTAAACTAAGGTTTTCTGGACATATGTTGATATAAAGTATTTTCTTTATTTTGATGTGGGAACCATATCCTGAATTCTTGCAATGGATTTTATAAACACTATATTCTGCATTTCAGAGAACTTAACATCATTTCTCTGGACTCTTTTCTTATTTTTACAAAGAGTTTCTCTTATCTTTGACTTTCTTGGAATGGATTTTTTCTTAGCATCATTCTTTGTTGACCTTTAATTAAGTAAAATGAAAAAATGTAAAATAAAATAAGTTTAAAAAAACTTGGAAAATTGCATCCTAAACAGAAAAAAAATAATAGTATAATTTTTTTTAAATTGTAATTTTCCTGAAGTCCGTTTAAATTAAGTCTTAGCAAATTATTGTTAGTTGTTTTTAATTTGGCGTTGATTTGAAGATGTTAAAAATTTATAAAGTATTAAAAAGTTTTATTTTTTACAGAAGTTTTGGTTTTCTTTTAGAGCAGAATTTTTTGAAATGGTTTAATTTTTTTAAATTGACTTAATTTTTAACTTTAGTTTATAAAGTTAAAAATCTGGATTTGACAAAATTACTTCAGATTAATCAGAAGTTTTCTTTATTATCTATGTCTTTTTGAAGTATTTTAATCGTACACTAACTTTTAACCACATTGGCGTTTTACTGTGAAATTTAAATAGAATTTAAAGTAAAATTTACAATTTGTTTATTATTATTTTAGATTAATGTAATTTTGCAACATTGAAACAAAATGTTTGGGAAAAAGTAAATTAATAATTTTCAGAAAATGAATTACCCACTCACTCTAACAATGTAGTATGGTGTATTAAAATTAATATTTTATGGAATGTAACTGAATTTATTAATTAAATTTCCAAAGTGTTATATTAATTTGTTTGTTTACATTATCTGTTCTGCTCTTTTTTTATTCCTGAGATACAGTAAAGTAATTTTATGTGCTAGTTGGGGCTGCTTTCGCTAAAGCTAATGATGTTCATTTTACAATCAATCCCTGTTGTATGTAGTGAAGGAGTTGCTTATAAGATTGTGTATTGTTCACCTGCATTTTAGTAGGCTTGGCATGATGATTTTCAATATTACACTTGGTTTTTAAATAAAGTTCCAGGAAATCAGTTTATTCCTTATTTTACCTTGTAAGTTTGGCATGTGATGCTTGTTGTTTGTAAAAATAAATGTGGCATTTTCAGAGGTGACCAATATCACATGTCAGACCATCTTTATCTGGTTTGGTTATGATATACCACACATACAATAATTGCATTTTGTATGTAGTGTTCATATGAAAGTTCTTTAATGTATCTGTTAGTTATAATTTCTTAAAAATTGTAGAGAAATTTATGATTGGCCTGGATTACAACATTCAGATTAACAAGATTATACTTAATCAATTTTTATTCTCTGTCTAGTTTTCTTCTTTCTTTGGAATTCATTAAGTAATGTAGTGTTATTCTTTCTTGTTAGGTAGATGCTTGATTTAGAAGATGGATTTTTATGTCTTTTCTTTATAATGGAATTATTGGAAACAAATTTATATTAACCTCTGTGACAGAAGAACTTGAAATGTTAAAAAGTTTCATTATATGCATAATGAAGTATCTTAAAATTGTGATGTTAAAATAAAATATCATTACAGGAAATTAATGGCTGAGATTATAGGTAGTTAATATCTGCCATTATTAATTATATTTCTTGATACTAATAAGATTCTAAAAATATGTATATATATATATATATATATATATATGCTTTGGTAAAAGTAGACTCAATTTTATAATAAAAAGGAGAAATTTAATGGTGCTTTAAAAATTATCATACATGTTCATTTTCATTTATCTTTCAGTAATCAAGTTTCAACTGCACAATCGCTGACATAAATAGTTGTAGGAAAGAGGAAGAATTGATTTTATTATAAGATTAAATGTTAAGATAATTTTTTTAAGCTTATAACATTTTCTTTAATTTTATTTTTGTGTGAGCACTATAAAACCACAAATATGCTGTTAGAGAGCATTTTGAATCATCTCTGTGCATGTAAATATGTAGTGAGATCTTTCTAGCTTTCACAAATATATTACCAATGCACTACTTGTCATTCATTTGCTTTGTAGAGTTTAAATTTTTTTAAACAATTGACGGAGTTTCTGACTGAAATATTGGTTATGTTCTAATGGTTAGCCATTTTTTTGAATGCCAAGTTTGTGAAACCAGCTGAGAAATTAGCAGATTTGTATTTATGTTAAAAATATAGACCATGGTGGAATTATGAGGAGTAGGTTTGAAAGTTTAACAAAAGATGAGAAAACATGCTTGATGAGACACAGCATAGCAACCAAATTGTTAAAGTTAATGATGATTTGGTGAAGATCATAGATGAATGAATTCAGCAGATGATCTATGATCATTACTTTTCTGTTTTAATTTTACAAATTTCAAGAACTGTTCTGTATGAAATTGTGATGAACACTGGCCATCTTCACAGGTGTCATCATTTTGTAAAGATGGTAATTGATTCCATACTGCAACAAATGCCATATTATTTTGGTAGAAGCTATGTTGAAAAGTAGTTTAAAATATAATTTTTCTTGTAATAATAATTTTTTTTTTTAAAGTAAATTATTATTTTTCAATTTCGTAAAGAATTACTTTTTGATTGTGCCTTGTGTATGTTGCTTTCAACATTGTTTTACCTCCTGCTTTTCTCTTCAATAGACATATACTTGTTGGAATATATTTTGAATAATAAGTTTCTGGATTTGATAAAAATGTGTATTCATATATTCATTTAATGAATAAAGTTAACAGTATATAAATTTCTAGTAAATTATCTTTTTAACCTTTTATTTTATTTATTTGTTTCAGAGACCATATAAGTGTAATAAAAATGGCTGTAATAAATCATACACAAATCTAACTCATTTAAAACGACATGAGCACACCAGTCATATTGATAAGCATGGTGATTCTGGCCGTACACCTTCTGCCTTCTTGTATGTATTTTTGATTTATAATCAATTATTTTTGTAACACAAATAATTTTGAAATGGATGTAGCACATGGATCATTTTTAAAAATTGTTACTGTAAAGCAAAAAATTCAAATTTTCTTTATGGTTTATGTCATGAGATTGCACATTTACCCTTCTGTCCATATAGAACCTGTATAGAAATATCCATTTAGAAGTTAGTGTACTTCTGAACCAGTAGACAAAAATTATAATAATTTTGCAATTTAAACCCATTATTCTAAGTTTTATATTAATCTCTGTTATCCATTGTTATTTAATGAGTTGACAGATTAAACTGATCATTATATCTAACTCTTAACTTCAACCCACCGCTTATCATGCACTTTTAACACCCATATTGCATCTTTCTCAAAATCATTTCCTTCATTTTTGTAAACTATATTATGTTATCAAAGATTAATTTAATATTTTATTTTGCCATTATTATTGGAAGTTATTCATATAAGCAACATGTTGATAAAATTTTACATGTTGCAGAAAACAAACAGTGGTGATGAGGGTATATGTTTGTTGAAAATTGTTTTTGCATGTTGTCATCACATCACAGACAGAATCTACAATATTCTTTTTTGCTGAGATTAAGTTCATGCACTTCAAATATTAGATGACTAATTTATTTCACAACCAAAAAATTAGAATGTACAAGCAACTTGCTCATTTCACAGGAACCAGGTGATACTTCACTACGCCCGCAACATAACTGGTTTTTAAGAATTCATCACATTCCGTCTGAGTGTGTGTATTATGGTGACATTGTGATACAAAATTTAAATCAGCATTATTTGTGTCTTGTTACAATTCTGTTTTTTTCTGTTACCAGTTAGAAGTTGTCTCATACATCTTCAAGTTTATTAATTTGTATTAAATTCTTCAAACTCTGAATGAGTGGTGGTGTTTCATAAATTTGGGCAAAGTCAAAAGATTGTGCTCATAGTATGTTGAGAACTCATTCTTAGTTTCTCACATCTCTGCTAGAAGTATCCGTCAAGTTTCAGTTAAATTCATTCATAATTCTGTTGTTGGCAGTCATTTGATTTGGTCAAGTATTGTAATTTGTGAAAAATGGATGAAAGGGAATTTTATATGGTGATCAAACTAGAGATGGATAGTTACAGGATTTTTCTGTATCTGATACAGATTGGTAATATACTGAAAAGTACCTGGTACTTTTCATAACTGACACTAAGTATGTTTTATTAGAATAAAAAAATATGGGCTGCAGTTGATACAATTTCGCACTATGTTTGAAACTTTATCAACTGTCTTGCAATGCGTGCACGTATTGGGTTGGTTTTACGGTTACTAGGAATCAGCACCATTACCACAACATCACAAGCATTCAACATTAGCTTACAGCTTAGCTGCTTAACCCGGGATATGGTGTCTTAATTATTTTGTTTTGTAAACAGTAGTAACCATTTCTAAAACTCATGTGTTGTGATTCATCGTATAATCATCTTTCATTTTTAATATAATTTCTTTCGTATGAATCATCCTTCATTATTAAATAATAATTATTAATAATTTTTAATTAATACAATATATTTAACATTTTTAATATTTACAAAAGAAAAATGGCATATTTCAACAGTTAAAAAATTAAACAAGTAAATCAATGCAAGGACACATGACGAAAGTAAAGCTTTTACACAATATTATATGAATTATTAATGTTGTAAAATAATGTATACACAAATGATATAATTTATTATTAATAAGAAATATATACTAACAATGAAATATGCATATTATAAAAAAATATTTTTTTACATAAAACAGAAAAATTTAAACATAACATTGTTCAGTCATTATAAATTGGAAGCTGGAAATCATCAAATCTGGAAATTGGAAATCATTATAAATCATTAATTATTATAGTTACAAAATATTAAGTATTTTTATTCACACATTTTGGATTAGAAAGATTGTTATTAGAAAGTTTGATTTAACATTATTGCTATAGCAAATTATTGAATAAATAATCTTTTGTAAATTAATTAAATTTTTGAATTGTGTTCAAATTTTTATGAGTTTAAATTACCAAAGTTTGACTATATTTTAATGTTGAGAACATTGGCAAAGTTAACATCCAGCTCTATATGGTCGATGAATAATTTTCTTTATAAAAAGTTTGAATAAAGTTCTGTTATTTCAGATTTAAGTTTTTAAATTATACTTTTTGGTAATGCCTCTGTGATTTCTATTTAAAGAAATGATATATATACTTTGTTTTTCTTATTTAATTATTAAAAATATTTTATTTATGGTAGTTATTATATCTCATTATTATTTTATTTATTGTTTAAAAGTTGCAGTTCACCCGGTTGTAATCGTAAGTTCCAAAGCAAGTGCAGCTTAAAAAGACATCATCTGCTAAAGCATGGTGGAGAAGGAATTAAGTGTCCTGATTGTGATATGGTGTTTACTAGCCGCAACCTTTTAAAATCACACATGTTTACTCATGATGGCGTATTTCCATTCAAGTAATGTCATATGTGATGCTTAATTATTATGCTTTGCTTGCTGCCAATTTTAAAATTTTTATTTGTTTATTTTATATGTTGATAAATAGTTAAACTTAGTTGAATTAATTTATTCCTTTTAATGTAGGTAGTTTGTTCAGACCAAACCATTTCAAACCCAGTTTGTGTTTCAGCATTACTTTTTTCATAGGTCTGTATTCATAATAATCCTAATTGTAAAAAAATTACACATTTGTGTGAATCTTTTTGAAAGGTATCGACATACGAGGGATATCTTTAAAGTAAAAACTGCTGGGAAATTTCTCTCCTTAAGGTTGGCGAACCTGTGTCGTTCATGGCCAGGCTGGTAATATACACACTGCATTGTTGTCTATAAGTTGTCATGTTGTAGTGTCTTTGATTATGTGTGAGTTATTTTGTTATAAAGTGAATAGGAAAATCATTGTTGCTGCTGGTTGTGAAATACATGGTCATACATTTTTTAAACCATCAAAACGTTAAGTCAGCTGAAACCCATAGGTAGTTGTTTGGTGTGTAAGGTGATAATGTAATGAATGAAAGAAACGTCTGAAAATGGTGTGAAAGGTTTAAAAATAACAATATTAATGTGAATGATGAAGAACGTTTAGGGAGACCCTTGATAATCGTGGACGACTTGTTGAAACGCGTCGATGATGAAATCAGAGAAGATTGTCGTTCAGTGATTTCCGACCTGGCCCTTCTTTTTCCTGATGTTTCAAGACCTCTTATCAATTTCATTTTTCGTGACCATTTAGGCTTCAGAAAGGTTTGTGCACGTCTTAACGGAATGTCACAAAAAAATCCAAATGGGATCTGCTTTAGAATTTTTCATGGGCTACACAGAAAAAGTTGATTTCCTTAATTCAGTTGTTACCGGCAATGAAACATGGATTTCATATTACATGCCAGAGAGAAAACAGCAGCCAAGTGAATGCTGTCATTCTCAATCACCAACCAGACCAACACAGATCAAGTAGCATTTGGATGCATACTGATGGCCATAGTTTTTTGGGATTGGTTTGGCATATTGCTGATTGATTTTATAGCACATGAAACGACTATAATTGCAAAACTCTATAAAAGTTACAGCGTGCCATTCAAATTGGTGATGTGGGCAGCTGACCAACTGCGTTGTCCTGCTGCATGATAATGCACATCCACATGTTGCAGGTCCGACGTGATTTATTGAGAACATTTAGATGGGAAATTTACAATCACTCAACTTATAACATAACCATTTGTTTGGGAAATTGAAAGAATTTTTGAGTGGTAAGCAATTTGCAGGTGACTATGAACTTCAAAATGCTGTTAATCAGTGGGTAAATCAACTGGTGGCAGATGAATACGATGAGGGTATATTGAAGCTGGTGTATTGCTACGATAAATCTCTTAATTCTGTGACAATTATATATAGAAGTAGTATAAGGTATGTAGTTTAAGAGAAATAAAAAAAATATTTATAAACTTTTCAGAATAAATTTTTTTACAATGAAATGGTCTTTATTTTAGAGATAACCTCTCGTATTTTCAAAGTTGTATTTTTATTTTTGAGGTTTTTAATTATATGAAATTTTTAATTTGTTAAAGGTTTTCATAAAACATACGAGCTGTGTTCAAAAAGTAATGAGAATATTTTTTTTTTTGGAAAGAATTTTATTTATTCGTCTTCATTAATGTTATCCCCTTTAGAATAGTCGCCATTAGATATTATACACTTTCAGTGCTTTTTCCAATCCTGAAACATTAATGAAACTATTAATGTAGAAAACATAGTCCAAATTATCATCAGAATTGCAATTGCAATACCAGTATTTTTCTGTTAGCCAACTTTCACATGGACTTGGTGGGACTATGTTGCACAGCAGCTGCTATGTCTTACAGTTTTTCTTCTAGTAATGATTGTCTACCATTCGCAGTCCTTTATTGACCCCATTTCCCTAAATTTCTTGATTGGCAGTTTTACACTAAGTCGAATAGGAACTGGTGGTATACCTGGAAATCTAACAGAAAGCTAATCTTTCACTATCTGTGTGTGCTCACCATGCTCATGGAAGTTATATTGAAACATGTATGAAAGGACATGATCTCAGTCATTGAGAGGTCATGAATACACAATGAACACAAAAACCAGACACATCTTCTCGTCTCTAGGTCACCATCCTGACTGGCTCATAGAAGCAAACTGCATCTGATGCAGGATTTCCATCTGTTGCAGAAAACGTTACTTGCAATGCATGGATTAAATTCCCTCAACATATAATTGTGTTTTTTATATAGGTGCATAATTACTTTTTGAACACTGTACATTATTCTTTAAGCTGTTATAGATATACTAAAGCCAATATGGATAATGCTTCAAAGAACTTAATTAAGGTACTTGTTGCACTATATTTTTTATTATTTCCTTTCTTTTTGTTAAATCAAATTTTTATAATTTTTGTGGGATTAGGTGTGGGGGATTTAAAATTATTTTTGCAATAGATACTGTTTTTATATTATAGTACAGGATCTTGTAGCAGGTTTTGTGAATGACTGACTGCTTATAAATTTACAAATTGCCTTTTGTTTTCTTTTTTGTTTAAGAACAGGTGTGTCAGTGTACCTAATATTGCTAATCTCTGCTGTATTTATAGAATAATCATAATTGGTATTTATCACTGTGCTTGTTTGATTGTTATGTGGTATTTGAATCACTTTTTCTGTATTTCATTACTGTTGATGTTAATGATGATTTTCTCTAAGATTAATTAAAAAAAAACAGAACATTTGTTGTTTTAGGTGTGCATTTTGTAATAACACCTTTCTTCGTCATGGTGATATAACCAAACATATTAGAAAACATAAAACCTATAAGTGTGACTACCAGGATTGTCCTGAAGGTGAAACTAAAATATTCAGCAGCCATAATGAACTTAGAACTCATTTAGCTCAGATACATCCATCTAGTAAGTGGCTATTTGTAATCTGTGTATGAGCATTTTGTTTTTATTCATGTGTTTTTTTTTGCGTTGATTAACATTCAGAGTACCAAGAGATACTATTTTCTAATTGCTTATATAATTATGTTTTTGTATAGTTGCTTGTGATAATTTTCTTTTTGATTTTAATTTTTTTTTTTTTATTTACAACAAAATTTATTATAAACTAGATTATTATAATAATATAATTAATATGATTAATAATGTATAATTATTAAATATATAGTATAATCCAAAAAAATTACAATGAAATTGTAAACTGTTCTGTAAGAGTCTCGCAGATATCATTTCTTCTGCTGAAAAAACAAAGATTTCTGTAATATAAATAAAACTGTATTTAATAAAATGATACTGATATCAAAAAAGGTATTCTGCATTTATATTATCAAAATCTTATTAATTTAGAATTTTGTTTAAAAAAAAAATACATGTTAAGTATATGTAATAGACAGTAAAATACAATAATAAATAGTAAACAATGTTTAAGCGTTCCATGTAATAAGCAAGTCCCTTGCTGCTGAGTTTTCTAATTATTCGCCAGATATTTAATTTTTTTATTGGCAGTTATATATTAGTTTTTATTTTAAAATGGACAGAGTTGGGGATTGTGCAGTCCTTTGTGGATTGCGTTTTTAAATACATTTTACTTGGGTTATTCCTTGGGAGATTAGCAAGATATTTTTCGTTTTCCCAGTACAAATCTCCTTCAGTCCATCCACTGAAGGCCTTTCAGTCTAGTAGGAATGTGTCTGATGGGGCCCTAGTTTTTGGAAGGTGCAATGCTCTCTCTTCATGGATTGAGTTGTATATGATAACTGTAGGTTAATAATTGTAAGATGAAGAAAGGAAGGATAATGAATTCAGGTTTAGTAGATTCTAGAAAATTTGCGACAAATTTTTATCATTTTCTCTTTTTTTTTGGTTTTATTCCTCTTAATGGAAATTGCCTGTTTTTACTGGGTTATTCATAATTTCTCGATTCAAAAAGTTAAGTAATAATTTTTTTTTTAGCTTGTGTACTTTCTTGTGTTTTAAGCAAGATTAATTGAAGGTACAAGTTAGTTGTACATTGGTTTATTACTTAGGATATTTGCATCAAGTACATCAAAACCCGGTCCTGATCAATGCTTGATTATTTATTATATTCTCAGCCGGCTTAGCAAAAAAGCGAATGTCCTTTAAACTAAAATCTGTATTCGGAAAAGTTTCAGCAAGTTGTTCTGCAATAATAAACTATTTAGTAAGTGATTTACACATTGTAGTCATGCTTTCATTTCTACTGATTAGTTGAATGTTATAGCTTTTATTGGGATAGGTTTTTATTACTTCACAGAATGATTTAAAAATCTGTGATTGATTGAAATTTTTCAGATTTTCCATGTGACTGCCTAGTCACATGGAAAATCTGTCATTAAAACAGGTGCTTTAAAAAGCTGAGATCTATAGTACTTATTTTTTTTTTAAAGCTTAACTAATTTAACTGGCTAATTTCTTTATCTAAGATAATAATATTTTAATCTAATGCTAAGTGATTGCATTTTAAGTTATATGAATTGTTTGTTTGCCTTCATTGAAAGTTTAAAATTTTTGTATGCTGATTGTATTGTTTTGTCATTCATAAATGAAACTTGTACTGATGGACTGAAGTTAATTCTACCTTATTTTTCACACCTGTATTAACTATTAATTTATTGTTCTAATACAGAATCTTAAACTTCCTTATCAGGCAATTTTATTGGATTTTATTTTATTTTTAATCCTTCCTTTATAAAAAAGATTTTTCATAAAAATTAAATAGTATTTGTTATTTGCCAGAATATTTTGTTTGTACTTAGATTTAACATATTAAATGTTTTCAATTGTTTACAGTATGTGGAAGTTGATTAAAAATTATTAGCAACAGAGTAAAAATAATGCAATATGACTTGAGGGAATAATGATTAATGTTATTCTAGAGCATTCATTCTCAAAGTGGGCGATAACGCCTCCTTGTGGGTGCTGGAGGCCTTCAGGTGGGCGGTAGAAGGCCCACAGAAAATTGGGGGCGTTCAGGCAGTCTAGGAAAGCGATGGCTGATTAAAAAAAAGATAAAAATTGTTTTCCTGATATTTGAAATTAAAATTAAATACCTACTACACTAGTACAAAAAATTAAATGGACATCTATATTTTATGATAAAAAATGATTGTATTTAAACTACTTTAACTTTGCAATCAAGAGGCTTAAGAGAGATGAATAAAAAAAAATTAAAGCTTGAATATTGTACTTTTTGACAGTATACTTCAGATTTAAAAAATTATCAAATTAAAATAAAAGTCGTGAGGAGAAAAGTTTTAAAATTGTAAGTTTTTCTTTGTGTTGATCGAGCGCATATCTCCCAATTTAAGCAACGTATTGATACAAATAAATATGGAAATTCAAGGGTTATGATCTAGCTGCTCTAGCTTTAATGGCAAATTGTGAGGTCTTTAATGTAGTGTTGCAGTTTTTGGATTTTGTTTGTTTTGTACTGAGGTATTGAAATCTTTAAAGATTGAGACTCAGCTTAACCCAAGATCATGTTGGCAGTAAAATCAACACTTGGAGAACCTCCACGATGATTTCAAAGAATGATTCTAGGACATTTTAAATATGGACATGCCAGACTGGGTGTCGGATCCTTTTTCAAATGTCAACATAGCAGGATCATTCCATTAGAAGAACAACTTATAGAACTGACAACAATGAAGAAATAAAAATAAAATTCAAGAATGGCTACCAAGAATTTTGGTCACAAAAGCCAATCTTGCAACTATACCCTGGGTTGTGGTCAATTGTTCAATGATTTTTGATAGCATTCTTATTGTCAAATATGTCTGAACGTGGATTTAATGCTGTAAAAATTTTACTCTAACAGTTGGTGTAGAAAGTAATATCCACTTTGGTTATGAAGTTATTCTTTTATGTGTCATTTAATAAAGTTTTTTCTTAATATTTAATCATAAAAATATGTGATAAATCTTTAAGAGAAAGTAATATTGTATTTATATTAGGAAAATTAAGTGGTGGTATTAGTAGTGATCACTTTCTGGATATCAGCAAAGATTACTTATGAATGTATTTCATATCATTTAGCAGACAAGAGTTAATTATGTGCTGATATTAATGAATAAACATTACAGTGTAAATATTTCTGGTAGGTAATACCATCAGAAAAAGTTTCATTTTAGAGTAAAGATGTTGGTATTACTATCATCCTAACACAAAACTCACCTCCTATTCTTGAAAGCTTTTCTTTACTTCAAATATTGAACAAAAAAAAAAAAAGTACAAAAATTTAAAAAAAAGTACAAAAAGTAAAAAACAAAAATTTGATGGGAAGATTTTGATGGTTATATCAAAATCTTCCCATCAAATTTTCATTTCACTTTTACTTTTCTGATTATAGCTGTAAAGGAAAAGTATATATAGAAGGTCCAAAATTTTGATGTAGGGTTTTTTTTGTAAATTTGAAACTTCATGACCCTGAGTCCAAAAAGTATTAAAAAAAAACTAGAAACTTATGGAAGATGTAAAATATATAGAATGTATGCAAATATAAAACATGTAAATACATGGCCTGTATTGTGATTAATATCACTGAACTTGCTCAAAGCAAATTCTAAAAATTTTTAATAATTGAATTGGTGGCATTAGATTTTGTGAAAAATTAAAAAAGAGGAAGGAACAGTTTTTCATTTTGAATTTTTGGTTTTTTGTACAGTGGTCATAGAAAACTGAGGTTTAATGAAATGGAAGTACTTATTAGGTTATTTAAAATAACAGATTTTAATTCAGTCGGAATTAGGGGTTGAAGGATAGTGAACATTATTTCTAAACAGTTTTCACCTTACATGTCAAAAAAAACTGTTAACTAAAAAAAGTTGAAATTTGGTACAAATATTTGGTTTTATATACATATTTATATATATACCATTTCAGACATAGGCATCAGGTAATGATATTTTTGCATTTTTTTCTCTTAAAGACTATCATGGAAGTTGTTTGACAAATTTTAAGGAACTGATTCAGGACATCAAAGTAAGCAAAAAAGTCTCTGTAGCCAAATGCCCTAATCCGTCTGTCATTTTCCGTCTGTCATTTTTTTTCCTCTGAAAATAGCTTTATGGGAGCCTGGGATGTTTCAGCCAAAAGAGGCTGATCCTGGGCATCTAAATAAACAACTTTATGATAGTTAAATACACTACCTCGCTTTATTTTTTTCCTATGCTTGCCATTTTGTGTCTTCAATAAAAATTTACATTTTATAAACAGATTTTTAATTCTAGTATTGTAAATTAGTATCAAATTATGTAATAATTTTTTTTCTTTTGTAGGAGCCGAAAAATATCTTTACATTATCATTTGGAAAACAAAAATATAAGTTATAAAAAAAAAAAAAACTATAAACTAATAAAACATCATAAATTGAAACAAAATAAAATAAAACTTGCATGAACTAAAAAACTTAAACTAAAACATTAAATATAAAACATTTTAATAGAACTACTATCACAGCTAACATAATATAAATTTAATTATAACCACTATCACAAATAAAAACTTATCTACTGACATAGATAACAACTGTTTATATATATATATATATATATAAAACTAAAATAAATTTAATGAACTCCAAGAGGAGTGTAAAAGGCTCCTTTTTGGTTAACAGAAAAAATAAAAATTTTAAATGAAATTCATAACAGAAAAAAAAAAAATAAAACAACACTACTAGAAATTGTCATAAATACCAACACTTCAAAGAAATAATAGGACTGATAATAATAGGACAGTGACAAAACTTCTTTGTTATTGTCCAGGATTTGACAAATGTTCCTGTGCAATTTAAATTTAAATTTATGACGCAAGGCCGCATAATGTATGCAATCCACAACGATGTGGCACACAGTATACGAGTCGCTACAAATAAGGATATGACAGTAGTTAGGGTTAATAATATTCAAAGCCTTATTTATATTTATAGTGTATAGTTCAGCACTCGTAATACCAGGTAGATCAAACATATATAGGTTTGGTCATTAACATTAGTGTTCATCGAACGGTATCATTCTGTTTCGATCCATCTGTGTATACTACTGTGTCTAGCTTTGTCTTTGAGAGAATATGGTGAAACATTTGTCGGAAGAAAATAGGTGGTGTTCATTCTTTATTGTATATCGTGAGGTCTAACATAAAATTTATAAGGCTGATTCTCCATGGAGGATATGAACACGGATAAGTTGGAACAATAGAAGGTGCGTCAATATCCATAAGGTGCAGTAAATGTCGGGTATGAAAACCTCCACATGCAGTATAACATGGACAATCCTCATATCTTTGAAAATAAGGATTTCCAAGACTGCGTCAAAAGCCCAGACAAAGATCTGCGTCAAGATTTGGCTGTCCCGTAAGACGGGTAAAATAAGGTGCTAAAACCTGACTCACTGCAATCAACAAGGATGCTTACGACAGGGCTTGATCTAAAGGCACCTGTAGTAAGTTGAAGGAAAGCACGATGTACAGCATTCAGCATTTTAAGCTTGGTATTTTGCATTGAAGAGTAGGTGACACAACCATAATCCAAACGGGAACGAATTAAGGAATAATTTTCTAACAGTGATATTTAATAATAATAAAACAATTGATATTAATTTTCACATTTGGATAATTTTACTCGGTGACTATTACTGCTGATATGTTAACAGTGTAGAAAGCAATGCACATTGTTTAAAAAATAAAACCATATGATTTTAAAGTAATTTAAACTCATTGTTTACTTGCAAGTTTAACATTCAGTGTCATTGATTTATTTTTTAAAGTTTGTTTTTTATCATCATGGAGTTTGAATATTCTTTTGCGAAAATGTGTGACAAGCATTTAAAATGTGGTTTAGTAAACTGCAACAGGGCAGGAGCAAAATGACTGTATGAAAACAGGTTTCCTAATAGATTTGTGTCAAATGAAAAAGATTTTTGAAAAACTTCATGTACGACTAAGGGAAACAGCTTCATTTACACCAGGGAATCATGACTGGTAGACCAAGGAATTAGATGGAAGTGTTCTAAATCGTGTGGATTCACGATTTATACTTTTATTCAGGGGAAGAATCCCCTGATAAAAGTACACATTCTCTGGCAATACAAGAAGGTGTGAGCCATGTGACTGTGTGGTAGATTTTTAATGGTAACTGTCTTTACCCTTATCACTTGCAGTGCGTACAGGGGCTGACTGACAATGATTTTCCACAAAAATTGGCTTTTTGTAACTGGTTTCGAAGAACATTAATTGAAAACTTTATTTTCAGCAAGGATCCTATTCACAGATGAAGCTTCTTTCAACAGGAATGGTATTCAAAACTATCACAACCAGCATATCTGGAGCGACGAGAATCCTCATGGTGCCTTCCTAAGTAGCCATTAACAAAGATTTTCCCTGAACATATGGGCAGTTATTTGTAATGACTATCTTTTGGGTTCTGTCATTCCACCAAGTTGTTTAAATGGGGAAAATTATCTTGCCCGTTTGACCAAAAATCTTCCACATTTGTTGGAAGATCTACCTCTACAATTTAGAGGAAATATGTGGTTTCACCATGATGGAGCTCCAGCACATTTAAGTCAGTTGGTATTAAGATTCCTGCTTGAAACTTTCCATGAAAAATGGATAGGCCACGAAGGGCCAGTGCCCTAGCCTACTCGATCACCTGACTTAAATCCTCTTGACTTCTACCCGTGGGACCGATTGAAACATATTGTTTATTCAATTCCAATACTCAGCATTGAGGATCTTCAACAAAGGATCCAAAATGGATTTCAAGAAGTTAGGAATACTACTGGAATTTTTGAACGGTTAAGACAGTCTCTCTGAAAAAGACTGGAGATGTGGAGATTTCTAATGGTGGGCACTTTGAACACCTCTTATAACTTTTAATGATTGTTTACTGTTTATTTTTTTTTTTAAAATACACCTAGCATTCTGTAACAATCAACATAAGATTATTACAGGTAGTTGTTTTATTTTTTTTATTACTTGGTCTATTATTGTGAGAAAATTATTACTTAATTTGATACTAATTTTTAATACTAGAATTAACAGTAAATGAAAACAATTAATATTTAATCGAATTGAACGTAAAGTGGAGGACATGAAAACAGACAGAAAATTACATCAATTTTCTGCCATAACTTTGCTATTTGTTAACCGATTTTAAAAAATAAAATGTAATTTGGTTCAAAATAAAAGGCTTAATATTTTAGCAAAACAAACATTTTGATAAAACTAATATTTATGGAGATATAACGGATTGAAAAATAAACATGGCCGCCACTTCGTAATTTGCAAAGGTAGTTTGCAGATTTTAGTTTTTATCCTTCATTAGTAGGGTTGGGGGTTTGTATTTATGGAGTTGTTCTTTAGAAGGTTTTGTGGTAGTCTCTTGACTGTATTTTGTTGAATTCTATTGATTTCGGTGTGTTTTTATGGTTTTGTCTTCTTATTTTCTTTAAACAGATTTTATAATAACGTGTGAGATTTAATTAAAATATTTCCTTATAAGGGAAATATGCATTATGTTTTTAATTTTTACATAAGATAATCAGAACCTCTATGAGCACTCTGTAGAAACCTATTTCTAAAATTGTTTACTAAATACATTATCTAAAGTTGATTAACAAAATCATTTCCTACTTGTACTTCTTATTTTATTCAATTGATTTTAAGTAAAAACAATAGTATTTAAAAATCCAATGGTGTAATTGAAGTAAAGGTCTGTCAAGGCCGAAATCAGAATATGCTTACATAGCTATTACTACATTTATTATTATAAAATGATTAAAGAAATTAGTCTCTAAATGGTATGTAAAATACTATTTTGTAATAATTTTCAAAATAACTGTAATGATTAAAAAAGAACTGCTGTAAAATTAAATAAATAAAAATTTACTACCATTTCTGGGATAAAGATGCTAATGAGTTAATGGCTGTTTGAGGCAATAGTTAAAGTGCAGCTTCTATGTGCATTAAAAAAAAACAATAAAAAAACATCGAATTAAAAAAAAAAGATAAATTTAAGTGACATTATGTATCAGGAACTGATTTATTAAACTTGATTTTTGCTGTGGGCATCTTACCTTACTTTAGACCCTTCAGTTTTCAGTATGCTATTCATTGAGACGTTCCAGAAGTTGCTGAATCATCATGTTGTAGGAATGCAGTTTTACTACTTACAATTTTTTCATGAGCACAGCTCTTGAGTATGAACAGGTACTTGAACTCTTGATTTTTTAGTGATCATTTTTTTACTTGCTCATAAAATTTCATAAAACTGTTGGAAGTGACTTTCATTATCTTTTTCTTCCATATCACGGTCCTTGGTCTGTCTGAAAAATCTATTTTGTATGACAAATAGGGTTTATAGGCGATGAGAAGCATTCTCATGACAAATTTGAATTGTATACAATATCAAATATAGTATGCAGTATCTGTTTTTATGAAAATTAATAATTATATTGGAACATGTTTTCCCTATATTTATAGCTGCATTACTGAATTTTCTAGACCATGTAATAAACTTTTCTTTTTTTTAGCCAAAAACAAATTACTTACATTACTATAGTTAAGTGTGTGCAGTCGCATTTTCTAATTTATTATTCATTTTTGCTTTACATCATATGTGCAATGTAAAATTTATATGCTTGCAATTATATGTCCCCCAGTTTTCACTATGTATGAAGAATTTGTATTTGAAAGCTCCCTGCCAAACACAAAACTTTCTTAGATATTGTCTTACTTGAATGTTGAATATGATTAATGTATTGTAAACACATTCACTGATACTATTAGGCCAAATCTGCTTAGATAAAATTAGATTAAATTTAGTGTTAAAGATATACTATTATCAAACGACATGTAAAACAATTTATAATTTATTAAATTATAAATCTATATAATAAATATAATTTATTTTTTTGTATAAATATAATTTTCTCTAAATATTATAATTTTTTTTCAGTATAATTTTTAATTCTTATAAGACCAAAATAAACATGAACTAAATATGAATGAAAATACAGTTACTAAAGTGAAAAGTATTGATAAGATACAAATAATTCATTTAATGTAAAATATAATATTGAGGAATCATTGTAAAAAGTATAAGTTTTGATTTTTCTTCCTTTATTTGACTGTTGGAAAGCTTATGGAAAGATTGTAAATCAATGATTTAATCTGCAAGTTAACTTGACTTGTAACCATGCGTTTGGAAAATATGTACTAAAATATAGTAGTAAATTATTTGGAGTATATGGCAAAATCTTATCATACAAAATGCATTTTTAATTCTTAAAGATGCTAGGTTTTATTTAAAAGAAAGAAGAAATAAATGTAAATACATTTACATTTATTGTAAATAAATGGTTGTGCCTGCATTTGCTTATAAATAAGCAAATGTAGCACAACCAAGAACACTAAGCAGCTACGCTATCAACAGCTTCCTTGATAATATCACTATACTTACCACAATGACCTAATGTTGGAATGTTGATTCACTTTAATGCAGCACTACTGGTGTGTAAAATGTATTAAGAAAAAAGTTTAGAATATACTTTTTGATGTGGTGTGCTATGGGATTTGAATTAAAACATCAAACAACAATGTAGATTGAAGGTAAAAACAGAAATATGTTGAGGATAGCAACATATCCGTTCACAAGATGGGCTATGTGAAAATTGTGTATGCAAGTGTGGATGACCTTAATTTATTTTAATATTTTATATGATATCAGTTAATTAGGTTTTTTTTTTCAGAATATACTTGTGAAAATTGTAGCAAAATATTTACATTGAAGTGCAGGTTAAGATCTCATAGTTTATCATGTGGCAGTGACAAAAATGATAAAAATTATAAATGCATTATGGATGACTGTGGTCACACTTTTAAATTACACCGTAATATGTTGCAGCATGTCAAACATAAACATGGTGCTCCTCGATATGCTTGTTCTGTAGAAAATTGTGGCAAGAAATTCATTTGGAAGGTGATTATGTTTTTCTGTTATCATTTTTAGGATTACTAATTATACTATTTACTGTTAGAGATTTTTCCAGAAAAGAACTTAAGTATTTTTGATCTGCCATTTCATTTTATTTTTTGTAAAATACTTATTGCGTAAGTCTTATGATAGTAATATAATATTTCTTAAAATATTTTTGTATCTGCAGAGTTGTTATCAGAATTTCAAACAATTTTTCTGATTTATCATGTAAAGCCTGAAGTATCACCCTTAAAAATTGTAAAATCTGAATATGTTTTTTAAACATTATTTTCTGTTTCATTATTTTGTTATGACTGTTCTGCTTACATAGTTTTTCCCATTATATGTTATAACTTGGTTGTTTGGGCCCACTTGTTATTGAATTGTTATTGAATTTACAGCATCCATATTCAAATTAAAAAATATACATTTATTTGTAATATTACAGTTGCATAATAATTAAATTAAACTAACCAAAAAACATAAGAATCCGTGATTAAGTAATTCATCCTGAATATTTATTTAGATCGTAACATAATTATAAATTATATAGAGATTATATCAGGAATGTTAGGTGACCTATTTGGTTGATAACAAATAGAAATTTCTCCAGAGTTTCCCCAGAATAATTGATGGAAACCATTGAAAACCTTGCATCTCAATTAGAGAAATGATTGATATTTATAATAATATAAAAAAGCTGACACGGAAGTTGTAATACTTTCCTGGCATTTATTATTTATTTATATATAATGGAAGAATAATTAATTCTACATGACAAAAGTTACCTAAGATTTCTTTATTGGGGTGGGTGTGAATAATAATAAAATTTTATTATATTTTACCTAAAGTTGATAATGTAGACTTTTAATAATAGTAAAAGTTTAATATCACTTTTAATAATATTAAAAGTTTAAATAAAGAAAAAAGTTTTGAAAAACTAAAAAAAATTATTTTTTAACTTTGCCACTGGGCTCCTCTATCCCCAAAGTATTTTTTTTTTGGTCGCTTGCACTGCAACTGTGTCTAGGAAGACATTAAAAAAAATTTAGTTAAAAAATATGCAATAAATAAGATAACTTTTTCAATCTTTAGGGAAGGGGATTTACAAAATTTTTTAAGATGTTTAGGTAAACGTGCACACATGTATTGAAGTTAATGTAAAGTGGGGTTATGTTTACAAAATTTTGAGAAATTTAACCCACAAAACCCCCACCCCATCCCCTGGAGATATTGATCCCAAAAGTTTACTAACAAGTTACTCCATATACACAAGTTTCTATAAAATTTCATCAAAATCGGTTTAACCAGTCAAAAGTAATTAAGCTTCAACCCAGCCAACACATGTACATATAAACATTACCCCTATTTTTGTTTTTTGGGGTTCCTGGGTCATGAAATGTCGAAAATTGATAAAAATCTCCCATATGCCATTTTTTGATTGATTACCAAGCTTTCTTTCTTGCAGCATAGCTCTATAATTTTATGATGACTGAAAAGTAAAATATTGAAAGTACAGGAAATAATGTTTTTGCTGCTGTCTAAATGTAATAAATAAACAATATGTATTAGCACAGAATAAAATGACTGTTTTGATGACAATTGATAAATATACTTTTAATTCTTATCACCTAGTGGCTGAGATAAGTCTGAACTACAGAATATTGCAGGCTTTAATAATTAGATAATTTTTAATTATCCAGTTTACATTTGTACCTCTTCAACAGTCGGTTTTTAATTTAAAATCGTTTTAAAAATTATTTTTTTTCTGAAGGTAAGTATATTAAAAGATTTTAGAAAGATCATGTTAAAAAAATTGTGTTTTTTAACTGAATTTAGAGAAGTTATAAAAATACCATTTTGGGAAAAATTATACAGTGCAATTCATTTTAATTTGATAGTGTTAAAAAATACATTTAATGATAAAACCATTTAAAACAATACATTAAATTTAAATAATAAAAATTAACAAAATTTTAGATGTGATATAGACATTTTCATATCTTCTCCTTTACATAATTACTGTTCATATTTATGTATTGTGTAGTTAAAATATATATACAAGTATGTATTATTTATATATATAAAGAATGAACTAATTAAAACTTAATTTAAAAATGGAAATGTATTGGAAAGTAGATTTAAAAGAAGCTGAATGTACTATTTTATTTTATTTTACTTTTTAAAATAAATAGTTAATTAAAAAAAAAAATTAGAGTAGGGAAATTAATATAGGGTGTAATGTACACCATATTATTTTATAAAATACATTAAATTTCTTTTCTTATAAATCAACAATTGTACCAGATATATATAAAAAAAAAAAAATTAAAAAATCTATATGGATTGTGCCAGAGCTGAAAGAGGTACACTGTTTATGGGGCTATGTATGACTGTTGACTGGAGCAAGATATATATCTAGTGCTATGAGCCAGACTGCACATGTTTTTAATTAATTGATGAGGAGATTTTAGATTCCTGTTTAGTTTACTTATTTATTTATTTTCTTTTTTTTAGAAAGTTGTATTAGTAAATACTAGTATGTGAAAGTGTTTGAATTTTTAATTTACTGAAAATCAGTATATATTAATCATATTTACCAGCACCAAACAAAAGATTTGATAGCTCATTTTTATGTCCCGAAAAATTGTTTGTTGACTTTATAAAGTAACCCCAAGATGTAATATTATATTTTAGTCAGGAGAATACATAGGCTTACTACTAAATGTTTAACAACAACAAGCTTTAGTAGCTGACTAAGCTACACCGTTTCAAAGTTAAACTATATAGTTTGATCGTATAAACAAAATCGAACATTTTGTATTATTTGATGTGTAAATGTAAACTAAAAATTATAAATAAAAAAAATGTATAAAAGAGAAAAAGAAAATAAAAATTCAGTTTTAAAATTAAACATTTAAAAATATAAAAGATTAATTCTTTTTTAATAATTTTATGAAAATAACAGAGATGCTAAGATTCTCCCCAAAAGTATAGTGTTATATGTAACAGCAAACCTGTTAATGCTTTATTAAAGTCATATGAAGCTATTCTTAATGTAACTAACTATTGCTTGACAAATTAAAAAGAAGTAAAAACAATTTATGTACTCTATGTTACATTGTACATCCCAGTGATGTAAAAAATAATACATTTTTTTAAAGGAATGTCTGCTCTATCTCTGATGTATGTTTACACTGAACTTAAGATTAAGTAGGGAATAGTGGTTCAAGGTACTCATATTTAGTTTTATAAGAAATCAGATGGTATAAAACTGTCTAGTTATAAGTTTTTTAAATGTGTTATTCTTTATTTTAATAATTTGGAAAGAAACAAGAAAGGTGTGCTATGCTTTTTGATAATGTTTGCATATATTAAGATTCATTTTTAAAACTTCATTTGCTATGTATAGCCGACAAGAAAAATTAGGTTTTAAAATTGTTGGAAAGAGGAAGGTTTAGTATTAGACATAATTACAAAGAAGAATACAGATCAGAAATCTTCAAATTAAACCACATGCAGTAGAAAAGAAATTTAAAACCAAAACAATTCAAGTTAAAAAAATTGCCCTTATAAAAATTACCCCATTTTTTATAACATTTTTTTAGTAGTGATGAAAAATTTGAAAAGCTTTCCCTCTACTAAGTAGAAGAAATGCTTATAATGCATTGCTTCTAGATAAAAGAGATATTTAGATTTAATTTATAAATATGTAAGTTGAAATTCATATATTAATTTGTTGATTTAAACAAAAAAACAGGTTTATCTGTGTTTTCTTTCTTTTAGCTACAATGGGTGTAGAAGCATCTTCATTACACTAATCAAAAATTATTTTATCTAAAATTAATAATTATTACAGCCAATTTATGTGGTGAACAAAGTAAAGGTGTCTTGTAGAGCAAAACATTTTCACTTCAGTAAGCTTGGTGTGCTGATGTACAGAAGAATGGCTTAGTGAAAACTAGTAGGAAACCTGTTCATGTCTCATATCAAGTAATGTTAAACATAATTTTAATGCTTAATTTAGCAATTCAAACTAAGGCAAACTCTCCCACGTAAAAATTGCTTATAAAAAAGTTAACTGTTTTTAATTATCTTTATTTTTATATAATTTTTTTTTTTCATTGAAAAATTATTTTAAATATATGCATAATACACAAATATGGTTCTTACCTTTAATGTCATACCACACACTTCTTTATAGTACTATGTAATAACAAGTGCACAATTATGAACAATCTTGTTACTAAGTTTTCTTGTTTTAATATTGTACTTATATTTTAAATCATTTAGTTGTTTTTCATTTACTAGCAGTGTAGGTCCATTATGTTTCATCTAGATATTTTCTATGTGTATTATTTATAAATTGATTTTTGTAACCATCTTATTTAACTATTAATTTTATGTGAAATATTACTAAATTCAGGTATTTTTCATTGTTTTAGGTGTACTTTATGCTCTGTGAATCATGTGCTATGTTCCTATTTTTGTGACCATGACTGATGTGAATCTTTATATATTGTAAATATTGTTACTTTTTTCCTGTGTGTGCCCCAGTTGCTATTGTTTGGTTGATTATTATAAAGTTTTCAAATCAAGTGTAGAGTATCAACATCATTAAGTTATTATAAAAAATTATAAACAATTTGAACTTTAATGGCTCCATACTAAACATTTGTCTTATGTTGTTTATACTAACACCAACTGAGCAAACAGCATTACACATCATCTTACAGAAAATTTTTAAAATGTGTTCAATACATGATCCAAATTAATTACAGCACCAACTTAACTGGAATTCCATCCAAAATTTTCAACCATATTCCATTACATTTTGAACAAGATATTGTGTAAATATAGCAGTGCAGTTCTACATTCTATAAATGTTATCATCATTAATAGGCAATGAGAATTTTGTAAACAATTTTATGGATATTTCTTTTATAAAAATTGTTAATAACAGTGCTTATGTTCATTGAAGACTATCATCAAGGAATTCATTGAAATAAGTTGTTTAGTTTATTTTATTTACTGTTATCATCATCATCTGGTTTTCTGGAGTGGTTTAATCTGCTT
Source organism: Lycorma delicatula (assembly GCF_047948215.1). NCBI lineage: Eukaryota > Metazoa > Arthropoda > Insecta > Hemiptera > Fulgoridae > Lycorma > Lycorma delicatula. Next base: position 110,451,627 of record NC_134456.1, on the reverse strand, counting down.
AGACCTCTTGCATTGTTGGTTATATCCTTAACACTGCTTACCAACATCAGCTCTTTACGCTGGTTGTTTCATTATTAATAAATCTTTGTTAATTTTTGATTGATTAGTTTGACATAAAATTGAATGTTTATTTGCTGCTCACTGAAGTTACTGATGTAAAAAATTCCAAAACACACCCTACGCAGCATCACTTCAAAGTAACATAGTTTGATGGCTTGATGTAAAAAAGGATTTTTGTTCTCTCAGTACCATTTCGCACCACCAGCAATAATAAACTACAGCTATTTATTTTTGTCCTTCATTACAAGTTTAGGAACTTTTAAAATCAGTCTTTGTGCTGTTTATTTTAACAAATTTATAACATTTTTAATAGTTTTCTTGTTGTTTACAGTTTTATTGCTAATGTTATATAAATGTTGCATTGCTTATTTCAGATGTTAATCTGAGATCTTATAAATAACGATTTTTAAGAATTTGTACATAGTCATGTACATTTTATTATTTTTTTTTTTTTACTATTTCTTATAGTATTATCTTTTTAATGTTTCAGATTTCTTACAAAAAACATATTAAAACTTACCATGATCCAGAATACAAACGAGAACAGGTTTCTGATAGTCAGGTAAGAGTAAAAAAGCAGAGAAAGAAACGAATAGATGCAGGTAAACCCAAACACTCAGTGGCTGAAATTTTATCAAATGTAGTAGTAGATGAAGAGACAGAACAGGTGTTGTTATCGAAAGGAGATGTTGATACTGATGATGAAATGATACAGAAAGTTATTCACTCAACTTCAATTGGAGAAGATCTTAGTGATGATAGTGATCATGATTGTAATGTTGGTGATAATGATTATATTAATAATAATGATGATGATGATAATGGTGATAACTGAAAAAGTATTTCTGCAGTGATAGATTTATGAACTATTCACAGTGTTTTGGCTGGCATAAAATTAATTAATGACAGTTTGATTCAGTTTTAGGTAAATTTTCCTCATAGTGATCATCAGTTTTAACTATCAAGAGCAGTAATCATTAAATGATGGTTATAGTGATATCTTTCTCAGATAATTTTTTCAATGTTTTGTTATATCCTTGTATACGTTTATATTTTATAATTAGATATTTCAGAGTGTAGTAAAAAATTAAAAATAGCTACAGTAGAGTTCTAATTTTTATTTTGATGGAAAAATAGCCTGTGTGCAAAATGCTATTTTGAGAAAGTTAATTTATAAAGAATTAATTATTGTAGCTATCATTTTCAATTTTTTCTTAAGCTTTGATTTTTTTCTAATGTAAATTAATGTGTGAAATATTTTTGTTTTCTAAATAAAATTCCTTCCAGTTTGCTTTCCATCAAAATAACTGAAACTGATGAATGTTATTAAAATCCTCACTAACTTAATTTACATTATATTTATTGAAATCTGTTGTGCAAAGATTTTAAAATAAGAATATATTTATTATATATAATTTTAAGAACAGCTGATTACATCCGTATTGTATAGTTTCACAATTGTTCTTATATAGTAGAATATATTTATATTTTTCTTAGAAAAATTACATTCTTTGTGATTGAATTATTCATAATTTGAGTCATTATAATCACTATTTCCCTTTGAATAATTATGTTATTATATTTCTTCAACTTTCTGAATGATATTTTCAATATTATTATTGCTTTATGGATAAATTTATTAATAGCTTTGTAATTGCCTTCAAAAGATTCTAACTTTTTCTAGTTAAAAGATTATTATATTTATGGATGTGAATGACTGTTTAAAGATTAAATTTAAACAGTACTAATCACTAGCTATCATAGCTATGTTGGTTTTATGAATAAAATTAGTTTCATATTTAGTATGTGTCATTTTAAAATATGTTTGAATTTTGAAAGAATCTTGTTTTATTTTAGGTTTTTAAAAAATATTAAAGACGAGATAAACTGTCATTTAGAATTGGACCAGCTCGTATGACAGAAAAGGGTTGAGATATTCTATAGCAATTCCTAAGAATATTAATGTAGTCTTTTGTACTATAAATATTTTCTAGATTCTTTTATTTCGTTTTATAAATTCCAAAGTCACAGTCATACTGATTGTAACTGTAACTGTGCCTTAAAATTGCAAGAACTGGATGATATTTATATTGCTTGTGTAAGATATTCTGAAAGAAAAAAACTGTATCGCATAGTACTTATTTATCTCTTGCTGCATACAATAGAAGTATTTTTAACTGGAAATGAATTAAATTATTTATTTTGAAAATCTGATACCATTAAACATCTATTATTGGCCTTGTATTAAAAGAGGAATAAAAACTACTTTCTATATCAATTTTTCTCTGTAAGTCAAAAATACATATCCAAATTAATCTTTATAGAAGACACATGTAGTTTCATTTTTCTAAAAGCAAGTTCTGATCAAATTCAATTACCAGTGTGCCTTTACTAGTAACTTAGAATTCTAAATTTTGTTTTTATATTTATTAAGGAGCAATTTTCCTTTAGTTACATTGTCTACTACAATAGTACTCGGCAAAATACTACCTTGAATGAAAAAGTTGCACACATTACTGAAAGGAAATCTAAATGCATAATCATAAACACTTTTTAAATTGAGTGTGCTTCATTTTTAAATATCTCTCTCTTTTCACAGGAATACAGTTTTAATGGTTCAAATAAAATTGCTTCAGTTATTTTAAACATATTTTTCTGATTTTTTATTATCTTAATGGAAATACTTGTAAGGATTATATTTATAATGTGTTTTGCTTAATCTCAAAGGTATGTTTATCCTGTAGAATCAGTTTTTTTCATACTCTATATTATTACAACTGAATAGGTTGTTTAAAGGCAAGGAATCTTACCTTTAAAAGCCATACCTTTTGCCTTATAGAAAAATTCTGGCCATACTGCTCAGCTGTATCGTGGTGTCACCATGATTTGGTAAAATTTCATGAGACATTTAAAGCCTGTCAGTTTGTCTCCTCGACATTTTTGTCCCCTCGTAAACAGTCGTAACTGTATTTATTAGATGTTGTGGGTACCCATTCTTCTGAAGTATTTCCAATAACCCATTTATATCTACTGTATTGAATGCGTTCTGAAGGTCTATAAAGGCATATGGGTCTCTAAATTAAACTCTGTGTTTTTCAATGATTTGTCTGATGATAAAAACATTATTGTGCATGATCCCTTCTTCCTAAAACTGCTCTGCTCCTCCAACAGTAAAACCTCAGAAATTTTTCTCATTTGACCTTTAATAATTCTTCTATAAATTTTATAGGTACAATTAAGTAGACCAATACCTCTATAATTATTGCAATTATTCTGATTCCACGCGATTTTTGAAAATTAATTTTACCAAGGCAATTCTCAAAGAATCTTGAATTTTGGACTATTTGCAGCATTCATTCATCAGTATAAGAATCTCATTTCAAGGAAGAGCCCTCTGTATTTGAAAACTTCTGCATTTAACCCATCTGATCCAGCTTCCTTCTGATTTTTCTCACTCTTCTGCCTTTCCCAAGCTCCTGTACAGTCAATGAATCCATCCCTACAAACTCTTTCTCAACATCCTCCCGACTTCCTGCACCATCTCTCTCACTGACCCACAGTTTCCTTTAGTGTTCTGTCCATTCCCTCATTGAAATCATATTAAACCAAACCACATCACGTTCTGACTTATTCAAATGCTTCATAAATTTATAAGCCACTTGTCTTCCAAACACTTCTTCCTCTGTCTTTCTTATAAACTTCTCCCATGAATAAGCCTTTCTAATCAAAGTTTTAGCAAGATTTCTTTTGGCTTTGTAAATCTCCCTAGTCTCTTCTGTGTTCCACTGTAAATGTAATTTGTAGGCTTCTTTCTTTTCTCCTATTGCTCTAGTTATATCATCATTCCAAATCTTCAAACTTTTTATGTTATTTCATTTTTATTTTTCCCTAAAGCTTCAAAAGCCGCCTTCTGTACACACTTGAATATTGGTTCATTCCTTGTTCACTTCATCTGAGGTAGGGCATAACTAAGATATTCCTGAAGCTGCTGCTGATACAGTTATGCAATACTAGGTTCCCATTATGCAATCAGTACCCATTGCTAGGTTTCCACTTAGCAATTAAAATGATCTTTGCCATCAACAAAAAATGATCTGTGCCAACATCACAGCCTCTAAAGACTCTGACATCCACAATATTCGAAACCAGCTTGTCATTAACAATCACGTAATCTAGAAGAGACTGTTACCTCTAGCACACCACATAAACTTATGAATATCTTTTTTCCTGTAAAAGATGTTGGTGATTTTGCGCATATTAAAAGATGTGAAATTCCTCAGTACTACACCATTCCCATTCAATTCATCCTCACCAAAAGTTCCAACAACCTCAGGAATCAGTGTATTTCTCACTCTCACGTTCATATATCCAGCAGTTATTATATGATTATTCTTATATTCATTAAAAACGTCCTGAAAGTTTTCATTTAACAACACTGTTTTCTCTTATTTCCCCTCTTAGGTGCATACACTCCTGTCACTAACTACCAAGGTTCCATGCTCTGTCTTAACACTTGGTACAACTATTCTTTCACTTATATATTGAATATTTCACCAACCTATCCTTTCGTTTCTGATCCATTAAGATTGAAACACCACAGGATGCTCTCCTATTACTCTCCAATCCACTGTAATTCATTGCCTGCCTCTTCCCCTTTCTTCTTCGTTGGGAACTCTCTTCATTCACTATTGAGACCATTGACTATTTGCTCGCGGCTGTGCTTATTTGTTAGTGGCACATACTCACCATGTCACCACATCATCAATGAATATATGTTACTTTTCTTAAGAATAATCTTACCACAGATTACCCCATCACACCCTCAATTGTGGCTGCCTCGATCTGGAATTGCTTATTTGGCTAAGCCTTAATCACAGCTAGTCACCATATCTGGTGGCCATTCGCTACCTCCCACGTGCCATCTACCCAGTAGCTGAGGCTTGCCCCAGGCCTCCTTTGTAAATGATAAAATAACTCTTATCTACTTTAGTGAAGATTTTTGTTTATAAACTTCATGTAAGATATTTTTTCTTTTTGTTCATTTTGATAAAAACTTATCTTACTGAATTTTTCTTGAACATGCTGTAAATATTAAAAACATTTCAGATTGAATTTCATTATCAATTGTTGGAGAATTATTAGCTTTCTTGATAATGACACTGTGATTAAGAAACAAATTTTTAAAGATTAACAATTATTAGAAAAAAAGAAAAAATGTTTATACTAACCACTCTAAAAAAAGATATGTGACATCAAATGATTTGATGAATCTGCCAATTCAAAATTAAAGCACCATAAATATTGATCATAGTGAGAAGTACATTTATGAGGTGGGCTATGTGTTGCTGTGATCAATAGTTATCAGTTGTTAAATTAAAAGAAAATAACATTTTTAAAGTTAGAAGCAGCCTTGTACATAAATACTGCGTGATCATGATTATAGTCACTTGGAGGAAACTGCTTTAAAAGAGGCAGTCTCTGTTCAAAGCTTTAAAAGAAAATCATAAAATTTATTATAAGAAAATATACTATATTTTTATAGTTGATAGTATTGATACAACTAATTTAATTATAATTTTTTTAATTCATGGATGTTTTTACATATGTAATAAAGATGAACATTTTAATTAACTATTGTACTATGATTGTTTTATCTTGGTTGTAAAGAATAATAACAATAAAAATATATTGATGTTATTTAATTGATATTAATTATAAGTAGTTATTAACATATTTTATTCTAACTGTAGGTCTTTGCAATCAGATACCACAATCTTATTTTTTTGAAACATCTAGTTTTGTATTTTGATAAGTGGTTGTGTTGGTAAGTTATTTATTATTTAATTCTTGTCATTATGGATTTGTTAATATGATAATATTGCAGAACTTGATTTACTGAATTGCAAGTGATCTTAAAAAAATTGAAACTCCATCAATGTCTTCTTACTAGTTTATAAATAGTTTTCATTCTATTATCTCCCATTAGAATTTTGTTTAGGATTTTTATGGAAAAAAATTCTATTATGGTTTGGACTATTTTGTCATCGTAGGATGTTTCATAAATGTTTTAAAAACTCTTTTGAATGTGTTTTATTTCATTTGTGATGCAGTTTCAGTTATAAACAAGAATTTCTATGCTTTGAATACACAGTAAATGTACCTATTGAACACACACTTGTAAGCCTAAACTCAGTAATACTGGCTGTTCTTTTTCTCCTCCCTATCATTGAAATTCACGAATCTGTGCAGTAGATACAGTGATGCATAGAGATTTAATATATTTCTTTCATAGAAGTGTTATGCCATCTAATATTAATAAGAAAATTAAAAATCTCTAGAGAGGATTGTCTCTCTCTTTCAGTCTAGAGCTTACAAATTATCACCATGACCAGTGCAGGTCTTTCAAAGAGGACCAGAAGAAAATTAAAAATGGAGCTATTGCTGGTCAACCAAGAACCTGAACGTAGACTGCAATTAAATATTTTATTCAAAAAAGTTTGCATACTAGGTAAGTGCTTAAAACTTGAAATAATTGTCATTGACAGTATAGAAAAAGTGGTAAGAAATTTTTACACATATTATTAAATGATTGCTAGTTGGGTTCTCCACTTTCTGCAACCTTAAAAAAAAAAAAAAAAAAAAAAAAAAAACATTGCTGACAACAACTTAGTACTGATGTAACAAGGTCTTTAAATTGTAGTAATTGAGTTGCACTATTTCATCCCAGGTCAAGATGAGCAAGTATTCAAGTTCATTTCTACTACTGAAAAAAGATACCACATTTATATGTGGGAAATAATAACAACCTTCTTTTAGGATTCATAGGGATTAGGCTGCCTTCTTTAGGGCTTTCTTTAAAAAAGCAACAATTGTCATTGCTCTGGGCTGTTACAATTTTTATTATTATTTTATTAAAAATTATTATTATTATTTTTTACAAGTGGGCAGTTACTGTATCTTTTGTTTATTTCCTCCTGGACATTGCTTGCCTTCTCTGTGCAGATTTAACTAACAGAAATGCTACAAAAACTCACAATATGATTGTTATCTGCCCAGTCCACTTAAAAGATTTTAAGAGGGAAGAAATTAGATTTGAATTTGGAGGTCATTGATGCCGGGCTAGTATAGGTCAACATGCAACCAGACATTTCTTTTGGGATCAAGAAGCTTCTTCAATACTGAACAAGTGCTTTGATATAGCAGGAACATTGAAAAATAGTGCGAAGGTCATTGTAATTTACAGTATAAATTATAGTTATAAATTCCTGTTCATGTTTCTGAATGTACTCATAATTAATCAATATCTTAAATAATAAAAAAAAAAAAAAGAAATTTAATAGATTGGCTAATGCCACTGAAATAATATAGTTAGCTGTATCAGATTTTTCAATATCCTACGTACTTCCAATTGAATATGGTGTAGCTGGTTGTTAAATCATATACTGATTAGATGTACCCTACCTTTACATAATCAAAATGTCTGTGTGCTTGTGTGTGCCTGCATGCATGTGTGTGGTGGGGTGTGGTGACGTTTATTAAACTTTGAGAACTGCTGCTGAATGATTATTTTACGCTGCTGAATGATTATTTTACAAAAGCTTTTCTTAAAATTTCAGGTTGGTTTTAAACATAAATTTATCTACATAATTCCTTAGCGGTTGGCAGTAAAGCTTAAATAGAGAGTGTGTTGTGTTTAATCACATTCTGTGACAGCTATATGGTTTGCACAAATGGTATTAAATTCATTAAAATAACAAAGAATTTTATTTGGTATTTTGTTTTTAAAAATTGGGTAAACTATTTCTAAAAATTCCTACTATTTCAATGGTCTTGTTTCTTTTTCAATCTATTTCCATTATTGCAATTTTCATCTCTCTGGTTTTATAGGATTAGACACAGATGACATTACTTGTTTTTAACAAAATGTGAAGAATGATCTTACTTGAACTAGACATAGAAATTGATATGGTTGAAATTTCAGTGATGTACAATTTCACTGTTATTTATCAGTGAACCTCTCCTCTTTGTATCAGTGAACCCCTCTTGATGAAAAATAACTTGGAATTTACTCATTTAAGGGTGCGTTTAACAAGTAAGAAAGAAAAAAAGTAATAGGACAAAAAAGTAGACTGCACACCATTTGGTAAAATCTCTTTTAATTTACACACTTAGGATGTATTTTTTTAAATTTTAAGCAAATTATACTTTTTTGACCTTTCACAAGATTTCTTTTGGAATTTCAAATTGGGATCTTTCCTGATTTTGTACAGTTTTTATGATTTTTAAGCTGTAGATGGATTTTAATGAAAAATTACAGGGGGGACAAAAATTAAAACAAAATATTGCTTAAAAAATTTTATTACAAAATATTCATTGCCATTTTGACTACGATTTGTATCTGGGTAAGATATGGTACCTAAAGGAACTCTCAGTAGTTCAGCTTGTTTTCAGATGTTTTCAGATTATAAATTTTATGATTAAAACTAGTACCACTGTTGTTAATGACCTCCAAATATTATTTACTTATTAACAAGAGACAGGTTTTAATACCACTTAAGTGGTAGTATTGTAATACCATCTCCTAATAATAGAAGCAGGTAAATGGTTTTTCATAAACAAGAAATTGCAAAAGACCAAGTGGGTAAAAAAATAGTTTTTATTAACTTTATGCAACATACAGAAGGAATCATTTTAAAACAGTTAGAAAGGGTAATGCTCTCCCATAGATATCTCCAAACAATTTAAATATAGAATGCAGTATATTTTATTGAGATAAAAGAAAAAAATCTCTAAAAAATTATAAATATGGTTGTTCTTAATGTATAACTTGCTTTAAAAAAGAAAGATATGTATGTAGCAATACTCAGTTTTTCTCAAAGTACGGGGCTGGGGTTTAGAAGCCTTTGAAGGAAGTAGGATGAATCTTTTTGACATCATAATTTTTTTCTGAAGTTACAACATATTTTAGAAAAGAACTGTTTGAATTTTGCAATATTTTAAATTTTGGGCAGCAAGAGAACTGAAACTAATGGACACTTATGTGTTTCATTTTTTTATGAACGTGGAAAACATATTGAAAAAAAAATTTTGAATAAATAATATTCAATATTTATTATATTAGGAAAGGTAAAGGGTGAGTAGAGGCTTGTGCCTCTACTCACACCCTTTGGGTACCCCCATGAAGTGCCCCCCTTGGGAACTTTAACCCCTTGGGCACTTTAACCCCTTGGGCACCATGATGTTTCTTAATTTCTACATTCAGTTATGAGTTTGAATTTTGAACATCAATAAGTGTTTTATTTATATATTTTAGATTATTTCATCACTTTTAACCCTTAACTGGTAACACACATCAGATAGATGCTTAGGTTTGCTGGTTCTCCGCATTTTATAATTTAGTGCTACTTGTTAAATGAAACCTTCAGTGTATGCTCAGGTTAAACATTGTAAATAACGTTTGTGAAGTTTCAAGCTCTACAGTTGTGATTTGTGATTTCAAAAAGGACTTAATTAAAATGTACGCTGTCTGAGAGATGCCTGTTACTGAAAGTGTTGATATTTGTGCTCATCTTACAGACATGTATTATCTGAAATGTTTTCTACTACGTGTGAGGTATGTATCTTACCTATGATATGTTTTACAATTGTTTGTGTTTGGTAAGGATTTTTACATTTGGTTTTCTCAATTTATTTTTATATTTCGTACATTATTTTTTATGTTAACATTTCATTTTTGTTAAATATTTTTATTTACTCTCCTAAATACCATGGAATCCAGCATAAAAATGTTTTTTTTACTGATTACTTTATTGATTGCATAATTTTTCTCTTTTTCTTTCTCTGTTCATTACGAAAAATATGCTTGCAATTTACAAAATTAAATATAATTTAGTGTAAATATATACATTTGAATTCTGTATACGTCATTTATTTTTATTTTTTCAGCATGGCAGGTATATTTTTGGCTAGAACAAAAATAATGTCAATGGTTGCTCTTTCTGAAGAAGAGGTAGATCCGAGTGATGAAGAATTTGATTCAGATGATTCCTACAATGCTGAGGATGAAAGTGAACGCTTACAACATGACAGTGAATCTGAATTAGACAAGCAAGACAATTGAGGATGAGGCAAATGAAAGGGTCAGTGGAAATTTAGTGGAAGATGTGGTTCCTGGCTCCTCTGCTGATGGTTATTCAAAATGTTGTGGAAATGAACCAATGTATTTTTTTGGAAAAAAAATTGTTTTACTTTGTATTCAACTGAGCCAAAGTTTACAAAGACTCCAGCCAAAAATATTATGAAGATTAAACTTCCTGATCAAATGTTGAAGCTTTGTGATCAAATGTGAAATCACTTGCCAAAAATCCTAATGTTGAAGATGTATGGTGCCTTTTGTTTTACAATGAGATGATTACACAAATAATAGTTAACACCAACCAAAAACTGGAAGCAATGAGAAAAAACTGACGACCCTAAACTCCCCAAATTACAAAGACACTGATGTCATTGAAATTGAAAGTTTGATCGGGCTCATGATGTTTTATGCTATTTTTAAATCATGAAAAAAGGATCTTGCATAATTATTTACAGTGAAACCAATTGAACGACCTATTTTTCAAGGTATCATGTCTTTGAAAAAGATTCCAAACTCTATTACTGGTGTCAAGGTTTGTTTGATGATGCCACAACTAAGAAGAAACGTATGAAATGTGATCCTTGTGCAGCAATTTCATTATTATTTTCACAGTTCATAAAAAACTTTCAAAATTTATTTGAAATTGGAAACCTTACCCCTTATACATGAAATGTTGGTGAGTTTTAGATGGAGGTGTTCTTTCTGGGCTTATATGCCAAATAAACCAGTAAAGTACGGACTCAAAATACTATGAGCTTGACAGATGCACATACTTCCTATTTGTATAATGTGTATATGTACTTGGGGAAAAACAGTGAAGGATTTACACTGTCAAGTGAACATCACAAAGCATTATTCGACTAATGAAACCTATTGCACACTACAAGCGCAATGTCACCGCCGGGAATTGGTTTTCGTCATTGGAAGTGGTTAATGAATTAAAAAAAAATCAATTTAGCTTTTGTGGGCACTTTGGGAAATAACAAAAGAGAGATCCTACCTGAATTTCTATCTAATAAAAAAAGTTCAATGGGTCAAGTTAATATGATTTTTGCAAAGATGAAACACTTTTCGCATATCTACCTAAACAAAGTACAACAGTCAATTTGATATCTTCAATGTACAATTCCAAATTTACAGATGAATCTAATAATAGACCGAAAATAATAAGTTTCTATAATTCAACAAAATCAGGAGTGGATAATTTAAACAAAATTATTGCCAATTATTCACCTAATAGACAAAAGACGGTGGCCCCTGACAATGTTTTACAACATGATTACAGTTATTAGTCTTGTAAATTCTGGCTTTATCTATGCTAGCTATGATGAGATGCCTTTGGTGAGTGGATTTTATTTTATAAATTTATTAGCAAATAGTTTTATAAAACAAACGGGTGCAATGTCGTTTGTCAATTCAAAACAATTGTTTGTCAATTCAAAAAAAATTGTAAAAGATATCTTGGAGAGCCTGATGAGATGAGCAGCGGTTCTCAGGAAATTTGTGATAAGCTTCCAAAGAGAAAAACATGCAGGTCCTTATCAAAAAAGTAGGCAAACAGCATACAAATGTATAAAATGTGAAAATCCGTGTTGTCTAAAGTGTTCAAAAAATGTGTGTAATTCTTGTGTGAAAAAGTAATTTTAGATTATGGATTCTGATTTTAATTTATAACAAAAAAATTCATTTAATTTTTAAATCTTTTCCTTTTATAATAGTTGTAAATATTTTTTGTAATGATTCAGATAAAACAGTTTTAGTTTATTTAAAGTTTTATTCAATAATTCACTCCTAAAATCAATCTTTGCTTATACATGTCTCACTGACGCATGTTATTCACAGTGTTGAAAACGATGTGTACGACCAGTCAATGGTTTATAATTATTGCATTGTATGTCATTTGAATTTGAAAATAACTTTTTTTTAATTGATGAGAACTGTTCTCTTAAAATATTAAAATGTAGTTTATTGTATTTTTTTTTGTGCGTATAGTTTGATTGTATGTAATAGAAACCATCTATGTGATATCGTTTTAAAAGAATCCTTTTATATTTACAGAAAGAATCATACTGTATTCTTTTAAACATATTCAGTTATAAAGATAACTAAAACATTTCATCATACAGATATGTACAAACAACAAATAAAGTAGTCTATAAAACAAGAGTAATAAATAATTTGTAATTGAAATTAAAGGTAGAAAATAACAAATAATTATAAAAAGTGATATTAGAAGATGGATAAAAGAAACAGAATTTTGTTATAGAGTTATAATAATAAAGTTAAAAATTTGAACATTGTAAGGAACAGCAAAATCCAAGACTATAGTGTTGAGTAATATCTGAAGGCGGGTTTGTAGTACGCTACGGCATCCCCTCCACTGCTCTTAACATCAGCATCAGCAATTGTTAATGATAATCGCTGACACTGACATTACGTTTGTAAATAAATTGCTGCTGATGACAATTTTGATGTTGAGCAACTGCTCAATGTCAGCGATTTCTCTTCACACCAGCAGCCAAAGTAGTTTATTAAAACTCACATCAATAATTTGCAATGACTTACACCATATCTAATTATGACATCACTATTACAGTAATGAAATAAGTTCTGGTAATTTTTTACTACAAATAAAATTATTTATGCCTAATATTATGTTCAAGGTGTATTTGAAGTAATTTATTTATTTATTTCTTGAAAGTATATGTTTTTTTTCTTCAAGTGTGTTAAACTAAGGTTTTGTTATAATAAACATTAGAAGTGACGTAATACGAAAGTATGTGAAATGAGTTGTTTAATTATTATACAATGTTATAACTTTCCTTTTTTAATTTATTTTATCAGTTGTAATTTTTATTACATATGTTTTAATTTATTATGTATGATATTAGTTTTTTTTAATTTCCTCTTCAAAAAAACTAATATACTTTTGAGCTTCGTAGGCCTACAAAAGTACAAAATAAAAAGGTTAAATTGTACGAAAAAATACATAAATCAATAAAGTATTAAAGAAACGTGAGTAGAAGCAATATAATTATAATCATTATTAAATTCATTATAAAAATATTATGAGTATTACGGAGGTATTAAGTTCATACTATAATAAAAGTAAAATTAATTAATTGAAAAGTTAATTTGTACTTTATTTTGTAAACATAAAACATAAAATGATTTCATACAAAATAATGTATGTATAGTAGTTCAAATAATTAAATAACAGATGAAATTAATAATTAAACAACAAATCTAATTAAATAATAGCAAAAATAAAATAATATGGTAGAATAAACTATAAAAAAGAAAATAATAAATACAAGTCTGTATCATTTGGAGGTTTTACTTTTGTGGTAACCAGTAACACTTTTTCCACATGCTGGGTTAAATAAGTAATGTAGAGGAGGCAAGTACAAGCAGCTTGTAGGGCAGACCTGCCTTTAGATTTTACATATACTATAGCTATGACCAGAAGAGCTTTCATTGAGAGAGGCAAACTAGTATCAGAAAAAGCAGCAATAAGAAATAAGTTCCTGAAATTGTATGTGTAATGCGGAGAATTGTAGCCGAAAGTAAAACTAGAATGAAAAGAACACAGGTGGTTTGAAATGTGCTGTTACAGGTGAATGGTGGAGCACTTATTTTCATTCAAACAATACTATAATATCATAAACAGTTTGTAAATAAATTAATAACAAAAAAGCAGGTGCATAATGTGCTCCAACCAGAGAACTCCTGTTCCACACATGCCTTTTTATTCATAAAGTACTTTCAAATCTACATTCATCATGTGTTTCTATCATTTTATTTCGATTTCAAATTGTTATAATTGGTTTGTACTAGCGATTCCAATGGTAACAAATTTGTCGCAAAACGCTTGTCAAATCTCTGAGTATGCTTCTTTTTCAAAAAAACTTCATAGGTATTTTAAAAATCGTTTTATCAAACTATTACTCTGCAAAGTGATAAGTAAGGGTTAGATGAACAACTTATTTGGATATCAAGTTTTTATCCATGACAGTTATTTTATTGTTTAAATTTTATTTCCCTGAAAATCTGGAAAACCGTGTTTTTTTCTATTCTCACGGCAATGAAAAGAAAACAAAAGATACTGGTAATTATTGTTTCACATGTTATAAGCAGAAGCAATTGATTAATGTAATGGTGTAATTAAACTTTTTTTATCATTTTTTTTACGATAATAGAACAGGAAAATCAAATTACATGGTGCTTGTTATAACAGATTACACATAAGGTTGGAGATGTTTCCGATTAATTGGTATCATTATGTTAAAAATGCTTTATTCGCATTAATTAAGCACAAATAAATTATTATTTATTTATCCATAATTTTATAAAAACTGTTTTAAATGTATGTAAAAAAAATATTTCCACATCTTAAAATTTTAATGACAATTCCTTTAAATGCATAATATCCTTACAAAATACTGGTAACTTGTTAAAAATCATCAGAAAGAATAACAGTCTGGTATTTGAATTATTTCACTCCTTGGTTTCAGTAATAAATAAACATTTAGTTATAGTAAATTAAACCTATGTGTACTAAACCCAGCATTGATGATGTTTCTTATATTAAAAAAAAAACAAAACATTTTATATACCTTATACACAAATAAATACCTTAATGGTAATATTCATGTGTATGAAATAAAAGAATTCTGTAAGCTCTGCTTCTTCATTATTAAATGAATAGTTTTCTTTTGCAAAGTAATTATTGATTTAGTATGTTTTGATGGTATATGCCGTTCCAACAAGAAATTATATGCTGTAACTGTGAATTAACCGATGAAAAATAAATTAATTTTGGAAAATAAGATCAAAGAAAATAACTTGCTTAGAGTTCTCAATTTTTAGATTGCTAACATGATCTTGACAGGTAAACTTTTGATCACTAACTAATCTTACGTAACTACTTTGATAAATCTCTAAACTTCTACAGTATCCACATCACTTCTAATACTACCTCACATGGCTATAAACAAGGTCATATTTAATTTTAATTTCTTACTTAAACTAAAAATCATAGATCTATTTTTGTACTTAATATTATGCAATTCAATTTAATCAGTGTCTTAATCTGTTTTGGTCACTGCATCAAAGAGCCGTCAAATCCTGAGATAAATCTTTTTTTTTAAATATGAAGGAACAAATCACAAATTAGTGCGTGTTTACAGGTCCTAACCTGCACTGTATCCACTCTAGTTACTATCTTAATGTCATTTGTTTTTTGGCTATGTTTGTGAAAAGAGATAGTAATGTCGCTGTGGTCGAATACTGAATTCTGAGCAATTTTATTTGTAGGTTAAGTGTTGATAGGTGTTTAGAGGAAATGACTCCTGTGCTTGGAGAAGACTGCCTTCTTTGTACAATATTTAGATGGTACAGAGAGATTGAAAGAAGAAATTTCAGCCTGAAGGACACTTCAAGGTCAGGTCGACCATCTTTGTCTGTGACAGAGGGAAACATTGCTGCAATATGAAAAATGTTTGAGACAGGTGTGTGGTCTATCACCAATTAAAGATGTCCTTAGGTATTAATACATCAGCAGTTCATGCATTTTGTGAGATTGCATTCAGATTAGAAAGTTTTGTACCCTTTGGATGCTACGTAACTTAACTGACAATCAAATGGCATTACTGTGTTTCACGGTATCGTGAAATGCTGAAAAAGTCTGAAAATAGGAAAACTTCTATGTAAATAGTATTGTGACAGTATGAAACTTGGCTGTACTATAATGATGGCGCAACCAAGGCTCAGAACAAAGTGTAAGGGTTGAAAGTTGAAGAGACCCCCCCCCATGGTTGTTGAAAAATCCAATTGGTGAAGAAGAAGGCTTTAATTTTAAGTATGATAAGAATATTAGATTATGTTGTGTCAGAAATTTAGAAGATAGTTACAGGGAATTAGTAACAGAGAAAGCCTGTCTAGCATTGACAAAGCTCTCAAGAATCTGCATCCAAACTCAAGGATGGACACATTGTTTCTTCACTATAATAACCCTCCAGCATACCACTCCAAAGTTTGCTCTGAACATTTGTCCAGAACTGGAATAAAACTGTTAGAGCATCCTCCCTTCAGTTCTGACCTCACTCTGTGTGAGTGCTCTGTCCCCCCCCCCCCCACCGCCATGAGTGAAAAATTGACTGAAAGGGAGGGATTTTATGAGCGATTATGACCTCCTAAGGGCTTGGGACAATGAGTGTGCTCAGATCACTGATGAAACATTTTAGGGTTTCTTTGAAGACTGGTTACGAAGGGTGGAAAATTGTGTAATGTGTGGTAGAAATTATTTTAAAGAGTTATAAAAAAAATAAGTTTGTATTGCAAAACTTTCCTAGTGCCCTTTATAGAAGAGCTAGAAGATATTCAAAGTCGTAAAAGAAGTTAGGAATTACGAGAGATTACAAAAATATATATATAAAATTATTTGGATCTGTAGGATCTTATGTGAAGTGACTAATTACCAGGAAGTGTAAACAATTTGGAATTTTTTCTGTGTTTTTTTATACCGATAAAATAATTGTACTAGAGATTTTTATTTTGAACACACCTCACATATATATTATTATATACATATGATTCATGAAATGTTACATCCATTCCAAGAATGCATTCATGGAAATCATTTGAAGTAAAAAATTCATCGCATAAAAATATGTTTGAAAATGCTTGCATAGCTATTGAAAATTTTCACCCTAATTCTAGTCTAAAGATAAAGTAATAATGCTAGATTCAAATTCTTGAAACATATAATAAATGGCAAACCTAATGATTTTATTCTGATATTTTAATGATTCTTTTAAATAGTTCCATAACTATACCTAATATACTTTCTAAGAAAATTATAGTAAAACAAAATTTTGAGCTTAACTAAAAATTTTTATTAATACTTAGAAGTTTTTCTATTAGAAAAAAAACATGTTGTTGTTTAGTTTTCACTAAATTTGTTAAATTACAAATAAATAAATAAACTTTTTAACAAAATTTATCTGTTTTTAATTCTAAGACAATTGATATAAATAAATCAAAACAAAAAACATTATTAATAAATATTTAACCAGCCAAGAATAATAATTGGTTTAAACCTAAATACATTTAAATACAAATATTGATGAAAATGAACTGAAAAATTATTTTTAATAGTACTCCAGTTGCACTGAGTGTGCTTTAATATTTAAAACTATATTAAGTAATCCATAATAACAATTGTAAAGTGTAAGTAAAGTAACATTTAGTATCTGAACACCTTCAAAAAATGCTAAGGTTACGTACATCTCACGCTAAAGTATAATATTATCTCTTGAGCCTCACTCAAAAAAGTCACAATGAATTTTCAAGACGCAAACGTGCAGTCAAATCATCAGGGTCCATAAGTATGAAGAAGTGTGTGTTGTCCCATATTTAGAAAATTAAAATTGTTCAACTTATCCTTTGCTTATATTTATAAATATAAGCAATCGTTGCTAAAAAAGAATGATCACTTATTTTTAAGAAAATAATATTATCCAGTTCTAATCTAATCAGACAAAAGGAAGTGTTTTCATATAACTCAACATAACACTTTGGCTTATAAGAAAAGGCATAAGTTTCTGTTATTTTTAATAAATTTCTGAACCAAAAACATCTACAACCAATTTATAAAAGTAATTTTTTTTTCTTTTACAAAAATATTATTATCATGTTGACAACATAGTCCTTTGAAGAGCACTGCATGTTTTTTTTTGTCAGGTTTAGTTTTATGTTAAAAAGACCAACTGACAATTTTGCCTCAATCTTATTTTATGCAAGAAAGATGAATGGCAAAATTTTGTTAAGTGTCAAAATAACGTTTGGACAGATCGCATGTTTGGTTATCATGGAGACATGGCAGTCCACTTGATAGAGGGTACCTTTGTTGTTGTTTAAAGTCACATATGACAATTAATATTCAGATTGTAAACAAAAATAATTATTTTGAACAGCTATTAATGTTTTTATTTTTACAGAACATTCAATTATTTGTTGCGTAATATGTAAATGTCATTCGTTTGTTATTGTTTTTAGTCAGCCATGAAACCACAGTTTGTTCATGGTGAAAAGGAATGCTTTATTTATTTATTTCGTTTTTTTACAATCCTGTATTTATTGTCATGTTGTATAGTACGTAGATGAGCCGAGAACATTGCATGCTTATTGTTTTTAGTTTTTTGTGACGTTCAAATCGTAATATTATACTTATTTCATCTTAGTGTTTAGTTTTCTTTTTTCAGGGAATATTTATTAACGAGTTGCTATAATAGGCAAAATGTGAGATACATTTTGACCACCGAGTGAAATTGATTGGGAACTTAAGAATGTTCAACCTGATAGTGATTTGTGTACAGACAGTTCTAAAAAATTTAACAAAAAGTAAAAATTTCTAAACAAAATTTACAAATTTGACTAAAATTTATCTATTTCTTGCCAAAAATCATGAAATTTTCAGGTTTAGCACAAAACAGTACAACAATTCTAAAAGTCATGATTCCTATAGTAAAATAGTTTCTTGATTTTCGAGTTGTGACTTGAAACTAATTTTTTCATTTATTTTTTATTTATTTTTTTTTGGGGTTCATTAATCTTTAGAAAATTTTTTGAATAAGATATGACCATAAAAAATATTTCTAGTTGGCTTTCCAACAATTTAAAAAAAGCTAATAAGTATCAATAATAAAAAGATTCATAAATTTTGACCACTAGTTTACAAACAAGTCACCATAAGGCAGTGTGCAGTTTTTTTTACCAAAAATAATTTAAGACTGGAATAAAATGTTCAGTTTTTTTTTACCAAAAATAATTTAAGACTGGAATAAAATGTTCAGCATTTTAAAAAAAAATTAGGGTTCAAATACAGATATAGAAGAACAATTGCTAACATTTACAGGAATCAAACAACAACAGTAATAATTCAAGAACATAAGAAAGAAGCTGTAATAAAGAAGGGAGTTTGACAAGGATCTCTATCCCCGTTACTTTTTAATCTTTACGCAGAACTAGCAGTTAATGATGTTAAAGAACAATTTAGATCTAGAGTAACAGTACAAGGTGAAAAGATAAAGATGCTACGATTTGCTGATGATAACGTAATTCTAGCTGAGACTAAAAAAGATGTAGAAGAAACGATGAATGGCATGGATGAAGTCCTACGCAAAAACTACTGCATGAAAATAAACAAGAACAAAATGAAAGGAATGAAATGTAGTAGAAATAATGAAGATAGACCACTGAATGTAAAAATAGGAAGAGAAAAGATTATGGAAGTAAAAGAATTTTGTTATTTAGAAAGTAAAATTACTAATGATGGACGAAGCAGGAGCGATATAAAATGCTAAATAGCAGTGGGAAAATGAGCCTTCAGTAAGAAATATAATTTGTTTACATCAAAAATGAATTTAAACATCAGGAAAACATTTTTTAAAGTATATATTCGGAGTGTAGCTTTATATGGAAGCGAAACTTGGATGATTGGAGTACCTGAGAAGAAAAGATTAGAAGCTCTCAAAATGTGGTGCTATAGGAGAATGTTAAAATCAGATGGGTGGATAAAATGATAAATGAAGAGGTGTTGTGGCAAATCGATGAAGAAAGAAGCATTTGGAAAAATATAGTTAAAAGAAGAGACAGACTTATAGGCCACATATTAAGGCATCCTGGAATAGTCGTCAGGTAGAAGGAAAAAATTGTGCAGGCAGGCAACATTTGGAATATGTAAAAGAAATTGTTAGGGATGTACGATGTAGGGAGTATATCGAAATGAAACAACAAGTGCTAAATAGGGAATCTTGGAGAGCTGCATCAAACCAGTCAAATGACTGAAGACAAAAAAAAATCATTTAAGCATGGGATTTTTTTAAAATATCTCCAAATATAGTCTGATTCTTAAAGGGTTAATTAGAATAATTAAAAAAACTTGAATGTTGTATATTCTATTTAACATGTACATTATAATATGTGCTCAAATAACTTTCATTAAAACCATCTGAATTTTCTATTTTGTAATAGTTTAATATTATTTCAAGCATTTAAATTTTTAATTTATTTTTATGGAATTTGATCAGGAATATTTTTTATTATTTTACAATTGCTTATGTATTTTTTTTATTCTGTTCTGATTAAGGTTTTACCATGGTTTCCCTTGATCCATCTAGGCAAATGCTGGGACAGTTCCCAGCATGTATCTGTGTTGGCAAATCTACTCATTCCTAATTTTATCTTTATATTAAGGTCTAATTATAATAAAAGATTTATTTATACATGAATAAGATGTAGTTGTAAAAATGTAAGTTAACACAGAGATATTACATTACATTCAGTGAAAATAATTTACTAATAGATATTTATTCGGTAAAAGTACGATAGATACTGTTCTTTTACTAATAAAACACCCAATAATATAATTTTAATATTTTTTTTTTTAAACACATTCTACCAAATTTAGATCAGTATGCTAAATAAAAGTATTTTCTGCATTTGTTTTTCATTTGATTTTGTTTACATATTAATTTTCTCAGAATAAAGACCAACATAAATTTCAGTAATTTATTTATAAATTAACCAAATTTAATAATCAATTTAAATACCTGTTATTTTAATCAATTTTTAAGTTTTATAACAATTTTCTCAGAAAATACTTATAGTTCCAGGGCCAATTTAAAAAAAAATCAAATAACATATAAAACAATTAATTTGTTCTATAAGTCCAAATTTTTTTTATATATTATTTCATTTCTGAAGGAAAATTATAAAAATAAAATATTTAAATAATTTTTTTTTTTTAAATGACTCCTGTAGTGAAAGTAAAATTTCATGAATCACATTGTATGTTATTAATATTAAAAGTAAACACATAAAATACAACCAACTAAGCACATTATAATATTTATATAAAGAGTATTACTGAGTCACTTAGAAATGCTGCTGCTGCATTTTGACTGCTGCCATCTTATAGCAACTGAAAAAAGTAATTAAATGAGAAAAAAACATCAAAACTGGATCATCGTCATCACCATTTACATGCATGTAAATATGCACACACCTGATTTCCTCCCATTTTGTGGCACGGATATAATCCGACTGGTTTATGGAAATCACCCTTTCTGGCTGCTGAATCAATTCAAGTCTTGCCCCCATATCCAAGATTACGCACCTATTTAGTAAATATAACTTAAAATATTATTTTACATAGAAATAATCAGCAATAACTGTTCACTCCACAGTAAAAAATATTAGATACATAGTACAGAAAAATACCATGAATAATAATTAAAAAAATATTCCCTCATGAATGAAGCGAAGCCTATCATACTTAGCTTTCATAAAAAAAAAAGATCACAGTTTTAATTTTCCAAATTAACAATTTCTACAATCTTTACTTTCAAAAGAAAAGAAAATCTGTTGATTTCTTTAGTGGTCTAATAACATTTTACTGACAACTTACTTTTTTAAATCTAAAACATTTTTACGTTTTTTTAATTTTGAATTCTATTGAATTATTTTATTCTCACTTGAATATGAATAACATAAGACCAAGAGTGTCTTTTGATATCACCAATTCCAAGCCAGGGACCTCATCTTGCAAGCAAAGAAGAAGTGCAGAAGGGAGTATAGACTTTAAAGAAAAAATTTGGGTCGATCTGTCTCTAAATTTAATAACCACCCAATTATAGGGCACCTGACTTAAAAGGAAAAAGTGAAACTGGTCAGTGGTTTAAATGAAAGAAAATACTCCGTGACAAAGAGGGCAGAGGAGATTAGGAGAGCAAACCCTGAAAGAAAAGTCTGCAAACTTGGAGGTAATAAGGCAGCAGTTCTAACAACAGAATAAACCTACACAGCATTCACAATGTGCTCAGGAGATTTTGTTGTTGCTACTGGCAGGAACCAAAACAGCCTCAAAGTAAAACAAGAGAGGATTGCATAGTAATTTATCTGATTCCTGGAACAGGCAGAAATACTCAATTCATGATCTGAAGAAGAACACTGATTATTAATTCATTTTGATTATCATTTAACCAATCAAATGTACATCTTTGTTCCATTTTTTTGTTCCTATGCTAATTTTTTTTAACTCAAAGTATTAACTGAATTCTATATTTTCAATTATTTACTTCAAGAATTATAGATTTCTTTGATATGATTCTCTCTCAAAAAAAACAAAAAACACCTTCATGCATCATGAAATCAATCACGTAATAAAATTTTCACGTAATACAAGAAGGGATGTTCAATAATTAATGAGACAAAAAAATGGTTCATTCAACGACAATGAAACTTTTTGAGGGTCAAGTTGGCAACCTTGGGAACACATTTAAGCAGCTGTTTGATCATAATTAATCTAAATATAACTCTTTTGTTGATTACAGAATGTCAGCTTGGCTTGAAACATGTATACCAGAAGAGCAATGTTCAGTGGTAAGATTTATAGGAAATTGTGCTAAAATTCCTTGATTACATTGAAACCGCTTCAAACTGTACTTAGAAATGTTTATTTGTTCATGCTTTTTATTCAGTTGTATTGCGGTTTGCTGCAGCCATTGTGGTAAATACAGATGGTAAAACTGCTGCACATGCTTCAGTTTTCACGTAAATAACATTCATGTGAAATATGATTAATTTCATTAATTTGAGATGATTTCATATGATTAATTTGAGATGTGAAGATTAATTTTAGACATCTCAAATTAGCAATTTCATTTGCTTATAATCTTCTAACCTCCATCACTATATCATGGATTTTTTTATAGGTATCAGTTTTATCTATTAAGTACTTCTTGTAATTTTTAATTTCTCTTTTTTTATAAAAGATGAATGCTGTAACAAAATATTTCATATTTATTTTTTCTTCTTTTTTATTTCCACTCTTTTTAAAAACTTAATTCAAATTCTCTACAGTTTTTAATTTAAGAATAAAAACAATTATAGCAATAGACAACATCTTTTCTTTCAGATATTACCAAATCAGAACTTGTTTTTCCTATCCTTCGATTCCTTCCTTAATACGTAATTCTACAAAAAAATTGTGGTTGTTAATTTTTGTCATACATTCCTTTGTTCTCATAACATTTTAAAATTTCTTATCATTTATTTTAAACTCTTATCAGTGCTGTTTATTCTGTACACTATTAACCAGATCACAAAATAACTACTATTCTGCAGGAGTACACACTTTATAACTCATGGTATACATCTACAGCTAAACTGCATCATTACAATCCCAGGATGAAGTATATCTAGTTAACAATCACACATTGTGATTATGCATACCTAAATGCATCCCTGCTTGTGTATACCTAAATTGGTATTAAGAAATGAATCCTTTTTTAATTAAATATTATCACAAGAAGTAGCCATATAGATTATTGGATTACATACATTAGTATAACAAAAACTAAATTAAATGATAAACTCCTCCATATAGTAACAGTAAATCTCAAACAGCTTGCCACACCTTTTATTATATCTGTATATGATTATGATTGTAACAAAGGTTTAAAATTATAAACTGGCATGTCTAATAGTTTAATATCTATCTAATCGTCTAATAGTTTTAAAATATCTACAATAATAGGTTTGTTCAGAAAATAACTGAACATCTTTAATTATGCACCGATGGAGATATTTAGTGACTGTTCTGCATAACCTCCTCTGTAACCACATGTTCTTGGATTATTGATAACTCATTTCATTTTCATGTTATTCTTATTTGAATGCAACATATTTAAGTGTTAGTAGCGATTTTTGTAATATGTGATTTTTTGACGATTGAACTTTTGTCTCAATTTTGTAGTCATAAATTCAGATTTTGTCTCCCACTATGATCCTTTGCATGAATTGTATCATCATCATCATCGGCTTGTTCAAGAAGTAGCTGACAAATGTTCTTTCCGTTGTTCGGTCATCAAACAAGAGGAACAAACTTTCCTGCGACTCAATGCATGTTCAATTTTTCAGTCAAAATGTCATGGCATGATCTGATTGAGATGCTAACCTCTTTTGCAAGTCCTCTGACAGTACAAAATTTGTACCCACCAGATTGTTGACTTTCTAAATGCGGGTGTTATCAGTTGAAGTTGAAAGCCTTCCTGGTCAAGGGTCATCTTCAATCAACTGACAACTACTTTTAAATCATGAAAACCATTTGTATAAGATCACCATTTCGGTAAATTTATTCAAAAGTTGAAACGTTTCTGTGAACGTTTTCCCTGGTTTCACACAAAACATTATGTTCTATCGTTGCTGCTGAAAATCACTACTAACACTTGATCTTGCACTCAAATAACAATAACATGAAAATTAAATGAAATATCAACAATCCACGAACATATGATTAAAGAAGAGGTTATGCGGAACACAATGATGCCAATCACATGTCACTAAATATCTCTACTGGTGCGTAAACAAAAATATTTAGTTATTTTCTGAACAGACCTCGTATTATAGATATAATATTATTTAGATGTTACTATAGGTATATTCACACACATTTACTTTACAAGTTCCTGGAATAACTAATTAATGTTAGAAATAATTATCAAGAGGGAAATTATTCTTTTATAGATTAAAAGTATTTATGATGTTAAACTATAGTTGGTGTTGTATTTCCATTCCTTGTAAAATAATAACGCTTACGTGTTTATATAATGCAAATTTGACTAACATACTGTACATTTTGTAATATAAATTTGATTACTTTTCTTATCAACATATCTTATTATTTATAGAAACTAATCAGAATAAATGGTTTTAAATAAATATGATAAAAAAGGTGGGAATTCTCTTATAAGACAATTCACGTTAGATTCATTCATGACAATTAACAAGTATATTGCATGATATATGTAACAACTCTGAAGAGTCTACACCATACCCCCACCTTATCTGCAAGTCTTAAACCTGATCAGCAGCTAATTTTTACTAATTTGCTTATATAAATTCAACTCAAAAAGATAAGAATTTCAAGGGAAATTCTTTCCTTTTAGTGCTGATTCAAGAATGGTAAATTAATGAAGAACACGTTTCTACAAATGGGTTACACGAATATTAAAAAAAATTTCAGAAACTTTTTGAAGATAACTTGTTTATATAAATAAATTCCTCTCTATAATCAAATCTATAATAATAATAATAAATTAAATTTATTAAAAATACAAAAATATATATATAAAATAATAATAGAAATAAAAACAGTTTAATACATACCTCGCCAGATGCAACTGCATCACCAGGTACAAATAATTCAGGATATACATTTTCTAAATACCATTTAAATGATTTACAACCTAATCTCTTCCTCAAATCTTTTTTTATTCACCCTAAAAAAAAAGTATTTTCAATTAAAAAAATATTTTTTTTTTTAATAATTTCAATTCAATTTAACACTACTACTAATATAATTAAGCTATAATATAACTTAATATTGCACCAGAAAATTGCTAGTCTAGTTTTAATGAATTATGTAAGCTATGTTATTGGTTCATTACAGCCGATTTATGTAATTCATCATTTATAACACTTTCTATTTATTTTCATTCCTATAAACTGGTTATTGAAGTAAGATGAACATCTATTTTCATTCAAAATGTAATATTAACACATATATGCATTTAAAGTTTATGCTAAACCAACATGTAGTAAAATAATTATTTCACCTTTACCTAAAGTTCCTAAAGACAATATATTTTTGTTTTTCCATATATAAAATTTTGATTTATGTGCATTTTATCTAAATAAGCAATTTTCCTTTAACTATAATTATTTATTTTAGACATTTTCTCAAGAAATTTCACTTGTGTACATAAACTGTCTGGGTATTCGATTTTCTTTTAACATTATACATGCACACATATCAATTTTTTAGTTGTAGATAGCAGTAATCTTTTCAGTGACTGGGCATTCATTGATATAAAGCTTAAAAATTGATTGTCACACTAATAGTACAACAAAATAGTTTAAGCTTATAATATTACTTTGTTTTTAACATTTTCTTAGTTGATAAAAAAAAAATGACTGTCTGTATGAACTCTTTGAAGATTTTTCATTAATTTCATTTTATGCGAGAAACATGATTCAGTAAAATTTCATCTGTCAAAATGACATTTGTAATGATCACATGTTTGGCTGTCATGGCAAACATGGCAGTCCACTTGATAGAGGTTACATTTGTTACTGACTAAGTCATTTGTGACATCAGAATTAATATTGCAATGTTAAACAAAAATTATTATTTTGAACTTAATAATTGTTTATGTTTTTATTTTTAGAGAAAATTTTTATTTTAGGCGTGTTCATCATGTAATATGTAAATTCTGTTAGTTTGTTGTTGTTTTGAGTTGGCTGTGAAATCATAGTTCAATCAGAGTGAAAAGAATGCTTTATTTTATATTAGTTTTTTTATAATATTATATTTATTGGTGTGTTGTATAATACGTAGATGAGCCAATAGGATTGTGCGTTTATTACTGTTTTTAGTTGTTTGTGATATTTGAATTGTAACATTATACTTATTTTATCATAGTGTTTTGTTTTATTTTTTCTGACAAAATGTATTACCAAGCTGCTGTAATACACAAAATGAGCGGTGTATATCAAACATCTAACACAAAGTAAAATTGATCAGAAATTTAGGAATGTTCAATCTGATAGTAATTTTTCTATTGTCTAAAAAACTTAACTTTACAATGACTAAAATTTATCAATTTCTTGCCAAAAATCATGAAATTTTCAGGTTTCATAGTTCTAAAAATCATGATTCCCATAGTAAAATTGGTTGAGTTTGACTAGTTTATTTTTTGTTTTTTACTTCCTTGTATAAAGTAAAGGAAGTATTGTGATCGTGAAAAATTGTTGGTTTTAGATTTCAACGGAATCACCCCTGAATCCATTTTGACTAGTTTCGACGTGACGTCTGTACATATGCATGTATGTATGTATGTACTTATATATCTTGCATAACTCAAAAACAATTAGCTGTAGGTTGTTGAAATTTTGGATTAGGACTGTTGTAACATCTAGTTGTGCACCTCCCCTTTTGATTGCAATCGACTGAACCAAAAGTGTCCAAAAAAGACCAAAATAAGAAAACTGCGGATTTTGGACTTATAACTGCAGTACTAAACCCTCATTGAGAGATTTTTAATGATGTATCATAAGTGGTACTTATTTTCATTGGTTCCAGAGTTATAGTCAAATGAAATTTTAATTAATTAAATATTTGGATCTTATAAGGGGAAGGCACATTGGTTGGAATCAGACTTCGTCTTCTTTTTTTTTAACTTTTTTTAATTTAAATATATTGATTTAATAATAATTATTAACCTCCAATTGTAAAAAAAAAATTACAATAAATAATTATTGAATAACAGCAATAAAATAAAAAAAATATCAGAAGTTATTAATGAAATAAAATTTTATGTACTTTTTATTTTTAGAAAAATGTGTATATATAATTTAATAAGCATGCAAGTAATGTGGTGTCCACATGAGATTTGGTGAAACATCTGATGATTATTCTTTTTTTTTTTCATTTTGTTGATGGTTACATCATAACAATTTTAAAAAACACAGCATTATGTAGATATAAGACATACATTTATTTAAAGAATAATGAAGGGACTTTTACTCTATTCTAATGTTTCATGTAAGATTGTTGAATTAATAATCTTATAAATATTTGATATTAATAACTAATATGTTAGCAATTGTGTAACTGTTTGTTTTATTAAAGAATTGGAGAATCATATCTTACTTTCAAATGAAATAAGTTTGAATCGAGTGCAGCAAAAAAAGTGTATATGTAATTTAATAGTACAAGGAAGTCCAGTCATGTGATGGTATCCATATCAGATTTTTTTATATTTGTCTTTGGGTTCTTTAATCTTTAGAAAACTTTTCAAATAAGATATGACCACAAATAAACATTTCTAGTTGATAGTGGATTAGAATTCCTACAATTTAAAAAAAACTGCTAAAAAATAACAGGGTAACAAAAAATTTATAAATTTTTTACCACAAGTTTATAAATGAAGTTTAGTTTAGTCGTGTGGTAAGAAATAAAAGTAAAGTGACACCATGACTTTATTAAATATAATAAATTAAAAATAATAAACCTTTTCCCACTCCTTACAGATTTTTATTTTTTAATTCATGTATTTAAAGAAAAATCTCCATGGTGTGGAAGATTTTCTGATAAAAAATATTAAATAATCAATATTTAAGGTAATTTTGGGTCAGTTCAAGCTGTCATCAAACTTATATAAATAATAATAATAAGTAAATAAAATAAAGATTAAAAATTACAAACCAAGTCATTTCCAACACGCTGATAATAGTATTAGGCATATTCATCCATCCATACTTTAGCTAGTCGAATTGAATTTCTTTTCAAAACATTAACACCAGTTCTCCATTTGTATGGTGAATGTTTTCAAAATATATGGCCAATATGTGAACATGGAACAATTTCCAGTGTTCCGCCACACATCCATGTTTACAAAAAATAATATAAATACATTAAAAAACAAATAATATATGTATTTACAAATATAAATAAATAACTTGATCTACCAAGTACAGAATAAAATTAAATTAGGTAATATGACACTTTTTTTTTTTGAGGGCGAAAAACGTCTATCATTGCCCGGATTTTGTTTTTTTTTATGAAAAAAAAGAAGAAATTAAAAACTAATCTAACGGATTTAAAACTTAAAACTAATATCACAGGTAAAAACTAAAATAAAAACAAAAGTAAATATAATTTAACAAGATCTGAGATGGGTGTAAAAGGCCCATTCTTAGATAACAAAAAGACTAAAAGAAAAAAAAAAATAGAAAGAAAAAAAGCTAAAAAACATAAAAACACTAACATAAAACTTAAAACTAGGTTAAAAACTAAACTAGTAAAATTAAATAAAACTTAAAACTAATACAAATTATATAATAAAAAATTAAAACTAAGTTAAAAAAAAATAAAAAGGTGAAATGAAACTTACAACTTATATCACTAAAATCTTACAACTAATATCACAGACAAAGTTTTCTTAAAATATAAAAAAAAACTATGTAACATTTGATAAATTCCGATACGGAGTGTAAAAGGCACACACACATTATATAATATTAAATTATTATAAATATATATAATAATTAAACTGTATTCTTTGGTTAGACAAATATAAAGAAAACTAAATAAGTTAGAAAATTATCCAAATTAATAGAAAATTTTCTAATGCAATTAGGTCAACAACCAAAAAAACAAAATAACAAAAGCAGAAAACCCCCACAACTAAAAATGTAATCATTTTCATAGATACTCCCACCACCATTCCAATGATAACACAGTGTCATTGGATGTTACAACCCAAACAAAAAATACTAATCCTAAATTAATTAACCTAAACTACACAAAAAAAAGCCAAAATAAACAAATAACCAATAAAACACAATCAATTTTAATCTATTAAAACACATTAGCATATGTAATACTTAAATCAGATATGTCCGTTCTATTATTTATAGAATTTATATCCTTTTTAATGCGGATTATCTCAAATATATTTCTTTTTACGAAATTAGGTTCCCTTTCTAAAATTTTTACATTATCATAATCAAATTTATGTTTTTTGGCTTTGTCATGCTTATTCGATGGAGTAATTTCATTTTTCCTATATTTATGTACCTCAATTCTTTTTCTAAATATTGGGATATTTGTTCAATATAACATGCTGAATAACCACTATACAGATTTTGCTTCTTTGTTGGCACCTTTAATTTTGGAAAAATGTTACCGATTGTATTGTACCTACTATGAGCCACCATCAGTCTATTTTTAAAAACTTTTTGAATATTTTCAGACAAATCAGGATCATATTGAAGCGCCAAATATTCTTTTTCATATTCTCTTCTTTATAAGAAAATGTATTGTAAAGCCTATAAATTCTAGACTTCACACAATTTTATCAATAAAACTTTTGGAATAGTTATTTTCCAAAAGCAACTCTCTAACTTTTTTAATTATTATCTGTCTTTCTTTAGGATATATACATAGGATGTATTTCTTTAGCATACATATATATATATATATATATATATATATATATATATATATGTGCGTGTGTATGAAACTAAACTTTAGCCCCAGGTTGGAGCTTTTTATATCCCACAATAATGGGGAGTTCCTGGATTGATCAAGTAAAAAATAAACTTAATATTTCAAGAGGAAATCCAACAGAGAATCAGCTGAAAGACACCATAATAAACCACCAGTGAAAAAGAGATCTATGTTAAGAAAAAAAATGGTAAATCAATATGAAAAGAATGATCTACCTTTATGTAGCAATAAAAAAACAAGCCAAACAACCACATCAAAAAAAAATGCGTGCATCACTAAGCACAGTGGACACCTATCCACCCCAGAATCCCTCAGGTGATAGCAATATCCTTATCCATAATAAAAATAATACATTTTACTGATCAATGGATTTTCTACTGACCAGCTTAAATAAATGCAATAAATTTCTTTTGGTTCAGATACAAAAAAGAGTCACCTTTTCAATTAAAAACCCAATATTATATAGACATTTAATGACATTAAACAAAAGGGTTGTCTTCTTCACGATTCATAATTATTTAGATTGAATAAAAATAGTAACAATAATTTAAGTCTTTAAAATGTCAAAACAGATTTTAAAACTGCCTAGGTAAAAAAAGTTAACCACCGGGTTGGTCTAGTGGTTAACGCGTCTTCCCAAATCAGCTGATTTGGAAAGTTGAGAGTTACAGCATTCAAGTTCTAGTAAAGCCAGTTATTTTTACACGGATTTGAATACTAGATCGTGGTACCGGTGTTCTTTGGTGGTTGGGTTTCAATTAACCAAACATTTCAGGAACGGTCGAACTGAGAGTGTACAAGACTACATTTCATTTACACTCATACATAATAGAAAAATCAGGGTACTTAACCCAAATGAGAATAGTATATTGCTGATGTAGGACTTTTTTTTACATTCACCATAAAATACAATTTACATAACAACATAAACTACTTTTCTTCCAGAAATAATAAAAAAAAAGAATGCTTAGGCCTCATCATCCTTTATGGAGGTTTGAATAAGACTGAGCACTGTCTGAATGATCTTAGTTTCCTAAGGGGAACTTAAATTATACATAAAAATTTTCTTTTGTAAAATTTTGAGATACCTAACTAATAAGACCTAAATTTTCCTGCCAGTAAGACCGATAGCAACCAAAATTAAATTGTATCATTGCAACAGATATAGAAATTATCATGTCAAATTTCATCCAAACCAAGTCTGAAGATATCAAGCAAAAAATAAGCCAACTTATCTATAAACAGATCTTTCATTGTTAAAATTGTGTTTTTTGATTAAGTGGGTCCATATGAAATGTCAAGATGTTCAAACCCCGACATTCAAAGTTAGATCTGATTTGCATACTTTCCCTTATAGAGTGTAATGTATAGTTATATTAGCCAAGAAGGAATAGTAAAAACATTATTAATCATAAATGAATTTAAAACGGATGAAAAAAGTATTAAAAAAAAACAGACAATGAAAAAGTGAAGATTTATATTCTTTGGTCAGCTTGTTAGAATAGTAAAAACAGGTTAACTTAGAAAATCTTTGATTTTTTTAATAATGGGATAGAGGTAAAATAGATTAAAGAAGTTAAAAAAGGACAAAATTTAAAATGTATATCAGAAAAAGACTTATACAGTACATTCAGAAAGTTTTTTTGCAGTACTCCAGTACGCTTTAGAATTATGAGGTGTGTTCTGTTTTTTTGGCATTAGGTTGGTTGCTTGTTGGGTTCGTTGAATGTTGCTTAGTAATAAACTAAGACATCAACTGTTGATTTGTGATTGAACGTTTTGCGTTCTGCTTTGTATTGTTTCGTCTACCAGAATCATTAGTAGTGACAAACAATGGTTCTTTTGGTAGAGGAATACATTTTTCTTGTTGAACACATCTTTCATAAAGATGACAAGTATACTGATTTAGTGAAGCACAAATTTTCTGAAAAGTATTCAAAAATATTCCTGTTTCCCACTACAATGCAGTTCAAACTCTTATCTAAAAATTTCATGCAACAGGCTCTGTTGAAGACGCTGATCGAAGTGGAAGACCACCTAAGCTAATTGAACAGGAGCTACTGATATTTCAGATGCTATAACATAAAGCTCAAAGAAAGAATTGAAAGTTTTCCCCTACAAAGTAATTTGTTACGTTACATTTTTTTATAGATGAAGCGTGGTTTCATCTGGGAGGATATATTAATTCACAAAATACTCTACTGTGGTCGATAACTAACCCTCATTTACACAAACAAGCTTTACATGAAGCAAAAATTGGAGTCTAGGTCGGTATGAATAGGACAAGCATTGTGGGTCCAATCTTTTTTGAAAATACAATTAATAGTGATCGTTACTGTGCTATTTTAACAAACTTCATTAGTCTGTAAACAAACATGGAAATTAATAACAGCTGGGACCAACAAGATGGCGCCACACGACACAACTAACAGGTCAATGACTTTTTTATAAAACATCTTTGGCGAACAAAACATTTCGAGGGATTTGTGACCTCCATGATCATCTGATATGATTCCTCCAGATTACTTTCTTTTATAAACTATTTCAGTTATTATAATATCAGTTTTTATAAAATAATGAAACAAAAATTCAAAGTAATAATTAAGAAAGTTTTATCATTACAATTCCATAATCCCAGTGCACAGCAACTTTCCGAATGCACTGTAGAATAAACACCTTTTAAAACCAAAATTATGATGTTAAAAGATTTACAAGAACAAAAGACCAGGAAAGAAAATCAGGAAATGAAATGGTCGGAAGAGCCCAAAGAACATGCAAAACGAATGAAGAGGTACTGGGAAGAGAGAAAACAGCATAGGAGAAAGAACTTAAGGAGTTAGAGTTAAAACAATATCCTAAAGTGACTAAAATCAAAAAGAAAAAAGAAACAAATACATATAAAAACAGAGGTTAAAAATAATTTTAAAACAAAACATACAATATTAATAAAATTTTAAAAAATAAAAATTTGTAAATCAAAAAATTAACTGACCTTAAAAGATAATTCAAGATTTTCTCCACCCCATATATCAAATCCACTATCATAAGTGCCAAGTTTTTCAAAGAAATCTTTGTCAATACTAAATGGTCCACCAGCCATTGTAGGACTATATACAGGTTCTGCAGTATTCTTGTGTCTTTTTTCTCTCTCTGCGGTACTTGATGCCAATTAAACTGTTAAAAAAAACGAATCAAGATAAATACTGTAAATATATTCAAACACCCTACTTCTTTAAATATTATAAAAATATGATAAATCATTCGCACCTAGGAAAATAACTTAATTATAATATAACATCCATTAGTTGGATTATTTAGACAAGAAATCCATAAGATCTCTGGATAAGTTCACAAGCAAAATATTATTGTAATAATATTGCATTTTATAATTTTAATTGTTTAATCCCTTGTTATCTGTAGATTCCAGTCAAATCCTCCTACATTAACACCAATAGAATCTCTCCAGTGATATTCCATAGTATTGTCAATGACATCAATAACAGGACAAACAACAGTTGTTGGATCTAATGCAATTCTATCAAGTAGTGGTCTAGCCAGCCTAAAAACAGGTAAAAATTTATTTATTATTGAAAATTTATTACTATAAATTTATCAATGCAAACCTTTTTATTTCATAAACTGTTTTAAACTTATGCAAAATATCACCATTATTTTACTTTGATTTGAAATAGCTAAAATTGAATTCGTGTTGCAACGATGATTCCATTAATACAAGATTTATTGTAAAACACTCATCAGATCCCAGAGTATGCTTCTTGTGCAAAAAAACTATCATGAGCATTTCATAAACTGTTTAATCTAACTAATTTACTTTGGAGATCGATAAATAAGGGTTAAAATATCACATTTTTATCAGCATGTATATTTTAATACCTGACTAAATTTAGTCGGCTATTAAAATAGCTGACTAATGTAGAACATTAGCTGACATATGTAGAATGACCCTCTACATAAAAATTTTCTTTGCTTTGCCACAGATAATTTCCAATTAATCTTGCATTAAGCATTATAGAATATAGAAAAAGATTTGGAGTCTTTTTTCTGGCAATGATGCTATCAATAAATAATGGCTAAACATTTGTTGTATAATCGTGTAACCATAACATTTATGTAGAAATATACTTTTATTCATTCTAATAAGCTTATTCAACATAACAGTTCTACAGCTGTTCAGGCAAAGTAGACATTTTCTACACTTACTTAAACTACAAAGGTGAATCAAATATAAATGGTAATTTAAAAAAAATATATTTATTAATTAATAATATACACACAATTCATACCTTCATCATTTCTCTATATAGTCTCCTGCATGATCTACACATGTTTGCCAACAATTTGAAAGCATGAATATTCCTTGTTCATAAAAAGTTTGAGGATGAGTCATCAATCAATTGCCCAATGCAAAGGTGCTCCTCAATGTCTTCATTGTTTTTGAATCGTTCCCCCCTCCAAGTGATTCTTTCAAGGGCACAAACAAAAAAAGTAACAGAGAGATAAATCTGGATTGCAGGAAAGGTAATCGAGGATTTCCAAGTGGACTTTTTCAATTTATCCCTTGTCAAAATTAACAGTGTGCAGCCTGGCATTGTCATGGAGAAGGATGACATCTCTGATGGGCATACCCCATCTTTTGTTTCAGTAGGCGGCTTTTGTTGACTGTAGCAGATGACATAGTAAGCCGCATTCACCGTTCATTGATTGTAGAGAAAATCAATGAGTAAAACTCCCCTTGAGTCAAAAAAAATCGTTGCAAGCACTTTTCCGGCTGATAGATGGGTTTTGGTCTTCACCGGGCAGCACTCATCTTTCCTTCACCACTCCTTATTCACCATTTTCGACTCCAAAGTGTAATGATGGATCCATGTTTCATCACATGTGTTAATGTGCCTCAAAAGATCATCTCTTCTTGCCAAAATCGATTCAGAAGTCTCTCACAGATCTCCAACCTGACCTGCTTTTGATTTTCAGTCAACAATCTCAGAACCCATTGAGCACTAATTTTTCTAAATCAAGATGATCAGTGATAATGGATTGAGCACTCCAATAACTGATAACCACTTCTGATGTAATTTCTTCAACAGTGAATTGGCAATTACCGTTGATAATATCTCGAACAGCACAGATGTTGTCAGCTGTGAGACTTAATCTTGGGCATCAATCTTGACTTTTTTCTAACTTTCTCACCTGCCCTTAAATTATCTGGCTCACGTATACACTCAGTTATGGGACAGTATACCATCCCCAAAATGTACCTTTAAACGAGTTAAAATTTCTGCAGGTTTAACGACTTCATTAGTTAAAAACTTTATGATTATACACTGTGCAACAGGGGACGGAACCTCTTGCTCACTCATGGCTGTACTGACAACAGAACAGGGCAGAAGAGCTAAACAAGCTGGTGTGCCCTTTCTAATACACCAAACATTAACCCCCCCCACTCTGCCATCCAGCTCAGAACTGCTTGCTGTGTAGAATAGAAAAATTTCCGTTTAAATTTGATTCACCCCTGTACTTGCAACATACTCCATTTACCTATGAACTTTTCTTCCAAGCCACCACAGTTGATGACTTTATATCACATGAAGAATATATAATTCCATATAAAATTATAATAAAATACTACTTGCTTGTTTGTTTGGAAGATACAGTTAAGAGTGGTTTTTTTCATTTCATCTGGTAATATTCCTGTATATCCTCTAGCAAAATATCCTTTATAAAAATTAACTTTGTTAAACCAAGATTAACAAAAGATGAGAAAGTTAAATAAAAGAAAATAAGGGCTTTAATTGTTATTTGTAAATTTTTTCCAGATTAGTAAGCAAGAGTTGAAAATTTGTCTGCTGGACTTAATTTTTTAAACCAGTACATTTTCAAACAAAAAAAAAAAATACCGTACTTATGAAAACTTTTTCTGTCAAAGAACACAATGTGCAATGGGGCAGTATCATTAAACTTAAGTATAAAATGGTTTTTAAAAAATTATACTTTAAGCCTCGATTTTTCTTGAAAGAAACTGTTAAAAATTTTTCCCTTTATAATTTCAAATTTTCATATAAATTCAGTTAAGCCCATTACATCAAAGGATTTTCATAAAAAATTGTTTTTTTAAATAATCAGTTTTTAACCTATATAAAAGAATAATTTTTACAATACTACTAAATTTATACTTTATAAAACTGGTTTAAATGCAAAGTTTCAATTTAATTGGTTAAGATTTCTCATAGCTCTATTGTAAAAAAATCTCTAAGAAACTTTTTAATATAAAATTATGAAACCAGAATTATACAAAAATCTTTTATTAAGGAAATTGTTTAGTATTCAGTAATATTAAGAGATGTTAAGTATTGGATCATGTCTCATAAAAATAAAAACACATAACTTACTTAGTTCAGTAACTTGTCCCCTTTGAAGTAGGTTCCTTGTGATGTATGAATTCATCCCAGCAATATTTCCATTGCTAAAAATTAAAAATCTTTTTTTCATACCATAAAACCCTTGTCGCAATTCTTTTGATCTATTCTCTGTCTTTAAATCTCTTTCCTTTAAGTGGAATTTTAAGCTGAGGAAAGGGCCAGAAATTGTATTTCTTGTGAATAAGGTATATTACTGAAGTTTTTGATACCATTTTTTATTTAAAATTTCTGGATAAGTTGTGATGCATGATACGGAGCATTGTCACAATGAATTTTTACTTTTCTTTGTTAGATAAGAGATGCTGTTATGAGCTTTGAGAAAATTGCCACTGGAAAATTCATCATGACATGATGAATTTTGGGAATTCATGGTGATGTATGGGGTCCAAATCCCATACATCACCAGTTATCCCGAGATTCTTGGTAAAATATGGGATCGAATGACTTCGGCAGGCTTTTTACTCATGAGACGTGGCGGCTCACTGTGATTTTTGACTGTTTTCTAACCTTAAAATTCTACTTAAAGGAAAGAGATTTGAAGAGAGAGAAGATTCTGAAAGTTTTCACCTTCAGGTAAAATTTCACGGTTGGAAACTCAAAATTTAAACTGATATTACTAAATTGGGATTGTTCATTGACCTCTCCTTTTATTCTGTTATTTATTATTTTATCTGCTTCTTACATGGATGATTATAAAGTTCCTTTGCACAGATAGTTCTTGTTCATCTAGTCTGTAGTAATAAACACTCCTCCTGGATATTTCTTGATTCATAACCTCTATTGTAGTCACTCACCCCAATATGTTTATCCCTTACAAAATAAATAAATAAACTCTATATGAATTCCTTGTTAACTATTTCTGAAGTAACACTTATTTTTTTTACTGTTAAACTATTTAGATATTTTTATGTGACTGTTTATAACTAAATGCAAAACAATATGTAATCCCATGAATAATGTAATTTAAGAATTTCAAATAAGATTTGGTAGGCAGAAATTATACTTTGAGAAATTATAAAATCTTTTATGGGTATGAATGCTGATTAAATAATTTTTTAAGGAAGAGCAGAGTGGGGAAATTAAAAAAAAAAGGAATTGGAAAAAATCAGGAAACACAAAATATGAAAAATTTATTCAGGAAACTAGGCAAAGAAATGATTCTGATCTTAAAACGTACAACAATTATGTAAATATATAATTTAGGCTACATTTACTGTCTATAGATTCAAAATAGCATTTTTATCAAATCTCCTAGATTGTATACACTATATAACATATCAATTGAAGTTCAAATTAATGCATACAACTGATTTTATTTTATCAGTGATGATGCGTTTGAAATTGCAATTTTAGAAAGCGTAATTAAAATTTTTCAAGTATATATATATATATATATATATATTTTAAATAATATTAAACGTTCAATTCAAATGTTCAATGAGAAAGTTATCAGGTATTCTCAGTAAGAGTAAATTCATGTTATAACATTAATAACAAAATTGATTTTACAACATTCTCTTGTAAAATACTGACAGTTAATATTGACTGTTATTAATCAACATTACTGTTACTCATATTCCTCAGAGAAATTTAACTAATTTATTAATAAATTTATTTTCCAGTAATTTAATACAATATTGTGTATCACATATTCATGTGGTTAAATTAAGTAAACATTTTTAATACTTATTTACATTAATTTAATATTCCATTTATCTCAAATTTTATTTAATTTTTTATACTTTTTTTTTTACTAATAAACAATTTATTTTAACTTCAATATCAGTAACACATAACGTGGTAAGAAAACAATCTTTTATGCAATTTAATAAATATACCCATCATGTATTAACAAAAAAAAAAAATATAGCTCTAATACATGTGTAGACTGACCTTCAGCACACTCACAGTGAGAATCAAGATATGTTAATACAGGCGCCATTGTAGATGTACATGCTTGTTAGTACAAGCATGTTTAGCACGTAATAACCTGGCAAGTGTAAGTCCCTCTCTCTTTGTAGCTCGAACAATTCTTACTTTTGGATACATAGCCATGTATTCTTCTAGTTGCCTTTTTAAATGAACTGCGAACAAAATAAATCAATAATAAAATAATCAGATGTTAATAGTAAAAAATAGAATACAAAGATTAGAATAAATAAAATCTGGGATTATGTTTATAAAAAAAAAAAATGGAGGCATCTCAGCCACTAGTTTGGCTTTATGTAAAAGTAAAACCTTAACAGGATACTGCCAGAACATTTTTTATAAAATTTTCTATTTTTATAAAATGTTTAGACTATTTATTTGAATTTATTTTTTTATTTTTACTATTACACTCGTCTTTTTACTTCCACTGGTTGTAATATATTTTTTTACAATTTAAATTACATAAGTTCTGCATTTTTAACATTATAAAAGAAACACGTCACAGTTGCAACTGTGTAATCTAAAGGAAAATAATAGAAGCCTGTTTTTTTTAAAAATCTAGTACCACACACATATGGTACCCATGAGTACCACAGTAATAACCTGCTGGAGGACCTGTTAATAGTTCAACAGGCACGTAGGTTACCATCCTGATAAGCTCCATAAGAAACAACCGCCCTGTTGACCATTAGAAGGCGAGAGGCGGGTTGCCATAGATGAAACAAGTTGACTAGACCAAACTCCCATGATATTTGTTAAAGGAAAAAGGTAAAACATACAAGGAAAGGGGAAGGGAAGAAAAAAGGGTGATTGCCAAACAGAAACTGCCTCGATCAGGGTATTTTATCATTTTCTTCAGCATCATAAAAATACGATTATCCTCCTGTTTAAAGTAGTCCTCTTATGCTTTAAAAGATCACTCCTGATGCTTCTGCTGCTGCTGCTGCTGCTGGGGAAGGATCTTACAAAGGATCTCCTGTATTAAGGAGATTCATTAAAAATAATTACAGCCTTTCAGTCTGAGCTTCTTCTCAATGAAGAGGCGAAAGGCAAAGAAGGCTAAATCTGTCAAGTACAAGGGATACAGTTTGATGACCTGTTGTCATAACCTAAAATCTCACATATTTTGTGCCTACGTGCAGGAAAATTGTAGCAATGGAATGCCAAATTACCGTAGCACCAAAATTTTGGGTTTTTGCATCTAATTATACTCCGTTAGAGACTTCAGTAGAATTCACTATCAATAATTCTGATCTACAAGGATAAATTCAGACGCACATATCCTCAATTCAGTTACGCTGACCTCTTTTCATCCTCATGAACATCCTGCTCTTCTTGAAACACAAATGCCATCCGAAATACCTTTGCCTGGCATGTTACTTCATTGCCATCAGCCTAATGTATCACTGTGTAAAGTTTCCGCTACACTTACCGGAGTTTGATACAGAACATGATTGTATTTTTGTTTCTTTCTGGGCCATAGTGATATTACAGATAGGGATATGGATAAGGTCACAAAGATTCATGTTACTCAAGTCATGGACTGAAGCTTAATGATACCATTTATTACACTGAACATGATCACAGCTTTGCCTCATCTTGCCCATCCTGAATTCTATATATCTCTTGTAGGACCAGACATAGAAGTTTTTGATCACACGTTATAATCAAATGATAATGAATAACGGATAAACAAATATTGCAGTAAGATTATACTACTACACAAATAGAAGTCGGGAAAAGTAAATAGAAACAAAATTACTAATAATCTCTTTTACATAGTACATCTATATAGGAAAGAAGTAAAAAACAATTGTTTAATTTTTTAAATACAGTACATTCGCAAGCTTAATTTATAAAGATGATGCATCATTTTACTATGTATAAAGGTACATCAATTTTATGTTTACACTATCCATTCAGTGTTTATTAGTATTATGCAATGTTGCTTTCTCTAATAGTAATGATGTTCAATGTACATTTATATTTATGCTAAAAAGAAGATGGTACATTTATAAGGCTAAATAAAATATGCATTTTAGAGAGTTTTGTTACTTATGTACGATAGAGTAAACAGTTTAAAACATAACGGTAGAGTAAAAAAGCACTGGAGCAAACCACATTACTTCCTTGCATACCCTGGGGCCAATAATACATGTAATGCTTGTCATTCTTGAAACATAATTTTCAGGTATGAATAAAGTTGTGCTATCTAATACAATAATAATAATAGTATGCACCCTATTTAAAAAAAAAACTAATCTTAAAAATAAAAATATTAAAAAAAGATGCAATACCCATATCAGAAAAATCATCCACTAAAATAATTTCATACAACAATTTGGGTGGAGATCTATCCAGCACAGAATGTACCATCCTTAATAATACAGACTATGCTTCATTGTGAAAACAGATTATTACAGAAGTTGAAGGTAAATTTCTTGGTTTACCATCAGTTGACTTATAACGATCTGGAGCATTACACCTGCAAAAAAAAAATTCAAAATCAATAAACATTCAAATTATAAACCATTAATATATATATATATATATATATATGTGTGTA
Source organism: Lycorma delicatula (assembly GCF_047948215.1). Lineage (NCBI taxonomy): Eukaryota > Metazoa > Arthropoda > Insecta > Hemiptera > Fulgoridae > Lycorma > Lycorma delicatula. Next base: position 110,410,363 of record NC_134456.1, on the reverse strand, counting down.
ATTTTACAATATATATAGGGTTGTAAGTAAGATCATTAAAATGAAAGGAATATTTTGACCAACCAATTAATTTACAAAGTCTAAGTTGGGTGTCTTAAGCCAACATATTTATAACCATTCCTTTCTCCCTTGAATTTGTACATTTTGGGCTATAGATTACCAGAATTATCAATAAAAATATATTCTGTATGATAAAACATACACAGTGTAATGATTTAATTCCCAGAATGCATCTGTAAAAGACATATGTTTGAAAATGTACATAAATACGGTACAGCCATTAATTACACGATCTCTGTCTGACTGTACTAAATCTTAGACTAAGTTCACATTTGTGTCGATCTTTTTTGTTTCAGAATGCACACTTTTGGGTTCATAATTATATTCTGGGTCAAAAAATTAACAAAAAGCTCCTTCTCAGATATTAATATATTAATAAAATAAGGTTAAAACTAAGACTAAGATAGTAATAAGATTAAAACTAAAATAATAAAATAAATATCAAGATAAAATGTGTAACACAAATAAAAAATCAAATCAAAGTCAACAATTGGTCATCATCATTAAATCTTATGAAGTATAAACATTCTTAGAAACAAATACCCGTCTAGTACATACTTATTTCCTAAAATGCGACAAATGTCCCTCAGTAATTTTAATTTGTGACATAAGGCTGCATAACATATGCAGTCCACAATGATGGTGGCACACAAACAAGCAAGTCACATCGTACACACAGTGGTGCGTTTTCTGCTGACATCAGGAATCTGTGAGTAGCTCTGGTATGTCCTAATTGCAGTCTGCATGGGACCACTTCCTCTTTGTGAATTTTTCTGCATGAAGAGTCCCATGGTAAAACCGTACCTTTTATGTGTTGGAATTTATCATCTGCTATTGCAGCCTTCTTCAAAGAGTATGTTTAATGGAATTAATAAAATCGGTAGTAATAATTCAAGTTATAAAAGACAGTCGGCTACATGCATCTTTAGCAGCAGAATCTGCGCTTTCATTACCCAGGATTCGCATAAGACTAGGAATCCAGTAGAAATTCATTTATGTAGTGATGATTCAACTTGGCAATTGTAATATGAATTTTGGTGATGATGTGATGTCTAGATACAAATCTTCTATAGCTTGGAGTGCACTACACAAATCACTACAGATAAAGATACGACAATATTTTGAATTAATGAAATTCAAAGCCGTATTGATAGCCTAAAGTTCAGCATTGTAGACAATTGTAATATACCAGGTAAACAAAACACACAGGTTTTGTGATTTACAACAAAAGCACATCTAATGATATCATTCAGCTTTAATCCATATATGTAAACTCTACTGCATCTGGGTTTGTCTTTGATAGAAAATGGTAAAATGTTTGTTGAAACAGGAGTTTCAATTTTTAGAATTTTTACAATTAACAGGAGTTAATTTTTTATTATATAAGGTAAGGTTGTAATTAAAATTTACGGGGTTAAATCTCCACAGAGGATATGAACAGGGGGATAGGTTGAATCTCTTGTATTGTTTGTATCTCAAGATACAAAAGTTTGTATCAGTAATATTTTTAAAAAAAATCTTTCCAAAATCTATTTAAAATATAATTAAAAGATTTTCTTTTACAGAAACAATATAACTCTGTCGACCAACTTTTTTTAAACAATGCTAATTAAAAATTTTAACCTTAATTTTCTTTAAATACATTCAACATATGTGCTCAACTATATTTCAGTAACTTTATTCGGCTTTACTTTCATTGTTTTAGTACAAAAACGTTAAATACAACAAAAATGAAAAATCTTTTGAGGGAAATCTCAAAAGAAAACTAATAAATTCTCACTTCATCGTGAAAGGGTTTAAATAAATAATTATACTAATATTCGGGAATGTTAATATTTAAAAAATGAAAATCTGATGTGGACATCAATGACTTCCTTGTACGCCTATTAAATTACATATATACATTTTTAAAAGTATAAGTTTTATTTCACTAATAACGTCTCATTATTTTTTCATATTTATTTATTTTTATTGTTATAATGTAATTATTATTTATTGTAAAATTGTTTACAATCGGACGATAATAATTATTAATAAATCAATATATTTAAATTTAAAAAGAAAAGTTTAAAAAAAAAGAAGGAAATGAAGTCTGATTCGAACCGATGTACTTTCCCCTTGTACGATACAAATGTTTCATTAATTACAGTTTTATTTGGCTATAACTCTGGAATCGATGAAAATAAATACCGCTTATGTTATATCGTTGAAAAGCTCTCGATGAGGGTTTATTACTGCAGTTAAGAAAAAATAAAAAAATCCGAATTTTTTGGATATTAAATTTTGAACATTTTTGGACGAAAATGGCACGCCTAACCGGGATTCGAACCCAAGAACTTCGACGAAAGGCCGAGGATCTAACTCTCCTTCACGGAAATTGGCAAAGAGATTTGGGAAATTTTTTGAATACATACAGAAAAGAAGGCCAGATATAATTCAATTTTAGAACAAAATTATTAACGATCAACATAGTTACGCGACTAGTTAAAACGAATGCTGCTGCTTTCTTGTTTAAAGAAAGATGTTATTCCATACACTTTAACACCTTTTAAACACTCGTACTGCAACCAGTCATATAATAAAATACATACAGTAAATTAAGCCGTACAATAAAAAAAACTCTGATTCCACATTTCTCCATTAAAATGAACACTGTTCATTCACCTTCGGTGATTATTCTGAAAATAAACTCGTTTGAAAATAGCTAGAACAAAAATAAGGATTTTTCTTTATACATCATGGTGTACCGAGGTGTCTTCGAAAGTACGACCTCTTACGTCGCGTCCGTTTGGACGCAGCATAAGAGGTCATTAGGTCGGAAAGAAATCGAGCAAAATTTAAGAGCGTCCAGCGCAGGGCCTTAATCGTATGCGATGGTGTATTTAAAACAACCTATTAAGAGGCTACCGCGTATTGGGAAAGGCTCTCCCAATCGATATAGCGGTGAAAGTTCGGGCGGCCATGTGTAAATTGCGAAGAGGTAGGCAAGCCGAAGTATTTGTGACGCGGTTTCGAGCCGGGCCTGTACCGGAGCGAAACGGTGATCTCAATGCATCGATTCTAAATTTCGAACGGTTGCCAATCTCCCGCCTTCGGAGGAGGCTTTACAGCCTCCCGATGGAAGCACGGTAGCAAGAATTGCACGCCACAAATACGGGTAGATCCTTGTATAGATTTATACAGGACTTGGGCGGACGGTACGCCTCTAGTTCGTTTTTAAGGGCAACGGGAGCCCTAGTACTCTCGAACCACGCGAATTTGAAACGATATTTGTTTCGATTCCACCTGGCAGCCGATGAGCTGTGCGTCTGCGGGGAGTTCCAGTCGAAAGAACACATTTTTTTTTGACTGCCCAGCTCTTGGGGAGGGGGGCAGAACGCAGGCCACTCTGGTACTTAGAGGTCAAGGGGAAAATTGGCCATTCGTAAGCGGCGAGTCAATATGGTGTGAGCCGTATTGTCGGACCGTGTGGAAGTTCCTTGATGCCGTCAACCGGCATCAGCGTTTTAAGGAATATAAGTCAACTACCGCTCGCCGTAGGAAGCTACCCTCGAGAAATGGCTGGCCATCGGTCAAATATAGCTCCAAGCGCTACAATATGGTAAACAGGTATTTGCTGGCATTCACCGACCTAGGCGCGGCAGGAAATTGCTGTCTTTGACGGAATAAATTTTAATTTATCGGGTTATATATTTTAGTATGTAGACGGGGTGCGCCTACGCTTTTTAGTAATATATGACAAGTGAGCGGTGGGACACGCAAGAGAGTGGTATACGGGACCACACGTATTCCGCTCACGCAGTTAGGTAAGGTGTAGGAGCTATTTAGGATACCGGTCGCTAATTAGGATAAAGTCGCTTCGGGCGACCGAATGGGGTGGTGGTGGGAGAAATGCCAGACAAACCGATTACTAAAAACCGTAAAATAAAAAAAATAAACCGCAACGGGAAACGCAAGTAACTATATAGCGCGGGCGAAGCCGCGACGTGCTGCTCTATCTATATATTATATATATATTGATGTTATTTTCACGGCAATTAATTTAGCAGTAATTAGTAGCGGTAATACTTTTATAGCCGCTGTTACTGTACGTACGATCCGACTGGCTGCATTTGCTTCCGATTATTTGACTAAAAAAAAATTAAATTAAATTTTTAAAAAAATGAGAAACGAAATACGGTCGGTGGTGTTCGTCGGGTAACGCTAAGAACCGGGCAAAGTAAATTTTTACTTTTACGAAGTACATGTAACCGGTTATAACTAATATTTTTAAGATGGAGGCCGACTGTTTTAAAACTAAAATTCTTAGATCGCTCAAAGCTACGGCCTGTACTTACCAAACTGTTGCTGTGAAGAAATTACAATACACCGACAGTTATTATTATTATTATTATTCTCACAAGCATGAGTTTAATGAGCACATGAGACTCCAGGGGGCAGAGCTCTCTGCCTAGTCGGGAAGGGCTGCTGAAGTGAGCCCAGACTGACTAAACATTCCCTGACTGCTAGTATAAACAAGTCGTGATAGGTTCATAATCAGCGCCCGGCAATAACTACTGAAGAGAGATTGATAAAAAGTTGTACACACGTTTTTATCGCGGTGTAAGTACAGACTAAGGAAAGATTTTTGAAATTTCACATTTAAAGAGCTAAAACGAAATAAAATAGAATATACTTGAATTTCTCAGTAATATATGGATATCATCTTCATTTTTGGTGCGTGTAATTTACATGTGAATATCTAAAAACGCATTTCTAAAATTTTTTTTTGAAATTCCGAGTTTAAAGGGCTGAAATGGATATCTGAATGTTTATTGATATTTTTTTTTTTAATTTCTCAGTAGCAAATGAAGATAATAAATTGATCTTTGATGCGTGTAATTTTCATGTAAATATCTAAAATTCTATTTTATAATTTTTTCGATATTAGAAAGGGGTGAAAGAAAGATAAAAGTATTTTAAACGATTGCAAATTTTTTCCATTTCCGACTGTATTAAAGATTGTTTTTAGTACTGAATGAAACCAAAAAAATTAGTAGTTCTTGTTAATATTCGTAAAGAAAATAATGGAAAAGACATTAGAGAATGTTAAACAAAAAAAAGAAAACCTTGATTCCAATTCTTGAAGAGCAGAATCTCAAGCAACTGATAAAGAGAATTTAAATGTAGATTTAATAGAATCTTGTGATAACCATCTCGTTAATAATATTATCATAAATTCATCTGTCACCTCTGATCCTTCAGAAAATGTATTTTATATCAAAGATTTGGCTAAAAAAAACTTATTACCAATGAAATCTGAAATAGTAGTAGTTGATGCTTGCACTTCTCATTAAAAAAAAAATAACTTGTATTTTCCAAAGAAGAATGATGGGGTAAAAAGAATAAAGTCAAACAACATAAGTATAAATAAAAAAATGTCTGATGCTTATCATAAAAAAAGCAAAATTTGCACAGAAATAAAATTATATGGAGAAGAAAGAAAAACAGTTAATTATGCAACAAGTGTTGAAACAGTGAAGAAAAAGGCAAGCGTAAGAAAAACATAATAAAAAAGTTTCTGATGAGATATTACCTGCGTATCAATATGAGCAGCAAAGCTGAAATAAATACCAGTGATAGTGATGAATGTGATATAAATACCTATGAACTTTATTAATAATAATAGTTCTGACTTACCTAATTGTGAAAATTTTTGTGTTTGTAATTACATAATAGCTTTGTACGGTGGTTCAGAATTTTCTAGATTAGTTGTAAAGTATTAAAAAATGAATATGAAGTAAATTCCATAAAACAAAGTGGAAAGATGCCTAATTTTTGGAAGTGGCCTACAAAACCAGAACAAATCTTATGTGACAAAGAACATGTAGTGAAAAGTATCTTCTCCAATACTGGAAAATGTTAGAGAAATTTAGATTTTTCCTTAAACTGTGTTTAAATTTGTAGGCAAAATAGAATAATGAGAACTTTATATAGGATAATTAAAAGTTCAGAGATTATTAATTTTTTTGGCTAACTCAAATTAATCAGTTTCCACGTACAATATTATTAATTACCTGCTAGTTATTGTTCATTCACTATTTCTAAATTTATTATTAAATTTTGCACTTTCTAAATTTATGAACATTTATTGTTGTAATCTTATTCAAAAAATATTAAAATAGCTATTTTAATTTTTTAGTAATTTCTATAGAATATGTTAGATATGTTTTTATAGAATATGTTACAGTACTATTTTTTCTAAATGACACTAAAGATTAAATTACTGAAAGTTAAAGCTATTCAAGCTTCTAAAATTTTCATTCTCTGGAGCATTCATCCTATTAAACTTGGCTTTTGATTATTGCACAGTCTTAATCATAGTTTTACAAATAAGGGTTCATCTTAATTAGTCTGGCAAAGAAACATTCCAGTTATGTGAAAAAGTAACTAAACATAAATATTAAATAGTATCTTTCATCTTTGAAACATACAGAAAACAGCAAAATAAGGTTATGATTGTTATCCGTAATAGTTAAAATCATTATGAACTACTGAGTAATAATTAGAGAAAAGGAACAAGTACTCTTGCTCTTGAAGATAGACTATAAGAAATCATTATTGCCATTTAAGTTGGTGCATACCTCCATCAACACATACACGAGTAACCTCAACAGAAAAACTCAGGGTTTTGTCAAACAAAATTCCAAGCCTTAATAACTTAATATAGACTAGTCATTATAAAATATCATTATGGAAACATAAAAGTGACTTGAAGTGATGATGTTACCAAGGAGTTAGGGATAGCCCCCTTCTCCCTCTCTATCTCTAAATATTTTGTGTATATATATATATATATATATATAAAACATATGGTGGCTGAAAAGTAACTTACATCCCCCTCTAATTCTTTTTATGATTGAGATAATTGGTTTCAGTTTGTATTGTTCTTACTACTTGCACCAAAGGCTTACTTCGATGAAGTTATATATCATTCTTTTTAATTTTTGGGTGGTGGGGTTAAGGAGAAACTCAAAAATTTCAAACGGGACAACGGTCATTTGATATATCATTTTAAAGAGTTTGATAATATGAGATAAATTATGTAATTAAAACTAAATTTGATTGCCCAAAATTCAGTTCCAGTTATCTCTATTATAAAAAAACATTAGAGGGGATCTGTGTAAAGTTACTTTTCAGCCACCAGTATATATGTTTTGTTTTATCCACATTTAAAGACAAATGATAATATTCAGCCCTTGCACCTAATGAGACAATATCAATGCTTTATTTGCAGCATCAGAAATATTATTTAAGTAAAAATTATTACTTAATATAATTTATGAGTATAAACGTATACATTACATTTATTACATATATACTTTTAACTTATTTAAATGAATATTATGAAGAACATAGCAAAGGCTTTAAAATAGTATTATTAGGAGAAAGTCATATGTCATTGATTCATAGCTAGATGGATATTATTAGGTATTTTTAATAATGCTGTTGCAATACTATGGTCCAGCCGGAATCCACATTGATATTCATGAAAGAAATTAAACGCAGATTTATACCTGTAATGGTCTAATTACACCTGCATATACTAGTTTGTCAATGGTTCATGTTCATTCTGTTATGGGCAACAGTATTCATAGCATCAGCAGGAATATTAAGAAATGTTATACTTAATGTTGTCATCATTTTTGTGATGGTTCCAAGTAGTATTGTACCCGATATAATGAACGCCACCCAGTTTTATAGATTAGTTTGTCAATTGTACTTAATTTGAACATATGATGTATGCCTATGGCAATAGTACTTGATAAAAATGTCTTACTAAAGATAAAAGTTTGTTTTAAAAAATTACTGCATTGTTATAAGATTTACAATAATTATTATTACACGGGTGTAAGTTGACCCAACTGCTGATCATCACGGCATTCTGTTATAATGATTAATTGTTTATCATCAATGGGTGGTTCATAAACTTTTTCTTCAATTTTACTTAAAAGACAGTTGAGTAAGCTGTAGATATATGTACAAATGTCTGGAACAGCAAAATTAATTATATTTATTAAATCCTTATTTATATGCACATAACACGTATAGTTTGAAATAAAATTAGATCATTGCCCATGAAAAAAACACTACTCATGATTATGAAAATTGTAATATGAAATGAATGGTAAATAAAACTTTTTTAATGTTCTCAAAATATGAGTCCTTTTTCACGTTTTTTTTTTTTTTTTTAATAATAATTGAATAATAGAATACATTAATGTATTTATTTATACTAATTGAACTTATTCAGCCATTATAATCATCTTCTGCTTCTCAAATTCCATGCCTGACTACTCCCTGTAAGTGCTTCACTTGTTATTTATTTTTTCAGTCTCAGCTACTTTTCATTCTCTCTAAATTTCTCTTTTCTTTCTCAATGCAGTAATGACCATTTCCAAACCCTTATTAGTCTCCTATTCTTCAGCATGGTTTTATGAATCCACACTTACAAACTACATCTTCTTCAAGCTCAATTAAAATTTTACTAGTACAAATTAATTTTAATTTTAATTTCAAATCATTTAATTTTTATCTTGGATTCTCCATATTCAATTTCATAAAATTATTTCCTCATTCCTAACCTTCTCCTTTAGAGAATTAGTTTACCAGAACTCATGTCTATTGCACATTTGTTCTTTGTACTCTAAGAAACAGATTAAGTAACATACATATTTAACGTTTCTACATACTTGTACTTTTTGTACATCTTCTTAGATGTCTACTTCATTCCACAAATCTGAGTAAATACATGACAAACATTTACCTCTTCCTTTTTTCACTATATTGGTAAAGCAGTTTCACGTCTAAAATTTGAAATTAAGAGATGCAAAGATGAATTTGAGTTTTTTTGTTTTACCTGTTGATATTTGTAAATCTCTTTTATGCCATTCAAATTTACACAAATCTGAAAGTCTGATTGATGGCTTCCCTAATTAACATAAAAGTAATATTTTACAAAATTATTTGAAATTATACATACAAAGTTAAACCGGTTATGTATTTATTTCCTTTGTAGTGTGTAATGACTTATTAAAAAATGCATATATATGTCTATAATAAACACTTTTTTAACAACCATTTTTTCAAAAAAACTATTCTGTTCTTGGTCTGTGAAACAGAGCAGTGCCATAGAGTTCAGTGGAACTCTACCTCTCTCTTTACCATTAAATACATTATATCCCTTGCATCATTTTAAATTATCAAAAATTGAAAAAAAAATTATGTGATATTCAAAACACATTGTACCTTTAAGAAAGCACAGGAAACTTTATTAATGGTGTTCAAAAGGTGCAAGTCTTGATTTACTTGGCCACTGTGTGCCACTGCAGCAGTCATTTAACAGAAATTAAAATATTCCAATACTCAAACCAATCTTGTCAAAAAAAGATTCTATATATGGGAACTAAGATAAACTCAACATTGTGATAATTTGAGTGTTATTCCTTCTCTAGGCACTTTAAATTCCAAGGTTTTTTGTAATTAACAAATTTATTAGTATTGTGGTATAGAAACTTTTCTTTTTTACTACATTTCCTTTGGCACAAGTAAATAAAAGAATTTCATCAGAGATCAGTTCTACTACTTCATGGGATCCTCTATTCACTTGAGTTTGAAAAAAATATATATAAATATTGCATTATTAATGTTGCTGTAGGATCTGGTAAAAATAAGTATCAGGATTCCCCTTTATTTAAAGTATTTAATAGACGCATTCGACTATCTATTTTAATTTTTTCGGTTTAACATAATCACACAGGACTCTTGTAAAAAAAAAATTAAAAAATTACTTAAATTTGCAGGTTTTTATGGTAGGAACATTATTTTTTAATTTTAATTTCTGGCTTTATATAATAATTAATATATTTACTGTTACATAATAATTATTATTACATAATAGTTATATTAACCACATAAAAAAAATAAGTAGTTAACAACATTAATAATTAATTAGAAATAATACTAATAATATGTCTATTGGTGTATATAGCATTAATATTCCGACAGAAACTATAAATTATATTGCAATCACATAGTACTTTATAGAAAGGCAAAAAATATTCATATAATTGTTGTATTGCCTTTTTTTGTAATGGAATTTTGCATAAGTAGGATTGATATTTACTGATTTTCTCATATTATTTATACTTCACATTACAGATTAACTACTATTGATGATGTTCACATAGTTTGACCTTGTAGTTCCTGGATTAGTTTTAAAATACACCTTAAATATTTAATTTTTAACTGACTTCATAAATCAAGCAGGTTCTCGGCCAAGCTCATGAGTTCTGATATTATTTGAGAAGTATTCCACAGATCACGATAAAGCTTTAGCAAATGAATGTACATTGTCAACATGCTGTATGGCAAGTAACAATTCATCTTTTTGAATCTTAGTCTCAGGCTGATCAATTCTAAAACTTACAAAAAAAAAAAAATATTCCAAACACTTTGTTATTATATTCAATTTGTTTTATTACTTGTATTTATCACTACATTGTGGCAGTAATATAACTATTCAAACATCTGGAAAAGGGTTGCATAACTTTTCCAGCTATACCTTTGACAGATTTTTATTTCAAATATCCTGTATGGTTTTAGTCCGAATACGGTTTTTAGCACAATGTGTTTAAAAACCGTGCACCAAATTCCTGAATGTAATAAAGTGTAGAATTAGACTATTATCCTGCTTCCATATATTCTATTTGATTAATTTTTTTTGGTTCTTTTATTTTATAACAGTCTTTAACCATGGCCTTGAAAAGATCCAGAAAAGAATTTTCTGGAGCAGCAACCTCATTGATTTTAGCTACGAGCCGCCACTGTTTGTAAAATTCCAAATTAACTTACTATTGCCCTTAAAATTTATAATTTTTTTAGAATATTAATTATTTTTGGACAATCAGTGAAAGAATTTCAAACATTTCTATCGATTTTATATTCATTAACTGCAAGGATTGGAGAATTATATCCATTAAACCACTCAGTTGAACGTCACGGCCTTTCATCCGGAGGTCCCGGGTTCAAATCTCTGTCATGAATATCATTTTTCATACGCTGCAAAATTTAATTTCATATTCCCATGCACAATCTTTCAGCTTATATGGTGAATTAATCATGAGAAAAAACGCAACATCTGCTAGCCTCAAATATGTATAATTCGGTGGGTTTTTTATTTTGGGTTGAAAAATTTTTCAAAAGAAAATATTAAGACTTCTGTGGACTTTTATGAATCGCAGAATATGACGAAATAGTATTGTTAATGTGGGAATCAGCATACGATATTTACCGTGTTAAAAACTAAAGTTTTATTTTATTTTGTTTTTTGTGATGAATTTTGCAGCTCAGACAGTAAAAACGTATCGAACGGGTCAAAAGAGGGACGAATAAAAAAAGTTCTCCAGCTACTTTTATAGAGATAGCAGTATTTTTTTTACACTGTCGGATAATCTATTTTGTACTTATTGCTTTCAATAGTATTTGGTTCGATAGACATGATTTTATTGTTATTTAAATTTGAAGTCCTTAAAACCTCTGTCGCAAAATATTCCTCTCGTACAAAATTAAATAATTTATTTGATCGACGGAAATAGGTGTTATCGTTTTTGGATGTCGATACGATATCATTGTGGTACACTGTTTCCGAACTAGAACGCGCATGGCCATCATCCCGTAACCATGACGACCGCATCGATGATACAAGGGAGGGATGTATAATGAAGAGTGTGCGCAAAATACGCGTACAAAGGAGAGAGAGAATACTGGACCGGGTGATGGTCATAGAGGAGCCCAGGTCAGTTTTTTGTAATTCCTTTTATTGATATATTTTTTCGTGAACATGTCGGTAGTCGTTTTTTTTTTAAAGTAAAAACAGAGAAAGAATTATAATTACCGATATGTTTGATGAGATTCGTTTTTGCAGATTTAAATTAACATAATACTCGTACGCCATTTGTTTTCCATAGAAGCCTAAACTTAAGTGTGTCCAAAACGATGTATTAATCGTGACGATACAGGAAAAATTAACGTCGTAAAATACATCGCAGTTTAAAGGTATCAATAACAGAGTAAGAGTAGCACTATTACCCGGCTATCAAAGAATATTTTTAAAGTGTCGTTTTGTTATTAAGTATAAACATAGTAAGCAGCTGTTATCGATATCGGTTGAGTGCAAACATTATCTAGTTTTATTATTAGTATTGTTTTAAGAATGTTTATGGCTAATAACAGTCATTATTATGTAAAGTAGCCACTTCATCGGTTTGAATGCTTTCTTCTTCTTAGTAACATTCATATAAACTAATCTTTTTATTCACCAGCCGTTAATAGTATCAACGAATGTAAATTTCTGGAGGACGTTGTGGTTTTTAATGCATGTTGTTTTTAACCATAGATAACTTTAATTATAATTGCAACTGTATTTTTCTGTAATAAAATTGTATTATCGCTTGATATGTACTACATACAGTATATTAAATTATGAATATCTTTACTATTTGAAAATAAATTGAATCCCTGAAAGAGACTAAAGCCCTGATTTCATTAAGGAATATCAGCCGATAAATGAGGTAAGGAGAATTATTGTATTTATATATTATAGTTGCACGTTTGCCTGATGACTGAAAATAAGATTTTTTTTTCATTAAAAATTGTAAATAAACATTTTGGTCGTTGGGGTTCAGTTGATAGCCGCGTTGTAGAAATGATGGATCTACACCGGACGAGACTAACCAAAAAATTCTAGTTCGGATGTAAAGCTAGTGTATTCTGTTTCTCATTATCTTTATTTATTACGTAAAACGTTTTTTTACAATTTATAAAATAGTCAGAATTTTGAAAAAAGAATAAATTAACATTTAGGATTTAAAATTATAAAAAAGCGGGAACGAGTCGCAATCTTTTCTCGACTTAATGGTGGAATTTTTCTACCTTATCAAAAGACTATTTTTAAATAAAATAAATTATCATCAATGTCTTATTTATAAAAGTCATATTACCAAATTTCAAACTTTAATGTTGTCAATACCAGAGTTGGGATATAAGAGCAATAACTGAAATTCATTTACTCTTTATAAATAATATCTTCTTTGGAAATATTAATGAAATTAGGACTTGAGCACTACAAATCATATATTACACCAATAATTAATTAGTAAATTACTATAGACATGGTAAAAACCAGCTCTGATTGAAATTCATATATTTTAAATATTTTCGAGAAAGAAGGTAGTTTTAAAAACGTTTTTCTTACTTATATCAATGAGGCAATAATTAAAAAAAAAAATTACCCATCTGATATTTATTTTGTACCGTAACTTAATTTTTTTTTTTATACCATAACTTTTTTTATCTCTCCATCCCTGGTTGGTATGTACCTTAATTTTCTTATTTCTCCCACTTCTTTTAAAAATTTATCAAAATAGAAGTAAAAATTGATTGAAACAAAAGTTGTCAGTATTGATAATATTAGTGAATTTGAAGGGAAGGATTGTTTTTTTCCATTCTTTAATAGTACTAGTATAAAGAAGGTTATAAAAAGTAAGAAAATAACTTTTCCCTTCGGATATTTTTATTGAGATGCAATACCCACACCTCCGTAATTCCAACCCTCTCGGCAGTTCCTTTCAAGATTTTTATAAAATCAATACCCCTACGTAGAAATCATCCTACAAAATTTCACGTTTCTACGTTAACCTGTTCCTGAGATAATAAGCTAAATGGAGGTAATAAAAACACATTCTTCACACGACCGTCTATTATATTTTATAATAGTTGGGAAACTGAATATTGAATATTATAATTAATATAGTAATTAATTCACGAAGAATGTAAAAAATATCAGAACATATTCTACCGCTGAAAATAAAGAAGAAAGTTCAATTAAACATAGGTTAGGAAAGCTTTGTTACCGAGTGTCGGCTAGCCAAAGTTTTCGCTCTGATTTCTGAGCCTTCGGTAAAATTAATCCAGATTGTAATTCTTGGGACCCAAATAAAGGGATAAATTTAGTAGTTTATATGAAATTTGACTTGCGAAACCGAAAAAAAAATAGGTACCAGAACTGTATTTGAAGTAGTTTTTGAGAAATCTGGGGTAAAAGACAAAAAATTGGGTTCGAAAAACACTCTATTTTATGTTTGGCATATAGTAACTTTGTTAAAAGTGTAATAAACTTATAAAAGTTTTAAATAAAACTTGTTGAGAATTTGATTCTGATTAAAGTGGTTATAAAGATCACAGAAACTAAATACAGACGTAGGAATTTCGAAGTTTGTTTGAAGACAAAACATATCAAAATGAAACAGATTTTAGCTAGGTATTAAACGAAAAAATGTCGTAATTACAAAAAAAAAAAAAAATTATTAAATATTTTAAAAAACAACAAATATTTATACAAATAATAAAATCAACTTATAAACAATTAAATAAACTGCTGAAAGTGTTTTCCGCCACAGCAGATAATCATTCTGTTCTACGAACAGTGTTTTTAGTAGCTTTCCGTATTTCAACAGGGTTATTTTGCGTTAGATGTAAACAATAACTCACCGGGTTGGTTTAGTGGTGAACTCGTCATCGCAAATCAGCTGATTTAGAAATCGAGAGTTCTAAGGTTCAAATCCTAGTAAAGGATTTGAACCTTACTACTTTTATTAGGATTTGAATACTAGATCGTGGATACCGGTGTTCTTTGGTGGGTGGGTTTCAATTAACCACACATCTCAGGAATGGTCGAACTGAGACTGTACAAGACTACGCTTCATTTACATTCATACAAATCGTCCTCTGAAGTAATTCTTACGGTGGTTCCAGAGACTAATTAGGAAAAAGAGAAGAAAGATGTGCAAGAATACAGTATGAGAATTCTAATAACTAACTCTTTTCTTGCATTGCACTTATGTTTGTATACTAATGATTTAAATCGGCCCTACAGGTAGTAGGGGCAACCCCATCGTGTTGCCCCTTCTTGTTATCAAAGGAAAATATTCCAATAGATATGGCAAATAATTCTGTAAAAAGTTTAAGTATGAAGCATCTGAAACATTCTCATTGAAAATAAGTGGTCTCAATTTTTGTTGCCTTAAATAACGCACCAAAAGTTAATCTGGAACCTGTGTTGGTATCCAGTGTCGGCGATGACGTGTGAATTTTCATGAATCAATATGGCTATATTTTTTGTTTTTAATTAAAAATTCCACTTTGAGTAAATGCGGCTCCATCGGTAAATAAAACAGAAACTTTGTTATTAATATTTTCCAGAATCCAGTGACAAAATTTAAACTTATAGGAAGATTTCTAGGAATTATATTTTGCACCTTTTGTAGATTAAAAGGATGATGTTTATCTTTTTGGAGAATTCTTCATACCTAACGTTCTATTAAACCAGTGCGGTTAGAAATTCTGCTGGTACTGATGCCCGGGTAAAATTCAGTTTGCTGAATTATATTTTCTTTTTCCCCAGCAGATGTTGTTCTTGCCGTTAGGAGCGTTTTCAGCGCAGCCCCTGGCAACTTGCGAAGTCATGTTACCGACCAAAGCCACTCACTGAACGTCTGTCCAGTGTTCGGTGCGGGCTTGGTGGTCGGGACCACACATTAACATCTGTGGCGACTTACCAGGTGTTCCTGGATACTCTGTTTCCAAATGCTCCGGAAGGTGAAGCAGAAGTCGGCGTCAGGGCGGGTGAGACACCATTCCCTGGCGTGCGGGCTGTGGATCCCGTGGATATCGACCGAGTGGTTTCTCGAATGGCACTGAGAAAGGCACCGGTATTGACCAACTTGACTCGGATATCTTCTATCATCTGCTGCCTGTCATAAAACAGCTGCTTGGCAGGCTGTTCTCGGGGTACCTTACCTGGGGTTGCTTTTCGACTTGTTGGAAGGTGGCTTTGGTAAGGATGCTCTTAAAACCAGGAAAGGATCCGAGTGAGGTCGGCAGTTACCGGCAAGTTGCTTGAAAGGCTGGTTGTTGAACGGCTGTGGAAATGCATCTATATGAACTGTCTTCTAAATCGAGGCCAATATGGCTTCATGAAAGGGGTTGGAACCGAGGATTGATTGCAACTTAAATGTTCTTGCCGAGGTGGAAAGCGCCGACTGTAAATATGTTTTGGCAATATTTAATAAACATAGAGGCAGCATATCCTTCCTTGTGTTGGAGTTGTCCTCAAATGAGTTGGAACGCCGCAATATTTTTAGTTTGGTGAGAAGTTGCTGTTAAGCAACCACATTAGGCGAGTAGCGGTGGGTGCCATCTTTGAATGCACAAGCTTAGGAGGATTGCTCTGAAGGATTACGGGCTGTGGGGCCGTCATTTGTACATGATGTACCAAGGTGTCTTCGAAAGTATGACCTCTTATGCTACGTCCGTTTGGGTGCATAGGTTGGACAAAAATAGAGAACTTATTCAGAATTTAAGGAATGCCCAGTGCAGAGCCTTAATAATATGCACTGGTGTTTTTAAAACAACTTCCTATGAGGCTGCCACCGTATTGGGAAAGGCTCTCCCAATTGATTTAGTGGTGAAAGTTCGGGTGGCCATGTGGAAGTTGCGAAGAGGCAGGGAGGACGAGGTATTTGGGATGCGGTTTCGAGCCGGGCCTATACCGGAGCGGAAGGGTGATCACAATACACCGATTCTCCAATTTCGTTCAGTGGCCCATCTCTCGCCTGCGGAGGAGGCTTTACAGCCTCGCGATGGAAGCAAGATTGGCACGCCACGACTAAGGGAAGATCCTTGTATAGATTTATACAGGATTTGGGGGGTATGGTATGCCTCTCTTTTGTTTTTAAGGGCAACGGGTTCCCAGGTGCTCTCTAAACACCCGAACTTGAACCAATATTTGTTTTGGTTCCGTCTGGCAGCTGATGAGCCGTGCGTCTGCAGGATGGTACAATCGAACGAACACATGATGTTCGACTGCCCAGCTCTTACGGGTGCCAAAACTCAGGCCACCCTGGAAATTAGAGGTCAAGGGGAAAATTGGCCGCTTTTAAACGGCGAGTCAATGTGGCGTGAGCCGCGTTGTCGGACCGTGTGGGTATTCCTTGATGCCATTGCGTTGTTCAACCGGGATCAGTAGTTTATCTAAGGGAAAGGATTCCTAACTTGCTGCTGTGGGAAGCTACCCGAGAGTTATGGCTGGCCACCAGCCAATTAAGGGTCCAAGCGCTTTAATATGGTGAACAGGTACTTACTGGCATTCAGCGACCTAGGCGTGGCAGCGAATTGCTGTCTTAACGATACAAATTTTACCTACCCATTTTATAAATATACGACAAGTGAGCGGTGGGACACGAAGCGAGTGGTGTGTGGCACCATACTTAGTTCGCTCACGCAATTGGTTAGCTCCATGAGCTAGTTAGGACTATGTCGCGACCAATTTAGCGACCAGTTAGGACTGGTCGCTAAACTGATTTCGAGGCTCAGTTGCTGTTTGTGGCACAGACATTCGGTCTTATGCTTTCGGGCGACCGAATGGGGTGGTGGCGGGAGAAATGCCATGCAAACCAATTGCCGTTCAGCAGCATATAAAGACGATAACGATCCAGTTAAGAATCGAAATACGTAAGCAAAGATTCTGTGGCCTGGAATCCTCCTACTCAAAAATCTTTGATGACATTCTCGCTGTGCGGCTCATGCGTTAACCCATAAACAAAAATTATTTCTGCATATTCTTCATTGCAAAATTTGTAAGGCATTGTTTGATAATGATGTATACATGAAATTCCATTCATTTATTTCAATGTTTATTGCTGTTTACATGCAATAAAAAATTAATTGTTGGAATCAGCTGTTTGCCAACTTATGAAATAAATTATTTCCAACAAATTTTTATAAAATTAATTTTTAATTATATTTGAAGATGTCTACTAAATTATTTTATTAACGTGTGTTGACTATTTGATATTTAATTATGTTTTATTTTTATTGTTTATTTTTCTAAAATATTTAATTCTTTTTTCTTGTATTAATGATTTTGTTTGGTTAATACCTAGTTAAAATCTGCCTCATTTTGATATATTTTGTAATAAACGTTTCATTAAAAAATTTTTACTTTTGTATTTAGTTTCTGTAAACTTTATTCGTACCATTTTATTCAGAATCAAGATACTCTACAAATTTTGTTTAAAACGTTTTTGCGTTTATTACATATTTAAAAAAGTTATTTTACGCTAAACATAAAATAGTGTGTTTTCGATCTCAATCTTTCGTCTTTTACCCCAGATTTCTTAAAAACTACTTAAAATACAATCCTGGGACCCATTTTTGTCAGTTCTGCAAGTCAGATTTACCCTTATTTATTACGGGTATATTTATACAAAAAATCATTATCGCAGTTAAATTTAATATTAAATTTCTGTATAAATAATAATATTATTATTTATCATTTAGGTAGATTTCATGAGAAAGCTGTCTATTGTAATGGGTACCATTGTACTTCCGGAAAATTTCGACGTATCTTTGCGTTTTACATCTCCCAGACCCCAAAACCACCGTCAGTCCAAAGGTTTATATATACATACTACTACGGGTACGGTATTACGGGTATCCTTTATTTATTAAAGTTATTTACCTTTAATTTGGGTCCCAAGAACTACAATCTGGCTTAAGTTTACCGTTGGATTAGAAATCGAGACGAAATCTTGGCCAGCCGATACTCGCTAACGAAGAGTTTTCGGGCTTATGTTTATATTAACTTTCATTTTTATTTTATCCTTAAATCATTCTGTGTAAAGTAATACAATTAATTGTTATGTAATGTGCATATAATGGATTTTAATTCTAATCTGTGATATATTCTTTCTAGTTATATATGTATATAATTTATACATTATATTTAATTTTATATATATACTCGTATATATTAATTCTAATGTGTCATTAATAAAAAATAATAATTTTCAAGAGAAGACAGATGTGAAATTTAAAAATTCAATTTATGAAAAGTTCTTTTTTTTTTCTTTTTTTTTTCTGAATTTTTATGGGCATCGACTGCTAAGGTCATTAACCCTCGTCATAATCTTTAAAAGAAACTACTATCACCATCTGGATCGTCATATGTAAGGGTGAAAAGGGCCCTTACATTTTATTTAAAAGCACAAAACTACACAAAACATTTAAGACATAAAGACAAGGACAATCACAAACACTTATGGGGTGTAAAGGGCCCCAATATTAAAATTTGAGATAGGTTCCCAAAAGACCATTAAATTAAAATTAAAACTTATCCTACCATATCTTTCTTTCTTTCTTCTACGAGTCTCATTTATATTTTGTTTAAGCACCCTCGGGGCGACCAGAACCGGCGTTGAGCAGTATATCAGTCGCGCCAGGGTGCCGTGGCAGTTGAATCCTTCTTATAAACAGGCTGTAGGCATGCACAGCGTACACCCACAGCCTCGCGCCCTCAATCCACCCTTGAGGGTCCCCCATGCCATCATCGGACACACCCCGACTCACTGCTCTTGAATGCAGGTGAGCCAAAATGGCCTAGGCAAGAGGGCTACCTCCCGTCACTATACGTGCCACGTTTCGAGACTCCCTTATGTATATATGCATACATTTAAAATTAAAATTAAAATTAAACTTATCAATACCATTTTTTCTTTATATATATATATATATAAGCTACCGCTTAGAGTTTCTTTTGTCACAGCTTTAAACTTTCATTTTTATAGACTTTTAAGAAGTCCACTGGCGTGTAAAAATGCAACTATATTTTCTTCATTTCCATTATCCAGATCAGCAGTAATATTATTTCTAAAACGGAACCTCTTTCTGAGGTCCTCATATATGGTACACTCTTCTATAAGATGCTTGATTGTCAGTGTTTTATTACAAACACCGCACATTGGTCTCACTTCGCCGGTTAACAAATATAAATTTGTTAATCGCGTATGACCGATTCTAAGTCTGGTCACCGCTACTTGTTCACGGCGAGTCAACTTATAGTCGCTTTTCCATTTATAAGGAGAAGATTTTACTGTGTTTAATTTTGTATTTAATCTCCTCCATTCAGCATTCCACTTGTTTTTTACTATGTTTGTTAGACGGTTTTTAACATCTGCCACTCTTACAGGAAATGCATCCAAAACATCGCAGACTGTTGCCTTTCTGGCAGCTTCGTCTGCGATTTCATTACCTGTAATACCAGCATGCCCCGGAGTCCATACAAATACGCATCGCTGTCCTCGTTGTTTTAGTACGTATAAAATGGACAGGATGTTTGCAATTAGGAGATCCTTAATGTTCTTGTTCCGAATTGCGACGAGTGCACTTAATGAATCGGAACATATTAGCACTCTCTCTTCGCAATAGTGTTCAGTGTAGCGAAGAGCTTGCTGAATTGCAGTGAGTTCTGCCGTGTAGACACTGGCCACATCTGGCAGTCTCCAAAAGTGGGCTTCTTCATTTACATATATCGAGCATCCAACACCATGTTCGGTTTTAGAACCGTCAGTATAAATTCTAATATGTTCTTCGTAATTACTGACGGTTGCCAAAAATTCCTGCTGGATGATCACTGCTGGTTTCTTTTTTATTTCTCCTTGATAGAGATCCAAACTTGTATTAACCGCTGGCAAGAGCCATGGCGGTATTTCTCTAGTAGAAATTGCCAATGTATCTGGAATGGCAATTTCATATTTATTTCTTAATTCGTGGTACATAATTCCGGCTGGTCTGGAATAAGTAGCACGACGTTCGTATAATGCAGCCATGGGATGATTCGTAAACAATTTATTATTTATATGAGCAGGGAAAGCCCATATATTTGCTGCATATCTTAACAAGAGGATCTCTCTTCTATAATGTAGTGGCATTATTCCGGCTTCAGACATCAGACTAGCCGCCGGACTTGTGCGGAAAGCACCTGTTGCATATCTTATTCCGCTATTATGAACTACGTCTAACTTTCTTAAGTGCGACTTTCTAGCGGATGAATATACGATACATCCGTAGTCTAGTTTAGATTGAACCAATGCTTTATACAATCTCAATAATGTCTCTTTTTCTGAGCTCCAATTTAAGTTCGATAAACATTTTATAATGTTTAGGGCTCTTTTGCATCCATCACTCAAGTCCTGTATATGTAATCCCCATGTAAGGGATTTATCCAATACTAGTCCTAAATATCTTACGCTGTCTTTATATTGTATTGGATTATCATCAATTGTCAACGCAGGACTTTGATGAGGAATTCTCTTCCTACAAAAGTGTACACAGCACGTTTTTTCTGGTGAGAATTGGAATCCATTATTCCTTGCAACTTCATTTAGAGCATTGATCGCTCGTTGCAATTTGTACCTCACCATAGCAGTCTTGTTGCTGGCATATACGATTGCCAGATCATCAACATAGACGCTTTTGCTGATTTCTACTAGAATGGCTAATATCAATTTATTAATGGCAATGGTAAACAAGGTACCGCTCAACGGCGAACCTTGCGGTATGCCATTTTCCAAAATTCTTTCACATGAATATTCATTGTTGACGCGTACTTGGAAGGTACGGTCATTCATGTAGTTGCTGAGCAGTATAGGCAGATTGCCACGAATGCCCCATTCATGTAACTGGAGCATTATACCATGACGCCAGGTCATATCGAAAGCCTTCTGAAGATCAAAGAAGACTCCGACACAATGTTTCCTTGTAATAAAGCTGTTATATATAATGTCCTCTAAGCTGATCATTTGATCAGTGGTAGAATGGTATTGTCGAAAACCTGCTTGATACGGTGATATCAGGTTTTCATTTTCCAAAACCCAGACGAGTCGATTATTAATCATTTTTTCCAATATTTTCCCCATAGCACACGTCAAAGAAATAGGACGGTAGCTATTGGGGTCTGTTAAATTTTTATTTTTCTTTGGTACTGGAACAACATGAGCTTTTTTCCACTGCTGTGGGTACGTTCCATCCCGCCATATTTTATTATAAAGTTCTAATAATCTACACTTTGCAGTGGTATTCAGCTGCCTGATCATATTATAGTGGATTTCATCCGGACCAGCAGCTGTGTTACCTGCTTTTTCCAACGCTTTCGCGAATTCTTCCATTTTAAATGGTACATTATATGAGTAATTATACTCAGTTCTAAAATTTAGTAGACCTTCGAGTTCTTCTTTTTTGGTTCGAAAACCTTCCTCGTAGTTGGCCGTTTTGCTGGCTTTTTCGAAGTGATTGGATAACAGCTCTGCAATTTCATATGGAGTATCTTTTATTTCATCTTCATCTTGAAGGCTAGTTATGGGAGCAAAATCATTACGCCCACAAATCGCCTTCACTTTCCTCCAAACATCTGATGCAGTAGTAGTTTTGTCGATGGATGACACGTATTGCTGCCAGGATCGTTTTTTCGAATCTATCATAAGACGTTTTGCATACGCCCTGTATTTCTTAAAGGAAACAAGATTTTCTATACTAGGACGCTTCTTAAAGGCGTTCTTTTCTTTCTTTTTATAGCTTCACTTATTTCATCGTTCCACCATGGAACGGGTTTCTTTGTAAATTTCCCAGATGTTTTGGGAATATATCTCGATGCCGACTCAATTATTGCATTTGTTATGGCGTCGACATCGTCTCCGATAACTCCAGTTGTTTCCGGGAGTATCGTTCTAGCTGTGAAGCTCGTCCAGTCTGCCTTTTCAAATAACCATCTTTTAGGGATGGGATATATTGTTCTTGTAACATCAGTTACAATTTGCACCGGGAAATGATCGCTTCCATGCAGATCGTCTATAACATGGAAGCTGTACCTCGGTGCTATCGATCCGCTTATAAGTGCAAGATCTATACAGGACGTCGATCCATCTCTGGCATTGAAAAAGGTTCCTGATCCGTCGTTTAAAATAATAAGTTCTGAATTCATCAGGAACCCTTCCAGTTCTCTTCCACGGGGATCTACTCGATCTGATCCCCAAAGAGAATTATGAGCATTAAAGTCACCCACCAGTAAAACAGGTGGGGGAAGCTCGGAAATTAGTCTTGCTATGTCATCCTTATTCCAATCAAAACACTGCAAGTATATGCTGCAGACAGTGACCTGGAGCGGACGCTTCATTCTAACGGCGACCGCTTGTAGGTTTGTGTTTAGAACAACCGCTTCGGTGGTAGCTCTAGTCGATGTTAATATAGCTACTCCACCTCTAACTCTTATATTTGGCGGTTGATCTCGCCGAAATATATTGAATCCTTTTAATTTAAAATTTTCATTTCGGCGGAAATGTGTTTCTTGCAGACATATACAGGTCGGGTCTACATCATGTACCAAGCGTTGGAGCTCATGGATGTTTGAAAAACATCCATTGATGTTCCACTGTACTATCGACTCACTAATTTTTAATTAAATTATTGTCTGGGTTTTCCTTTCGGCCATCCTTTTTTTCGCTTCTTCTCCATGTTGCGAACAGCAGCATGTTCGCGGAGAAGGTCGTCGCCTGTAAGGCTTCCGGTCTCCGTGTCGGAGACCACCGAAGCCGCCGCCGACGACGACGGACATGGATCGGCGCCGGTTTCAGGCGCCGATTGAGAGGCGGCAACCTGCCCACTCCTCGACACGGGGATAGCACCGGTCACCGCCTGTGGGAGGGGGGACACTCGCCCCCCCCTGTGTGATTTTTTGTGGCCTCTGGGGTTTAGAGGCCAACTCAGTTGCTGGAGGCTTTGGAGCCTCCATAACAGTCTCTGTAGGAGTCACCTTTTTCTTTTCATCAAGAATCTCACTGAGGCGGACTTGACTTTCTGCTTTGGCGTCCGTTTTCTTGAGAGTAAGAGCAACTTTCTGTGTTTTATCTTTTTGTACTAATATCTTTGGCTTTATTGGCTCTTTACTATTGAGAGGTTTCATTTTATTGTCTATAATTCTTTCAATCATATTAGCCAAGGTCGGAGCAAGTTTACTTATGAGTTGACCCTCATCGACAGCAACTGGAGCAGTGACAGGAGCGGCAGCCGCAGCCTGAGCGTAAGTTGTTGTTGCTCTAGGCTTACGGGCGTTAACTATCTTCTTTGCATCGAAGTAGCTGACTTTTTGCAGGGTTTTTACTTCCTGCACAGCTACTTCATCTTTGTAGACAGGACAATTCCTTGATCTACAAGAATGCGCTTCTTTGCAATTAATACATGTAGGAGGCTCTTTACACGGCTCTTCCTCATGCTCCTCTTCACCGCACACGCATATTTGCGGTCTTTCGCATCTAAGAGCGGTGTGGCCAAAGCGTTGGCACTTGAAGCACCTCATTGGCTGTGGGACAAATGCCCGCACATCCAAACGGTGAATCCCCGCTCTTATCTTTTCTGGCAAAGTAGGCCGGTTGAAAGTGAAGACATGAGAAGCTGAGGGTAAGACCTCACCGTTCCTTCTCATGTTCAACCGACGGCACTCTATTACTCCTTGTGCTGCCAGTTCCTCTACAATCTCTTGCTCCGAACAATTTAAAAGATCCCGACAGACCACAACACCCCTTGAGGTGTTGAGCGTGCCGTGGGGATCAACACGTACTGCTAGCTCTCCAATTTTCTTCAGTCCTAGAATCTTCTGAGACTGTATATCATTAACAGTTTCTACATGAAGTCCCGTAAAAGTTTTTCTTATTTCTTTAACAGGGCCTCCAGCACATTTGTTTATTTCTCGAGCGATGAGGAAAGGACTCACCCTCGAGAAATTACCTTCTTCCTTCGTAATAACCAAATACTTGGGTTTTGGGATGCTGCTCTTGAAAAAAGCTTTCTGCAAGCTTTTTCTAGCCTCAATCTCACTCCTCTTAATCTCCGTACTCTTTCGGCGTTTCGGTTCAGGCGAAACAGCCGGCTCTAAACGAGGGTGTTTACGTGAACCCTCTGCCACGTTTAATTGTTCAGTTTCCATGAACAAATAATCCCTTCTGTAGTAAGGCTAGCCGCCGGGGTACACCCCCACTCCAGGGCTACCAACCCTGGAGGTCCGTTCCGGTACTCCGGTGGAACCGGCATATGTCCTGGCAGAGAGCGGATGCGCAGTCTCTGCACTGACTCCAGGCCCCTACCCACCGAAGCTTTCAGGGCTCCCATGCTCCGAACATGGGCACCTTAACTACATGCTTGCCATCGCGGGGGGCATGTGGACGACGAAAGGTCTCCGTTACACCTGCAAATAACTTTGACCGTGGCCGCCACATCGCCAGCTCTAACGGCGGTATTAATCCATTTCCGTAATCGTTAATAATGTCGTATCTGCAGGTGGCCGTAAAGTCCAGTCCTGTAATTCGGCCTATAGATGTAAATCGACCGAAAAAAATATATCCGAGAAACAACACTCGGAACCCCGTTAGCCAGCTATATGTAATGTACTTGAGTACAGCTGTTGCCGCCCTGGATGTGGAACGTAGATGTTGTGTTCCGGACGTGGGGAATATCTACCTCAGGGCTGAAAAGTTCTTTATTTCAATAATATAAAAAGATAAACTTTATAACGAAACAAAAATAAATTAAGTCCAACTGCAATAATAGACGTAGATAATATTTGTCATTTATTGTCGATATTATTCATTTTAAAAATGAATAATGTTAAGCAAATAGAATGTTAAGTAATAAAAAAGTACGTAAAAATAATAAAATAAAATGTAAAATAAAATAAAAAAATAAATAAATAAAATAAAATGTTATGCATGAAACCATTTCAATTTATTTAACTTCATTAATTTTACGACAAAAAAAACAAAATATTATTTAGATTGAAAGCTTTGAAGATGATGTTAAATGATTAAACTTTTTGTAGAAAACAGTTTAATAAATAATTTTTAAATAATATATAGCGTAAAACGTGATCGTTAATGTATACATATATTGTTGCGTGTTTGGGTTTCGAAAAGGGTATTGAGAGATAGCAGATGTAAAAATTCTTATAAATGCAATTTATTTACTCTTAAATAAAGTATTATGTACAAAATAGGTCAATTATAAGTCGTAGATAATGCACATATAATGCATTAATATATTCACATATTAATAAAAATTAATAAAAAAAATATAGTTTTTCTGTTCATAGATATGAAATTACATATATAAGTATATTTATACAAATACATATAATATTATAACAATGTAACGAGAAAATAACAGAAATTATTATGATTTTAGTAGTGCACAAGTTAACCTCTTATCTCTTCGTAAGGAAGGTCGACAGATACAGTTCTAACCCTACCAATTGAATTTTAACTCTGTTCTTTAGTTGCGTCTTTCAGCTACCACTAGTTATTGGACCTTATTAAATAAACGTTTTAGAAGGTTAAAACGTTTATTTGTGATTTGTGTATACCATTACTTCAGAAAAAAAGCGTGCAGTTATTATACACGCCATTTTAAAACTTTTACAAATTATAATAGATTTGTACACGAACATGAAATATTATTGTTACACATTATTAGCGTATTAAGCATATCAGTTAACATAACCTAGAGACTACTACGAACTACTTACGAAGTACTTGAAAAAAAAAATTAAAATACTTGTGTAGTTTAGCTAGCTGGGATTAAAGGTAAAATCTATTTACAATTATTTCATTGCTGATTATTCTGTACGAACCATTACGCTGAGTAATTTTTGTAAATTTTTCAGACAAAAAAAAAATCATTCTTGAGATGTTACAGAGATTTTCAGCGGTTAATTTGATAATGCCTAGTGATTTAAGCTTTATATAGTTTAATTAAACCTACTTAAATGTCGTATTGTATTATAATCGCGTTATATCATTGCCAATTAATTTGCAATCTAAAACCTCGTTTCCTATTAATTACGAAAAAATTAGATGATTGTATTTTATTTTTCAATCAGTTTTCTAATAATACAAGAACTAATGGATTTTCTGCTATTGCCCATTTTTCAGCTAATAGGTATTTCAACAAAATATTTTGATAAAAAAACAACATACACAAGTTTGTTTGCAAGAGTATTAATAAATTTAAAACCAGTCTTAAATCTGTAAAAGATTAAAAAACACGATTGCCAAAAAAAAGTAAAAAAAATAGGATGTACAGCCAATGCAGATTATAATACGACAGTGTAATGTAGAAGTGTGAAGCCCCTAAATTTCGGACCACTGTCATTAGATCCGTGAAGGCTTTATGCCAGTATGACTTGGCTGTAGTATTTAAATTGATTAAAATATCCGCGTACTATAAACTTCCCGTTGCCTATATCTTGTAATTGACATTGAAAACAATGAAACATCATCATGAACAATTGACATTGTTCATTTCGTTCGACGTATTGATTTTTCTGCGTTATTTGTATATAATTTTTTTTTCAGTTTTTTAAAATTTATTTAAACATATATATATAGCTAGCCTACATTCCGTTTTGGACGTCGTGTAAAAAACCAGTATTTAAACTTTTAAGGAGTAAAAATATAAACTTATATAATAAAATTTACTTTAATAATAACTGCAGAGTTACATTTATTAATTAAATTATTTAATATGTTTAATGAAGTTAACAAGCTAATTAATACCACTAATTAAGCGACAGAATATTGCTTAAAAGAAAAAGAATAATTTGTAATCGCTTAAGCAGTTTATTTTTATTTTTTAAATTTACAGGAAGAGTTGTTGCGAAGTTAATATTAGTTTTACTAACGGCACTTTATCTTAGCCAATAATTTTTCAGTTTAATAATTTGGTTTATAATTACACAAGAAATTCAAGGATGATATTACTTTTATTTTTCAGGGTGCAAAACAAGCAATTCTTTATCATTATTGAAAAAAAAAAATATATATATAAAGTTTATTTATTTGTCTTGAAACAACAAAAAAAGAATTAAAGATGTTTACAATTCTTTACTACTTTTTAATCTTATTTCATAAACATGTAAAATGCCTACAAAATTTCTAAAAGATATATCAATTAACTGATAGCTAATCTTTTCTCATTTTCCTTGACAAATTTAGGCATTTTTAGAGTAACAGTTTTTCAGTTAATGTCTGTTTTCCAAGTAGTAGCTATTTCAATGAGGAATTATTTTATCAGAATTAAAAATCTGATGTGGACACGACTTCCTTGTACGCCTATTAAGTTACATATATTTTTTATTCCATTTTTTTTGTTGTTATTATTGCATTATTATTCATTGTATTTTTTTTTTATTATCAGAAGTTAATAATTAATAAATCAATACACTTAAATTTAAAAAAAAAGTTATAAAAAATAAAATGAAGTCGGATTCGAACCGATGTGCCTTCCCCTTGTAAAATCCAAATATTTCATTAATTGAAATTTTATTGGGCTAAAACTCTGAAATCGGTTCTATGACAGAACAGAAGTTCATAAAACAGAACATGAAGAAATAGAACACTGAAAAAACAGAATAGCGAAAGAACAGAACAGTGAAGAAACAGTATTATGAACAAACGGAACGTATCATATTTACATTCGTCTAATTTTAATTGATTAAAGAAAATACAGTATTTATTTTTTGACTATTGAAGGGAATAATTACAGAAATACTTATTCATATAATATAATTGTAATTAAATTTTCTAATGAAATTTATTTAGGATTCCTGGCACAAAACATGTGTTTAAACAAAATAGCAAACCCAAATAACAACAAATAAAGTATTTTATTTAATTATTTTTATTTAGTCATATTTTTATGCCATAATCGCAGAATAGGGTAAGAAACAAAATGTTTATTATTAATCTTATTGTTTAATTATATCTACTGTTTGAGTAATAGGATAAAACACTTTGGTTTTAGAACGAATACAAGTAGGCTGTTTGCTTATAAATCCAAAAACACTAAGCTATAAATTTAAAATCAATTTAGAAATTTAAACACTTTTACCTACAATCATCAAAAGAATTGTTATAGAATGTTATTACAGGTTGAAAAAACTTAAAAAAAATTTAAACACTATCAGGCACTAAAACACTCTTTAAAATACCGTATTTATTCGAGTATCCCCCGCACTTTTTTTCTTGGAATTGGAGAGAAAAAATAAGAGTGCGGGGTTTACTTGAAACATAGCCTTTAGCCAGGATAATTTATGAAAAGTAAACGTTTTCTTAGAAGTATCTAAATTCAATCACATAAATATAGTTACATTAGGATTTCGTTTATCAATACCGGATGCCGCATATACAGAATATATCCTTAATTATTAAATCCTGTTCATATTATTGATAGGAACGAAGTTACGGTATTTTTATAAAACTGATTCATTCTGTATAGGCTGCATCCGGTTCTAATGACACTACAGTTAACAGTATCAGTTACCGATCGTCGTCTTGTCTATTCGCCATAGTCATTGTACTGTTTGTATATGTGAACGGTTATGTGCATTTTATCTGTTTAGTTTATTTTGTAAAGTTTAATACGGTGATTTATTTTAATTACAGCATTAAAATGAGTACAAAAGAACAGCGTCTACGATCTTTTACAGTAAATGAAAAACTGCGCGTTATAGAAGAGGCTGAAAAAATTTGAAATCGGCGGCAGGAAGAAAATTTGACGTAGATGAAAGCTGCATTCGAGACTGGCGTAAGAAGAAACAACTTCTGGTGAAAGGCACTGGTAATAAAAGGGCTTTTCGTGGCTTAAAACCAAAATACACAGACATAGAAAAAAAATTGTATGACTTTGTTATAGAGAAAAGGAAATGCGGTTATGCTGTCCGACAGAAATGTGTCAATCATATGCTCGTGAAATCTCTAAATCATTAAATAAAGTTGATTTTAAAGCAAGCTGTGGATGGATGACACGATTTTTTGGACGAAATGATTTGTCAATAAGACGAAAGACGACCATTTCTCAACGACTTCCAGACGCTATGAAAAAAAAAAATTACATTTTCACAAATACAAAATAAATCTTAGAAAAAATAAAGGCTATTTGCCTTCTCAAATAGGAAACGCTGATAACCCCCCCCCCCCCTATAAATTGAAATGCCATTTGACAAAACCGTAAATAAGAAAGGTGAAAAAACTGTTACGATTCGCACTGGTGGTAATAAAAAACAAAGGTGTAGTGTTATGTTTTGTATTACTTCTGATGAATCAAAATTACCTCTGTACATTGTTTTTAAAAGAAAAACTCTTCCTACCGTACAGGTAAATGGAGTTATTATCAGACCACAGGAATCAGATTGGATGGACGAAACCTTAATTTTAGATCGGATCAGGTGTGTATGGCAAAAGCGATCAGGAGATTTACTTAATAAAAAAAATACCGGTACGGTAGTAATGGATATTTATCGGGGACATACGACTGATAAAGTGAAAGACATTTTAAAAAGGGGTATGACAGACCAAGTAATAATTCCAGGCGGATTGACATCTCTATTGCAACCACTAGATGTCTGCATTAATAACCCGTTCAAATCTGCATTAAAACAACTGTACAGTAAATGGATGGCTGATGAAAATTTCTTTCTCACACCTACAGGAAGAATCAAAGGCCCAGATTTTAACCGGATTTGTGTTTGGATAAAAGGTGCTTGGGAAGGTATTTCCACGGAATTAGTAAGGAAAAGTTTAAAAAAATTCGGAATATCTAATGAACTTGATGGTAGTGAAGACGATCGATCACCTTTGGCAGAGCGACGTGGAGACTACCGGTAACTCTTCTATAGACATTGACAGTGGCAGTGATTAATTAAAAATAAAATCCGATATTAAAAAGTGTATTGAAATGATCCTTTTCAACATGATACTTTCTTTTCGTTTTACTGGCCTACTGATTCTGAACTAAGCTATTACTTACGGTAATTAATTATTAATGTAATATCAATATTGTCATTTAAATGAACGAATTAAATGCTTTACTTTCTGAATATTTTCGTATTTACGTACTCGTATTTTTTATCATATCTGTTGCACTTTAAAATACCGGTATGTACTCGATTTTTTTTTTGTTGATTTTCGGTCCGGAAAATCGTGGTGGGAGGCTTATTCGGGGGCCGGAAGTGCTCTAATAAATACGGTATTTGATTGAAAAAATAATACAAAAAATACAGGTAACTTTCTTAAAATCCCATTAGAAAGATTAGGGATTAATAATTACACAAACCCATTACACGGATTTTAATGTGCTCTTCCAAGAAACGAAAAAAACTACCTATGATCACATTACAAATTCTCAATTTGAATTTTAAAATTTTTGTTTCGTCTTCGTAACATAGACAATTGTCAACAATAAGTCCGGCCAAAGAAAATCTACTTTTGGTATTTTTACAATTTTTATACCATCGTATTCTATCAACAATTCTGCATAATTAAAACCCACATTTATTAAAATCGGTTGATAATGAACAAAGTGATGAATTAATATTTGAATAAAGGTGTAGTAACATCGAACATTTTCAGTAATAAGTCCGGCCAAAGAAAATCTACTTACGGTATTTTAAAAATTTTTATACCGTCGTATTCTATTAACAATTCTGCATAATTAAAATCCACATTTATTTATTTATGTTATTTAATGACGTTTCGCGGCTCTTTTTAGCTACATCTTCAGATATAATTTTTTATTTTAAGTTAGACCTTCGCGTTATAATAAAAAAACCAATCGAAAAATAATCATCAAGAGGTCAGGAATTATTACAAAAATTTCAGTAAATAGTTCCAGTAAGTAGCAAAAATGTTCAGTAAGTACAACATGGGTTTACCAAAAAATAAATATATAATATAATCGTTCATTTATTAAATATTATGAAAGTTAGTGTTCGATATTTTAATTTTGATTCAGCTAAAACTTAAATTGTATAGTTAATGAAAATATTGTTTTTTTTTATAAAATAACTTTATCAGATTCAGTGAAATGATACTGCTGATTATATTTTAAGACATCAGACCATTAATTTAGTATTTATACAAAAACGAACTAAAACGACAAAATAAAAATAATAATGGATATTTGTTCTTTCCTATTCTGCCATTACAGGATAAATATTAATAATTAAATACAAAATTAATAAATAGATAATATAAATTAAAGGTTTTTTACTTTATTTAAACCCATGTTTTGTGTCAGAAATCCTAAATAAATTTCATTAAAAAATTTAATTATAATTATATTATATGAATAAGTATTTCTGTAATTATTCCCTTCAATAGTCATCAAATAAATACTGTATTTTCTTTAATCAATAGAAATTAGATGAATATAAATATGATATGTTCTGTTTTTTCCTTGTTCTGTTTGTTCATAGTTCTGTTTCTTCACTGTTTTGTCAAGTTCTGTTCTGTCCGGTTACGCTGGAATCAATAAAAATAAGTATAGCTTGTCCAAGCCGAATTGGCACAGATCTGGTCTTGGCAATGACTGCCTAGGCAGCGCGGGGCTGTAATATGATACTTGTGAAAGACAGTATGTGTACGGTATAATAAATTTTAAGGTATATATATATATATATATATATATATATATACACACAGTATATTAACTCGCTCTTGGACTATGTAGGTGAGATTCATGGTATGGAACATTTCAGTCGAATTTTAAAGCACTTCCGCTTATCCATTCGCTCTGAAATTTTGCATGCAGGTTTTCTCCTGATGACAATACATTTTAACAACATTTTCAAGTCGCTAAGATGCCCCTAAGTTGTTAAGTAAAAAAAAGCCCCTTGAACTTATGCAACCTCGCTTACATGCATATTTTCTTACTGAAAGAAATTTTTATAATGAAAGATAACCTTGCCTGTTTCGGTAAGTTTGATTTTAAATTCGCGACCGAAGTTTTGGGAAAATTTAATACCTTAATAATCGGATTCGAATTTTCGGGTGAAAATCGCAAATATCTCGAAAACGGTTGGTCCTAGCGCTTTCAAACATTTTCCGATCCCCTGGGCGGTAAGCCCATCCGCTCCCAGTGATACCCATCGGATGATAATATTTTCAAGTGTCCTCGGGGCGCCGTTCGGAAATTGGGGAGGGGTTCGATGGGGCGCCACCGTAATATCTCGGCAACCGCTCGTCCGATTTTCACGATTCAAACGGCGAACGTATCAGTAGGTCGACCGCTAACTGTTTAGCACATCCGTTACACTGTTGATCGACCCGATCTTGGCTATCCGGAAATTAAATCGTTGGCCCTATGTTTTGGTTGCTGTCACCCACCGTAAAACGTACCGATCCATTCTTTCGCTAAATACGCTCAAACCTGTGCGCTAACGCAGCTGTAAAATATAAACTTATGAAGACGAATAAGTAGAAAATAAAAAAATATATATAAAAAAACAATCTAAAAACCACTCTTATATTAAGTGCACAAAAAGGAGAGAATAAAATACAAAAATTAAAAAACCACTCTTAAATTAAACGCATTAAAATGTAAAAAATAATTTAGGACGGTATCTCAGAATGGATTTGACAACAAGCTTTGATGGTGATATGTAAGATTATGTGAAAGTTATAGCTACAAATTAAAAATTTGATGTTTTTGACAGTTTTTTTGGCCTAAAGAGTGGGTTGCGTACATCCCTCTTTTTTTTCGGTGTGGGAGGCCATACCTTCCAGAACGAAGGGCGAAAAGCGTAGAATAAACAGTAGACATCAGTAGTGTGCGTGTTTGGCTTGGATATTTTATACAGTTATTAAACTATGAATAAATAAATTTAGGACTAATCAGTAATAGCCGATTAGTCTGCATTTATATTGATAAAATGAATAAGAACGAATTAAAATAAGACGTAATTAAAGTAATCAATTACTACAAAAAAAATTATTTTTAAGTCTTATTTAAAAGTAACTCTTGTCTTAACTGCTGTGGAGGAAAACGTTCTGAAACGATCGCTTAACATAAAGTTCACTGTTATGCAACCTTCTTCATTAGACAGTCCGACTGTTATTTCTTTTTTTTTTGAGAGAAACTGATTATTGCTCGAATTAGGACGAAATAACACTTGTAGTCATATTACTATCATATTTTACTTCACATCTTTATTATCTTTATCATCATATATTTCTTTATTATCATACATTACTTCATTGCTAATGTAAATTTTTCTTATCACACATATTTTCTTACACCGTTTATTACAACAAAAATATATATTTTTTTTCTTTTTCTGTTGGTCAAAGATCTACCAAACTGGGTGAAAACAATAAGAATACTCGTAGCTTAATTATTAAGCAGTTAATAACGCGTAATTTTAGAATTTTTGCTTGTTTCACTCGGGATTAAAATTGTGTTCCTTTAAAAAGTAGGAAGACTGAAATTTTATAGGTTAAGAGCAAAGTGAATGACATCACCAATTTCTTTATCGTTGCTATGAAGCGAGTTAATAGTCACAAACTCATTGACAAAGATACAGGTATACTGCCCGATTAGCATATCCTTACCTCGAAAACAGTAACAAAATTATCATTTACTCTTGTAATGCGAAATATTATCATATACTTTATTCAGAACGTTTGTTACATATTTATTAGTCTTTGGTTAACTTATTAATGCAACCTCACTAACTTAAGAATTGTGTTTATTTTACTCATAATTTTACATAATATATATTAAGTAGTTAAATTTAAATTACAATTATTTACTATTCGAGGCAAAAACAATACTTTTTTTTAGAATTTATCATAAATATACGTGAATATGTTTGATTTAAAGTAAAAATATTTAGCTTTAATTTCAAATTTTACCGGAATAAAAATTGAATGAATTTACATACATCCTACAGAATACTACATCCTACCCGGCTTTATTAGAAAAATTCCCCGCTGCAGTGCAAAGGTATTTTTTACTGACGAATTTGCAATCTATCGCAGTTCGCGTGCCAGAAATGTGTTATTTTGGGAAAAACAAAATTCTTATTACCGGACAGAGTTGGAAAGAAATCCACCAAACGATATGGGGTGGAATGACTTAAAATAATGACCATTTGTTTTGTCATTATTTTTTTGATGGACCAGTGAATGCATAAACTTATTTAGAGATATTGGTGGCGTGGTTAATGCCACAGCTTCAAGAGAAGGATCTTATGGGACGAGTATGGTTGCAGCAGGATGCAGCACCTGCACATTTTGCTCTATCAGTCTGTGCGTTTCTGAATGAAACCCTTCCAGGACGTTGGATTGGCCGCGGTACTCCATCATCACAAGTTCCGTTATCATGGCCACCTCGAAGTCCTGATCTCAACACACCACAATTCATTATGGGGAATTATCAAGGCACATGTATCTCCACGTCGCTACACCTCAAATGAAGAATTGTGTGACGCTGTGAGGGACGCCTTCCGTAACGTAACACGAGAAATGTTCCGTCGCATGTCACAGAGGACGTGGTGACGTATAGAATTGTGGGTGCAACATAAGGGCGAACATACAGACCCACTGGATCATTAAAATTAATACTATGTATCAAATGAGTAAATAAAATAATTCGTTATTATATCGCATTTTTCATTTATAACTCATTACAAATTTTTAGTTCTAACTTTAGTGGGTACGGTGACTTCCCGACCACTCTGTAATTAATTTAGTATTTGACAATCAGAGTTATCGAGATTTATGTAATATAATTTTTTTTGTATTATAAATGTTTGATACTTGTTTTTGCGTTACATAATTTGGTTTAATTCTTAACATTTAAAATAAATTGATTTGTGGGGGAGTTGACTGTTTCTTTCAGTGAACATTTTATTTGTTTTAATGATTTGTAAGTGTTAAATTATATATATATTTTATATAATTGTATACAACATTTTTTACATGTTCCAGAAGCTACGTAGGTTCCATTACACACACACACACACACACACACACACACACACACGCACACACACACACACACACACACACACACACACACACACACACACACACACACAAATATATATATATATATAAAACACTAAATGATATAAATATATATTATATTATTTTTCCCTTCCTAATAAAATCACTAGCGAACTAGTCAGACAAATCATCCAAAAATAGATTTTTCATTGGACATTAAAATCCCCAAAAGAGCACAAGATGACAGATTATTGCTGTAGCCACTTAAAAACATATTTACATTTAAAATAAATGTTGTCATATCTGTCAAACCGGGTGTAATAATCCCGCAATTCTTAAAAGCTCATCCTTAATGAAAATTCGTTCAAAAAATTATAAGACGAACTACATTCATATGTTTTATCGCCAAGGTTTATTCTTAGATCATCCTTTTTTCTTTCTTTTTTCTATCTTCCTGACGTACTCCACCTTTGATTCCAGAGTGTCTGACCTCGGAGATGGAATCTGCCGATCCTCCGCAGTAAATCACGAATATATTTGGCTACCGACATCAGATGATACCGGCCCAGATGATACGATGAGCATTGTATTAGAATCGAGAGTTGACGCACTCACCGCTAAAGTGTTTTGGGCAGCTTAACTGCTCACCCCCTCTTTTAAAGGCCTCCGTACTTTCAGGGGCTCCGTTGTTGCTTGTGCAACACTCTCTTATCTATCTTCATTATTTCTTCTTCCTTAATTCTCTGAATGGGGATTTTCTCGATCTCTACTTGCGATGCATTTAGTTCAGGTTTTCTCTGAGCTTTCGTTTCATTTTCCTTCGCCTTAGAACTGGTCGAAGGCTCATTCCTTCGACCAGTTCTATCTTTGTTTGAAACAAACAAAGAAATCTTTGTTTTAAGAACATCTGCTACCGGTTTTTTGGCTGGCTTCTCAAATTGATCGACTTTTCATTTCTCAATAATGATGCTTTGACCATGCTCGCTAGAGTTGTTGCAAGTTCAGAGATTACGTGTTTTAGTTTGAAGAAGACTGCAGGAGCTGCAGCAACCTGAGTGTAAGACGCAAACTTTGGCGATACGCTAAGCGTAATCTTTCTAGTATGGCAGTAGCTGACCTTTTGTATGGTCTTCATCTCCTGGATTACTACCTCATCTTTATAAACCGGACAGTTTGGCGATCTCAGAGTGGTGCCTATGACAATTGACACAGACAGATTGATCTCTGCACAGGTCATCAGGAAACAATGGCTCACCACAAACCTAGATTTGCCTTCTCGTGCATTGAACTGTTGTATGTCCGTATTTCTGACATCCAAAACACAGCAATGGGATCGGGATGAAAGTACGTACGTACATTTAATTTATGAAAGCCAGTTTTAATCTTATCTGGACACTTAGGTTTGTTGACAGTCAGGACGTGAGGCGCGTAGAGTACAACTTTTCTGTTTCGACGTTTGTTCAGTCGTCAACATGCAACAACTCCTTGTCCATGAAGTTCCTCAACAACTTCATCTTCTGTAAGTTCAGAAAATCCCTACACACAACTATTCCCTTGGAGGTATTTAGTGTACCATGCGGTAAAACCTCAATATTTATTACTCCCATCCTTTTGGCTTTAAGTAGCCGTACCGGTTGTAGGTCGTTGACAGTTTCAACAAATAGTTCCACAGCAGTATTCCTTGTCTCCTTAACAGGTTCTCCTGCAGCTTCCATGATCTCTGAAGTAGTTATAAAAGGATTGAATTTTGTAAAATTCCCTTCTTTCTTCCTTACCACCAAATATCTTGGAATCGCTTCACTATCCTTTGGTCGAAACTTACTTCGATTCTTCTTTTCAATATCACTAAACTCAATCCTCTTCCTTCCGCTTGGAAAGACAAAGGCTCTCCTAGACTAGGACTTTTATGTGGACCCTTTGCAACAGAAGTCGTGGAAGTTGAAGTTTCCATGAATTAAGTTTTGCCAGTCAATATGTCGCAAGGTGCGGGCGGAGAGACGGTTGGGCATTCCACGGACCATTGATCCTGCCTGGGTTCCCCCAGTCAGCCGCCTCCCACAAATTTACCCTGGTCGGGTTGTCAGGTACTGACTGAACAGCTATATCGACATTCTAGGGCCCGAACGTAGCACTAAAGGATCGGATACTCTTACCCATTGGGCAATCCCTGTGGAGGGCCGAAGTGACTTACTCTCGTCGAGCGGGACAAGACTTTGGCAGAGTAAGCTTATATTACAGTTCACCCCTAACCTGGCTTCCACCACCGGGAAGAGGCATAAGCACTTCCCGTTCGCACTCCGCTTAACCTTGGAAAGAAAGAGACCAAAATCGATCACAGGAGTAGATAATTTTGATAAAAGTGCTATACTTTGAACGGTATACAGTTTTTACTGGGAAAGTTTGTGACCTATCAGTAACGAAATTAATGATCAAACTGAAAGAAGATACAAATCTCAAAGGTAATGGACTAGTCTAAAGAAATGTTAAAAAAATTGGATTTCGGTGGATCAGAATGAAAGATAACAGAGCTATTTCAATAAAAGCACATGATATTATAAGTATTGCAACTACTGTAATCCTATAAGTGAATATAACCACCACAAAATAATGACAGTATAGATTCTACACTGTCCCGTTGGCCGTCCAGATAGGCTATCTTCTACACTGTGTAAAAGATAGCTTATCTGGACGAGAAGAAATAACGTATAAAGTAGTGCTCAACAAACTTAATGCAATAATTAACCAGTTAGTATGACTGACCTAATTCATTTATTAAAGAAACAATGAATGCGTAACAAACAGTAAAACAATTACTAACATTCTATACTTGTTAATTATATTAGTTTAAAAATTAAGTTAGTTTTGATCAGGCAATGTGTAGATTAATTTTTAACCGAATGTACTAATGGATTGAGGATCAGAGAGAAAAAAACACTAGCTAATAGTTTAAAAGATAACGGCACGTTCTCTAACTTTGTAGTGCCGGTAATTTTTAATTTCCTTGCGCATCAGATCGATGAAGAACGAACGACAGTTCAATTCCTGGTCAGGTATGGAGTGGTAAAGTTTTAACTTTTCATTTGGAAGGTCCTGTGTTCAAATCGGGGTCAATCTTGGGGTTTTCCTATGCTATAAAATTTCCATTGCGAAACTATGAAAAAAATTGCGTCATGCGATCCAGAACAAGTGATGTGGCTGGCTTACCGGACCACTGAGTTGATTCACGACGACGCTTATACACGTAGCAACCTAAAAGCTACCAAAAAGTCTTCTTTCCCCGACCTTCGTATGGGAACAATTCAGTCATCCTCCCCTACAGCCCGTAATTTGTACCAAGTTAGCTATCATTTGTTCCTGGATGTTAAAAGTTCCTGTTTACACGAGTTAGTTCTAGATCTAATTAATAGACCTTCGGAACTTACTTTTTGAAATATTCCTCATTGTTAGATGCGATTAACATACATAACATATTTTTTCTTATTTATCAACGTATTTATTACATTTAAGTGACGACTCAATAGTGATTCCCGAAATCTTAAATGAAGTTATTATTTTAACAATGGTGTTAACAAATATCGGGTACTCTATTTAATATACAGTCATCGAAAAAGGTTGCAGCACACAAAAAAAAACTCATATCTCTCTGTG
This sequence comes from Lycorma delicatula, assembly GCF_047948215.1. NCBI lineage: Eukaryota > Metazoa > Arthropoda > Insecta > Hemiptera > Fulgoridae > Lycorma > Lycorma delicatula. The sequence goes on along the minus strand of NC_134456.1, from coordinate 110,370,893 downwards.
TAATTGAGATAACTTGGAACTGCAAAATAATTGGGATTTCATAGAGTTTTTTAGACGTGACCGGTAATGGCCTTGAGCCGATGCGCACAACGCGCTTTGAGCGTATGAGCCTGCTATCACAGGGAATGTTTATTTTTAATGTTTCCACAAGATGATGCGTCCCCGCACTTCAGCCTAGGCGTTCAACGCGCTCTCAAGGAAAGATTCCCTAATCTTGTGAAATCCCGTGATTTCGTATTCCCTAATGAAAGGGCCGGTCCTGCGATTTGACTTCCGAGAAGCCCAGATTTGACACCCCTAGACTTTTTACTATGGGGATACGTTAAAACATCATCTAATAAAAAATCAAGAATGTACAACATTTACGACAACGGATCACAGCTGCTATTGCCTCAGTTACGCCTGCGATGATCCATTGGACCTGTTTTGCAGAAGTTGATTATCGGCTGTATGTTTTCAGAGCGACCATCGGAGCTCATATTGAAACATTGTAAGGTATGTAAAAAAAACTCTTTTTGAATTGGTGAATTTTGAAAAAAATATTCGTTTGATTATCTCTAGTAGTTGTTTGAGATACGATTCTTTTAAATTGCTGCAACTTTTTTCGATGACTTATATTAAATCTAGAATTTACTACAAATTTTATGATGCCCAATTTATTTAGATTTAACTACAGGCGGTCCGATACGGTAAAGTGTTTTATTACTTTTTTCGTTGACAAAAGTTTGCTTTGTATTCATATTTTTTGAGTTCTGCCGATAACAATCAAGCAAATATATACGTCCACATATATAGAAATGTGGCAATAATTTACATAATCCGGAAGATCCTTCACTTATAAATAAGAGTTGGAAGAGTTGTACTGAGTTGAAAAGAGAAGAATTGTACTGCTCTGTACTACGCCTTTCCTCGTTTTAACTTGATTCGAAGCAGACTCTTAATTATATTACTATTATTAAATTTAATGTTGGGTTCCTGTTTTCGATTTTCCATAGAAAATATTGAATTCAGATGAGTTTTAATCCCTTAAAACTCCATTGTTCAAGTTTATCAGTTCTCTATGATTCACCAAATCATTAAAAAAAACTCCCGCGGTAAAGTTATCTTCGTCAAGTACTAAGTATCACTTAGAAATTGAAGCACAACTAATCTAGTGGAACGTCCATTTCTAAAACTGTTTATATAAAAAAACACACACACACACACACACACACACACACACACACACAAATATATGTGTACGTTTTTCTTACTCTTAGTATAATTTTAAACATAGTTAAAAAATTGAGGAAGTTCTCAGTTTTATTCGTATTTATATTCAAACATAAATAAATGGACCGATTCCGATTATTTTATTTTATTTTGTAAAAGACGTCCCTCTGGCAAACAGTTGTAAGTTTTTCTAAATTATTTATAATGGTATAAAATATATACTACAAAAAAAATACGTAGTCATGTAGACGATATTTACTGTTTTCGCCTCTTAAAACACGATTGGATTGTTTTTATTGCATGTTGATAGACAGTCAGATGTGAATATAATACTATTTTCAAGCGAAACTTCAAGAAAATTGATTAGAGATTAAGGTAAAAGAAAAATACAAACAAAATCTATATTTTCAAATTACAGAGAAGCATAACTCACTTTGATATTAATCGCCTTAAATCGTTTCTTTTTCTGCATTCTTTTATTTATTTATTTTAATTAAGACAGGGTTTCTCATTTTTTCTTTCCTTGTGAACGGTTAAAAAAAATACGGGTGGGTTGGTCTATCTGTATTTTAAATAATAAGTAAAAATATTTTAATGAAATGTATTTTTTAATAATTTTAGAATCGTAGGCGTGTGCCTACGTAATAGTTTTTTCAATATTATTATTTATCTTCTAATGTGTGCGTTGCAAAATTTATATTAATAAAAATAAAAAAAACATATATGTTTGCAGTCTTGCATAGACTCAGGCTGACCATTCCTGAGACGTGTGATTAATTGACTCCAACCACCGAACTATAGCTTGTCCAAGCCGAATTGGCACTGATCTGATCAGCAGCGTAGCTGTATATCTTGCTGCCTAACGAGCACGGGTTTATAATACTACTCAATTAAAGACAGTATGTACAAGTATATGGTACGACTATTTTTTATTCGAATCAATGAAAAACTTCACGTCTTATATTTATTAGTTACTTATTTAATACTGAGTTTATATATTATCAAATTAATAATTTATTTCTTTATTAAATACTGAAATAGATATGTTATGCAATATTATGCAGACTAACTGACTGTTACTTCGGATTAGTGTTTAGGCCTAAATGTATTTATTTAGAGTTTTATAATTGTATAAACTATCCAAGCCAAATACGCACAATACAATACAATATTGATGTTTACTATATGCTACGCTCATAACAACGATAAAGAAATTTCTGATGTCATTCACTCTTTTCTCTTAAACTATAAAATTTCAGTTTATTACTGAAATTTGTTTTTATATAAACTGAAGAGAAGATAAAAAAGTACCCCATTCTTACTACTTTTTAAAGGAACAGAATTTTAAGCCCGGGTGAAACAAGCAAAAATTACGCGTTATTATCTGCTTAACCTCTGTAAATCCGCATGGGTCCCGAGTCTTCTCTCTCGAGAGTTACTAGTTACGTGCGCGAAAAATTGTAATTTGTCACTACTCATTCATTTATAGTCGGAAAAAATATAAAAAAAATACAGGTTATAGAAAACGATTCATAGATTCGAAAAAACTGAACTGTATGTCTGTGCGTTTTTTTTTACGTATGTTACAGCTGAAAATCCGACAAGCATAAAAAAATTCGGAAACAATACGTGACTTTCTTCGTTTAACCCTTACCAGAGTAAAAATCTTTTTATCGGAAAAAACTTTTATACACAGTTTTATAAAGCACATTTCGCAGATTCAAAAAAAAATAAATTTTATCCAAATCGGGCCAAATTTGAGTAAGATAAAATGAAAACTAACGTGAATGGCGAGACCGGGACGCGTGGGGTCGCTTGGCAACAATGCGAAAATGATGGAATTCAGCCCCACCCTGCTGGAGTGATAGAAAGTGACAATTTATTCTCATTTTCCTATCTTTGTTCTATACATTAAGTAACGGTACATGCTTCTTGGACAAAAGGCTAAGCCTACACAAGATTTGGCGTAAACGTTGACAAAAAATTCCCCTCCCACTTGTAACTCGACAAACTCTGTTAGAAATAAGACTAACCGAATGATCCCGATGTCGCTACGCTCTACGAAAACGAACGACTCAAACTGAATACAAAGCTAACGTACGAGGTTGCAGTGGGATGTTTTTCATAGCATATACACACGACCGGCTTCCTCCGCTGGCCGCAGTAATGGAACTTCAAATTTCTATAACAAAATTTCCCTTTACAATGTACAGATACAAACTACATAACGTTAAAGATTGAAATCTGTTCTTTCCAACGATAATAACAGCTTATGAATAGAACGATCGGTTCATATTTTACAGGAGGCAAAAGAATAGCCTTACAAATCACCGTTATTGGGTTAACGGCATTTAACAGGTTAATAATTAAGCTAAGAGTATTCTTATTGTTTTCACTCAATTTGGTAGATCTTTGACCAACAGAAAAAGAAAAAAAGAAGATATTTCTGTTGTAATAAGCGATGTAAGAAAATATATATGAGAAAAATTTGCGTTAGCAATGAAGTAATATTTGATAATAAAGATGTTACAAGTGTTATTTCGTCCTAATTCGAGCAATAATCAGTTTCACAAAAAAGAAACAACAATCGGATTGTCTAATGAAGAAGGTTTCATAAAAATGTAGTTTATGTTAAGCTATCGTTTCGGAACGTTTTCCTCCACAGTAGTTAAGACAAGAGTTACTTTTAAATAAAACTTAAAAATAATTTTTTTTGTTGTAGTAATTGATTACTTTAATTACGTCTTATTTTAATTCGTTCTTATTCATTTTATCAATATAAACACTGTGGTTTTTTTTATCGTATAAGGAAGTATTGTAATCGCGAAAAATCTCGGTTTTCAGATTTCAACGGAAATATCTATTCTGACCATCCCTAAATGCATTTTGACTAGTTTGGTTTTTGATGTCTGTACGTATATATCTCGCATAACTCAAAAATGATTAGCCGTAGAATGTTGAAATTTTGGATTTAGGAGTTGAGACTCATAGCTTATGAGTCGTTTGTAAAACCTTTTTTATTCAGGTTTGTGTAAATTATAACCGAACGATGTGTCATTCTAAACATTCAAACATTAAATCTTTATTTATACAAACCGTTCCTGATTCATTCAGAGACTAACTTGTTTTTGTAAATGATTCCGTTCTAATTTATACTGTATTTTTAATATGTATACTGTATTTATACAGTAACTTGTCCAGTTAATTGTGTGTATCCAAAAAGAATATGGTTATCGTCCGATTATAGCGTTCTTTGTTATTCAATTGTTGAAAGTAGTTTAAGTCTTAAATGAAATTTTAAAAGTAATTTATTCGCGTTAAATTACTAAATTTTTGTCAGCTCTATTATTATGGAAGTGAATTGATTTTATTAATTTGCATATTATGTCTAATTTACGTGGAAAAGACGACCGTTTTCAAGATATATGCGATTTTCACCCGAAAATTCGGATCTAGTTAAAAAGTACTAAATTTTCCCAAAACTGCGGTCGCTACTGCACAAAATTTCAAGTAGCAACTGAATAATTAGCGCTATAAAAATTAGCCCATCGCACCCATCGAACATGATTCAAACGGCGTATGTATCAGCAGGCCGAACATTAACTGTTTAACGCATCGGGTACGCTCTTGATCGACCGAATCTTGGTTATCCGGAAATTAAATCGTTTACCCTATGTTTTGATGCACTCACTCACCGTAAAACGTACCAATCCGATCTTTCGCTAAATATGCTCAAACCTGGCGCTAGCGCAGCTGTAAATTACAAACTTATGAAGACTAAAAAGTAGAAAATAAAAAATATTAAAAAAATTTTAAAACACCACTGTTAAATTAAACGAATTAAAAGGTAAAAAATAAATTTAGGACGGTATCTCAGAATGGATTTGATAACAAGCTTTGATGGTGATCTGTAAAATTATGTGAAAGTCCTAGCTTCAAATTAAAAATCTAATGTTTCTGCCAATTTTTTTCATATGCGTGATAAATGGCCTAAAGAGTGGGATGCTCATGCTTGCACCCCACCTTTGGATATTTATTTATATTTTTTATATAAATATAAGACTTAATTTAATTTAAAAATTTATGATGTGAATTTGTTTGTTGATTGGAATAAACTTAGTATAAAAAATACTAAAAAAAAATAATATTACCGTAAATTTGTATAAAAAGATTAATTAAATTAAAAGATTTCTATAAGATAAAAAAAAAATTGTATCGTATGTATACCGTAAAATTTATTGCACCGTATGTGTATTGTCTTCCACGAGTAGCATATTATAGCCCAGCGCTAGATAGGCAATCATCGCCTACATCAGATCTGTGCCAATTCGGCTAGGACAAGCTATACAGCTGTATCCGCCGTCTATTATTCAAATCTGCTTGAAAGCAACTAAATTTTGCTAGGATTTGAATCTCACAACCTTCGACTTCAAAAATCAGCTGTTAAACTGTTTTAATATTTATTTTTTTTTATTTTCCGTTGAAAATTAATTGGTTTTTAGTTAATTATGTGGATTTACTTTTTACATAATATGATGTAATAAAAAACGTTGTATTTAGGTGATTGATAAGGGTCAAAATCATTTCTTTTAAATCAATAAATACACCACTTAAGTTTTTTTAAAAATTGTTTTAGTATTAATGAAAACCGAATTATTATGATTTTCATTTACTAATTTATTATTATTATTATTTTATTTATTATTGTTTAATTTTATTATTGCCATTGTTCACTAGCTGAACAAATTGCAGTGTACGTATCAGGAAAATAAAAATAAAATTTATTATTCATCGCGTGATTAATTCAATGAGTACACATATTTTAGTGTGTGTATGTGTGTGTGTGTGTGTATATGTATATAAATATATATAATTAGCATTGATAATCAGCTGTGAAATAGTTGATTTTGTATTTTAATTCATGGGTTTCGGAGATTTATTAAATATTTTTATTTTTTGCTTCATTTTATCCTCATAAGCTTGAATCAATTTCTAAATACTTCAGTTATTGGTATAACGATGCTAACTGGTATACGCAAATTTAAAGTTAAAGGCTGAAATGAAGTAATTAAACTGTAAAAAAATGTGAAAAAAGTTTATGTGAAACGTTAACCTACATCCAGGCTGATTTGTTTCGGAAAAATTAAATCTGTTTTAATTTAATCTATATGTATATTGAATTAATCTACACATAGAAGTTTTTTATCCATCAGTTATTATTGAACGTCGCATATACTAAGTGAGTAAACTCATACATTTAAAACTAAACTTGATATTATTTATTTTTTACATCAATAACTTGTTGATATAAATTATGTCCCTAAATTCGAACGGTGGAAATAGAATTTTTTTTTAAAATTCGGTTGTAGTTATTTATCGAAGTCATGAAAATACGTTGAGGTTAGGCATTATAAATAAACACAGGGAGTTAAATATAAATCAAGTTTTATTTTATTCAGTAAAGTATAACATTTTTTTTTATTATTTAAAATAAAAGATGTCAAATGGTATTTTCAACTAAATTAAAAATTTAATAAAATTTAAATTTGCTTTGCAACTATTATCATTAAAATTAAAACTACTTGGGTTTGTTAGAGATTTTTTTTAATATTAATATATTAAGCGTTTATTACATAAAACCAGAAGTTTTTTCTGCTTAACTTATTGGATTTCTATTTCTGTCAAAACTTTATTTTCGAAACAAATTAATCCAATCACAAATAATCAGTCATAGAGTTTTTTTTTTACTTCTTCATTGAAGCAAAGTCCTTACGCTTTAAAAGGTTAGATTTAATTAATGATTTCAGAATTTAGTTCATTAATGTAACGAATAAAAAATATAATTTATTATATTAAGCATAAAACTACGATGATATTGAAAATTATAAACACCTAGTTTCATCAAAATTGTGAGTTAATATTATCCTTTTTTGACAGCTTTATAACCTAATAACAGATTTATGGCTGTGTGAAAGACATAAAATAATTCTATTATATCTCATATTTATTGTTTAATGGTTTTACTAACATCGATTTTTTAGTAATCGGTAAGTGTTCAAGTAATAATTATTGTCAGGCTGCCTTAAACCGTTAATATAGCAGTTTTTAAAATTTGTTTTTTTTTTTTTAACACCGTATCATTCCCGTTATAAAAATTATTATTTTTAATAGTATGCTAATCTTTTTATTCAGCTTATCTTTCTTTTCCCTCTTTAGTCTGCGTACCTTTCAGGTATTACTTCAGAGGATGATATGTAAGAGCGTAAATGAAGTGTAGTCTCAGTTCGACCATTCCTGACATGTGTGGTTAATTGAAATGCAACCACCAAAGAACACCGGTATCCACGATCTTGTATTCAGATCCGTATATAAATAACTGCCTATGCTAGGACATGAACTTTTGACTTATTATTTATTCAGCTTGAACCTATCAGGAAAAAAATTCCCAAATTGGGTGAAAATAATTAAAGAGATTAGGGCACATTTTCGTTTCTTCCCCCTCAAAAGTTTGCAAGTTTTTCATCTGGAAATAACTAAAAATAGCAGGAAATATTGGTATTAACAATAACCAGGTTGGAGAAATAACCCAATAACTCGATACTGGTAATATATATGCCATTTATATTAACATTTTTATACATTTACATTTATTTTATAAATATAATCTAACCAAATTTCACCTACGCTTCACTGGTTAACCTTGACTAATTGACAAAATAAGTATTTAAATAATAAATTCAGTAATTATTGCAATTATTTTTATAATCAAAACATTACTGGTAATTAGTCGAGGTTACCTAAAACATTACTGGTAATTAGTCGAGGTTACCTAAAACATTACTGGTAATTAGTCGAGGTTAGCGAGTGAAACGAGAGTAGGTTAAGTTTTGTTAGATTATATTTATAATTTATAATTATAAGCAGAAATGACTATAATTTTAGTACATAAAATATATTAAAATGACCGGTATAAAACAACATGCTAGTGTGTTATAGGGTTACTTCTCCAACCTAGTTATTGTTAATATCAATATTTCCTGCTATTTTTAATTATTTCCAGCCGCCCAGCATCGGCAAAAACAGATCACAATCATGCCTCACACCCCCGCCATAAAAACCAAAACCGGGTAGCACAACCGCAATCAGCTCGGACACCCCGGGACCGCCAATCCTGTACTTCACAGGGAACTTCTGAGCAAAACCATCACCCTCATTGGCCGACATAAGAGAAGGTATCGAAATACGGTGTCGTTGACCGCCTCGGACGTGTGTAGATCTTACTGCACGGACGTGGAGTTGGAGTTTATCCTGGGCATTATTATTATTATTAAGTCTGTAAATGGCGTAGCTCAATCTAACCTTTTTTTTAAAGAGGTGGAGGAACCCCATTTACGGGCGCGTTCCGCAAGATGTTATTAAATGCGTATGTGTTCCTGCGCACTACCGACTAAACCTCCACTCCTGGCTGCCCACCCTTCCTAGTACAGCTGGTGTGCATTACTTCTGGAAGGGGGGAATACGTCCTCACACACATTCAGACACCACATTCAACAGACACGGACCTCACACCCACAAGACACCAAAAATCAGACTTATTCTCACCAATTGATGACTGGATGTCATGTAGATATCCAATCATCACTAAGAAAACATACCTCATCCGGACACTCCACACATCACATCAAAGCCTGTCACATCCAATCACATTAACAAACATCTCACAGACAATCGAACGCTATAGTATACTTACTTCACGGGTCACCATCGGATGCGGGAGCGGAGTGCCCACGATCTCATCTGTCATCTGTCGAAACGCATCCTGGCGTTCCAAGATTCACATATTCCAAGATATTTTATTGCAGTCTTTGCAACTATCCTTTGGTTCTCAAGCACCATCTTCAGTGTTGGCCATCGCTGGATTGTTGTAATCACAACAATCTCCGTCTTATCTGGAGCCATAGTTAACCCGACTCCGTCCATCCAAGATGTGATTGTTGGGTATGAGCCTTGTATCTGAGCGACGGACTCAGGGCACTCGATTCCACCACGAGAGCCAAGTCGTCTGCACAACCTATGAGAGTGACGCCTGGCAGTTGAGGAGTGCGAAATACGCCATCATACACTATATTCCAAAGGGCCGGCCCAAGGATCGACCCTTGTTAAACTCCCCTATCTATGCACTGTTCGACCGCTCCGTCCTTCATTTTGCAGTTTAATTTGTGCTCACTGAGATAGGAGAGAATTATTCTTCTCAGATATGGAGGGGCTCTCATACTCTTCAGCGCAGTCCTAATGGCGTCATGAGTCATACAGTTAAATGCGTTGCGAACTTCAAATGCCACGATCACCCAGATCTTCCTACCTCCAATGATTCTCCTTGCCATACCAACAACTTCCGGTATCTGCTCTTCCGGAAGAGCAGATCTTCCTCTACGAAAATCGAATTGTTTATTCGAAAGTCCCCCTGCGTTCTCAATAAATCTGGTCAGCCTCTGCATCAGCATGCGCTCGAGTATCTTTGGCATGGCGTCGATCATCGCCAGTGGCCATAAGAGAACGGAAGAACCGGGTTCCTCCCCGGCTTGGGAACCATGACTAGGCGCTGGCGTCTCCACCTCTGAGGGAACACCCCCTCATCTAAACAATTATTGTATACCTTCAAAAAGACAGCAGGGTTCACTCCATCTTGACTGCCAAATTTGGCAAAAGGTCTGGTTCCGGCGCCTTATCCAGAAGCATCTGTTTCACTGTTGCTGTAATCTCCTCTCTGGTGAAAAGCGGAGGGAATTCACATCGGTCTCAACTTCCGCAACGACCTCATCCCCATGAGAGAACAGGGTTTCAATTATGTTCTGAACCTCTCCGGTGTCCAATGATAAGGGGGCTCTAGCTCTTAGTGCCCTCTTAACGACAATTTTAAATGGATTCCCCCATTGGTCTGTATCAATTTCTGAGAGAATTGCTTTCAAGATCCTCTTTTAAGAGTCTCTAATACGCTTATTGAGCTCGCTCCAGCACCTACTATATCGGACCATGTATAACTGTCCTAGCGAATACGCTGCGCGAGCCTCCTAGCCCCAAGGCACTCTCTACGTTTCCGAGCGATGTCCTCTGTCCACTAATATACTGGGGAACGATTCTTTCAATAATACTTGTGAGGGAGAAGAGCAGCACATGCTGTTTGCAAGCAGTCGACCAGACATGCGGCCCCGTTTTCTGCCGCAGTAACCTCGCGTACCGCACTGTGATCCAGTGTCTCCGCAAGTTCTTTCGGGTCCATACCCCCTCGTACTCCGGCACGGGGAACTTGCCTCCCAGCCCCAGGAGAACCTCCATCTGTAATACTCAAGAGGATGGCCTGGTGATCACTCGCTAGGTAGTCTTCACTCATCCGCCAGTCCCGAATTCGCACCGCCAAAGCCCCCGTAGCTAAAGTATGATCAATAATGGACCCAGTGGTTCCCCTCTTTAACGTTAGTGCGCCTCCAAAGTTGAGTCATTCTAGATCCAGTAATGCGATGGCCTCCGTCAGCAATCTTCCCGTCACGTCGGTTGTGGTGACCCCCAGGTAACCAACCAGCCATTAAAATCCTCAGCCAAGAATGCCGGCCGGTTAGCTTCAAGGTCTAGTGAGCGAGATCAAGACTTCCCTGTATCGTTCCACAGACATGTTAGGCGAAAGATAATAGCTGTAATAATAAATGCCTCCAATCCTCGCCCCAACGAAACCACGCTCTTTCAGAACGTCCCGCACAGGTAGATGCGCAATCGGCCAGATAACCGCACCTCGATCCTCAGAGATAACCCACTCCAGCCGCAAGCGATGAACGTAGGGCTCAGAGATGAGCACAATATCAACGCCCATCTCCGAGACATACCTTGTCAGCAGGTCAAGCGTAGTATCGTATGGTTTATATTAAACTGAACAATTTTCATTTCCATCAACAGGTTGATGTACGCACCCGGTCCTTCCCTGGTTCTCCTTGTTATTCTCCCTATTGGCTCCCTTGGGGCATGTGGCACTGCCAGTGCGATAACCCTCCGCATTACACAAAGACACTTCGGTGTTTTGATACATTCTATAGCGTAGCTGAATGCATGCGTTGCGTAGCTGAATATCCGTCACTCCAGCAATTGTAACATACAGCCTTCCTGTCTTCATCCCTGCAGTTCCTTGCCAGATGTCCTGTTTCTAAACATCGGTAGCATCACAGAGGGAGATCAACAACATCTACTCTACAGCTCACAAGCCCGATCTTCACCCTTCCCATTTTTACAATGGGTGTAACAATCCGTGCTGGGAGGCGACATGCTCACCTCTCCAGTTTCTCCAAAACCCGGTCAATTGCCACTATCGTGTCAGCCGACAACTCCTGACTGGAGACCGTAGACAGCCCCTGTAAGATTTTACCTGACTGTATGCCGATCCTGTACCCGGAGAAAGGCCGTTCTTGTCTTCATGAGAACACTACCACATTTTATAGTTGACGAAAGTATCTCCTTATGGGCGTCATAGGTTTTCCTTTTCTCCTTAACTTTAATCTCCATATTGCCGCCAGCCTTCTTTATAGAGAGAATTTTTGAATCCGTTGGGATCTTCAACTCCGTCTTAAATGATTTAAGGAGTTCCCCACTGGACGCCGCCGTTTTAACTACTATAGTCTCCGTCCTATGATTATCCTCAGGGGGAACATCACTACTCCATGCAGCTGAGAGTTAGCCAACCGGCGCAGTAATATTGATGCGACAGCCCGTTGCCCTCCCTTCACATCCAAGGATCTTCCGGACCAAGGTTTCTTTATCCTGCCCGTATAACTCTGCTTGTAGTGGTCCCAAACGGCCTCCATATTTCTCTTTGATTTTTGTAAAAACCTCCACTAATGTTTGCGCAAGATCTCCGTTATTTCCCGAGACCACGTAAGCCCCACGGAACATGTTGGAGACCGGGGCCTCCCACCTCTAACTTCCCCGTTACAGTCTCGTCTCTAGAGCAGCCCATACGATATTCCCAGCTTTTACTCCTCAGCCAGGCCACCAGTGGGTGTTTAGAAATCTGTGTGTCCATCGACCTAGGTCTGCCAATGCGTGCATATCAACAACTGCAACCTTATTGAGCGTCCCCTCAATTTTTTCCGGGATCCCAACATGGGTACTTCTGAAGGCTTTTCTTTGGCCAGGCTTTTTTGATAATGTTGACCATCTGGGACGCCGGCATCCCGTTATCCAGAGAATCCTTAGTAGGACAGCCCGTAGAAACCGGCGTCTGCGTCGCCATCTCTGCAGTCAGTTTATTGCCAATGACAAAAGAAATACCAGTAACCATCCTCCTCAGATCTTTCACCTCTATGCTGAGTTCCGTTTCCAGCTCCTTTATACTCTTCATGTTCTTATCAATATTTTTCTCAGGTCTTTGCCAACCGTTTGAATCTGATAACAAGAACCTCTAATCCAAGGGGCATTTCTTCCTCCTCTTTCGTAGAGGATTGCTTCGTTTTCAGCCTTTTTGTCCTCGTCTTACTGCCCGTAGCAAGCCTAGGGGGAGTCCAGTCAGGCTTCATCGTACACTCGGACTCTTTCTCTGGAGATTGCTCCAGAGTAGTAGTAGTAGTAGTAGGCCAGACGCACACGAACTATTGACGCATTCTGTATATACTTAATTATACACAGAAAGGATTCGATAAACTACAGATGTAAATTAGACAATAGTTTAAAGAGTCAAGCTACAGAACCTATCTTATGAAACAAACCCGATAAGATAAGAAATCGAATTAAAATTAATAACTAAAGTTTGTTATCAGCCATCAGTATAATAGCCACTACACACTATATATTACTTATAAAGTATCAACGTAATGACTTAGACACAGACAATTAAACACCCTATTGCCTGTAGCAATAAGGTCGATATATTACAATTTAAATAAATAATCATTCCAGCGTCCAAAACTCGAAAAAAAAAAAAACATAATAACACTTTCAAAATACTCCAAACGTCAGATTCCAGTTCTACAATCCGTTAGAATACCAACAAAAAAAATCAGAAAAACAGAAAGAAAACCAGAGCGCAGAATAACACTATCACTAGCTTCAAATACTCGAACTCCACTAGCTCACTCTAACCTTACCCTGTTGTTATTTATTCTGTTTATGGATGATATTGGTCTGGATATTTCTTCCAAGGCATTATTATTTACTGACGATCTTTAAAATCAGCTATGCTGATAATGACGTTCTGCAATTTGATATTGATACAGTTAATAAATGGTCAGTTGATAACAGGGTGCCTCTTAATTTTGTTATAACAGTTCTTGTAACTTACTTTAGGAAACTTTTATGACGAAATAAATCTACAGGATCGCTCAACATACAGTTTTGAAGGTATTCCTGATCTCAGGGTTTACTGGATTCTAAGTTAATTTGTAATGAGCATGTAAGTTGGATAGTCTCTAATCCTGAAGAAATCTTGCTCTAATTTTTTGGGTTAGTCGGCACTTCCAGCATGTATATACCATGTTGCAGCTATACAAGACTGTGGCTATTCTTGATTATTGTACTGTTATCTCAAATTGTTATGGGAACTATACCTGTAGTAGTTCTTTCTTTCCCGTATATTATAAAGATGAGTGCTGTTTTTGGAAGATGAATCGCTCAAGGTTAGACGCACTGTGCAAGAACTTCTCTTTGTCCATAAAATTGTCAATGTGGTTTGGGAAATATAAGCTTACGAGTTCCTTTTATTCGTTCTAGTAGGCACTACTTGTTTAAATGGTTTAACGAAAGCAGGTTGACCCCTATAGCAAAATGTATTTAGCAGGCTAAATGAGTACGGTCGGCTAGTGTTTATATTTCATGTTAAAACAGCGATATAATGATTATATCTGAATATGCTTTCTTTTTGGCGTCTCGTTATGTTGTTTGATTTGTAACTGATTTGCATGTAGTCTTTTTTGTTTTCCGCATTACCAGGTTAGTGTCGTAGTTTAGTAACATTTTTCTATTTAGTCTAGTGCTCTGAAGTTTCCCTGTTTTATACGTTTGCTATAGCACTCGTACATACACCATGGTTTTCTTAACTATTCTATGCATTTTCTTCATATCAGATTAATTCACTCAGCTTTCCTGATAGTAAGGTTTTCTTCATGGAGGTTGTGGTGGCTGTAAAATGAGATTAGGAGGCCATCCAAAAAAAATTATTAATTATTTGACAGTTTTAATTTTGAAAATCATTTCATATAATCGTAATAATTACTGGTGTCTATCAAATGTAATTGCTATAATGACTTAATTTAATAATCTGTTTGATTTTACACTGCAGTTACTAATTTTCATTGCGTTATATTCAAGAAAAGGTAATATTAATCGTAGTTTAGGAAGTGTAAAGACATAGATGTGCAGTAACTCTACCTGTGGGTTGTGAACTAATGTTGCCGCTAAATAATGGAGAGTGGTGCGACAGGACAGTGTTGGTAGCAAAAAGCCAGATGCTGGTCCAGTAATCCATCCTCATCCTACGCGTCAGCTGAGATTTTTAAGCTTTGACGAGTGACGCAAGGCGGTTTTAAATTATAAAATCGTCTCGTACTGTTTGTTCTGCTACTTATAGAATGACATTAAAGTTGATTGATACAAGAAGAAGCAACTCTTTATCGGTTTACATATTATATTTTAGCGTTGTACTGATATTGGCTGAAATGTGATGTTGAAGGCTAATGCCATCGAGATACTATTTTAGAGAAATTAGAGTTTTAATTTCTGTAGAAAGAGAAGTTTTAAGTTTCTCTAAAAGAAATATTGTTTAATTGTATTTTAAATAAAATGACGGAAAGCATTTTTAAATGATTCAGTAATTTATAAGAAATTGGTAACCGAAAGAAGCATAATGAAATCTTTCTCAGAAACTGAAATATTTTCTTAAAAACATGAAATATTTTATTGACATAGTTTTGTTATCTGGTTTTTGTAGAGATGGATGTTGTTATGTTTTTAAGATTGACTATTCTTTTTAATTAATCTTTCATGTGTTTAATTTGTGACTTTTTCATGTGTTTATGAACGTGCAAATATTGCACGTTCATAAATATAATAAGTTAAAGTTTTTAATTATCTTCATTAATTTGTTATTTTTAAAACTGTTTTGTATTTCAAATTTACGATTTAGTGTTCTTACCGATAACGTTAATTGTTAAGTTCTGCATTATGCTACTAGTAGTTCTCTAGGTTACCATTTTTTTCACACAGTAAGTTATTTTTGCAAAATAAAAATATTTTTCCCATTTGGAGTTAAGTTGTCTCGTTTCTTTCACTCTTTGATAACATAATGTTTATCCCTAGCTCGGCTGTCCCATTCGCAAACAAAACAATGTACTTACTATAGCCTAACTGCATGCCTAACAAAATAGATATAAATTTCAAATCACCACATATGTTCCAGCTATGGTTTTTATAATTAATTTTTTCAAGAACGTCTTTCATCACATCGTATGTCTCTCTCAAATTAATACCTTAAGCGATTGATATCGAAGGATATTTGTTACCTTTGTCTACTAGAACAAATTTTAAACTATAGTTGGACGAATCAATGAAAAGCCGCCAGTCCTCAGGTTTATGAACTTCTCCTAAGAGCAAAACTCATCAATATTTGTGCAAGAAACCAAATTATTCTCATAAATAAAGTACTGAGAAAGTTCTTTTTGTCAGCTTCGAAAGCCCGAAATTTTTGTATTTTTTTGAAGTAAATTCCAAGCTTGCAGTCTTGATCCTAACAGTTCAGGTCGATTTTTTGATAAATTTAAATCCCTAACCAAGTCATTTATAATTCACCTTATGATATAAGATGTGGCTTATCGTAAGATAACTCAAAATCAAAATCATTGTTGTCTTCTTCAATACTGCCTGATTCTTCATCACTGCTTTTGAAACATATTGACAGGTAGTTCAGGAACTGGAATAATTTCACTGTGAGGTACAGGCCTGATTGCAGATTGCAATGAAGGATATTTTACAGTATGTTTAGATTTTTTAGAAATTCCAGACCAACTTGTTAAACAAAAGTAACACTCGGTTACATGATCCTTTGGTTCATGCCAAACCACCAAATGGCAAAGCCTTCCGTGTACCTTTAAGCCATGCTCTTAAAAATACAGAACAATTAGTGCATACTATATGAGGATCCCACGTCTTATCCTGGTCACCAATTTTACACTGAAAGTATAAATGATATGCTTTTTTAATTAAAGGTATAAGGTTTTTTTATTTGATTTTATGGTAAACTTACCACATACATAATAAAAGCCATCCACATCATTCACACAATTTCGAGGCATTATGACACTGCACTATTAACAAAGTTAAGACAACAATAAGAGTGAACAAAATTAATTCATTCCTAAATCCCGAGCTTAATACAAACAACACAGCTGTGTTTTCAGCTACATGTTTTGACCTGCACAGACATGATTAATCTTGTCCATGAAGGTTCACTCTTCAGTATTAGATACGATGTCATAATATGTGACTATGATATGATTTAATTCTTTGTCTAGCATTGTTTGTTTATAGCTTACTAATTACGTTAACAAAGTTAAACAATAAAAAAATGAGCTAACAATATACAATATAGGAGCTAAAATGCTAACTGTACGTTGAAAATAAAAAAAATCCTTTAATTAAAATTTAAACATTTTTCAAAAATGGTGGGTGATAGAAAGATTCTGAGTTTATATTAGTTTTCAGCATTAAAAAACAGATCAAAATCATGTATTGCATGTTTGGAAACAAACATCATGTTTATCAGTGTTATTATTTGTATTTTGTATATTACAATCATTATTTTTCCTTTTTAATTCCTTGTACGAAGTAAAGAAAGTATTGTGATCACGAAAAATTTAAGTTTTGAGATTTCAATAGAAATATTCATTTTGGCTATCCCTGAATCCATTTTAACTAGTTTAAATCCATTTTTTTTTTGGCTTTTGGACTTTTTCAGTAATAAGCCCTCATTGAGAGCTTTTCAACAATATATCATAAGTGATACTTAATTTCATTGGGTTCAGAGTTAATAGCCAAATAAATTTTAATTGATGAAATATTTGGATGTTACAAGGGGGAAGGCGCATTGGTTCGAACCAAACTTCATTATCTCCTTTTTTAACTTTTTTTTAAAAATTTATATTGATTTATTAACCTCTGATTGTAAATTTTTTTTTACAATAAATAATAATTCAATAAAAAAATGTAAAAATATTATAAGTTATTAATCAAATAAAATTTTAAGTACTGTATATATGTAATTAAACAGGCGTACAAGGAAGTGATATAATGTCCAAATCAGATTTTTTATTATGAAACGTATATTTATGTATTTTTAATGTGTTCTGTAATATGTAAGAACAGCATAATTTACATCATGTATAAAAAATTACCTTTAATTAAAAATATTTTAATTTTTTACTGAAGTTTGTTATTTTTTAATCAATTACTACTATTTACTTAGTCACTAGTTTATTTAGAGCGTTTTTGAGGTGGTGGTGCAGTTTTTAAAAAATGTCTCGAAATTATTTTTTAATTGTTGAAAATTACTATTATTTGAATTAATTTCGTTACTATTTACGTAAATTAATCTTTATTTACTTTTGTTTTACTTTATGATGCCACCTTAATTGAGTATTTGATAAAATTTTAACTATTATTTAAGAATATAAGTGTACTTTTCTTTGTTCTTTTCCGTCTAGCGCTGTAGCAGACGGAACTGCTTCCAGACTAGTAGCAGACGGACTATTGCTTTTAAAAACGTATTGTAATCGGTCCAGTTTGGGCATATACGATTTTCACGGGATCTTTGTTTTTACACATAAGGAACCCAAAAAACCGTTTGGAAATTTTCCGGATGTTCGTACGTGTATGTGTTCGGTGTCGTGCTCTAAATCACGTTACATTTCCTGAACTACTCAACCGATTTTGAACAAACTTGGTCAGATTACTTCTATATATGGGACATTGATGCCATTAAATTTTCAAAAGGTCAAGAGGGCGAAACTGTAGAATAATTATGGTATTCAAATTTTCTTAATACGGAAACCTGCTGAAGGGTCTTAGCGGAACCCTATATAATGTATAATTTATGAAAATAAATAATAATAATTATTTTTATTATTATAATTATTATCATCGGTGTTATTTTTTTAAATTATTTTTTTTACTTTCGTAGTATAATAATTACGAATCATTTTTCTTCTTTAATGAAATCTTAGGTTTACTGTAAGAGCTTTCAAGATTTTTTAAACTTAAAGCTTTTTTTAAAAATAAATAAAAAGATTATTTTAGTCATAGATTCAAGGTGGTAATCCCCAACACAGACTGTATTATGAAGTTATCTAAATTTGCATCAAATCAATTTACGTGTCATTAATTATTACATATTATTTAATTAGCTATATAATTTTAATTGCTACGTAAATTTTTTCTAGTTTAATTGTAAATAAACATTATTATTACGATGCAAATACATAAAATAGAAAATATATGGAATTATAATACTTAAGATAATAAAAAAAATAAAATAAAACTTGTTCATAAATTTAAGCACGTTTTGTCTTTAATTTTTTTTTTTAAATTGTTATATTACGATAACTTTATCACTAAACATTCATAGCAAGCTGACAAATAAGTGTCATAATAAAAAATAACTTAATCAGTTTGCTTTGTTTTTATTTCTTTCGTAACATACGATTCATTTCGTGAGCATTTATATCCTCTTTCTTTGGTACAGTAAATGCCACCAATTTATGAGTTCTGTATGTTGACGACTATTATTACCGCCGTAAAAACAATTCCTCCGCGCTTAATAATCACCTATTACCAAATAAACCATTTAACAAATAACGTAATAATTTTGAAATGAAATAGATTCTGTGTTTTATATAATTACATAACGAATGATAAAATATTATTTATTAATTAATAAAGTTATTAATAACTGAAAAATTATGATCGGTTAATATCGCCGTGTAAACATGAGTTTACAAAATTTATATCGATAACTAGATTAAGGGCTTTTACTTAACGTTAATTACCAATAAAAAATAAAATGGGATTTATAAAACGCCATAAAAACCGAAACAAAACTTTGAGTAGACATATGAAAAAAAAAAAATTAATTAGAATTATATACGAAAATAAAAGTAGTTACTAAATAAACTGGATTCATAAACGTTGTCCAGTTTTATAAACAAAGACTTTCTTAGAAAGCAGAATTAAAAAACAATAAAAATAAGATATCATAAAATTATTTAATCGAATTATAAATAATATGAATTATTAATAAATGGAGGGACTAAAAAAAACTTATTAAAAAGTGGAGGGACTAAAAAAAAACTTATTAAAAAGTGGAGGGACTAAAAAAAACTTATTAAAAAGTGGAGGGACTTAATAAATGGAGTTAATTAACAATTGTAATTTGAATTGCAATTGTATACTAGAGCCCGTTATACTGCTTACTTCCGAGAATACTAAAAATAGTACGAATGCAACGCTGATAAATATCTTTGTTGCGAACGGCTGGCGCTTTCTGTACGTTACATCTATTTCCGGGCAAAACCTGCTACTTTCTTTCGCTGTACATTCCTCAATAAATGTCCTTTATCTTGGACGGATGAAGAAAGGATTTTTTCCTTAATATATCATATCCAGCCAGTAGCGATTTCTCTCTAAATTCCATTACGTCTTCTTCATGTGCCTACAGTCCCTGATATATTCTGACACATCTATTTTAATTTTGAAATGAAATAGTTGTTCAACAGATCTGTTGCAGATTACTTTTTTCTTTTTTTTTAATAAACTGGTTACTGTATTATTTTAAATACCAAATCTCAGCGATTTTTATTAAATGTTATTCCCCTTTCGTGAATAATATTGTTAGTATAGTTTCTTCAATTGCATAATTCTTCAAAAATATTTTGTAGTTAGGTATCGTTTTCACAAAATATTAAATTTTGAAGAAATAATCTATCTACAGCATCGCTTTAAAATAGGAGAATAAGAGTACGGTTTAAAACATATACGCACGCGTGCATTCAAATAAATGCGTACGTAGGGCTAACATATTATTACAAGGCCGGTATAACGGAATCGAGTAACGGATTTCTGCCAATTAAGAAGAAAGTAGTAGAAAATATAATAACGGGAGAAATCCAGAAAGGAGCTAAAAGATACACTTTTAGTAAAGGTAACAGGTCCGTTTAACAATCGTATTTTGTAATACTGCCCACTGACACACCTAAACAGATGTTCGTTCCGTGAGAAGAATTACCGCACCAAGGTTTGCAATTTCACGGGAAAGTGTGAGGACGGATCATTCTTACGCTTCGAGTTGGGTCCGGTCCGGCAGGTAAAGAGGATAGGAGTATCCTCTTACTCCGGGAAAGACCAGTTAAAACTCAGTTCTACGAATCAGTCTAAGCGAGACGTTATAATGCGAGTCTGCGAGGAGATTCCGCGAAAGAGTATTCTGGGAGGTCAGTGAAGGAGCAAATTTCTAGGCGTACACGTTCGACGCGACTAGGGTAACGTTACAAGTAATTCCAGTACATGAAAACAAGAAATTATTCGGTGAGTTACTGTAAGACTATAAGTGAAAGAAATGTGATAAATTTCATTCATAAATTGTTAGGGTAGTTTTATTTGTGAACAGCAAAGGTGTTTGCAGTGTAAGAACTTTATAGTTGTATTATCTATTGTATTATTGTTAATACAACACTAGCGGTTAAAAGTGTTAAGATTGACTGTGTTTTGTCAATGGGACTGAATTCTGTTTTCCAATATTATTTATCTACCTATGAATCCTGATGATTATTTTAAATTCTGTTTTGTGTGTAATCACTGCCGGTAGTTATTATTATTACTACTGCTATTGTTGTTGTGGTTTATTAATATTCTATATTATATTTTATATTATAATTAATATATAATAGTTATATTATGATTAATATTTAATAATATATACTATGATTAATATTTGTATGTTATAGACATTTATTATTTTTTGCTGTTATCATCATCATTATTCTGTATTATTATTGTGGTTGTAATTACTATTTTTATTATTTGTTTTACTAGTGTCATTATTATTATTGATTCGTCTTGTTTTACTTATGTTTTTAAACCATACATTGTAATATAATGTAAACATTTTCAACTGAATCTCTCAATATCCTGATCGAGCGGCGAACACACGACAATATTAAGAAGTAAAGAAGAATTGATGTTAAGGAATAAAAATAAACATAATTATTAATATACCTTGTGGGCTAAAAGTCAATTTCCCCATTTACTAATAAAACTACTTAAAAAAAAAGTTAAACAAATAACTTTACTATTATTTCATGATCAATACACACCAAGTGCTTGAAGTGTCGTTCTTTTATCCTTATGAATTCATGATCTCTTTTAACCACTAACTAATCAACAAATTACACAATTTTATCCGATTTAGAAAATCATTTGAGTTTTCAATCAACAGATTTTATTGGTTCAAATTTTTTGTTGAATTTGAAGAAAATAGCATGTCTTTACGATTCATCAGAATGAAAAATCTTAAGGTGTCAAATCAAATGAATGTGGTGTTCATTCAATTGTTCCTCGGCACACTATTACATTAAAAAAAACGTCTAATTGATTTACACACTAATTTAATGAATGTAGTTAAATAGTGGGTTTTTCTAACAGCTTGACACTAACATCTCGAAACATCTGCTTTGTTATCCGCAAC
Organism: Lycorma delicatula; assembly: GCF_047948215.1. Classification (NCBI taxonomy): domain Eukaryota; kingdom Metazoa; phylum Arthropoda; class Insecta; order Hemiptera; family Fulgoridae; genus Lycorma; species Lycorma delicatula. The sequence goes on along the minus strand of NC_134456.1, from coordinate 110,348,917 downwards.
GTAAATTTTTATTTATTTTCTCTCCGGTAATACAAAGCCTAGGTCCAAATACAGCTATCCTATTCTATTTAGTTGGGTGATAAGAAATAATTTTAATCGTGTTAAAAAAAATATGCCATAAAATTACAAAATAGTAATAAATTTGCCCCAATACTAAATTAACAAAAGGAAATTAATCGTTTGTACATTTCTGAATAATTTCCTATCTACTGTTAACCCATTAGAATGATTTTAAGTATTTATATATGTTTAAATCGTTACGCACGTTTCAACCACAAAAACCAAATTACCGTAACATATATTTACCAATTTGTCCGGATTGAAGTTGCAGAAATAGCCTTCCTTTTTCCTGTTTAGCTTCTGGAAATTACAGTCAGGCATTACTTCAGAGGATGAATGAGGATGATAAATATGAATGTAAGTGAAATATAGTCTTGTACAGTTTCAAGTCGACCATTTCTAAGATATGTGTTTAATTGAAACCCAACCACCAATGAATACCGGTATCCACGCTCTAGTATTCAAATCCATGGAAAAATAACTGCCTTTAGTAGGACTTGAACGCTGGAACTCTAGACTTCCAAATTATCTGATTTACGAATTCATTACCAGACCAACCCGGTGGGTAAGCAGAAATAGCCGGTGCGTCGTACATGAATTTTAAGGTTTCACATTGTTGCAATCATATATATAAATCAATCCATGCAAAATCGTAATACAATCTCGTTTTTTTTACTACGAACCTACATCCAGTGAAGAGTAAAATTATTTAAATAAAACAAACTACCTGGCTATGAGTAATTAACGGTATTAGAAAATTAAATTCTTATCTAAGACGTGGCGCCATACTTATCAGAAGCTGTCCTGTACATTTTCTCACGGCAGGCAATTCTTATTTCATACGAAAACGTTTTTATTGATCACTGTAATCATTTTATCACCAGTTTTATTATGTTAACGACCGTTCGGAACATAAACTTTTTGCGAACTGCATAGGCTAGTGTAGCTAATTTCTACAGAAATTTGTGTCAGATGCAGCCCTAGAGATTGCCGATGAATGAAATGTCGGTACGAATGAATTTAAAGCTAATCGTAACGTGGTAAGCCGATTTTATTTCGATATAGTTTCTCTATTCGTAGAACAACGATAGTACAGCGGCTACTAGAAGCATACGAAGATAAACTTATCAAAGTTTCAAAGATATGTCATAAATTTACGAAAAAATGAACAATTATTAACTAAATCAAATTGAGAATGCGGACCAGACACCGGTGACTTTAGAAATGCCATCGACAACAATTGAAGTTGCCGGTTACGAAAAATAATGTTGCTTGGTTACGATGATAATACTTTCGGACTGGAAAATTTTAGCTTCGTATGTAATTTTTAGAATAAACCGTCTACCGAAAGGTGAAAAGTTTCCACTTGATATTATGGTACGGACGCAAGAAAGGAATGGATATCTGCGTAAACCGACCGTTTAAAACCAAACTTCGTGAACACTACACAAATGAATGGCCAACAAGAGCATGATATTACAACATATGATAAAATTAAAAAACCGTCTTTGATGTAGATTTGTAAATGGATTATTGCCGTTCGGTCAGAAATACCGGATGAGTTGAATAAAAACTCGTTCAAGAAATGTTGTGTTTCGAATATTTTTGATGGAAGTGTTTTGAATATTCTCGATGGAAGGACTATTATTTGCGGTAATGAAGATAAGTAATTACGAAGATTATTGTAATTCTACTGATGACGGAAACCCGAACTCTCATGACAGAAATTAAGGTAAATTCCTACTACAATTTCTGTGTTATTAATTGTCAATCTTGTCAATCTTCTATTGACAAGATCATCATCTTCTACGATGATCTTGTCAATAGAATGTAAAAATATAGCAATATTTTTTTTACTTTTTTCTATTTTCAAACCTTGGTTCGCGTTTTACATTGGTGTGCGTGGTGCATGGGTGTATACTGTATTATACCATTAAAGGTAGACTATTTTTTTACTCTCCCTCTCTCTCTCTCTCTCTGTGTATGTTGTGTTTGTGTGAGCGCGCGTACATGTACATACAGATAAGAATATGAAATGATATGTGAATAAAGGAAATATTTAAAAATAATCATCAAATGACCTTGACAAACATTTAGTCTCATTGATCTTTACTCCTGAAAAAAAAAGAAATAATCAAATTTTTTTATCTAATTATGGACTATTGTATATTTTCCTCATATAATAATATATATATTTATTCAACTGCAAAATTTTGTTGAATTCGTTATTGTTAGTTTGCTTATTGTTTTCATTTCAGGCACTTCATGGTATTCTCGATAACAAGTACATTACCGTTGGGGAAATTAAAGCTCCTGTGGGTGATCACATTTCTCTTTCTGGTGGCTCTCTCGGTCTTATTTCAGACCGATATTAAGAAGACGAGTGTACAGTTTTTTCAACCGGAACTTTTTACCACCGGTACGTACGTTATAATTTATTTATTTATTCATACACTAGTAATACTAAACAGAAATTAAGGTAAATTCCTACTACAATTTCTATGTTATTAATTAAACCTTTACAGTATGGACTGATTTACTGACATTATGCAAATAACAATGATAATAGTATGATAGATGATGATCAATTTTGTACAGTGTGAGAAAATGCCATGCTTGTCCGGGTCTCTAAACTGGAATCTGGATGAATCTAAACTGGGTGAAAGGCAAAGATGCTACCACTCCGCTATGTAGATCGGAGGGGTTATAATAATAATAATAATAATTTAATGAAATTATTGAAAATTGTGGCAAAATATTACTTATTCAGGTTGAACTTCTTATTCTTGTAACCTAAGCGCTTTCAAGGAAAATTACTGTTTTCTATTTTTCCTTTTTGATTTTGTCCTTAATTTAAAATATTAAAAAAAAACAGTATTAAATAAGAGCAAAAAAAGATAAAATGCTAAAAAATAATTTGCAGGAAACAAAAATATTTAATATTATTCTAATTTCAAAACAATCATCAGCAAACACGGGAGAAGTTATAGCAATAATTTATTAGTGTAAATGGAAAAAAAGATAAAATTTTATATATATATATATATATATATATATATTTATTATATTAATTCTATTTTATTTATATTATAAAATTATACACGAGTGATTCAGTAGGAATGGGAAATAATTTGGGAATAAGGAAAAAAGGTGAATAAGGAAAAAGATTCATAGACACAAACTCCGAAAATGCTTTGTTGTCGAGTTACGACTAATGAAAAATTTCGTCCCACTTCAGTCCCCCGGGTGAAATGAAGTCATCTGAAATTTTTAAGTCATTGTATAAGGGTTATACTTGATCGTTTCTTATTTTTGTTGATCTGAAAAATCGAATAAAACAGGTCTCAGAACTGCACCTCCCATAGCTTTCATGATATCCAACGTAAAACAGAAAAATTCGCTGACGAAAAACATGTTTTTTTAGGTTTGAAGTAAAACTTTGTTAAATGGCTAAAAAATGTGTAAATTTTATCATCAAAACTTGTAGAAAATTTGATTTAGAGAAAAATGATGTAATAAATCTCTGAAAAACAAATAAAATCAACCTTTATTAATAAAAACAAATCTTAGCAGAAAAATGTTAAGAATTTATAAAATTTAAAAACAGCTTTTAGTATAATAAATTTAAATTTTGAAAAAATACTTTTAATTTACTTTAAATTAAAAAAAACTCACAGTAGTTTTATCATAATGTGAGTTGTATCATAATGTTTTATCATCTTTCTTTCTTTATACACTATTTTACAACAAATGTTCAAAAATTCCACCATTGACATCAATGCACTTACATCAACTCGTTTCCTTATATTATCTGTCGTCAACCTAATTAATGATATCTTCGCGATCCTTGATGAGGATGGCATCATTGAGAATATGAGCGATCAGTTCATCACGTGTCTCCACTTTTTTCTTGTGTACCTCGCCAACGGTGATCTAGATGGCTAATTTACCGGCCCTCTACGTCCAATCCATTTACCAGTAAATTTTTCATCTGAGGATTGCCTAACTCATTCGTGAAACGTGTTTATACTCTATCAAATTGATAATACATTTCAGTTCGTTTCGCCAGTGAGAAATTTTCAAAAAAATAAAATAATAAAAAATGCCATGTATTATTTGAAATTTCTAAACATTGAATTTCTTACAGTGCTTAAAAATTTTTTAATTTTTACTTTTCATTTTTACAAATGTTTTTAACTTATACAAATTCATTACATTTTTCTGTTGTTTTGTACTGGTTTGTTTTTTGCAACAAAATTTGATTCTTTTTTGTTTTTCATAGACTTTATTACATCAACTTTCTCAGAATTAGTTTCTCTACAGGTTTTGACAATAAAATTTACGTATTTATTACAACCTCCTAGAATTCGGGTGTACATATTGAACGTGAGCTTCCTGAAATACCAAGTTTTTCCGGTTTTAATGTTCCTGTGTCTCTGAGCCGTCTAATGGACGAAAAAAATGTGTGAGAAGGTAACACTCGAGTGGGATACTTTTTATTATTGTAATGTAATATTTTCAATTTATTAAACTATTATAATTTGTTACATGATAATATTAATGAAATTATTCTAGTTGAGATCGTGTCGAGTTATTTAGTTCTACTCGGGAAAAAATGAAAACTGGTTTTTTAATCTAGTGTGACTCACTCAAGAACTTTTGCCATAACTTTCTTATTTTGAATGGATTTGAATAAATAAGGTGTCATTTTCTTTCTTTATCATAAGACGCCTTAACATTTTTTTTATAATAACATGACATTTAAAATGACCCATTAAATAAACCCATAAATAGAAAACATATCTAAATAAACATAACATTTAAATATTTATTTAAGTATTATAATATAATATTATATTAATATTAAAATTATACGGTTGCAAAGATATTAACAATTAAAAAATTTACATGACCGCCATTTTAAAATAGATTGAGACCAATTTCATTTTTTTATTCAAGTAAACCTCTAGGTACTCCAACAGTATGCGAAATTTTAGCTCGATACGATTAACCACAGGTTTATACGTTAAAAATATAAAATGGTCAGATAGTCGGTAGGTAAGCGTTTCCCGATATGTGTTGATGTAACATTTTTTCTTTATTTCGACTTGGGGACCGTTCCCTGATTTCTTGAAACGGTTTTTTATATACTCTGTACATATGAGATAAGATCTACAAGGAATTAATCAAACTTTACATCTAAAAAACATAAGTGTATTTAAAAATATCCTTATTATTTAATACAGGAAACTTCCCTTAACAGACACTTCCCAATAACAGACTTCTCTTAATACTGGACATTTTTAGATTCTCCGGCTGTTTTATAGTGGTATTAATGGATAAAATACTTCTCAATAACGGACCTCCTACATAACGGACGCGGAGAAACAATTTACTTATAACAACTGTTCAATCAGTTCTGGATAAACGGACAGCAGGAATAAATTTGTAGTTTTTCTTGTTTTGTTTTATACTCAGTGTGACTAATTTGTTTATCTATTGTGAACTGTTCTACTTCCCGCTTAAATGCTGATGATGATTTCAACCAATTCATCATCCAGCTTGATTCGTTATCAGTTACGTGCAAGTGTATGCTGTACATTGAATACGTATAATTTTTGTTACGATATAGTACTGTATTGTTTGTTGTAGTACATTTTCTATTCATACGTTTACTGTACGTTCAATTTCGTGTATTTTATAAAACGTAAATGCTTGACATCAAAAGAAAAACTAGCAGTTATAAACATTCACAAAAAAGAAAAACTCAAGTGTAAGTGATAAGGCAAAACGTTTTGATGTCAGGTAACTCAGATAAGCGATATCTCAAAAAGCAAACTTGATATCCTAAATTCATGGACTGAAAATGATAATCAGATAAGCAAAGGTGCATTCCCTAAAATGCCAGGTTTAGCGGTTGACAATTTGAACAGTGAGTAGTTTTGCAGGGCTCATGCTAATAACATTCTGGTTTCTGGAACTTTGATACGCGAGAATACCCTAGAAATTGCTTAAGAACTCGGCTACGATGAGTTTAAAGGATCACTGGATTGGTTAGATAAATTCCGAACTAGACAAAACGCTTCATTTAAAAATTATGTGGTGGAATGTCTGGAACTGTGATGAGAATTTGATGTCTGAGTGAAAGGACAAGTTAAATGAAATATGCGTGAGTTAAAATAAAATAAATGGTTTTAATTGTGATGACACCGATCATTTTTTCGGACTTTTCCAGTAAAACAATGTGTTAAAGAGGAAAAAATGTACAGGGGGAAGAAATCAAAGATTGATTGCTGTGTTAGCTGTGAATATATCAGTTGAATTTGAAGAGAAAAACATTAATAATCGGCGATTAGCCACGATGTTTTAAGGGCGTAAAAATAAATCCATTAGAAATTGAATGGTATTCAAATAAAAAATCTAAGGATATAGTGACGAAATGGTTAAGTTTTGATCGTAGAATGAAAAGACAGAATAGGAAGTCATACAATTCTTGGACAATGTAAAGGCTCACCCACCCTAACGTTAGCTTAGAAAGTATATAATTAATATTTGTTTAATATTATTTAGTATATCAACCGCTTGATCAGGGGATCATTCAGCACTTTAAAATTCAGTACAGAAAAAAGGTGTTACATTACTTATTGTCAACAATGAATGAAGTTACGGATGCTGATGAGCTTTTTAAAAGCGCTGAGAGTGCTGGATGCAGTTTTATGAGTTCGTATGGCAATAAAGCAGGTTACTACTCCGACAGTGAGAAATTGTTTCATAAAAGCCTGTATTAAACCTCCTCAAACTAACTTCCAGTTCCGACATTGAAAATCTTACTGAACCAAATGAAAATTTTGTGGATCAGAGTAAATTATAAGAACTTACTGAACCGTTTGGAAACTACGAAGACTACATGTACGTATATTGACGACGCGCTCAACACAAAAAACTTATTGACTGACATTCGTGATCTTGTTACTACCTCAGTCTTGATTACTTTCAAAATAAACGATGATGAACCCGAATTTACCATCACGAGTAAGGAAGTAACAGAAGAGGTTTTAAAATTAAAGCGATATTTTTTACAAAAACGATTACCAGAAGCCGTTATTTTAATATTAGAAGTGCAGTCGCTTAATATAGACCAGCTATTTTAAACCATCTACGTATAAATAACGTATCCGTATTTGATTTTTTATTTTGATTTTTACATTATTTTTTGTACATGTGTTTTATTTATATTCTTGCATACTCTAGCTTCTTTGATTAATATACTTTTGCAGCGAACATTGTTTTTTATTCCATTTTAGTATACTAAAGTAATTTTATTCTTTATTTTATTAGTCGATTACACTAGTACAGTATTATTTTTTTTATTAAAGTATGAACATAGAGGACAGTCTTTTTACTTTTAGAAAAACAATAAAAAATCTTTTTATTGAATTTTTATAAAATGGTTTTCATTAGCAATTACTTTTTTAAAGATTTTAATTTACATGAAATAAATACGCAATACTGTTGTTCTATTCAAAGTGTTTTTTTTCTGTACAATAATTGAATATAACACTATATTTACATTTTTCTGAGTAGCGGACGCCTCTAAATAACAGAAAGATTGTTGTACCCGAGCTGTGTCCGATGTTGGGAAATTTTACAGCATTTGTTTACTATTAGGTAGATTTCATAAGAAAGCTACCTATTGTAATGGGTACCATGATTTGACTTCCGGAAAATTTCAACATATCTTTGCGTTTCACATCCCCCAGACCCCAAAACCACTGTCGGTTCAAAAGTTTCACTTTCTTGTGAACACGATAATTGCCGTAATTTTGCGTCAATCACTTTCAAATTGATACATAAAATATAACGACCCAAAATCTCGGTCGAGTTCGTTAATGGGAAAAATCGGACCACTGGGGTTGAAATGAGGGGGGGGGGTTTCGAAAAAAACAAAATATCGCTATAATTTTCTTATTAAGTAAAATATCGAATTTCCTACTATTCTTTGGATAAGGGCCTAAAAATTATCTAAGTAAAGTTTTTTGATATCACCAACATTGACCCAGGGGGTGGAAAAAATGAGGTTTCGTAGACAAAAAAATCATACCTCCCCTAATAGACACAGTATCGAATCGGTTTTAAGTGGTCTTTAGTTCTCTTTAGTTCTCAAATCTGCCTCCGCCTTCCGGCTTGCCGAAGGGGATTTTTATTTTAATTTTTTTTAAATCTGCTAAAGCATTGATTCTTGAAAAAAAAATTAGGATACGTAAAAATTAGGTTAGATAAAAAAAACTTATTGGTCCTTATCAACCATTGTTAAGTTGGTTGGCGAAGAGATTTAGAGCAGTAGAAAAAAGTATGATTACTAGGGTTGATACGCGTAGACGCATCATATAGAAAAATAAGAGTGAATTTTTGGGTAGTGGAGCCGAAATGTATTACTCAATTTTGATCGCTTCAAATAATCCCTTTGTAGCTTAGGCGGTCAGAAAATTTTACTGCTTGTATTTTCAAAATGGATCTAATTATGGGAACGTTTTTACTCCTCTTCACTTTGAAAAGTAATAGTAGCCTTGACCAACATTTTTTTTCTCTTAGTTGTATCTTCTTTACCTGAAAGTGATTTTTTTTTTTTGTTGAAAGCCTACATCACGGTTCTTTCAAATTGTTTTATATACGTATTTTATAACGTATTATACACGTCAGTTTAGTTTTATACGCGTCAGAATTAGATCTCCCGTTTTCTAATTGCTCAATAATTTTTAATTTATTGAAACTGAAAGAATTTTTCTTTTAACGCCCGACATTATTTATGTGCCGTAAAAATTTATCAAAAACACCACAGAAATTTATCAATTCCAACACGCTCGCAGAAATTATACTGAATTCAGCTCGAGCTAAAAACATAAATATACTGTATAAAGCAGCAACAAACCCGTTTAAGAATCGACTACCTGAACTCGATTGTAAAATTACTCGCATTTCCCATCACCATATTACCAGTATAAACTTAATAATTGTGAGGAATAGAATTTCTCAGAATCCAGAAATAGCCCGGTACAAAACTGTATCTGACTGCATCGGTTGTTTCTTATTTCCCATTTCACTTATTGTTACGAGGTCATTGCCTTCGTAGTCTAATTGAACAACGTCGTTATAACATTGAATATTACAAACATCAGTACTAATGATTTAGATAAAATTTAATTTCTGTACCTGTATTTTAAAACTATTCACATGTTTAATTACTCAGGTAACAAATTTGATATTCGAAAAAAATAATTTGTTATAATCGACTTCAAACTTCGTTATTAGCTCGTTAAAACAAACTTTATTTTTATTTTTACTCATTAAAAACGACCTCGATATATGCGAATTCTACTGTTTATAAAATGTTATTTACGCCGTAAACGTGTTTACACCGTAATTTTTTTATTTATTAGAAAAAATCTGTTTAATATATATACCAAATATTATGATAATTCAATTCGATTTTCGATCTTAAGATATAACTTTTCTTAAAAACATAAATTGGCGGACAGAAGGAAAACTAATAGAAATTCGCCGTTTTTTCTTAGAGCATTTTTTGTTCATTTTATATGTACAATCTGACACAAATTCAAAAAATTCAATTTAAATGTTACAAGTCAAAGTAAAAGATATTGTTTTCAACGACTTTTAAGAAAGAAGGTGAGTTCTTAATTCAACACATTTATTTTATTTGTTTTTATGTACGGAAAGTATTTATTTTATCTTGCTTTTTATCGAACAAAGGGTTTTCTATTTTCTACAGAAAATTCCTCTGGTGATTTAGTAATAGGTTTCTTCCAAAGAAATTAAGCAGAAGATCTTTTAACGAAATATCGCACGTTTTAACTATGCATTTTGAAGATTTTTGTTTTTGTTTTCTGGCATAGTATTTGGCCCTATATAATTATCCATAATCAGAATTGCAGGATTATTACACCGTTGCGTTTCTTACAAACAATAATTTTTTTTTATAAATACCGCGTTATTTGTATGTAGGCTGCGCTTTTTTCTAGTATTTTTAATACTTGACTGAACTATCCTATTTTAACTAAATATTTCGGGATTTCGTCTATTAATGAGGCAGTTATGGCCTAACGCGTTTTCCGATTTTTGTATGTATGCGTAACGATTTCTTATAACATTTTTTATTTTTAAAAAGGTGGTTGCTATTCTTTTTAGGCAGAGGAAAGAAGAGATGTTCGACAGGATGATGCGTGATTTTCCTCTAATCCTGTGGCAACCTACCTCTGCAGTCAGGTGTATCTCCTAGCGGATGTGCATTAGATACTTTACTATTGTTTGTTTTATACCGTATGAAAGTCCAAAGTTTGTCTTTGGTGTACCCCGTTTTCTTACCTCTGTGTAACATTGTGTTATTCTCAGTACACTAGTTAGTACCAAAACTTACGTCGGTTTTTTTATTAATTTTTTAATTATTTTTCAGATATTCTGTTTACAAAATAAGTGTTGAAAATACAGAATATAAACAACATAGTTATAGTGGAAAGATATCCTATACAGTATACCCAGTGGAAGTATATTCACCGATGTCCGGAGTCCATGGAAGCCGTACTTACAATGGCTGTACGATTAATTTTGGACTGTATAAAAATTTTCCTAGTCAATCGCCAACGACAGTTCTATTTTATAGTTTATTTTTATTTTCATTTTTTAAATTAAATTTAGTTGCACATCTAAATTTATCATTTTCAGCACCAAATGAAAAACTGAAAAATAAAACTGTTTTACGTATAAAGTTTAAAAAATTTTGTCGATTTTAAAAAAAGCACGTACTCTTAGCAATTAAAAAAAATTGTTTTCTTGTGTATATCTTTTGACGTTTTGAAGTCAGTGGCAAATAGGAGGTAAGTTTCTTGGTGTAAAAGACAAGATAAAATAGATGCTCATAAAACAAAAATATTAACGATCAAGCAAAAATATACGTTTATTAATTGAAATGTAAAATATAATTTAAAACTATTAAATCTTTTAAATTACACACGTTTATTTGTTTATTTATGAAACTATAAACATAATGTTAAAGTAAAATAAATGTCGTTAAACATCGTTTAATCGGCATGTTTATTAATTTTTACAAGAGTTCACGTTAACTGTTTTTTTTTTCATATCAAATGAGATTGGCTAAATGTAATAATTGTTTTTAATTTTTCACAGTCTTCTAAAGTTGAAATTAAAAACAAATTGAAAACGTTTTTTATTATCTTTTTTGAAGCATTTTTAAAATATTTTTTGTTTTTATGTAGTTTCAATAATTTGTTTATATCCAGGTAAGTAAAAATAAAAGTATAAAGCGCGCGCAAACACACACACACAAAGTTTTAAATTATATACAAAATAATGTTATAAAGTAGACTTATTATTTAAGTCTGATTTTCTTTTAACTTTCAGTTTATAATTAGTTTACATGCTAGTGTATTTATTTTTCAACTCTCTTCAACTGAAAAAAATGTATTAAATTTTTATTACTTTCTGCTTTTTATTATTATCACAAAGACAATTGTTATTTTCCCACAAAAATTTGAAAAATAAATAAATAAAAGATCTCTATTGTTTATGAATCATTTATAAAGAAATTAATGTATAGTAAATGTAAACATAAAGCATATATTTGCTGAAGAGTTTGAAAAACAACAACTTTCTTATAAAACGGTAAAGAAAATTCGAAGAAATCTTATTATATTCAATAATCACTTTTTTGACAAATTTATTGAAATTTTTCTTGCAAAAAAAAAAAATAAATAAAATGAAGCGTTTTGATTACTTTTTTAACCTAAAATAAATTTAACTGTCTGAATCGGGCAAAAAGAGGAATTCTGAGAATACGAGGTGTGTGAGAAAAGTAATGAGACTAAATTTTTACTTACCAAAGATTTTATTTTTTTCAAACAACAATATTATCCCCTTCAAAGTAGTTCCCTCGGGCAGCTATACACCGGCGGAGTCGTTTCCACTCCTGGTAGCAGCGCTGGAAGGCTTCAACTGGTAGGGCTTTTAATTGGTCGGTCACAGTCTTTTGAATGTTCTCCAGAGTTTCAAAATGACGTCCTTTTAAGACATGTTTCAATTTCGGGAAAAGGAAAAAGTCACAAGGACTCAAATCAGGGGAATTAGGGGGGTTGAGGAACCGTAGGAATGCGTTTTGAGATCAAAAATTCCCTGATGGAAATGGCCGTGTTCCAGGGGCATTGTCATGATGAAGCATCCACTTATCTGCAATGTTTGGTCTCACGCGAATCACTCTTTTCCTGAGCCTTTCTAGGACACCTTTGTAAAACACTTGGTTGACAGTTTGTCCTGGGGGAACAAATTCTTTATGCACGATACCCCTACCGTCAAAAAAGCAAATCGGCATGGTTATGATCTTTAATTTGCTCATTCGACATTTTTTCGGTCGAGGAGATGAGGGAGTGTGCCACTCTTCGCTTTGCCGCTTTGTTTCAGGATCGTAAAAATATCCAGAATTCATCACCTGAGATCACACGATTGAAGAATTCTTGGTCATTGTCAATCCTCTCAAGAAGATCAACGCACACGTTTCTTCGATTGCCCTTCTGTTCTGTTGTGAGGTTTTTCGGCACCAATTTCGCATGTCCAAATCGTCTGTCAAAATTTAATGTAGGGTGAAAGTGTTTAAATTTAACTGTTCTGTTCACTCATCATCCTTATTGTTAAACGACGGTCTGATCTCACAAGAACCCTCACACGCTCGTTTTCGTCAGATTTTGAAGTTGAAGGTCTGCCTGAGCGAGGTTGATCTTCAACGTGTTCTCAGATTTCCAAAAATGATTTGTGGCAGCGGAAAACTTGTCCTCTTGATAAACAATGTTCCCCATAGGCCTGTTTCAACTTTTCCAAGGTCACACTCGCGGATTCCCCAAGTTTAACACAAAACCTGATTGCACAACGTTGCTTCCGATGTTTCATTTTCGTAACACACAACGCCTTCCTTGGTAAAATATTCCGGAGGTAAAATAGTCCCCCGTTCGGATCGCCGGGTGGGGACTACTAAGGAAGGGGTCACCAGAAAATTAAAAAATAACATTCTACGAGTCGGAGCGTGGAATGTTAGAAGCTTAAAAAAGGTTGGTAGGCTAGAAAATTTAAAAAGGGAAATGGATAGGGTGAATGTGGATATAGTAGGAATTAGTGAGGTTTGGTGGGAAGAGGAAGGCGACTTTTGGTCAGGTGATTTTAGAGTAATTAACTCAGCGTCAAATAATGGGCAGGCAGGAGTAGGTTTCGTGATGAACAAGAAGATAGGGAGGAGAGTGGAGTATTTCAAAACGCATAGCGATAGAATCATTGTAATAAGGATAAAATCAAAACCTAAACCGACAACGATTGTTAACGTTTATATGCCTACAAGCGCCCATGATGATGATGAGGTAGAGTGTGTATACGAAGAGATTGATGAAGCAATTAAACACGTAAAGGGAGATGAAAATTTAATAATAGTTGGAGATTGGAATGCAAGCATTGGAAAAGGCAAGGAAGGAAATATAGTGGGTGAATATGGGCTGGGCAAAAGGAATGAAAGAGGGGACCGACTTATAGAATTTTGCACGAAGTATAATTTAGTAATTGCCAACACCCAATTTAAAAATCATAATAGAAGAATATACACTTGGAAAAAGCCAGGCGATACTGGAAGGTATCAGATAGATTATATCATGGTTAAGCAAAGATTTAGAAATCAACTCGTTGACTGCAAAACTTACCCTGGAGCAGACATTGATAGCGACCATAATTTGGTGATAATGAAATGTAGATTGGGGTTTAAAAACCTGAAGAAAAGTTGTCAGATGAATCGGTGGAATTTAGAGAAGCTTGAGGAAGAGGAGGTAAAGAAGATTTTTGAGGAGGACATCGCAAGAGGTCTGAGTAAAAAAGATATGGTAGAAAATGTAGAAGAAGAATGGGAGAATGTTAAAAAGGAAATTCTTAAATCAGCTGAAGCAAACTTAGGCGGAATAAAGAGAACTGGTAGAAAACCTTGGGTTTCAGACGATATATTGCAGCTGATGGATGAACGTAGAAAATATAAGAATGCTAATGATGAAGAAAGTAAAAGGAACTATCGGCAATTAAGAAATGCTATAAATAGGAAATGCAAACTGGCGAAAGAAGAGTGGATTAAAGAAAAGTGTTCAGAAGTGGAAAGAGAAATGAACATTGGTAAAATTGACGGAGCATACAGGAAAGTTAAGGAAAATTTTGGGGTACATAAATTAAAATCTAATAATGTGTTAAACAAAGATGGTACACCAATATATAATACGAAAGGTAAAGTCGATAGATGGGTGGAATATATTGAAGAGTTATACGGAGGAAATGAATTAGAAAATGGTGTTATAGAGGAAGAAGAGGAAGTTGAGGAGGATGAAATGGGAGAAACAATACTGAGATCTGAATTTAAGAGAGCATTAAAAGATTTAAATGGCAGAAAGGCTCCTGGAATAGACGGAATACCTGTAGAATTACTGCGCAGTGTAGGTGAGGAAGCGATTGATAGATTATACAAACTGGTGTGTAATATTTATGAAAAAGGGGAATTTCCGTCAGACTTCAAAAAAAGTGTTATAGTTATGATACCAAAGAAAGCAGGGGCAGATAAATGTGAAGAATACAGAACAATTAGTTTAACTAGTCATGCATCAAAAATCTTAACTAGAATTTTATACAGAAGAATTGAGAGGAGAGTGGAAGAAGTGTTAGGAGAAGACCAATTTGGTTTCAGGAAAAGTATAGGGACAAGGGAAGCAATTTTAGGCCTCAGATTAATAGTAGAAGGAAGATTAAAGAAAAACAAACCAACATACTTGGCGTTTATAGACCTAGAAAAGGCTTTCGATAACGTAGATTGGAATAAAATGTTCAGCATTTTAAAAAAATTAGGGTTCAAATACAGAGATAGAAGAACAATTGCTAACATGTACAGGAACCAAACAGCAACAATAACAATTGAAGAACATAAGAAAGAAGCCCTAATAAGAAAGGGAGTCCGACAAGGATGTTCCCTATCTCCGTTACTTTTTAATCTTTACATGGAACTAGCAGTTAATGATATTAAAGAACAATTTAGATTCGGAGTAACAGTACAAGGTGAAAAGATAAAGATGCTACGATTTGCTGATGATATAGTAATTCTAGCCGAGAGTAAAAAGGATTTAGAAGAAACAATGAATGGCAAAGATGAAGTCCTACGCAAGAACTATCGCATGAAAATAAACAAGAACAAAACAAAAGTAATGAAATGTAGTAGAAATAACAAAGATGGACCACTGAATGTGAAAATAGGAGGAGAAAAGATTATGGAGGTAGAAGAATTTTGTTATTTGGGAAGTAAAATTACTAAAGATGGACGAAGCAGGAGCGATATAAAATGCCGAATAGCACAAGCTAAACGAGCCTTCAGTAAGAAATATAATTTGTTTACATCAAAAATGAATTTAAATGTCAGGAAAAGATTTTTGAAAGTGTATGTTTGGAGTGTCGCTTTATATGGAAGTGAAACTTGGACAATCGGAGTATCTGAGAAGAAAAGATTAGAAGCTTTTGAAATGTGGTGCTATAGGAGAATGTTAAAAATCAGATGGGTGGATAAAGTGACAAATGAAGAAGTATTGCGGCAAATAGATGAAGAAAGAAGCATTTGGAAGAATATAGTTAAAAGAAGAGACAGACTTATAGGCCACATACTAAGGCATCCTGGAATAGTCGCTTTAATATTGGAAGGACAGGTAGAAGGGAAAAATTGTGTAGGCAGGCCACGTTTGGAGTATGTAAAACAAATTGTTGGGGATGTAGGATGTAGAGGGTATACTGAAATGAAACGACTAGCACTAGATAGGGAATCTTGGAGAGCTGCATCAAACCAGTCAAATGACTGAAGACAAAAAAAAAAAAAAAACACAACTTCACTGATGGCGCTGTCAAAAATAATGTGTTGGCTGAAAGGAGTTGAAACTCGTACTGAGCATGTGGAAGGATAAACGAACCGGTAGACACAGCGTTGCCAGATCGCTCGCAGTGTTACCAATCTCATTACTTTTCTCACACACCTCGTATTCTATTAATATTACAGAATAACTGACATTTCTCTTTGCCCTCGTCCAGTTAGATGTTTTACGACTAACGGTTTTCCAATTACCAACCGTTGTTAAGTAATACTTATTTCAGTAGAACGATTATTATTATCATTAATATTTTTTTTTAACTGGTGTGTACGTTTTGATAAATTTAGTAAGAAAAATTATACATTAATGAAAACAATCAGTATTATTCTGAAGAGGAAATTGTGTAACAAGAATGCGATTAAATATTTCGCCACTGTGCGGGAGAGATGTTCCATAACACTCTCATAAAAATGACTTACCAGTGCATTGTTTAGCAGAAACTTCTAGAAATATATTAATCTATGTTACACGATCGTTATGTACTTTTCCTCATCACGCCTGTTATTAAAACCCTTTTTTCAAAGCATTTCATCCTCCGTTTCATTAACAGTTAAATTTAATTAATATATACATTTTTTTTATTTAATAAATAGAAAAAAATATACGGGTGTTTTTAATTTAAAAAAAAAAACAAAAAAATGTTCTTGGTAAATGGTCGATAACTAGAAACCCATTGATAGGAAACAGTTTAATTTGAAAAGAATATTAGGAAGGAGAAGGTTAGTTAGTTATTAAATCATATTTTTAGAATTATTTTTTGGGCTTTCCAAAATATTTGAATGGGATTACTTTAAAGTAAGACTAATAAGTGTATTTTTTTTTCTAAAGACAGAAGACCAACGTTTTTGTAGACAAATTTCAGTAAATGAAATGAAATCAATTGAATTGTTAAGAAAAGATTTATTGGGAAAAAGAATAAGAATTTGGAAACAGGTTACTAAATTTAAACTCATCGGATAAGCTATTCTCGGAACTATATATAATATATCCTGTATTGGAATCGGAGTTATTAAATCGTATTTGTTAATGTTCGTTAAATTCGGTTTAGATGTTCTTGAGTGATGTGCGAACAGATAGACAGACGAAACTTGAGATAGTAAATTAATTCTTGTCAGTTCTATGATCTGCGTTATTAAAATATATAATCAAAACTTCTGATATGCCGTTTGTATAAAACTATCATCAAGCATTATAAATGAAAATAAGATTTCATTGTGATTGAAACGTTTTTAATCTATTTTACAGAGTGGCGCACGAAATGATCCAACATTTGTTTTGGCAATAATTGTTTAGGCAATAATTGTTTAGGCTAATATGCTTTACGTTGGTAGAAGTGACAGCTGACAAAGGAAAACTGACTGTTGAGCAGCGCGTAAAAACTGTTTTTTTTTTTTATGAAATGAAAAATGTGCTGCTTACACAAAGACTGTTTCGAGCACATTTTCAAACTCGGTGGCCTTCCTCACTTAAAACAAAACGTAGACTTTAGGAAAAATTTAATAGTGATGGTTCAGTATTTGAGAGTAAGCGCGAACGGCCTGCCCAATGTTCGTTCTCCACAGAATGTCGAAGCTGTCAGAGTAGCGTTGCTGAGGAGCTCGGGCAAATTAACAAGAAAAGCAGCAGCACAACTTGGGATTTCTAGGCGATCTGTGCAGCAAATTTTAAAACTTGATTTGCCTTTGTATCCGTACAAAATAACAGTTGTACCTAAATCAATGGCTGACAACTAACCGAAGAATGGCATTCGCTGAAAGGGCTGTGAACCAAGAGGTTTGTTGAATAATGTTTGGTTTTCAGATGAAGCACATGTTCACCTAGACGGGGTTGTTAATAAAAAAATGTGCGTTTTTGTGCTTCGGAAAATTCACATGTGCTTCATGAAAAGGTGAATTACGCTCTAAGAATTACGGTATGGGCCGCTACCTCAAGTCATGGGGTAACGGCCCATTTTTTGAACAGACAGTGAACGTTATTTAAATATGCTGCGTAATAATTTAGTTCCTCAGCTTCTTGCAAAAGGGTTTAATTAGAAAATGAGAGGTTCATGTAGGATGGAGCCAGACCACACACTGCTGATGTCGTTTTAGACATCAAGTTTCTGTATGAAACTTTTAACGCAAATGTCGCTTCAAACCGATTACCAAATCGTTTTGCATATGGACAGAACTGGCTCCCGAACGATGTCTATAGGAAAAGATTTTCCCTAAACATCCTAGTACAGAATGGAACTGTGAGTGCGGATCATTGAGGCGTGGAAGAAGTTGCTAGATGTGGTGATGGTGGTCACATTGAATATGGATAAGCAGAACATAATCTCCAGGTAAACTCGTATAGTAAACACGTTGTATTTTACTTTTCTGTATTGCGATTCGAATTAATATTTTTTAACAAAACCAAATGTTGGACTATTTTGTGGGCCACTCTGTAATTCCTGGCAAAAAAAAAAAAATTATTAACGTACAGTTACACATGTCAATAGCAGTTAATGATGAGGCTAAACATTGAAACAAAAGTTTAATGAGAAATCTTATTTTTGTCTTTTCTGGTGATGGTCTCCTCCTTTATTTTTTACTCTCATTTCATACCATAGCTTATTTAACGAAAAAAACACCTCTTCATTAAAAAAGTTATAAATTTTTAACTCATTCAAATCAAAGTATTTTCTTTTATACATTGTTACTTTCCTGATTGTTATACTATAGAATACGTTTAAGGGGGCCTAAACGCCAAATTTAAAAAAAATAGTTAGTTCCTTTTAAACCATGTATACTGTCTCTTGATCAATTTAGTGAACATTTTATCAGGAAACTTTTAAAAACTATTAGTCTAAAGTTAAGGTGGTCAACCTTTTATTCCCCTGATTATATTATTTGATTTATGTATAATTTTGTGGTAAGTTTACTAGAATACATACGCAAAAGATAATTAGCATAAAAATATTTCAATATCTTCCTTACCCACAAATCAAAATATTCCCTCCCTTATCTTCTCTTGTCAAAAAAAAATTAACTAATGCTCAAGATTTTAAACTTTTGGAAATTTAAAAGTAAAATAATACATATAAAGAACTGATAAAACTATAGGATATCAGTAATGAAATAAGATAATAAAAGAAATCCAAAGGTCAATAATAATTTTAAAATTTATTCCTGGATTAAGGATTAAATATTAACTACTATGCAAATACCTAACATTGGTGGAGACCTTTTAATATTTTCAAAAACTTTTCTAACAATTTTTTGAAATTTAATATTTTTTTTACCTATATTTTTGTTAAGTATTTGGCTCTAAGGAGAAGGGACAATAATGGGTGGAGGTGTATGAAGTATGGATTTGGAGAATATGGGGGAAAAATTGAACGAACTGACAGAACGAAAAATGAAGCTGTGTAGAGAGTAAATAGAATAGAAGATTAATCAGAACAACTGACAAAGAACACCCAGAAGAAAATCAACTGGGTGAGATGTATTACTTGAGGAGATAGGTTGATTGCATTACTCTTAAGGATTGGTAAAATACGCTAAATACCTACTCCCTTATTTTTCAGACTGAACAATAAAGATTTTGCTGGGAGGGAATTTAGCTTCCTTATTGATATTAGTTGGATTTACAAGCCATCAGCATTACTCAACTAGGTGCATCATTGCTAAATTGTCGTGTGTGTAGTGATTGGACTACTTCCCATGTGTTTTATTAGTAATCTAGCTATCTGCTCACTTTTCTGGCGAGAGAAGTGAGTGAAATAAATGCTACGTATGTGCAGTCTAACAACAATTAAATGCATGCTCAGCAATCTGAAAATTAAAACTAGAGAAATAAGTCAGTATGGTAGATTATACATAGGTAAAAATTATGCGATTTGAATCTTTTTGCAAAGCAGTCAACATTCAGAATAAATGTCAAGACTGCCACTGTTTGTCTTTAAGGGTGGTTAAAGAGTACATTCTTTTTTCAATCAGGTTGAATCATTTTTAATAGTCATTCTTTATCCAGAAAAATTTTTTCTTTGTACTTCTCTAAATTTACAGACAGTTAATTGAAAAGAATTAATAATTAATAGACAATTAATTTAAAAGAATGATGTGGACGTTTAGCTATTTTCACTGGTATTGTTTTTCCCTTTTATAGCAAAAAAGGGATTCTCATGTCATTTCCAAGTATATCAATATGAAATGGTATTCACTGAATAAAAACAATATTTTCTATCGCACTCAATAAGGTCAGGGTTTTAGTTTTCTTTTTTATTACTAGTGTTGAAATTAATATTTTTCAAGCTTGAATGTCTCCTATCTTGAGTGAATGGTAGGTTTTGAGCCACAGAGAATGAAAATGTTATTTCTGAAGTTCAGACCATCTAATTAACTATTTCAATGTGATATCTATTGCAATTCTCTGTGAAGGTGGGTTTGATATTTTTCTATAAATTTATAGAAAAATATCTATACCATTTAGATGTAAAACCAAGCGTTTTTTACATTTTGTTGTAAACAATATAGCAAATAACACAAATTTAATTAAACATTTATGAAAGAAAAGAAAAGACTGCCCTTCAAAAAATTCACGATTCTATACATCTTTGAATAAAAAATAAAACCGTAAAACTTTGTAGTTTCTTGACATTTGTTGTAAATGATCAGCAGGAAGAGCATTGGCATGTGATTTTATCTGTGAGGACTCTTCAAATGCTGTAAAGTTTTGTTTTTTAAACGTAAGCATTAAAAGAAATTTTCCTTTCCCGAAGGGAGACATAAATAAAGAGGTTGAATACTTATACTAAAATTGAACTTTTTTTTCAATAATATATGAATTTAATATAATGATGTTTAAAAGCTTTTCCAAACTTATGCAAACAATTAATTGTACTCAAGTCCTGTTAAGTCATATGAATGTATTTCAACATTTAATTCTCAAAAAAATCCATTCACAAATGCTGAAAAATTTGTCTATCATTATATATTAAGTTTCTTTTTCCAGATTGTAAATGGGAGTAATGCTAAAAGATTTGTATCATAAACAGAGATCAAAGTTTTCAGATGTGTTAAAATAAAGATCCTAAAAGTCCTTATTTGAAAAACCACAGTGGTACATGTTTATTATCAGCTCTGACTGTCAAGCTTGGTCACAAATTGCAGTTCTCTAGGCTCAAATCTCTTCATTTTGAGAGAAACCGAATTA
Source organism: Lycorma delicatula (assembly GCF_047948215.1). Classification (NCBI taxonomy): domain Eukaryota; kingdom Metazoa; phylum Arthropoda; class Insecta; order Hemiptera; family Fulgoridae; genus Lycorma; species Lycorma delicatula. The sequence goes on along the minus strand of NC_134456.1, from coordinate 110,327,678 downwards.
CTTTGGTGAGGAATGTTACTGCAGTCATTGGCTAAACATGACAGCATAATCTAATTAAATTCATATAATTGTAATTGAGTCATCATGCTATACATACACTGATAGAAAACATTTGAGGTTTCTTTATGAACTCACAATCTTGAAAAAATAGTATTTTTTTGTATTAAAAAAATTATTTTTTATAATTGCTGAAAAAATTGTAGGAAGCTATATGTGCATAAAAATTTCCAAATTAGTTTACTCTGTCAAGAGAATACAAAATTACCGTAATTTCATATGAATAAAGTACAATATTATTAACACGTCCTGTAAGTGCAATAAAATAAAATGTTTATATTTTTCAGAGCCTGTTGTATCGCTGTTGAACTCAAAATATTATTTAGTTAACACAGAAGGATGTCGTATACCTATGATGAATCCATTCGATCCATCGATTCAACGATATTTGCTCCCCAGTACGGCTAACAATGATGAAAATAATGATCTGGGTGAAGAACGCCCGATCAGATGTGGTCCACCCGGAAATCTACCTCCTTTAGTATCCTCAAATCATACACACCTGTTTATTGATCGTCGGTCAGTTCGTATGCATAACTTAACATCACTGCATTGCTGTTTCGTACCCTTCTGGAGAAAACGATTGAAATTTTCAGTTTCTGTAAATGGAACTACAGAGGAAATACTTTGCCAGCACAGTAAAATTGACAATCAATTTGAGTAAGAAAAGTTTTCTTCATAAATTTACAGATTCTTTATCATTAATTCATTCATTCTTTATCATTATTAGTTTTGTTGCTGCTTTTGTTTTCTTCTATGGTTTGAATGTGTCTATGGCTGGATGTTTCTATGTTCCTTTGATGTTGAGGATATATAAAAGCACTTCCCTCTTTAATATTAAAACAAAAAATTAACTCAGGATCTCCAGATCTTCCAGGGTATGTATTTGTAATTTTTGAAAAGTAAGACAATTACAAACAGAACACAATCCAGACCTCTAATTTTGAGTATATCAACATATATAATAATACAGGTAGAATTATGTTGCTTCAGCTACCACTTACATTCATTGCCTGATCAGCAGTCTCTGATTCTATTTCATCTAGACTAGGTGGGGTTTTATCTGTGGGTTTGAATTCAGTGAAAATCTGTGAATTTTAGCAATGTTTCTCACCTTTTATTATTCTTAATGTTTTATCTTGGGATGGAGCTGAGCCTCTCTCTATATTTGGGGTATCACTGCTGCCATTACTTTTTTATTTCAATCAGTTCAATCTCAGCAGTCTTCTTTAAGTCTTCATTACCAGGATGTTACCTTATTGAAGATTGTAAATGATTTCATTATTTTTTTTAGTGTGTTTTAGCTTTGTTTCAGTAAGCCAAACTAAATTGTTGAGTTTCTTTTAGTTCTTTATGACTTTAATATCATACTGAACATCCACAGCTCTAATTTTTTAACTTTGATCTGGCTCACATTTATGTTTTTATCAGCTCTTTTTTAAGCGGCTTATCTATGTTGATTTTGCATTTGTATTGTGTGTTGTTAGTTTTTTTTTTTATTATGCTTTGAGGAAGATATATTTCTACCTGTATTTCTATATGCATTATTGTACTCAATTAGATGTCTGATGAGTGCATTGGTTGTAATTATCTTGCTTTTTGGAACAAAATATATATTTAAAACAGCTCAAAAGCTTGTTTTGTTTAACTGTTGAATGTGCATGGATGTAATGTATACTTAAATATTATTTAATTAATGATCAAAGAACCCACTTACCAACAATTAATTCTTTTATATATGTTCAAGCACTTTCAGAATAAAATTCCATCATCAGGAATTTAAACATTTTATGTTAATAAAACTAAAACTTCTTCTTCATGTAAATTTGTTTATGCAATGTAATAAAACAGTGGTTATATGTTTAAAATTATGTTGACTTATGTCCTGTCATTATGGATATCGTTTTTATTGATATCGGTGGAGACATTCATAATAACGATCACTGTTATGTTACATAAACAAATTTACATGATGAAGTTTTAGTTTTATTAAGATTATAACATAAAATTTTTTAGTTCCTGATGATGGAATTTTATTCAGAAAGTGCTTGAACGTATATATAAAAGAATTATTGGTAAGTGGATTCTTTAATTATTAATTATATAATCATACCAAGGGGCCATGCTTGATAAAATTATTAAATATTATTTCTTGAATTTTGAAAGATTTGCATCATGTATCTATAGATTTTAATATTTCAAAGGTTTTCAATTTTTTTACAATCATAAATAATCATCTATTGTTAGATTTTTTGAAGAAAAAAAATATCCTATTATTCTGGTTCAGCATGAAAACAATCAACCATAAACCAGTTTCTGCATCTCTACATTCTATTTGTCAATAGATTTTATACCTATTTGTCAATAAATTTTTGACATCATAGTCAATAGTTTTGACAGCGTAGTAGTCCTTATCTTACTGCATATCCCTTCAGGAGCAAATGTATTGAAGTAAAATTGTTTAAAAAAAAATGCTCTATTCATGAAAAATTTGGGTAGAAAAAATTCATCATTGAAAATTTGTGTTGGTAGAAAATAAATAAAATTAATCATAACATACTGTGTTTGTAGATGGTTATGTTACATAAGATAATGTATTTCAGAATTGAAAAAAAATTATAATTGTTATAATAATTTATGCTTGGCCAAATCCAAATGAACAATTCTAAAAGTCAGGTTTTATATAGGATAGCATAAAATGATACTTCTGACTAGTTACTAATTCAGAGTTTTGTTATTTAAATTAATACAAAATAATGATCAACTGGACAAATTGAACATAATGTGGAGATGGATTGTGAATTATCATCAGTTATTTAAAACAAAAAAAAACCTTTGAAATGAAAAACTAAATTAGTTCCTTCAAACAAAATTCATTATCGTTTATAGTAACTATGAGTGCTGATGCCCAATGCAATAGCAATGTATAAAGTAACAAGCTAACACCTATTATTACTGTGTAAATAAGTAAATGTTTATGTGTTATTACAATACAGCTTACTTCTGATCATTTTCAATCTTTCTTGCAACCATCTTCTTCAGTAACTAATATCAACTGACAGAATTTTTGAGTTTGGCAGACAAGTAGAGAAAAAGTGTAAAAAAATATGTTGGATTGCATGTCGTTATTAGTACAATGTAATTGTGTATTTATACATTTCACAATGTCTGAGTGGTTTTTTGTGTGTGTACGTGTATAATATCACTGTTGTCGTTGGTGTTAGTCGATTTTATGAAATGGTTGTTGACAAACATTGAATCTATGTTGCTATGAAGGGCTTTCAAATTTTCATTGTACCTTTGTTTGAAGCTGTACCTTGTTTGACCAATGTAAAGAATTACACAAACAGTTCAATTTATATATTCTATATTATGTTTCTTTGGTGATTGAGGTCTGTGTTTAATGGTAGTTTAAATATATTCTCCAAATTGTGTTCATATTTTTAAATTTTGTGAGCTATTCTGTCAAGTGTTTATTTAGTATGTTAATCCAGTTTACTTTTTCATTTAATTATCTTTGTTTTTATTATCTTTTTATGTGAAGGGGTCTGTCATTTGTATGCTGTTTATATTCATTTGGTCTCAGGTATTGCATAGTGATTAGTTCCTCTGTATAATGTGGATCTGTTAAGCAGGGTGTGGATCATACCTGTAAAAGTAGAAAGTTTGTTGTGGAGGGTTGGTTTTACATTTTATGAATGAGAGTATCTATCATTCATGGTTTTCTATGTATTTTGAAAGTGTGTTTCTGTTGGTTGCTTTTTGTGATATGAATCAAGGAAATTTATTTGTTTATTGTATTCATATTTAGCTGTAAAGTTTAATCTACAGTATATTTTGTTTCTGTATATTTATAATTGTTTACATTATCTTGTACTGCTTTGTTATATTTAGATTATGTCATCAACATATCAGTGCCAGTATGTTTCAATTAATTCTATAATCATCTTGCTGGAAAGTATATGTTTTTGTTTTAAGTGTGTTGTGGAAAGATCTCTAAGATAGTGGGAGAATCCTAGAAGAAGACCACCAGATTGAGTGGGATATTTATTTTGGAATATAAAGGAATTTTGTTTTGTAATAATGTTAGTATGTTTATCATTTCTAAGATGTGTTCTTGTGATATTTTATTATGTTTCAGTTTTGTTTTAAGATTGGAGAATGTACTTAAAAAATCCAAATATGCTTGGTACTACAACATTTACAACACACGAAATATCACAAAAACAACTCACTAAACAAATCAATACACATGGAATAAACATATTATTCAATTAAATACCTGAGAGGGATTTCCTAACCTTTTTATGAAGGTGCTATTTACAATAGTGATGCTGTTGTTCCACTGAAGAGGACTAATTAACTCTAATAGCCTTTGGAAGAAATTTTTTTTAATTAGAAAGCAAATTAATTAATAATTTTGTCATAATTAAAACAATTACTGAAAACATTATAATAATTTCATAATTTCAATTAGCTACTACCCATTAGTAAATGTCTGCATGGTGAGTTGAGTAGAAAAGTAAATAAAACTTTGTTCTCTTTATGTAGTATTATTGTACCATAAACAGATGTAGGTAATCTGATTCAACATCTATGTCATGCTGTGAGTCATTGGAAAGTGAGGAGTGAAGTAATCACCTGTTGCCTTTTTTGAATATATTGCTAAATATATATATATGCCTTCTACTGACTTGCCAAGCATATAAAAATGTTGCTGATATTTAGCTTTCCAAATAGCACCTTCAGTCAGATTTACCATAGGGACTAACTGTTTAGTTAAAATCACTGTTGTCAGGAAGTAACTTTGAGTGATGGTTCTTACATCCTAGGTGGTTTGTACATAACAATGGCCCTGGATAAGACTGTTCAATTCCCATCAGAAGCAATTGTGAATTGATCTTTTCCTTCTCACCTTTTTCTTGTTCTTTATTATTTTTTTTTGGACAAATGCTGTGAAAGTTGAGTCATCTATGACTGTACTATCTTATATCTTTTTGGTGTTGGCAGAGCTACTGACTCTTTATTGTAGCTATGTGTCTATGGAACTGTCCAGTGATTCTGTTTCCTATTTGGGAGTTACATAAAATTTAAGAATGAAAAAATATTGCAGAGCATAATTACTTTACATACAACAACAAATTAATAACAGATTACCAGTTTTTAGTCTCCTGACTGAAATATTATTACACTTTGAAAATACATTTCACACAATGAGGAATATTCAGATATATTACACTGATATCACTGAATTGTTGACATCATACTTTTGTATAAAGAGATCAAGACTGTGCCCTCCATTTTCATTAAGAAGTTAACCCTCAATTTACATTTCACTGCAGAGAATGAGTACAATAAATCACTTCTTAACCTCACCATATTCAAACCAATTAATACTTGCATTTTTGAAACATACAGAAAACCCAACACACTTACAGACAACACATCTAACCACCCCATAGTAGAGACATTCAACTTTCTTACACGTGTTATAATCACCTAATACTTACACTTTCTACAGCTGACAACTGCTCTGAAGATCTCACATAATAAATATTTGGTTCAAGTTAATGACTACTCACCTACACTTACATGTTTGGAAATTACATAATATTATTTTGTTGTATTCTATATAAAACACATAACAGAATCAAAAACACACCTTGTGACAAAAAACAGTACTGATATACATAAACTAATAACCATTGAAAATTGCCAACATTTTCAGTATAGAAGTTACTGTAAACCTGCCAAAACCTAAAAAAACACACAAGATCATACAGCAAACTAATAGAATATACGCTGCCAAATACAGCAATCCAAGCTTCAAATGAAGCTGCAGCGATTGCGCTAAATACTACAGACTGGATTATATCCAGTTGCTTATAGATATAAGGAACACATACTGGTCCTATACACAACTGAAACAACTTTTACTAGAAAAATACAATATATTAACCATATATAAAAATATCAAATTTCATACATGGCATGATCTTAATATAAAAGGCTATATGAAACTTACAAACATATCAGGTTCAAAGATAAAATATTAAATGATAAAACATGAAAGAATATATTACTTGACTACATAATTAAGCGATTTCCTAACTTTTTAATGGTGAATGGCTTTATTTTTATTTCATATTTTATGTTTATAAAAATGTTATATTTATATTTTACATTTTTATTATTTCATTAAAGAATTAAATTGAAAAGTAATTATGAAGAATAACTTCCATATAATTAAAAAGTAAGGTGTTCATGAAAAATTATATTTTAATTAATTTAGAAAAATTAAAATCTTTTACTTTATTAACACTTCAAGGCATGATGTAGAATAATTTAATAAATGTAAATATTCAATAAAATTGTTGAAGTTCTATTTTTAAAATATTTACTTTTAAATACAGTTAGACAACATTTAGTACTAAAATGAATAATGTTTTCTACTTGCTGTGTAATAAAAGATGAGCAAAGTTTTTCATTAATAGCATATGAAAGCATATATATCTAAATAATCTGTCATACTATTATAAATAATCTGGAAAAACATTTTGAAGTTCATATGAAAGTAACTTCTTATTAGTTATCTCTTAACAATTATTTCAGTTTCTGGAGAGGTAGTTTAGGAAATAGTAAATATGAAGTGAAATCTTAGTGCATATAAAATGTAAACCATATTGGTTATGAAATTAAATAAGAGGATTTATAGGTAAATTAAGACTCCTTTGAGAGAACAAACATGAATTTTCATACTCACACATCCTTTCTCTCTACACTGCACACTATGGTAGATTGAAGACCAAGAAACTGCTCTAAATGTTTATAAGTTTATTTCTAATTATATATTGCTATTCAGAATCAAATTATTAAAATGATCATTATTCAAATCTGCTTATATGATGCTGTTTAATTATCAACAAAATAATTTCAGATCTGTTTAAATAAGCTTCCAAATTAGATTATGGCACTGTTATTTTAACCTCTGTTTCATATTCTTTAAAGGATGCTTATTAGAGATTAGCCAGACAATGTTATTTGTGTGATTTAATAACATTATCCTAAGCAAATCTACTAGATAACTATAATATTTATTAACAATGAAAAATGCAAATTTATTTTTATACCCTGTTTTACACACGTATAAGATACATGAAGTAATAAAATTAAAATGCCACTCTTTTACATGTGTCAGCATTAATTCTGTTAGATGGTATTTTCTATTTTGATTATAAAAGAGGAGGTAGTGTTTTGTTTGATTAAAGGTAGCAAGCTGGTACAAAAAATAACATGCTTACTTCTAACACCAATTTTAACTAATAATTAATTGTAATTTAACAAATAATTATGTGAATATTTTACTCAGTCTTCCTTCAGCTGCTGCCTGAATGGATCATGGAAAGAATTTGAAAATAAATGGATGAATTTGAAATAAATAACTGAAAAGCATATATATGATTACCAACCAGTAAGGTCTCTTACTGGTTGGTAATTTATTAAACATGGCAGCAGAAATTTAGTGAAGCTCTCTGTCACAAGCTGAAAAATTGTGCTGTGCTGGTAAATATAATAATTTTGTTGTCGGGTTTGATAGAGGTGGTTTTATAAGGTACATTCTTTATTTAATAAATGATTTGTATACGATTTATATTTATGGATTTCAAACAATGATCTATATTAGTCCAATTCCATGTCTTGAAAATGTACTTTTTCATGGAGCCTTGACAGATAATGCTATACATATCGGTAGAGAATTCACAAGTACAATAAATGATTAATAATGATAAAAATTAAATTTTTTATTATGACATTTCAGAGTAGTTAATTTTATTGCAGACAAATTTGATTGTCACATGTAATTTTATAACTCAGAAATTTAATACTCAGTAATTTTTCATAACAGTACCGTTACTGTGACCATGGAAAATTGTGCACATAATAAACTATTTCTACTTGATAAACTCAATCCAATGATCTAATTTATTTCAAATTATCAACTTTTTAAGCAACAAACTAGTTTTATACAACCAGTTTGTATAAATATATTTTAAGTTTAACTTTAATATATGGTTTAAATAGCTTACCAAATTCCAGTTTGATTTCCTTGAGTGCTTTCAGCTATTCTGCAATCTTCAAGAGGATAATCATGATTAACATATATAAAACTATAATCTTACATAATTGAATTATTTATATATATATATATATATATATATATATATATATAATTAAAACAATTGATCATCATTTTGTTGAAATTCGTCAAACATTAAAGTTTTAAGCCTAAGTGACTATGTCCATATTGTAATAGTTTCTCAACTGTTATGAGCTCTGTAAATTGTGGAATCAGTTTAGCCAAATTAATTATTGTTTATTATCTGCTTACACAAAATATCATCATTGAACTTAACCTGTTCACTCATTAATTTGTCATCATTATTGTGTATATGGAATTTTAATAATAATTAAAGTAATCCAATATTTCGATATATTTATTTGGATCATAATTATGCTTATTTTCCAATATATGTTTAGTGATATTTGAACGGTCTTTCTTTGTTATACAATTAATATGTTCCTTAGTTCTAATTAAAAATAATTGATTTGGTCATACCAATATATCGTAATTTGCAATCTTCACATTTCAGGCTGTAATACTCCCAGTCCATTCAAATTATATTTATTACCATTTATTTGAGTTTTAGTTGGATATCTATTATTAATATAATTTATGATTTTATTATTAATTGTATATGCTGGTTTTAGATTAAATTATTTATTTTATTAAATTTTCTATAATTTAAATTATATTTCATTTTTACATAATTGCTTTCCCAAGTTATTATGTTTGTTTTATTTTTTCTGTTATGTATAATTTATTTTTTGATTTGAAGTACAGTTTATCTATTAAATTAATATTAGATACATTCAATGTGGCAATGTTTTTATTATCATTTAATTTTATTGTGTTATGTTTGAAATACTTAAATGCTCTGTAAATTAATGATTGACAGTGGCTGTTTTCTGGTTCCATGGATGAAAAGAATTAGAGTGTATTATGTTATCCTGTTGGGTTGACTTCCTATAAATATTTAAGTCCAGTTTATTGTTACTGAAATTTTTATTAATTTGTTTATCTAAAAAAAATCGATGTTACTGTTAATTTCTTGATTCATAGTGAATTTAATATTTTCATCTAATGAGTTGAATTCATTAACTATTATATTTTCTTCATTATTAATTTTTGTAGTAAATATGATTAAAATATCATCCACATATCTTTTTTTATTCAGTATGATTTGGTATTTGTTAATTATTGATGGTAAAATTGCATTTTCAAAATTATTCTTAAAAATGTCTGCCAGAATTGCTAAAAGTGGTGGTGGCACCCATGGTACAAGTCCTTTCTACTGTTGATAGAATTTATTATTGAATTTAAAGTAATTATATTTAAGGCATAATTTTAATAAATCAATTATTTCATATATCAAATTGGTTTGTAATTTCAATTTAGACAAAGGCAGTATTAATTATATTTATAGTCATATCTATGTCAATACTTGTATACATATCTTCAAGTGTCATAAGTTTAGTATTTTTGTTTACATTGATATTATCAAGAATATTTATTAATTCATAGCTGTTATTTAAATTATATTTATTGTATATTTTGATATGGTCTTTAAAGGTATTTGATAAAAATTTACGTAACTGGTATGTGGGTGAATTAATAAAATTTAGGAGTGGACGTATAGGCTTATCGGTTTTGTGAATTTTTGTTAATGCATTTAATAAAGAGGCTCCACTATTTTAGTAAATTAAAAATTTTGTTTAGTGTAATTGCCTTTGAAAATATGTTTACATTTTTTAATCATTAGAGCAGTTTCCTTTTTGATTTTATTATATTATATTTTGAATTTATTCGTTTTTTCGTTATGACAGAATAGCCGAAAGCGCTCGAAGAAATCAAATTGGAATTTGGTAAGCTATTTAAGTAATATATAATAGTTATTATACCAAACGGTGCCATGTTTGTAAAACAGAATTTAGCATTTTACAATAATCTGAAAATCTGAAATTCAGTTCTTTTTTGTTAATTGGTATTATTTAATAAATCTTAAACAGAATAGATTTTGTTAAATAAATTTAACAGTGCTGAATTATCAGCATTATTTAAAGTGTACAATACATATACAAATAATTTTAATTAATGCATTCAAAAATTTTTTTTGATTATTAATTATTATCTTTACATTTCTGCCATTTTATTATTATTTCACGACTGTAAACACACTTTTCTTTATTTCAATTTTCTGATTGAAATTTTCCACTTATTATTTATTTTTTCAGGTATACCATAGCAATTTCCTTTTTGTCTGTGAAGAAGCATACCTACTCGTTCCTTAGTTGATATATAATTGTGTATCAAAATTAATAAAATGTTCGTTTAATATCATCAATAAAAAGAGTTAATTACATATTTTAATAAATTTATATTACTGTGGAAAATGTTAAAAGTATATTCAAGTTAAACAATTTGACAACATACAATAAATTTTAATTTATTAAATAATAATTTTTTCATTATAATAATTTATAATTTTGATTTCATTTTAATTTAAAGAAATTCTTTCTTTATATAATGGAACAGTTTATTTTTCACTTACAAAATAAATAAGTCACCTGATTTTTTTAATTTAAAAATAAGAATAATTAATGAAAAAAAGTATTTCATATTAGGGTAAGACTATTTTCAGATAATGTATTATTTGTCATTTAAAAATTAAAAAAAAATAAACAAGACTGACCTATATTAAAACAGCTTATCATTTATCAACTTGGCCGATCGTTATGCATTCCAATTGAATTTTACAACACGGAAAGTAAACTAGTTTAGTAACGACTTGTCCACAGACAAAAGCAAAAATCTCGTTATAGAACTGTAATTTATCACCTAAGGAATGCTGTTTTTACATTTTGTTTTAATTGTTTTTGCAGATCCAGTTCATCATGCATCGATTTCGAAGAATCGGCAGACGTCGGCCCCAATGAATTTGTTGAAGTGAAATGTTATTCGGATACGAATAAAAGTGAAGTAGTCTATAAAGATTTCCATTCCTTTGTACCAATGCCTAAAATTCAAGCGAAAAAACCGGATTCAAAACGTAAAAACACTTTCAACACCAACGGTACAAGTCACCGGAACATCAGCGTCCTTATTCTAGGAGTGGACGCAGTCTCCAGATTAAATTTGATTCGTCAGATGCCGAAAACGGTCGACTATATAAAACATGAACTGAAAGGTGTCGAAATGTCGGGCTACAATAAAGTAGCCGATAATACATTTCCAAACTTAGTACCGGTGCTTACCGGGTTTTCTGTAGAACAACTGAAAGATGTTTGCTGGCCGACTACCGATTCTTGTTTTGACAATTGTCCGTTGATTTGGAAAAAATTTCGAGCCGCCGGATACAAAACGTGTTTCGTGGAAGACGCCAGTCAAATGGGAATATTCAATTACTTGAAGAGGGGTTTCGTGAGACAACCTACCGATTATTATTGGAGAACTTTCAATTACAGAACCGAAAAGGAGATTGGATCCGATAAAAGACTGAATGCGCACCTTTGTGTCGGCTACCGGATAACGATACAAACGCTTCTCGACTACGCTGAAAAATTTGTCGTCACAATGTTGACGTCGAACACATCATTTTTTAGTTTTATCTGGGGAACCAGTATTTCCCATGATTATTTAAATCTTCCAAAGTACAGCGACGACATGTACAAGAAGTTTTTGCGGACTCTTAAAGATACGGGCGCGTTAGAAAACAGCGTACTTGTATTTATGAGCGACCACGGAATAAGATGGGGAGGCATAAGAACAACCTATCAAGGTTATTTAGAGGAGAGACTGCCGTTTTTATTTTTCGTATTTCCGGAATGGTTTAGAAGGGGATACTCAACCGCTTTAGGAAACCTCCACGTGAACGCGCACCTACTCACTTCTCCTTTCGATTTACATAAAACGCTTTTGGATCTATTGCATATAGAGGAATTAGAAACCGGTTCTATCAAGAAAAGGATAAAATCAATGTATAAAACGAACGGTGGGTCAAAGGGTATGAGCTTGTTTTTACCGATATCAAAAAATCGTACTTGTGAAGACGCTGGCATACCAGAAAACTGGTGTACCTGTCACAGTACGGCTGTCATCTCCACGAACGATGCAGCGGTAATAGACGCTGCTAAAAATCTGGTTAAGCATATTAATAAATTGTTGAGTGATAGATCGGAATGCGCGGAATTAGAGCTCAATAAGATATTGTCGGCGCGCGTAGAACACACTTCAATGCAAGAAAAGGGTGGACCCTCCAACTTGTGCGATGACTGTGTGAAGGACTACATAATATCGATCGAAGCGAAACCGGGCGGTGGGACTTTTGAAGCGACCGTTAGACGCAACATTGATAATATGTATTACACAATGGGAACAGTCAGCCGTACCAATGTGTACGGTAATCAAAGCGCTTGCATTTCTAATTATCGATTAAAATTGTATTGCTTTTGTACGGCCAATATTGAAAATTACAATGATAATAATAATAATAATAATAATAATAATAATAATAATAATAATAATAACAATAATAAAACTGCCTCATTTAATTCTTATAATTAGTGGTAGGTAATTAAGCATAATAGGTACTTAATGATCTAATGAAACTGTGATATACACGTAATAGGGCTACGTTATTTTAAGTTAAAAGAAATTTTAGATTAAGTATGGAGTAGGAGTATATTTTAAATAAATAATATTTACGATTATGCGCATATTGCATTGTATAGTTTTTTAATTTTAATTTTTATTATTATATTTTTTAGCCAAAATAAATAATAATGAAAAGGAGTAGTATAAATATAGGTAAACAATTTTATTGGATCCCGCTTAAATCACCTATAAAATTTAATCTTTTTTAACGAATCATTGAGTGCATGCAGAAAAACTCGTTCGTTCGGTTTCATCGAAACCTAACAACTATCTTGAGAGAAGCAGTTTGCTATTTGTTCCGATTTGCTGAGAATTAACTACGCGGTTGTGTATTACGTACTTATTGTTTACGTTACAGGCGAATGAACCTTCATCATAATGACATTCTTGGACGATAGTTATTACAAACCGGAGCGATAAACCAAAGATTTTTTCAATTTAAAAAATCTTTGTTTTGCATCTAGTTGGAGAATGTGCGTACTTATTTTTATTCATGAAAAGGGTATTCCGATCATAGGATCGGAATATTTTTCTGAAAGTATTAATTTAAAAAAAGACTGCGTTGTTTTGTTACCTGATTATCAAAAAATCATAATTATTTCACAATCCGAGTAATTGATAACGTGTAATACTTTTTTTATATGAAGATTGGGCTCGATCGCACTTATCACTCTTACTCTTCTCTTGTATAATTTAACTATTCACTCGGACTGGCCAGTACAAGTCATCCAGTTTAACTGGTTTATACACTATAATTAAGTTCAAAGCAAAATGTTTTGATTAACATCTTGTACATCCTGGGTCTAATATATTTAAACATGACCCAAAAGAAATTCATTTTTGTAGTGTTTCTAAAGTATTATTTCATCTTGTAACTGTTGTTAGTGAGGTATTTCTTTTATATTTATAGTTTATTTGAAGTTTCGTTCCACTACTTATAATTATAAAATATTTGATGATTCTTCCTCAATTGAAATGCATATCTAGTTTTATACTTTTATTTTTTACTGGTCTGATTTTAGAAACCTATTTCTTACAGAGCTTGATTTGACTTTGTTGTATTTTTATGTAACAAAAACAAAGTGGAGATTAAATTAGATTTAAAATATTTAAATATAATAATATGTTCAAAATATAGCTAAACCAACCAGTTGGTAAGTCTATTTAAAATAAGAAAAATCACTTAACTTATAATGAAATAGAAATTGAGAAATTACATTATGATTTGAATGTCCATAAAGGGTCTCATGCTTTCAATTAAGAGTATGGCCCCTTATATATTCTTTCATGGAATCATGACTTGTACTTTTCACAGAATTGTAGAGCTTTTAGAAGAAGTGAAATTTGAAAAACACAATGGCAAGACCTGCTTTGTTAGAAAGATGTAGGTGGAATCATTCTTACCAGGGGAAATTAAAATTAATATTCTCTTGAGTCTTATCCATTCATTGTGTGCCTTAAACTTGCATTTATTTTGTGCCTTAAATGTGTGTATGCATAGAGCTGTTATCACTATGTGTGTTTGTTATACCTATGCAATAATGTAGGTATCTGGTTTGTATCATATTTATTCAGTGGGTTATTTTATTTGATATAATTAAATTTATTTCAAATATATGTCATTTTTAACTTCCGTTTATTTTTTCTTTTAACATAAATGACAAGCAGATTATTCCTGAATTGTCAAAAGGCAGAACTCATCAAAGATCCATTAATAGTAAGATTACATTTCTGATTACAAGTTCATAGAAACAAAAATTTTGAAAAATTAAAAAAAAATCTGGCACTTGGTGAAATCTATGAATTGAACTGAAAATCCTGAACTGAAAGAAAAAAAGACTGGGAATTCATGCCATATACATTCACAAAGAAAGTACTGCTTCTAGTCACTCAATCATCATTACCAATGATTGATAACTGTGAGAGATAGGTACTGAATTTGAAGATGGGACACACATGTGCATGTCAATTAATGAAACAACATTCAGTTATAATTGATGAACTCGTTTAAAAAGTTGAATAAATTGGGAATGGTAACCATTGTTTTCATGATTTAACAGCTTTAGAATGATAGTTCAGAGGTCACTTCAAAAAAAATGTACACAAGAAGGATAGTTCTTCATTCCAAGAGAATGCATGATGCAGTCTCCACCTAGTGCCATCAATATTTAGTGCTTATAATAACACCAGTTTTTGCTATCACCATAGTAATTCACTTAAAGATATCTAGCCAGTTATTATTAACACATTCTGTGACTCATGATAGGTTTCAAAGCACTCAGGCATTCTTTCATCTTTGTGAAGAGGTAGTTAATTAATATTAAGTAGAGGCAGTAAATAGTGCAAAATCCAAATCTCTCACTTGTTTACAAATTTTGTTTTAATTGTCATCCTTTTCTCCTTATTATGCAAATTTGAGCAACCCTAACCAAATTTAGTTTCAGTCAGGACAGTCACTCATAATATTATCTCTATAAACATTACTCAATTGTTGATGTATATGGCTACAAAGACCGCTGTTTTATAAGTACTGAATAGAATGGATGGCAACTGAGTGTTAGCGTTAGTGATTAGCGTGGAAGTGCTGTGCTATATAGGAACCATTTTATTTTCAACAGCCAATCCAAAGCTCTGTTTGTTAAAGAATAGTTCATATATAAATTTTGTTTTTGTAATTAATTTTCACACTATATGAATTAATAAAAATTATTAAAAAAAATTATTATTCGAGTAATCAGAGATGTTTTCTCTTACTTGTTAGGAGTCTTGATGTTCATTATACAGCTATT
This sequence comes from Lycorma delicatula, assembly GCF_047948215.1. NCBI lineage: Eukaryota > Metazoa > Arthropoda > Insecta > Hemiptera > Fulgoridae > Lycorma > Lycorma delicatula. The sequence goes on along the minus strand of NC_134456.1, from coordinate 110,312,060 downwards.
CTCTATGGTGAACAGAATTAAGGTATCACTTGTAGATTGAATATCACTTCAGTTCAAAGGGTTTGACATGGTGATAAACAATAATATCAAAGAAGAAAGCAACATGAAATCACTTCACTCCTCACTTTCCTTAATAAACCTGACTTAAGGAGCTTGTTATTCTTGATAATAGTTATTTCACTTTTATGAAATCATGTTATCCATGATTTCACAAACCATTTTACTTGTGATCTATATCCTTAATGTAATGCTTTACTTTGTGAAGTACTATATCTCCAAAGTTAACTAGCTTTAACAGCTAAAAAATGTTTTCTTTGTTTTAATTTATAAGTGTTAATAATAATAAAAACTTTACATTTAGATAAATTATATTTTTAAAATATAAATTATGTTTTTAAAATAATACCTATATTTATTCTTCACGATGATATTTTTTTCAGAGTATAATCTTAATCTATTGTATTTGTTTTTATACATTTTTGAAATTTTATTTATTTACATATTTATTTTTACAAACGAGACCTTATAATTACTGACCCATTTTTGCCATGCACAATATTACAAAATGATAGTAAATAACTATCATTATAGTAATAACTATTATTATAGTAGTAAATAACTACTATTATGGTACTTAACTAAATTAAAAAAAAAAAAGATATTTAAGTCAGTAAATGGTACTTTTCCTCTAAAGGCTTTTTGGAGTTACTCTCAGCACTCTTTATCAGAGAAATGATATAGGTGGCACTAACCATAAGAAGCTTTTAAAAATTAAGATGTCAACACTTTGTAAATTATACATTTTCAAGTAATAATAATACATAATTTGACAATTAAACAACATAAAAGTATTATTTCTATGTTGAGTACTGTGTACTGTTCTTAGCTACATTCTTTTATTTAAAAAGAATGAATATTTTCATAAAAATATTCATGATTTGCTAATATCTTTAAGATGAGCCTGATTATAACAGGCATTATCAGATATTACCTAATAATCCATTGTCATTTCAAAGAATTATTTTTTTTATCACTATTCAACCAAAAAATAGTAAGTAAAATTTTATAGAATTTATAGGGTGACAAATCTATACAAATCTATAGGGTGATTAAATCAGCAATGGATCAAAATATTTGAAGATCCTGACAAAAATTACAGTAAAAAAGTTTTCATCTTGAATAAATGTACAGTCTAGTTGTGTTAAGGTAAAATATAAAATATATTTCTAGATCGATGTAAAGTGACATTTTTCAAGCACAGGCATTATTAACTTCATTACAGATAGTTCTTTTTGGATATAAAAAACAGCTATAATAACAACCAATAAGTGATGAGTTAGTAATTTTGTATAAGCGAAATTATTTAAAATTCAGTTACCATAAATATATTTTCTGACTTATTGAATACTGATTTGTTAAAAAAAAGAAGTGTAACAAGAAATAATCTTTGATCTTGCCACATAGTAATGTAATAATAACCTGATTGGTGAGAAACTGCAAGAATTTATCACTACAAAAGTAATCACAACAACAAATAGTCATGGCCGCCCTTTTTATTACAGCTGTTGAGACAAAGCAGGTGAGAGATGAATCAAGAATATTCAAAATCTGAAATATCTTTTAGAATAATAAATTTGTGCCACTCTTAATACAACTAACAAAAGGTGGGCTTTGAAAAGATTTGTGCAGGCACCTCTGACGAGAAAAACAAGTAAAATATACCAAATGTTTTAATTTGATATAATGGTGTCACAAAAATTTTATTTTTTTGTAAAAGTAATTAAAAAATTGCAAAAAAGGTTTTTAGACAAGTTTTGGAAATAAAAAACTAATATACAAACATTTCATAATTTTCTGATAAATAATCCACCATAGCAGAAATTGAATCATACTTCTGTTATGACACTGGATACTATAGTTTACACACCATTTTATTAGTTTCTTTTGTTCTTTTTAATTCTAATGTATATATTTATGTATTTAAACTTCTCTTATAAAAGATTATTATAATTAGCATCTATATTAGGAATGTAAGAGAGTATGGATCTTAGGATTTCATCTGGTTTAATTTGTTTGGGGATTGAGGACTGGCTTTGCTTAATAGTTACCCAGCCAACAGGCTTGTTGAGCAGCAACTGAAAAGAAAATTATATAGATACTAAGGTGCACTGTCACTTCAGGTCCTGGCACCCTTGAATTTGAGTACTAGCAGGATTTATTTTGTACTTATAAAACTGATAATGGGAAGAAAAGAATCAAGAAAAAGAGGTGTGGTGATGCTTTTCTCAATCCTAAATCCTAGATGCTTCCCTAGATCCAGGATATTTTACTGACTTTCCAGGACCCAAAGTAGGATGTTAAGTTAAAATAATTCAACTGAAAAATTTAATATCACCGTACTTTGAGGTTTTTTTAAATTAAATTGGCGATTTCCAAAAAAAATACCATGTATAGTAAGTAATTCAACTATGTTGAAACTGAATGTGGTAAAAATACTGTGGTAAAGTTGAAAATGTATTGTAAAAAATTATCCATATGATGAATCAATTCTCAAAATATTTTCTTTTATCAGATATATTTTTTTTAGAATCATCTCAAAAATTGTAAATGGAATTGGTAATATTTACATTATTGTACAAAAATAAAACCTTTATAAACGAGTTGTTTTTAAAATAATTTATAATTAAACTAAGTTTTATACTAAAAAGTTTTAATACAATGTTATCAATACTAGTGCTGCTGTGTTTCTTACTGCACTGATTTCCAACAGAGAAGTATTTCTGAGTAAGAGATGCTGAACTATATAAAGAATTTAAATTTCTTCTTTTCATTTATTATTTCATATGAACGCATCTGAATACAACTAACCTATATTCATTAAGAACATCTATTTCTGCGATGATATGTAGCTTATTTCACGAATTTTAACAAATTTGAAATGTCGATTGGCGAGTTGGTCAGAGTAAATTTGCGAGTTTGGTCGGACAAACTCTCGCCGGCGTCATTCTACCGAATGATTTGATTTGCCTATTACAAACGAAAACTATATCACTGCACTAGGGCTATTAGAAAAGAGATTCGATAGTAAGTATATATGCGCCTTTCATAATGCCGAACGAACTTTAAAAATTAGATTCTTTAAAGGGAGAATCTTTGGACATGTTGTCCAGATTTATTAATGAAGTGTCTTATGTATGTGCTTTAGAGGTACTGTAAATTCCAGTTAACATATATGAATCCATTGTAGTTCAACTTTTAACTTTAGATTAGTACAACACTTCTAAAAAGTGGAAGGAGAAACTAATAAATCAATAGTTTCCCACCTTTCATGATTTGTTAGCATTCCTCTACTCAAGACGTAAAATTCTTGAAAAAACCGATCCAAATTCATCAAGCTAACAAAGGAAATAACGCTAAAAGACAGCGTTGTAATAATGCAACCAAATCTTTTACCAAAGATTTACTTCAAATACTAATAAACAGTACAGAGGAAATAAACTTAATTTTTGTTCAAAATCTAATTATAAACTATGTCTATTTTGTAATTTTAAACATCATTTGTACACTTGTAAGGATTTTTAAAATTATCTACTGATGTACAAGGATATTTTTTAGGACATAATAATTGTCGTAAAGGCCACTCTGTCAATGAATGTCATTCTACTAATATATGTAAAATCTGCTCTCAGACACATAACACTTTTGTTCATATGGGTGAATTTATTGAATCTAAATTAAATGACTATAATAACCATTCTACATTTAAATTGCAATCGGACAAAAACGTAATTTTTTCTACGATAATAAGTAATTCCAATGATATTCATGGTGATGTTCGAGCATGTCGGGTCTTGTTAGATTCAGGAAGTCGTGAATATTTGTACATATAATTTTGCCCAAAGGTTTAGGGCTTCCGTTTGTAAAAATTAATCTTCTCATTATAGGAATAAATATTCACTTTCTCAATCTCAATACAGTGTTGTAATTTCACTGCACTCTTTACATATGGATTATTCATTTAAGGTACAGTGTGCTGTTCTTTCAGACATAACCGATTGTCTTCCACCATACACCTTTGCCATTCACATTTTAATTTATCTAATAACTTATTTTTGGCAGATACTGATTTTAATGAAAAAAATTGTATTGATATACACATTGGAGCTCAATCTTATTCCTCCAGGGAATTTATGCGAAATTCTAAATATCCTATCATACAAGAAACCAAGTTAGGATATATCCTCAGGGTCTTCCTATTGTAAAAGGCAATAATTCAATTACATCATTCTTTTCTCGAAAAGATTTTACGAATCTTTCAAATACAAGTATAATTGAAAACTTTTGGAAGATCGAAGAAATTAATAAACTGATATTTCACTTTATAAAAACGTTGAAAAACATTTTCGAATCAATTTTTATAGAAATGAGCTAGGCAGATTCATAGTGTCGTTGCCACGAAAGTAACGTTCAATTGGGTGACTCCTTTGTTAGTGTTAGTAATAGATTTTTATACTTGAAAAAACGACTAACCAACAACTACAACCTTAAGAGACTATTCCACTTTCACTCACGAGTATCTAGATTTGGGACACATGTCATCGATTAACTCCGATGACTTAGTGAGATAAATATCTGGTTTGACTACTAAGCTTTGTGTTGTTTTAGACGGTTCATATTAAACCTCTAACGGTCTATTTCTTAATTATCTTAGTTGGTCCTGTAATCCAGTAACATTTATTTTCAAAAATGATAAATTCAGAACTCATAAATATGTCATTATATTAGACAGCAAAGATGTGTATAGTCAGGTTACGTATATTATGGGATGATTTTCCAGATCAGGAAATAAAACACTATGCGTACACTAATAAAACACTAATGCGTACGTAATACGCATTACGTACGTTCTATTAATCCCAACAATAAATTTAAGGTTGAGTCAATACAAATTCAAGGTTTTTGTGATGCCTCTATAAAGGGCTACGGTTGTTGTATTTACATACGAATAGTATTTGCCAACAGCACAATATCATCAAATTTGCTCTGCTCAAAACCAAGATTGGCCCCCTCTTAAACAGATAACTTTACCGAGACTGGAATTATGTACTTGTTTGTTACTTTTTCGTTTGTTGGTAAAGGTGACTAATGCGTTACAGGTAGATGTTCGTTAACATCTATTTGTAACATCTATTTATCTCGTTGATAAATCTATATACAGATTCGACAATTTTAATTTCAGATATTCTGTAGCAACAGAATATCTGAAATTAAACAAGATACAGCAGTTGTTAACTGCCATTATGTCAAGCCTTCGGACAATCCTTCTGACGTATTATCTAGAGGTTTTTCCCCAAGTAAATTAATTGACATGTCGCTTTGGTGTCATGGTCCGGTTTGTTTCTACAATTTGACCCAGATTGTTTTCTGGAAGACGTAAAACTATTTCAATATCGTATGTGTCTACTGTTCAGCTTGATTATACCCGAAGGTTCTCTCTCTACACACTTTACTCCGTACATAGTTTTTGTTTCAGATTTATTTATAATAAGTTAAACCAATTGGAACGAATTCTTGGTCCATTACCTACACAAGAACTAAATCATACTCTTACCTTTTTCTTACTGCAATCCCAATCTATATATTTGGCAATGAGATAAGTAGTCTTACAATCAAGCTATTGTTAGACAAAGCAAACTTGTCTCTTGATCCATTCTTGGATGAATTAGGTTTAGGAGGCAGGCCTCAACATTCGCTATTATATTACCATGCAAAACATCCTATTATTATACATCCAGATGCTAATATTACCAAATTAATCATTAATGCTGAGCGTTTAAGACGCTTACATTCTGGCATTCACTTAACACACCACTCTTTACGTCCAAGGTACAGGATATTAAATGCTAGAAGAATTATCTCGTCAGTCATTCATCATTGTTTTTGTTATCGATGTTGTGGAGAAATACTATTCAGTATCCCCCAACTTGTGGGGGAATGTCGAACACGCACGGGTTCGACTAGATGTTGTTATAGTCTATGTTTGTCCGCATCATACCGTCTAAAACTCCGGTTTCATTGTTCCTCTCCACCTGGGGGCGGTTTTGCAATTAAGTACATCATAACTCTGGGGGTGACAAGGCGGGGGACTTAGGATACTAATACGTTTACTACAACTCTCGCTTTATCGCATTATGCGGTGAATATTGCTGTCAATTCTTCTGAATCTTCTATATCGGCCAACGTTTCACCTACCACTTCAGAAAACCGTATACACCCACTCTTCGAGGTGATTACTCTTTGTGGCTTCAAAAAAAACCCCTTGGTTCCGTTGTGAACTCATATGCTATTATGAAGTGATCTGACAGTCTTTCTTCTTCTAGTATTCTCCAGTTACATAGGGTGGAAATATGCTCCTCGGAAATAAAGATGAAATCGCCGAGCTAGCGTTCCCACGACAAAAAGTCGGCTCGTCCTTGTTCATGTACGTCAGTCTTAAAGCATTGATTTTATCAGCTAGATACTGCCCCTCTAGGTTACGTACTGTCCCCGCAAACTCTGGCGACTTTGAATTAAAGTCGCCAGCCAATATTATCTTTTTACCTCTGAATTTCCGGACCTCATTTCCCAGTTCATCAAGGAAGGTGACAAAACTCCCGACTGCCGTATTATGTGAGTGATATACAGCAAAGATCATTGTATCGCCCAGATCCGTCCGTATATAAATAACCCTTGCCAAATCCGCATGTCTCTACCGATGTCCCCACCGAAGGGAAACCAATTGCTGCAACCATGTTCTCATCTCTGATCGAATCGGGCCGAGTAATCAATAACGCGGTAGGTTCCGCCGCGATAATAGTATCTACTCTCTGTTGCATTGCTATCTCCCAGCAGTTTTCGTGTGCCCTTCTGTTGCGATTCATGTTTAACTGCAAGATCTTCATTTCTAGGGCACATATCTCCCTGTCCAATGGCCCTCCGATCCGAAATTGCATATGTCATCGGTTTGGTGCATTGCGCACTATTATGGCCCGGTCGGTCTTCCACAGTTGAAACATAATTGGGTTATGTCTTCTCCTTTATATGTCGCAGAGAGGTGGGCTGAACCCCAACAACGAAAACATCAGTCCTCAGGCACGCGAATGTACGTAAGGCAATGCACCCAACCAATCCGTATGGGAGCTAATGTTAATTTCAACGCTGCTCTACAGGTCGTGATTATTGTCGCCTTTTTTGTCTTGCCAAAAGCTGGTCTGATTGATGAAAGCTTAAAGTCATCTGTTCCTCCAGTAATCTGAGCTATAGCGTCTTTGACATCCTGCACAGTTGTATCAAAACCGATGTTTTGCAAATTAACAATTGTTCTCCTTCCATCTTTTGTCCGCACACCCACTTGCAGGTCCGCAGCTTTGTTACGCAATATAGTGGTGAAGTCTTCTCCTCCCCCTTAACACGGTTGCATAACATGGATCTTCGTTGTTTCTTTTCTTGAGTGACAGTACCTCTCCCGCTTCTTCTCGAGTTACCGTCTGCTCCATTGTATTTAGGAGGTCCGCTTATGACCTACGTTATGCCTTGACCACTATTGTGCGGCTATCCTCCATGGGTGAGGTAGAGCGTTTGATCCCCGAACTCTTGTCTTCCTGACTAGGTTCTGATTTTGCAAGTAGGAACTTGTACTTGGTCTCTTCTATCTTTTGTTAAGTAGACTAGTATCTTTCTATGGTTCCCCAGTCTGCCACCCGGCAACATGAAGGTCGCTGTTCTGATGGGTTCAAGTATTCTCCTTATAGCTTTAGTACTGTCATTGCCATATTTTCTTCTCCTTTGTTTGTTTCGTAGTATACATCTACTTGCGTGACTCACGGACTGTTTTCGTCCTATGATATGTGTCCTCATATGTCCTATGAGTCATTCTTAATTATGTCTCCAGCCACAACCCCTACGACACTAGGAGTGCGATCTCTTCTCTAAGCTTGATTAGATAGATCGTGAAAGCTGATTATGTCTCCTTCGTCTGGAAGCTCCTCGACTTGAGGAACCATCCGACAAGTCCATATCTTAAATTTGTCTTCATCCGGCAAGTCCATATCGAGTAGATCTCTTACCCCTTGTTCACGGGACCCTCGGTCTTCGTTGCTTGTGTAATCGTTGTCAGGGGCGGAGACAGCTCCATTAGACCCTTGAACCCCTTGTAAATTCTACACAACTCCTTATCATGGGTCGTTATATACTTTGCTAGACCTGCACCGTAATTTTGCTTCAAATTGAACACCAGTAGCCCCAATTGACTAAACTCATCCACGGTCCCTGTTACAGATTTCTCCTTTTCGGAGGATTTTTTTTTGGAATTTTTTTTGTAGAAGTTGGGAAAACATTTGCTGAAAGACAATAGGAGTTGTTGATTTTTTATTACATATGATGTCATAATTAAAATTTATGAGGTGGAGTCTCCGTGGAATATATAAAACAGGGATAGGTCAGGAAGATAGAAGATGTGTCAGTAAACAGTAGAGTGAACACTGTACGAACATCCATTCGTGCTGTATTATATGGATGATCTTTATACCATTATAAATGAGGGTTTGCGAGGGCTGCTTTAAAACCAGGTGATTTGGTGATTATCCTTTAATTTGAAGGCAGAATAAAAGGCAGCAGCTGTCCTGTCTATCCCAAAGTGATACCTCACCGCAATCAGCACTTGATGCTGGAAATGAATCTTTTTATTGTAAAGTCAACTATCATTATGAGGGTTCTGAAAAGTTTTGAGACTAACTTAGAAAGATGTATTTTTCCTGTCAAAAAAGTTTTATTTTTCAACAAAGTCTCCTTTCAAGTCGATAACACGTTCTCCAGCGATGCCCTAACCTCTTTAACTCTTCCAAATAGAAGCTGGCGTCTTTCTCCGCAAAATAGGCGTTGTAATAGGAAAATTTCGTTATAATAGGAAAATTTCTTTCCTCCAAGCGAAACTTTGAGGTAAGGAAACAAGAAAAACTCGCTTGGGGCCAGATCTGGTGAATAGGGGTGAGTGATCAACCAATTCAAAGCACAATTCGTGAATTTTAGCCATGACGACCGTCGAAGTGTATGCAGACTCATTGTCCTGATGGAAAATTATTTTCTTCTTCTTCTTCTTTAAATGTGGTCGTGTTTTTGCAATTTCTGCCTTCAGCTTGTCAAGTAATGATGTAATACTGTCCTGTTGTTTTACTATATTGAAGATAATCGATAAACAAAATTCCGACTGTTGTTTTGTCTCAGGAGTGTATTGATTTAAGTTGATTCAATTTTGTTATATTGTGATGGCTGCGCGGGACAAAATCAGAATGCGCATATTGTACATACATTAATTGTCAAATTGTTTTATGTCTGTTGTGTTGTAGGATGTTGGTCATTAAATAACTGTTTTTGTTGAGGTTGTAATGAGTTTGTGTATTACTGATATTACTTCCTTATACGAAGTAAAGGAAATATTGTGATCGCGAAAAATTTCGGTTTCCAGATTCTAGCGGAAATATCCATTTTGACCATTCCTGAATCCATTTTGACTAGTTTCGGCGTGACGTCTGTTCGTACGTACGTATTTATCTCGCATAACTCAAAAACGTTTAGCTGTAGGTTTGTTGAAATATTGGATTTAGGATTGTTGTAATCTAGTTGTGCACCTCCCCTTCTGATTGCAGACTGAACCAAAAGTGTCCTGAAAAGCCCAACTTCCAAAAAAAGTTTTTCTTAAGTGCAGTAATAAGCGCTCATTGAGTGCTTTTCAACGAAGTATCATAAGTGGTACTTATTTTCATTGGTTCCAGAGTTAGCCAAATAAAATTTTAATTAATGAAATATTTGGATCTTAAGGGAAGGCACGTTGGTTAGAATCAGACTTCATCTCTTTTTTTTAATTTAAATATATTGATCTATTAATAATTATTAACCTATCATTGTAAAAAAAAAGTACAATGAATAATGAATTATAATTTAATAACAAAAAAAAGTGTGTGTGTATATATATATATATATATATATGAAAAAAAATCATGTTTTTAATGAAATAAAATTTTATGTACTTTTCATTTAAAAAAAAAAGTGTAAATGAAATTTAATAAGCATACAAGGAAGTAATGTGTTGTTCACATCAATTTTTTTAATTAAAAATATTATTGGTATTTAACACATTTTGTTAATGTTACGTAAGTTAAAGAATCCTTTATACAGCCCATCAATTTTTTAAAAAATTATTTTAATTTTATGAAACTCTTTAGTTGATTTTTAAAAAAAATATATTTGTTGTTAAATAAATAGATTTATTTAATTTATTTTTTACCCTCATTTGCTATGGCACCTCATTCTCATTGTTGTTTAGATAATCAGCTTATTATTATTTTTTCTTTCTTCATGTTTTATTTATCTCTGATATTGTGTTTAATATTGCACAATCAATTTGTTTTTGTTTTATTTTTGGTTCAAAATCAATCCATTTGGTATATTTTAATAAAATAAAACTTTATTCATTATATTAATTAAAATATATTCAAAATAAATTCATGCTTCTAATAAAACTAAAAAAGCAAACCTTTTTCCCATATTAAAAAGATTATTATTGTTTTCCCTAATTGTACATTATTGTTTCCCTTTACACTTTCTTTGGCTTTGGGAAAATGAAGTCATTGTTAAACATTCTTAAGATTGTCCATTAAACAGAGTACTTTCTGAAAACATTATCCCAAAATTTCATTCTTTCTGTTAAAAATATTGCATCCACCAACTTTAAATTTTCTCCTATTTTTAAATGTCTCACTTTGTGTTTAGTTGCAGGTTCCCAGTAAACTTCTTTAGTGCTCTTTTCATTTGGCGAACTGAAAATAAGAAAAGATTATTTGGTTTTTGTAAATTTATTGGTGTTATATAGAGATTATAACATTAACAGATAACTTTGTATCGGGAAAGAAAGAGCAGCTTACAAGATTTGTTAAATTATCAATTTTTTAAATTGCTACATTAAATTTTTTTTAAACAAAAATTTACTAATAAAAATTCTGTACATTTGTAAAAAGTAGTCTCATATGATTCAGCAGTTTGGAATGATCATTTAAAAAAAAAAAAAAAAACAATGGAGTGAGTAGATAACGACTATTGCAAATCATGTAGTTTTTAAATTATAGATCACATCAGGAACTTAATCCATTTGATGTGTGTATGAGTCCAATGTATGATTGACTGATATATATAACAAATATATCAAACTACAGAAAGGATAGTCTTAAATGTTGTTGATGTTTATATAGAGAAATTTGGTGTTTTGATGAGAACCATCTGCTCTTTAAAGTAAAATTAATAAGTATGATGTTATATTTTGAAAAAAACTGAAATTATATTTATGTGTATATCTGGAACATATTTTGTAGAATTTAGTCATTAAGTGATGATTAAGTAGTCATTAAGGGAAAAATCTGTCAACTGACATCATGCAAATCAGAAAAGTGAAATCCATCACTCTATTTGTAAAATCTTTTAGGAGCAAATTAATTAACATGTGATTATCAGAGCACATTATCAGCAGTTTATATATTCTTTAGATAGTGAATTGTATGCTGATGATGTTCTTCAGATTGTGAATAAAATGACATATTGAGCTTTCTATCATATGAGGGAGAATCTTATCTTATTTCTAAAGTACAAGCATTAAATCTAATACTAAATTCAATGTGCTTATGTTTTGAACCTCATATCTAAAACTGCTTCTGTAAAGATAGACCAACTCTTTAAGGGAACCTGTTACTGGCCGTGCTTCCAGTGTTAAATGTCACAACTTACAGTATCCTCAAAAACTGTTAAAACTACAGAGGTGAAATTGTGAAAGCAGAATTATTGGTATATCTTAAATTAGTAAATCCAACTTGACTGATTTTTAATAAATCTTGAAGTAAAAAGAATGCATTTAAGACACTTACATTCAAGAGTTATTCACTTTTTTTGTGTTTACTTTTCAGTGAAATTGCAAATTCAACTAATTAAAAATTTGTTTTTCTCCAGAAGGCAAGTTTCTTTATCTCAGCAACCAGTTGAAGCAATGACTGAAATTAATTGTAGTTATTCTGCACAAATCTAGACTGTTGTGGAAATTAAATTTTGTAATTGAAAAACAATGTGGATGTAGCCGGAGTACTACATAAAGTTGTGGTGGAACTCAAAAGAGACTGTGGTACCTGCCTCTGTTGCAGCAAACAGTATGGATTTATTAGAAATGAGTAAGCTTCACTAAGCGTAAAGGGGATTAAGAATAGGAGGGCTGCCAGTTCAATGAAACTCAATAACAACTTATTATTTCTAACAACAAATTATTTAAGCATAGAGGATTACATTTAAAATAAAGACATCTATGCTTTTAAGACCTCTGAAACTTTGAAAATAGCCATTTCAGTTTCCTTAAGTAAAAATAAAAAAAGGAACTTGTAATAATTGCAGCAGAATATATAAACTAACACAAGTTACAAAATGTATAGTAGTATGGTTATTGAAATTCGAAAGGTTATATTGCTCATAGTTTAATATTGGACATGCAGAATTGTTTTAGACCAAACACTTCATGTATACATAATGTGTTTCCACTCCAGAAAATTACTGAGGAAAGATGTGAGTATGATTTGGAAACTCGCAGTCTTTGTCAATTGTGAGAAGTGTTCAACTATTTTCTAGGGTTAGCAGGTTTTAAAGTTTTAATGTTCCGGCTCATTAATCTAATTAGTTTAACTAGAGTCTTCATTATAATACTAAGATAGAAATAAAAAGTACAAGATAGTAGTCTCTTCCCTACATTATTACAAATAAACATAGCGAAAATAGTTCAGGAAAAATAAACCAGTGGAGAAATATTGCATGTACGAGCAATGTTTATAATATACTTTCTCTTTTAAAGAAATTACTTTGAGAAACCTTTTCTTTTTTTTAATCAAAATGTACATAAAAATTTGAGAAAAAAAGAAATGAAGTTGTGTATAATGTATCAAAGATTTTATATATTGTGATTTAGTGAAAGAATCTACTTGCACATAAACAACAAAGGTATTAATGGCAATTATAATGGCATTACATTCCTAAAATACATACAAAGAAACATGATAAAAAATTCAGAAACATTCAGAACAGAAACGTGAAATGAAATATAATAATTGCATGACAAAATTTCTGAGCAACCCCAAACTTATTTAAAAATTACCTTGCTTTTGCAAAACTTGTCCACATACTTGTCATACGGTGAACTGTTCGTATTTCATGACTGTTTACATCAAGTGTTGCTGTTTTATTTTGTGGAAAAATGTAACCAAGCTCATCTGCATGAGAAACACCTGTTGAAAGAATCCAAGAATATTATCATTTATTTTTAATCTATGTAAATATATTTATATCATTCATATGTGTATACAAATATATTGAAATCAATGTATTAATTATTCAGAAATAAAATATAGAAAAGATATTCTTATTTCTAAAATATTTTGTAGTTATTCTATATTAATTTATACGTAATCAAGCTAGTTTGGACTGGTTTGTCAATGCAAAAGATCATTTTGTCAATCAGTTGATTTTTTAATAGTTAGATTTAAAATAAATAAAACAACACATTTAAAAAGCAAAAACCACCTTAAGTTTTTCCGTTCTGTTAATTTTGAATTTTAAGTCAGCATCAAATTAAAAACAACTTCAATTTGATGGAGATTTAAAAACAAAAAGAATTGATTTAAAGAAAAATTGAACAAGTAATTTTTCAAATTTTAGTGTTTTTTGTTTAAACAATTTTATTTATGAAGCAGTTTATGGTAAGAACTGTAGTTATTGACATTTTGAACAATAGAATGTTTAGGACAGCATGGCAGTTACCCAGCCAAAAGTTAAAGCTTTCTGGAATTCAGAAATATTAAATTTTTTTACCCTAAGTTTATTAATTAACTTTCTTGGAATTTCATACAAAAATATTTGAAAGATTAGAATGATATCAGGTTGTCAAGTGATCCAGCAGGTTCCTGTTAAATTACTGTATTTCTCTAATTAAAATAATGAATAATTTGTGAATTGAAATAATTATGTAGCTCATAAATATAAGAAATGCTTTGTTTTTGAGTTTCAGCTGGACAAACATTATTCTCATATTTTGGGCTTAGATTAATAAATTCCATCATGTAATGAGACTGCCATAATACAGAGTGATTTTTTAGTCCTGTAATTTAAGAAAGGGAAATTTAGGTGGAATAAAAAATGTATTTGTTACTTATAAAAGAGATTTAATAAAAAGCTATTACTTATATAATTGTTAAAGAATATGCTCAGAATGCCCACCCCTTACGGTTATACACGCACGGACTCTTTTCAGCATATTAGCAGAAACCTTTTTAAGAGTTGCATTGGAAATATTCATGATTAAGTCTGTAATATTGACTTTTAAGTTCCAATAGTGTGAGGTTTGTTTTTGAAGGCCTCGGACTTAATATAGCCCCACAAAAAGTAGTCAGGAGATGTGAGGTCTGGGGACCTTAGAGGCTATAAGCCCTTGCTTATTTTTCAATCATCAAAGAACTCTTGCAGAAAATCCATGGTTTCTCGAGACGTGTGGCATTTAGCGCCGTCTTGCTGAAACCAGTAATACCGTTCTTGAGGTTCCAGGAGGAAGCCTAGAAAGCCTCCAAAAACTTGACATTTTTTCTGGCGGAGGAACACCAGCAAATTTAATTTGAAATGATTCTTTTACACTCGCGTACGATTTCGTAACAAAATATTGTTCAAGAATGAAAACTCATTGTAAAAGACATTCTGTTCGTAACACGACCGGAAACAGCACAAAGGTTTATACAGCTCAAGGAGAATCAACTCACACTGGCGTATCTGTACCGGTTGAGTAGTGCTACCAACTTCGTGTCACAAAACAAAATTTCACTTTCTTAGAAAAAAATTACCAGACATTAACAACTGGGTAACAGGACTAAAAAATCACTCTGTATTTCCTGCATTTTTGATTATTAAAAATTGTTTTTTTTCACATATAATCTAAAATTACCATTATAATTTATAGATAATCTGTTATTTATTTATTTTTTTGTGTAACTTTATACATGTGAAGCGGTGCATTTACAGCAGTATAATACAGTTAAAATTATTTTACCATTAGGAAGTGTCCACTTAGTCAGCTTCTTAATTAGCTGCTTAAAACCATTTAATTTTCCATCAAAAGTAAACTCATAAATATATGTTTTTGAATCAGAATGTATTAAAAAATGATTTATTGTTTTGTTTATACCAATATTAAATGCAATGTCACCACATATCTAGACAGAAAAAAAAATTATATTAATTTTAACACATCATTAACAGTTCAGAACAAAAGATTGATTGATTGTAAATGAGGTTTGCCAAAAGATTTTGGTTACTAGCATTTTAAAAAATAGAGAAAAATCTAATTGTTTTTATTATTATATGTGTTTTTTATAAAATTTTTTTCCAAAAAAAAGTTAAGATGGATAATATTTATAAACTCAATGATTTGTAAACTTAATTGATTAGTAGTGTGACATTGTTATTTTATTTATTTTTTTTTTGAATCCCTTTGCTTTCATTAACTGTAAAGATATGGCAAAGTTAATATATGAGGGAGGAATTTGCTGGTTGAAAATTAAAAATTAAATGAAATTAAAAATTACAAATGAGGATTTTCCTAAATCATGTATTATTAGATTTGTTATTTTAATTAAACTGCAGTAATAATTCTAAAATTTAAATGTGACTGAAGTCTGTCATCTGTAGCATTTATCTTTTCTCTCAATCTGTTTGGTGCCATAACTGCAACAGTTGCGGGTGATCTGACATGGAACACAAATCGCTAAAAAAATAAAACCATTACAATGTTTTTTTAGTGATCCTCTATTATCTATAATGTAAGAAAGTATAGTAAAAGAATACCATGCCCATGCCAGCCAGACTTATTATTGACTATAAAGAACATGACAAACCATAACTATCTTTTCAAGCATCATACTTCTCACAAATAATCTTCATCATAAATAATAAATTTCAAGTTGGTCAACTTGTACATTATTTACCAGAGATTGGAAGAACTGGAAAAGCCATGATGAAATTTCTTTTGCTACAAATCTTAAAAAATATTTTATGAAAAACATCTGCTCAGTCTTATTTTAAATTAATCCCAGGATATGTTTACTACATTCTGAAATCATTGGCGTTGAAAGCATCCAAATCTGTTTTTGATTAGTTTGTAATATGTTTTGATGTGAAATCACATTTTTCAAAATGTTTTATCTGGATCATGAAGGTAGGTGATAATCTCCACAGAGTGAAGATAATCATTCTCACAATGTTTATTGTAATTACTTAAATCCTTATAATAAATAATTAAATATACCCTGTAAAAATCTGTGAGAAAGTATTTGAAATAGTCTTTATATAGATTAATGTTTTTTGTGTACTATGAATGACAATTTCAACTTAAAATGTTGTAAAAAATTTCCCTTAAGTTACAAATCAGTGTTTTGTTTGAAAAGCTGATGTAATTTTCAAATAGATATGTTCCATATTCCATATTCATAGTGGAATGGATAACAATTTTAAAAATGGATGAGACAGCACAAAACAATAGATAGGCCGTCAATCAAGGGATATGACCACTCAATATGACCAAAATCAAGGGATATGACCACAATCTTATATCAGGTTTAAGAAGGAAATTGAGGAGTTGATTGGCTTTTCATATATTATATATTCTTAATAAAGTATAAAGTGTATTCAGTGTATCACTGAATACACTGTTGCTCTTCATTATGCCAAGCTTCCGAAAATGTCAATGAAATTCACCTCCACAGCAACACTTTTACTTAGTTAATACAAGGACTGGGTATATGATGAAAACCTACTCTAGAGAAGGTAAATCTGACTAATGATTTTAAATTCCTTATGTGCTTCATTTATATCAATTTTATAAGAAATATTGGAAAGAAAACAAAAGTAATTTTTTTTCTGTGGGAAATCAGGCATTATATTATACACTGTCACCATTTGACTGAAACATTTCCTCTTAGTCTAAGATCCTTAGACTAAGGATCCATTAGCCTTAGTCTAAGGCTGATTTCTGCAGGTATCTGTTTTTTTAATGAAACTCCATTTAAATGAGCGATTACTGATAATTTAATACATTACTATCGGGTTGCCCAGCAAAAATTAGCGGTAATAACCTTTAATTACATATATGATAATTAATTTATTTTAACGAATTGCAATTATATTTTTTTAAGCGAATTAAATATCATTTGAAAGAAAATGATGTGAAGAATTTAAAAAAAAATAATGGTTGCCAGCTTTCAGTCAGCTGCAACCTTCAAGTTGCCAGGTGTAAACAGTTATGTTATTGTTAATTATTTGTGCTCAAGGTGTTTTTCAAAAAAAAAAAAATTACTAAATTGAAGTTTAATTTTTTCTGCACACAATATAATGCATGGCTGGCTGTACAAAAAATGGCCACAAGTAGTGGTTGCCATTATTTGAATTACTTTCAGTCTGGATGAGTGTGAACGATAGAGAAGGAATGCACGCGGTGCTTCATGATGTAAACAAGGACACAATTTGGTATAGTTAAAGTAATAATGTTTTTTAATTTTTTATCTGTGAAACGATTTTTAAGTATAAAGAATATGTTTCAAAGTGACTGTTCTTGATTTGGGGCCCCTCTTTGTAACTCACCACCTTTTTCCATCTTCTCAATAAAAAGTGGTCTGCGCCTCCACCTGGTGTGGCTAGATACCTGGATAAGTAAGGTGAACTTTTCTTTGGGAACTAAAACAAATCCCTCCATAACAACTATAGTTGTAACTAGGGAGTAATCCCAAGGTTGACAACCTATGACAGTCAAATATGGAAAGTCTTTTAAGATAAAATCCATTGTCAAGCAAAGACTGCACTCGGATTCACTGAGCAGTAACCTAATTGATACGGATGAGTCGGAGCAAATGAACAAAAAAATTGAAATCATGACAAATAAACTACCTAGCAACCCACACGTTAATTCTTTAATAAAAGTTGGAAAACTCAAAACACTTATAGATACGAGGTGTGTGAGAAAAGTGATGAGACTAACTTTTTACTTACCAAAGTTTTTATTTTTTTCAAACAACAATATTATCTCCTTCAAAGTAGTTCCCTTGGGCAGCTATACACCGGCGGAGTCGTTCCCACTTCTGGTTGCAGCGCTGGAAGGCTTCAACTGGTACGGCTTTTAACTGGTCGGTCACAGTCTTTTGAATGTTCTCCAGAGTTCCAAAATGACGTCCTTTTAAGACATGTTTCAATTTCGGGAAAAGGAAATATTCACAAGGACTAAAATCAGGTGAATAAGGGGGTTAAGGAACCGTAGGAATGCGTTTTGAGGTCAAAAGTTCCGTGATGAAAATGGCCGTGTGCCAGGGGCATTGTCATGATGAAGCATCCACTTGTCTGCAATGTTTGGTCCCACGCGAATGACTCTTTTCCTGAGCCTTTCAAGGACACCTTTGTAAACACTTGGTTGACAGTCTGTTCTGGAGGAAAAAATTCTTTATGCACGATACCTGTACTGTCAAAAAAGAAAATCAGCATGATTTTTCGGCACCAATTTCGCATGTCCAAATCGTCTGTCAAAATTTTATGTATGGTGAAAGTATTTAAATTTAACTGTTCTGTTCACTCATCATCCTTATTGTTAAACTACGGTCTGTCTGATCTCACAAGAACCCTCACAAGCTCAACGTTTTCGTCAGATTTTGAAGTTGAAGGTCTGCCTGAGCGAGGTTGATCTTCAACGTGTTCTCAGATTTCCAAAAATGATTTGTGGCAGAGGAAAACTTGTCCTCTTGATAAACAATGTTCCCCATAGGCCTGTTTCAACTTTTCAAAGGTCACACTCGCGGATTCCCCAAGTTTAACACAAAACTTTGCACAACATTGCTCTAAATTCCGATGCTCCATTTTCATAACACACAACTTCACTGATGGCGCTGTCAAAAATAACGTGTTGGCTGAACGGAGTTGGAACTCGTAGGAGCATTTGGAAGGGGATGAACAAACCAGTCTAGCACAGACCGGTAGATACAGCGTTGCCAGATCACTCGCAGTGTTACCAATCTCATTACTTTTCTCACACACCTCGTGCATTAACAAAACACAAAATATTGATAGCAGGACTACAAGAAATGATAAACACTTCCCCAGAACTATTGGAATCACAAGGATTCAAAATATATAATGGATTTATGGGTAAGAAAGTCATGAAAAACAGCTCTACCTTTGGGACCGGATTCATAGTAAGCACCAAAATCCTAAACTCTTCAACTTCAAAGCAATATCCCCCAGAATAGCCACACTCACAGTAAAAACATCTAACAAAATATACACAATAATAAACAGACATGCACCTACTAACGACAAAAACAACAAAGTAAAATCACAACAAGAAGTGAACGAATTTTGGGAACTACTAGGCCAAACAACTACCAACATCAAAAACAAACGCATCAAGATACTGATAGGAGATTTCAATGCCCAACTAGGCAGAGAAAAGAAATACAGAGTTGTGGTAGGAGAACATACAGCACATAAATGTAAAAACAGAAATGGAAGGAAATTAATAGAATATTGCAGAAACCACGGAATGATATCTAAATCTACATACTTCTTACGAAAAACCTGTAAACTCAAAACCTGGAAATACCCTGACTGGAAGAAAGGAGAATGGCAACTAGACCATGTATGCATGGACAAGAGCTTCCATAAACAAACACAGAACGTCAGACTGCTAAAAGGCTAAGACACAGGATCAGGTCACTACGTGGTCGAAATAAAAATGATTTTCTTCCTACAAAAGAAAATACCAAAAACTACTAAGAACAAAAATAAATACAATACAGACAATCTAATAAATAACTAAAACTAATAAGAAGCAACCAAAAGTATTAATGAAAAAGAATTAAGTAAACTCACAACAAAATTAAAAGATTCAGCAAAACACATTGCTCCAATCCAACTAAGAGCCAAGCACTAATGATGGAATAAAGATTGTGACATTGCAGTAGAGAACAAGCACCAAAGTTGGATCAAACACCAATGTGATCAATCAGAGGAGTCTCACTTGCATCTAACAAAACAAAGAAAAGAAACCCACAAAACAATAAAATACACCAAAAGACAATTCCAAAAAGACCTACTAAAACAAATTGAAACTGAAAGCGATAAAAATAATTAAAGGGAATACTATAGAATGTTTAAAACACAAGTACAAAAATATGAACCACCAACTCTAATCCTAAAAGATGAAGATGGTAAGCTCTCACACAATAATAAATAAAACGCAGAAATATTAGTTAAATCGTTCAAAAAACTACTAAATTGTGAAGAACCCACAGAACTCTTTCAAATTGACACAAACACTCTTATCAAATAAAACCAAAACCAAATAAACCCGCCTACACTAAAAGAACTAACCCAGTCATTAAAAGAAATGAAAAATCACAAAGCAAGCGGGGAAGACCAGACAGTGATAGAACTTTGGAAATACTTTTCCAAGGAGACTAAACAGTCACTTTTAGAAAATCTCCAAAAAAATCTGGAAAGAAGAAACATTACCTAAACACTGGACTACTGCACTCATACACCTACTACACAAGAAAGGGGACAAATCCAATCCTGAAAACTACAGAGGAATTTTACTATTAGATTGCACATATAAAATACTCTCAAGAATAATACTGAATAAAATAAAAGATCAACTCTAAAATGGACTGGGAGAATATCAGGGGTGGATTTAGACCATGGAGAAGCTGTCCTAAGCAAATAATCACTCTCAAATTAGTAATGGACATACACAAAGTAAAACGAAGACAACTAGTAATATCACTCATAGATTTCAAAAAAGCCTACGACAGTATTCATAGACCATCAATGCTGAAAATACTAAGAAACCTAGGATTGCACCCGAAACTAGTAAAAATGACAGAACTAACATTAACTGACACATACTCCAAAATAAAATTCAGTGGAGAAATATCAGAACCATTCCTAATCAAAACAGGTTTAAGACAAGGAGATGGACTATTGCCGGTGCTCTTTAACTGCGCCCTAGAATATGTAATGAGAGAATGGTATAAAAAAGACCCACTACATGTAACAATTGAAGCCAGGAAACATGTAAACCATATCAAAGTAGACTGTCTAGGATTTGCAGATGACCTAGCATTTCTCGCCAATAACATTGCAGAAGCTAGAATCCAAGTAACTTCATTGGAAGAACTAGCAGGGAAAATATGCCTAAGAATATCATATGAAAAGACTAGAATAGTGGCCATGGATCCCCTGCTACTGAACCACTGCTATTGAACGGACATAAAGTCGAGCTAGTTGAACGATTTAAATATTTAGGAGAAAATATCACACATGACCTCAAAGAAAAAATAAACTTAAGAAAGACCACAAAAGCTCAATTATGCACAAACTACCACCAAAACAATATATAATATAAGATGCATCTCAATAAATACCAAACTCAGACATTACAAAACTGTAATCAGACCTACAATATCATATGGAAGCGAAACACTCTTTAAACTAAAATCCAACATTTCCTACTCAGCAGATTTACAAAGAATAGAAAGACAAATTCTAAGAACATGCATAAATAAAAGATGTCTGATGGGGGAGAGTGGAGACTCATACCAAACCAAGAGGTACATAAAGAGACATAGAACCAGCTCTAGACTACTTTAGATAGAAAAGAATTTCCTTCTTTGGACACATAATAAGAATAGACCTGTACAGGCTCGTCAGAAAACTGGTTAAGAAATACTGGAAACTGTCCAAAATACCGACCTGGATATCCAAAATTAAACAAGATATGCAAGCACTAAAAATCACAGTAGAAGGTTTACGAAACAAAACTGACAATATAAAAATACCAAAAGAAGCAAACTCCAGATTTAAAATTAAAGAAAAGAAAACAACAATAAGAGTTCATTCAGGAGAACTCAAAAAAGCAAGATCTGATCAAATGAAGTATTGGGAAGCAATCAAGAAAAAAAGTAGATAAAAAGAAATGACCAACCAGAGTTGACTAAAGTGGTCCACTGACCTCAAAATCCTAAAAAAAAGGATATGTTTCCTGTATAAGGAGAAAGGAATCTTAAAAACATAAAACATGTATTTCATACTAATGACATTCGAAAAGCAAAATAAACATTGATATATACTTATAACAATGTTTATGTTATGTTATATATAATGTTAATGTTTATGTTATGTTATATACTTATAACAGTCACGCTGTGTTCTTGTTTACAAAATGAAGCACCATGCGCATTCCTTCTCTCTCATTCACGCTCATCCAGACAAAGTAATTAGTTCAAATAATAACAACCACTACTTGTGGCGATTTTTTTATTGCCAGCATGTGTTATCATGTACAGAAAAAATTAACCTTCAATTTAGTATATAAATTTTTCAAAAACGGATGAACATAAATAATTAACAATAACATACCTGTTTACACCTGGCAACTTAGGAGGTTGCGGCTGACTGAGAGCTGGCAATAATTTTTTTTTCATTCTTAACATCATTTTCTTTCAAATGACGTTTAATTCACTTTAAAAAAAAATATAGTTGTAATCCATTAAAATAAATTAATTACCATATATGTAATTAAAGGTTATTACCGCTAATTTTTGCGGGGCAACCCGATAGTAATGTATTAAATTATCATTAATCACTCATTTAAATTGAGTTTCATTAAAAAAACAGATACCTGCAGAAATCAACTACAGGATCTTGTAATATCTGTTGAGTGTGATTAAAACATTAAGTAAACACAAAAATTATTTCATTTAATAGAATATTACAATAAAAAGACATCCTTCTACTAGGCCTGTATACCTCTAGGTAATAAATAATACACAGAATGTTGGTTTCACAAATAAATTAATTCTGAATTAAGTGTTAGCATTCATTGATCCAAATTTTATATGTATCACACTAGTAGTGAATTTATATTTAAGATGTTACTTATGGATTATTATTTTTGACCATATGAAAAGAATTATGTAAGACATAACTTATAAACCTCTTGCACAGAATTAGCATATCAATGATAGTAAAAGTTCTTGTCTTGCGTAGGTCCATCTTTTTTAACTTTCACTTACTTTTTAATACTTAAAAACAAATAAACAATAATAATGAAAATATGTAACTGTAACTAATAACTAAAATATCTTCAGTTTAGTTTGTGAGACAATAGATATATGAGAAGCAGTGATAGTAATTTAAGAGAAAATTAGGTACCAGTATCTAAAGTTTTTAGATTTACTTTTTTAAAAGTCTACATTTGGCTGGGTTGACGGATTTTTTAATTATAACATAAGCATTATTGTTACTTGAGATACTGGTACTTGATCGCTTTATCATTTTCTTCTGATGACATTCTTAGTTTCTGATACAATATCTAATAACTTATTAAATTTTCTTCAAGGTTGATAATCCTGTAAATTTTGACATAATTGTTAATATTGTCATTTAATATTTATGTAAGTGATATTGCAGTAGTTTTTTTAAATTTCTCTAATACTCAATTTCAGATAAAAGATTTAAAATGGAAGTGATTCTGTAAGATCACATAAAATGCAGTATTATAAATGAATTTAAAGAAAACAAAAGTTTAAGTATTTATTTCCTACGGTGTTCTTCTTTTATTCAACATTCCTGTAATTAGGTATTTTTACTTTTGTTTTATATATTGTTGGTTTGGAACTTACAGATTTTATTCCATAAAAAAAAATATTAAAAGAACTATATTCCATTAAACATAGCCGACTGGCTATTTCTATAATGTTATGTCACAAACTTTAAAAATTAAAAAAAAAGAGTAAAACTTACATCAGTATATTCATCAAGGTGATTTACATCAACTGGATTATTATGGAAAAAATAAGTTTTAATTTCTTTTGCCAATTCTTCATATTCTTTGCTACCTTTTACTAAATGTAACTGTTCAGGAATAAATTGCTCGTAAGTCTTCTTTGTTGTAAATGAATCTGAAATAAATAAGATAATTTTAATACAAATACATTAAATTAATTATTTTTTATTTACAAAATAGTCATTCTCTACAAAATGTCTTCCTTGTCACTTACCATCTTCCTTAATCTTGGTCCCTTCCCTTTCATGGTTTAGATTCTTTAGATCAGGGTCATATTTCTGATGGGGTTGTCTAGAAATGGTCAAACCAGGACCAAAAACAGACAAATAGGTCAACAAATAGATTTAATAAGGTCAACTGGTAGGGCCATTCAGAACCTTTGTATCTGTTTGATGCCTGCATAATAAATTTAGTTGGCTGTGATGATTGTAGGGTGTTACTGAGTCTCTTAATTCCTAATGTTCAGCATTAAAATTAATATCCGCAATACATCAAAGATATTTCCCAACAGTTACTAGTGTAGAGAGAAAAAATGCAACTGGTGTAATTCAGCGAAACAGGATGAGAATGAGCATGTTAGGAACATCCTAAAAGGTAACCAAAAGATGGATTGAGGGAATTTTCACTAAAAACTGGAGCCTTTCCTGCACTCTCTTTTAGTAAAGTTGTAGACAATTAGTCCATCCCCTCATTTTTGTAAGATAGCACTGATGTAGTTCTATATAAGCACTAACCATTAAAATATATCAAAATCAACTATCTCTATAAAATGTTTAGGACAAATATGAGGATTTTAATTATTTTTACATGAAAACTCATCAAAATTCATGAAATACTGTATTAATGAAATATAGTATATTTAAAAAGTAACTATACACTTTCATGCACTAGTAAACAACACCTTTCTTTTTTCTGTTTAGCCTCTGAGAATTACCATTCAGGTATTACTTCAGGGGATGAATGAGGATATGTATGAGTGTAAATGAAATCTAGTCTTGTACAGTCTCAGTTCGACCACTCCTGAGATGTGTGGTTAATTGAAACCCAACCACCAAAGAACACCAGTATCCACGATCTAATATTCAAATCCAAATAAAAGTAACTGCCTTTACTAAGTAAACAACACCTAACACAAACTTACCATACTGTAATTGTTGGAAATAGTCCCTGTGAATATCCAGACAAATTTTCATGTGTTTCTCTTCTTGTTCTCAAAGATTCTCACAAGTCATTCAAGTGAAAAATACTTGCATAAATTACAAAAAGCATTTTGAAGTTCCTGGAAGCTGTAGGATTTTCCTCTAACCTTTTGCATAACCCCAGAAATAAATATCTGATGGGCTTAAGTCTGGAGAACAAGGTGATCACAAGCCCTTTGAAATGATTTGATCTCTGAAAACACCTTGCAATAACTTTGTCTACTGGCTGTACATGCAGTCTATCTCTGGTCACTTTTCACGAGCAAAGATTTGTGTTGTATAAAGTCTTTTTCAGTGCTATTTTTGGGCTGGTGGTTGAGTGTGTACCTTCTCCAGTTTCACAATCTTGCTGTCTGAGAACTGTTACAATGATTTTGCGCCCTTATTGTAAAGATGATTCATACCCTTTTCACGGGGATTCAGAGAATTTGGCCCACGATTTGTTCAAGCACTCGCCTCATCGCAGCGAAAAGAATGGTAACGTCTCCTGGTCGTAAGTCCCTATTATGAGCAAAGGGGCCTTTACCCTTAGTCCTACTACCGCTCTTTTAGAGCAGGGACTCTTAATCTGCAACTGTGTGTTGATCTTTGATTTCACACATTTGATTCGGTAGCAGTGAAGAGGTGCAAAGAGTGACAGGAAAATACAGAAGGTCTCCAGCTGCCCGTGGCTCACTGCAGGTAGTCGTCACACTCGTGGGCTTGTGCCCAATATATCTCGATAGAAAGAATACAGCGAGCACTTTGTTCGTATACTGTTAGGTCAGGGAATCTCCGACCATGACTGACTTTAGAGAGATAGATAAGAAGCCTAGCTGGTGGAAGGGGCCGGAGGAGCTTTTCCTTCAACCTCCTGAAATACAGGTTCTGACAATGATAGTTCAGAAGTGGACATAGGGGTGACCACCTGGGAGGGTATGAACCCACTCATTGAAGAGTATTCTCATGCCGGGGGCAGGCCTGGCAGCTCTGCCCACGATGTTTTGGCAGAACTAGAGGGCTTGTTCTATCTAGCAAACTCGAAGTGTGACAGTGCAGCTACCAAGAGCAGATTATTGCCTCGTCCCGAATTCTTCCAAGCGGCTTTCACAGCTCTCATTGAGGGTTTTGAAAATCTTGGCTCGAAGCCTAAGGAAATAACTGCAGTCCATAAACTGGCCTCGGCCCCAATGCAGCCGCGTAGGTATGCTGAGGTGGATATGGGCGGACGTGAAACCAGCCAGTCCAAGAAATTGAGGTTGCGCTTGTCAGCAGATCGAAGGGCTCGACGGTGTCCAGCAGTCAGCTGAAGAAAGGCCTCCACTTACGTCGGTATTGTTAACGGACGAAGGACCTTTTCAGGTACAAATA
The DNA here is from genome assembly GCF_047948215.1 of Lycorma delicatula. NCBI lineage: Eukaryota > Metazoa > Arthropoda > Insecta > Hemiptera > Fulgoridae > Lycorma > Lycorma delicatula. The sequence continues at coordinate 110,285,528 of NC_134456.1, read as the reverse complement.
TTAACATCACCATTGGTAGCGACATTCCTGGCAGGATCCTTGACTGGTCTGTAGTCGACAACTGTTCTAGCGATCATCGGTTGATACTATTTGAAATAGCGGATAAGATGTGTGATGGCCATGAGGGACACTTTCCTGTTTACTGGGGGCGCTTCCTGCATAGGAAGGCGGACTGGCCGAAATTCTCCTCATTGTTGGATTCCAGACTGGAGATTTTTTCTCGACAGCTTGACGGCCTGCCATTAGATATCCCGGCAGAAAATTTTACTTCTGCGGTGGTGGCGGCGGCAGCTGAAGCCGCCATTCTTAGAGGCACTGGCCGGAACGTATATCTGGTTGGTAGTTTCAGAATTTGTCAGCAATGAAGCACAGTCTGTGAATCGACTCAAAAGGGCAGCGCAATGAGAAGATGATCCCGATCGGCGTGCGGCTCTAACTGCGGATTACCGCAGAAGGAGGGCTAGGTACTTTCATAACATTAGGTCCTTCAAGCGTAATTCCAGGCACTCCTTCGTTCAGGAACATGGGAATAGAAACCCTTGGAGCGTTGTTTATAGAGCCCTTGGGGCGTTGTATATAGGGCCCTTCGGCATAAGCGCAGGAAAGCTGTCCTTTTGTCAGCTTTGTCGACCCATGAGGGTGTGGTAATTGATAAAGACCGTATCCTTAATATTTTAATGAATGATTTGCTCCCGGATGACAGTATGATGGGTGAGGTTTCATACCACTGGCGTGTCAGACGGGAAGTCGCGATTTTCGTGACCGACTTACAATCTTCTGAGATCACCGAGGAGGAGGTACACCAGGTGATCTGTAGCATGGCACGGCACAAGGCCCTCGGATATGATTGTATCATAGTGGAGCTCCTCGTCCAAACGCTTCCAGTAGTTCTTGGTCCTCTAACTAGAATTTATAATAGATTGTTCTTCGCCAGCCCCTTTCCGGCGTGCTAGAAGCGTGGTGAGTTGGTATTGTTGTTCAAAGGTGATGACAAAGATCCTACTGTTAGTTCTTCTTACCATCCATTAACGATCTTGCCTGTGATTGATAAGGTTTTTGAGAAGGTCCTATATTTGCGTATTAATGTTAGATTGATCACAAATCATTTGCTAATGGATAACCAGTATGATTTCCAACCGGGCAAGAGCACTGAGGATGCCATACTAAAGGTGATGGATATAGCTTCCTTTAGTCCATGTAAATATGTATTAGGGATTTTTCAGGACATATCCGGAACATTTAACAACTTATGGAAGCCTTCTGTCTGTTTCAGATGTAGAAGCATAAGTGAACACGAAATGAATTGGAAGTGCTCTCAAGTTATTTCAGCTATCGAATCTTTTCCCTGCGTGGTGGCGGCTCGGAGGTTCGTAAGACCTAACTAAAGGATGGCCTCAGGGCATGGTTCTGAGTCCCCTTCTTTGGATCATAGAATTCGATTCCATGTTGCGGTTGAGATTGCCATGTGGTTGTCGTATCGTCGCTTTTGTTGATGACGCGCTGGTACTGATTGAAGGGGATTCGCGTAACGAGGTAGAGTTCCGAGTTGCTCATGCTTGTGAGACACTCCGACTGTGAAGTCTCCAACATAAAATTATTTTTCAGGCCAGAGAAAACCACAATGATGTTGCTTAAGGGCCGATTGGCTGCTTCCCGACGAATCCGGGTTTGGTTGGTTGGTCTTCTCCCCATTCGGTACGTTACGGCTCAGTAGTACCTGGGTGTTATCCTTGATGAGAATTTTCGGTTCAAGGAACATCTACAATATGTAACAACAAGGGCCGCTGATGTTTTATCTTTTATCCGTAGTCATTCATCCCGATTGGAGTTTGAATTACCGAACCACGCGTATCCTTTACAAAAGTGTCAGTGAGGCTATTATTTTTTTGCTGCACCTGTCTGGGCTTACCGCATCGCTTTAAGATGTTACGCGGACATTTTGCTGCGGGCCCAGCGATTCCTTTTGCTAGCTGTTATAGGCGGTTATAGAACAGTCTCGCGGGAGGCAGTCTTTGTTATAGCCGGAGTCAAACCAATAGATATCTCATGTACATATTATCTACTCAACTTGTCAGAAAAGCTGTCTCAAAATTCCTATTTCAAAAACAATTAAAATCTCTAAATAATAAGAGTTAAATGTATTCTTCTTTAACACTTACTTTTTCAGTTAAATTAAAAAAAAACTCAACTTTGTTCTTCATTTGTTCGGTTTATTTTTTTACCTTCATATATTTGCAACATACTATTTCATTAAATAAATTTTATTTATTAATATGAAACATAACATTTTTTTTATCTATGAATTTTTGTATTTTTTACAGTTTTTCATAGTTTTCTATTTCCTTCTTCGTAAATGTTGCAGCAGTTTCTTTTAGTATCTGCAGGTTTTATTATCAGTATGAAGTGTATATGATTTGAAATTCAGATTACCGTCAACCGGGGCTACTTTGGTCCTTGCGGGGTTACTTTGCTGCAACACGAAAAAGTTATTAATTTCTGTACTAAATAAACAATAAAAGATAATTGGGAGGTTTTGGGCTTGAAAAATATTTTGTATCCTACTTGAGGGTAAATGAACAGTTTGGGGTAAATTTAATTTTTTGTTAGTGGCAAACCTGTAGTTTTTCAAACATTTGTTTACATGTGAAGATTTTTACTCACCAAACTTTCTCCTGTGTTACAATCTGTAAACGAATTAAAAATAAGATAAGTGTCAAAATATTACCTTTAGTAATCTGTTTAACTAATGTGTGATCATGTTTTTTTCTTAAATCTTTTGTTTTGACAGTAAATATTAAGTTTTTCACAAACATAACCTAAAAACTAGTTTTAGGTACTACTTTGTGCCATGACCAAAGTAGCTCCAGCTATTTATAAGTATCTTTTTTTTGCCATCAAATCTTTTAAAAAATGTTTTTAACATTTTTTTTCAAATGTTACTGTTATAAAATGTTATTGTAGTTGTTTTTGTTACAGTTACTGAGGACATCATGACGAGAAATTACAAAAGAAAGGCAGGTTTGAGAAAGTATGCCAATTACAATGCTGAGACCATGCAAGCTTGATTGATGGACATAAGAAGTAGAGTAAGAACACAAAGAGATGTAAGTCAGTATTATAATATATCCAGAAGTACAATAATAAATAAGCTTAAAACAAATGAGGTAAAAAAACATAGCCATCCCAAAGTGTTTTCTCAAGAAGAAGAAGAATGTTCATTTGAGGCTCATATCAACAAGTTGGCAAATTTTGATTTCCAATTACTGATACTGATTTGAGATACTCAATTGCTTTCTTGATAAACAGGGACATGCAGTTAATAACTTTAAAAACAATTTCCCAGGACCTGATTGGGCAGCATTGTTTAGAAAATGCCACCCAAACTTAACAGTGCATGCAGCAAACAACATAAAAGAGTAAGAGCTGCTATTGATGAAAAAGTAGTCAATGATTATTTTGACAACTTATTAACTGTCCTCAATGATGTACCAGATGAAAATATCTGGAACTATGATGAGACAAATCTACAAGATGGGCCATGGTCAAGTAAGGTTATTTGTAAAAGAGGACTAAAGTATGTAGCATGCATTATGAAGTCTACAAAATCTTGAACCTCACTAATGTTTTGTGAAAATTGAGCTGGAGACATGTTACCACCTTAAGTGGTGTACAAGTCTGAACGCTTGTGGTGTACAGGTTATAGAGGGTGGACCTGCAGTATGTAGGTATAATATATTCAAAAGTGGTTGGTTTGGTATGGGGACATTCGAAGATTGGTTTATCTCATCCCTGCTTCCTTGACTGAAAAAGCTGCCCAGAGTCAAGGTTGTGATAGGAGATAATTTAACTTCCCATATCAACCTAGCAGTTTTAAAAGCATGTGGGGGAAACAATATATAGTTTGTGTGCCTACCCCCAAACTCTACTCACCTCACCCAGCCATTGGATGTTCCCTACTATGGTCCTATGAAAAGAGAGTGGCGTAAAATATTGATTTTTTGGAATGAAAAAACAAGCCAGATCCTTGGGCACAAACTTGCCCAAGGATCAGTTTCCTAAACTCTTAAAACAGCTGGTTGAAAAATATGACATCTGGGTTAAAAAAAATAGGTATCATACCAGTTGACAGAACCAAAGTTCTGGAACACTTACCTCAAAAGGACATAAGCAGTCCTCTAAAAGAACTGATAGGAGACAGTTTCTTGCAAAACCTTGCAGAAAAATGCAGGATGTGACCAAAAAAGGGCCTAATAAGAAAATAAAAAAATTGGATGTGTCAGCTGGCAAAAGTGTGTCTTCAAAATTGTTTGATGAATTGAGCGCAAATGATATGTACTTGGAAGGAGTACCAACATTTATGCCTAAGCCGAAAAGAGGGCGCCCATGTAGAAATCAAACACAACTGAATCTGATTACTCCAGTTCTTACAGTCTCCATGACCGCAGTCGTTCTGATGACGGTTCCAACTTTTATGAAAGTTAATCTGAAGATTTTGAAGAAGATGTTAGTTCCAGTGGGCCTAGCAAAGAAGATCTTCTGGAACCAGAGTCTCTAAAAAGTAATTTAGAAGAAGATGATTTTATCATAGTCAAATATGCAGGCATGACCAAGACCAAAAAGTCCTGGAAATGGCCCGATAAAAAGAATCTTCTTGTTTACAAATGGACTGACATCAAGAAAAAAATCAACCCTCCCAAGCTAATGAAACGAGAACACTTCAATGTTGCTGAGATGGCTGATTATGAGTTAGAATGAAAAGTTTAGCATTGATAAAATTGATAAGAAAAAGGACAAGTTTTGAGATATTGTTTTTCATATTTAGAATTGGTTTATTGTGTTTCAATACGATAAAAACATTTTTTTTTTGCTAATTTGCAGTGTCAATTTATTAGCAGATGCTTATGCAATGGATGCAATAGTCCAATATTTTAAATCTATTCAATTTATATGAAATTAATTAATGGACCAAAGGAGCCCCAAGCAGGGGTTACTTTGTTCCAAAACTTTAAAAATAGTAAAAAAAAGGAAAATATGTTTTTAAAACAATACAGTTTACCTTTTTTATATCAAGTTAATTGGTTAAAACTCAATTTGGATGTTGAAAATCCATATATTATATTTTTTAATAATGGAAGAGTTAGTGAATACATGAAAAAGTGACCCAAAGTAGCCCTGCTTGATGGTATATCAGAAATCGGGTCAAACAGCTTATAATCAGCCAGATTTAAACCACTAAGCATGACACAACATTATGTAAATATAGTACAACATAAAATCTGTTCTAACAAAATTTTTGTTAAATAAAGAAATAATTTTACTGATATTTGTATGCCTGTGTTGTTCATGTGATCGGTTATTGGGATTCAGTTAATGGTACTGCATATGAAGAGTTGGAATAACATAACATCAAGCTGGGCTGTAAAATTTAGGTAGTAGCTGAAATTCAACAAGATATCTTTAAAATTCTATGAAAATAAATCTTAGGGATTTCCCTAAAATTAATCCCTAAATTAATGAAACTAGATTAGAAAGTCGAAAATTTTACTATCCAAGTGTCTATAAGCTAGAATTCCATTCTGAATGTAATTTCTAACAACATCTGAAAATAATTGGCATTTCTTCCTTAAACACCTCTAAAAGTATAAAACAAAATCAAGGAAAAGTATAAAAAGTTCAGAGTACTTGTAAAAACGTATATGTACTTTGTACAAGTAAAAAGTATAACAAAATCATGAATTTTGTAATTCCTGCAGGTGTTTCTAAGCTTTTATATAAAAATTATAATTTTGGCACAGATGCTAACTATGAAATTCTAGGTATACATATTTCTTCAAATACTCTTAAGAAGTTGAATCTGGATCAAGAGATTTCACATTTCTAGTTTATATTAATTATAAAGGAGAAGGCCATGTTGAACAAAGTCATGTTTAGATCAAAAGAGACAGAACTATAACAGAAAGCCAAATAAGGATTCAGTTCATAGATGGAACCTCAAATTTCAAGACTACAGAAATTGTACATTAATTTGTAGGTACAAAGTTTTTTTTTTGAGTTTGACGATGTCATATAAAAACAGAAGCTTAAAATTTCTATATATGCTGAAGTGAATTAAATTAATATTTGTGAAAGTAATTTTTTTCAAACAAGATGTTTTTTGTAGTAGTTTTCTACTCATCTGTTTATTTGATTAAGAATTTGTTATTTGTTTGGTTTAATTAAAAGTTTTATTTTTGTGTATATGTAGGTTTGATTGGATTATTAACAATTTATTTAATTAATGAATTAGAAATGAGAAACACAAAAACACATACGCATTAATAACATTAAAAGTCCCTCCTTGCTGTTGAGCCCAATAATTGCTGGGATATGTGCAAATTCTCCTCGTTCTAAGAGTGTTCTAGGGTGTTCTGTTAAGAAATTGTTGCCAGTTCCTTCCATTTCTATGCTTGGTAGAAATGGAAAATCTAAGCACTGTTTAGATTTCTGAAAAAATTTAGATATTTTTATACAAACAATTTTCTTTAATGAATTTACTTATTATAAAATAATAGGTATCAGTACAAATTAAACTTATCTTTGCATCAGAAATAAAAATTCATAGCCTTGGTAAAATGAATGACAAAATAATTCTAGCTGTTTAGATATAAGTATATCCTTTATGAGTATATTTATATTATAAATAAGAGATGGCTATAAATAAGATAGTTTATTTATAAATAAGGTATGTTTTTTTTATTTAATTGCTTTTCTATAATTATTACTCCTTCAACTGAAGCATTTCTCCAACAAACCACTAGCTTTTTTATCTTGATATTGATTTGCATTTAATGTTGAATTAATATTAATCTTGCATTTAAAATAATTTTAAAATCTTCTTTAAATTTTTTATTTTTTTGTAGTTGACACTAGAATAAGTTATTGATATGTTTTTGTTTTCAATCTGCATTTATAATTAAAGTTATGGAAGTTTGATAAATCGCATATTAGATAATTGCATAAATAAAAACTAATTGTAACCATTGTAAAATTAATCACCTCATAATCTACCATTTTGTTCTGAGTCAAAATTAGTTTTTCTGCAGGAACATTTAATAAATATTTAAACAAATCAATTTCATCTGTACCATTAAAATCTAGTATTTTACCCAACTGAAAAGCACAATCTTTTGGGTCTTCAGTGAATGCCCATGGATTCAATACGCTGCCGCTTTCCATTATTATTCTATGAAAAAGCCCTAAAACATTAAAAATATACATATATAATAAGGTAAAACCTGACAAATAATAAAGCATATAGAAACAAATTAATAAAGAACTAATGAAGAAAACATCAAAAAATTAAAAACAAGTATGGTACCACAAAATTTCCCTCTTTTAGAGATATTTTGGTGTCATAATTTTCATCTGTTATTCCAGTCATCATTGCAACGTGAAGAAAATTAATTCATATGATTTATATAAACAATGACCTTATACTCCATGATGGTGGATAGTGAAAAGTATTAAAAATTAAAGTATGATAAAACAAGCCAAACAATTTTTTTTAATTTACATCAAAACATCAGTTACACTTAATTATCATTGATGCACTGGGATGTTGTTACTGATAATTTTTTATTTTTTAAAGAAAGTGTAACATATTTAGAATGTGATCATAAGGTATTTGATTTGAAATGTTTAATCGATTACTAATAAACATTACTTGTTTTTATATACTTCATCTAACAGCAGCAAATAGATAGCAATGAATTTATTGGTTATCCCAATATTACTTATATTACAAGTATTTGGGAACCACTGTATTAATATTACTAAGGTTATGCATATAATTAAGATTATAGTAGGTATAATTTATTTGTATTTTGTGAAATCTCTTCCCAGTAGGGAAGAGATTTATTACCCGTTACTATTACCATTTATTATTTATTACCCATTACTACCCATTTATTCAAAAAGTCTCAAAAATTTTCTTTCTATCTTTTTTTTACAACCAGAACCTTCTCTGTACAACTCTGTTCTATTGTTTTAACAAATTTACTCCATCCAATATGCTATGCTACTGTTTATCCAAACTATTTTTATTAACATCAACATTTGGGCATTCAGAATGGTACTTATACATTAACAAAATACCACTTTATAGGTTTTTATTTTGTTAAATGAATAAAAATTAATGAATATATAATATGTAAACATTAGTTAATTCTACAATTAATATATAATATACTCTGGAGTTGCTTACCAGATTACAGATTTAGTTTTGTTGATTGTAGTGTATGAAACAAGCAATGGCTGTATTACTTCCTCCCTAATGTTTTTCTTCAACTCATGCCAGGCATATCAAACAAATGATGTTTGATAGAAAAAATTTAATTTTTTCTACAAAATCATTGCTTTAAATTTGTTGACCCAGCATACAGTCATACAATATAGATTGGTTGAAGAGGGTGTTAATTGGGCAACAACAAAAACTGTGCTACTGTACAAGAGCACATGGAAAGATACTCACAAAGTTCATTTAGTGTAAGTTCATAAGAGATGTGGATTGTTTAAAATAATTTTGTAATAAATGTAAATTTTACACTCCTATTTTTTAAATGTGACATTGTAAATACTTACGGTACTATTTATTTAAGGTAATTAGACACTACTTTGATAACAGGCAGTAGAGTAGGATACGTGTTTGCATCATTGAAGATTCTGAGTTGAATTGCTAGCTAGGTTCTAAAATATTTATATGTAGTAAAGTGCAATTTAGTTGCTAATGTCTCTCAAAAAAAAAAAAAAAAAATCATAAGATTTGAATCCTGTTACAATTGACATTAAGTAGATTATTCATACAATAAAATACTCTAATATCCTCAATAATAATTAAAATTTGAATTATACATCTTAAACTATACCTTTTCACGGTTTTCAGAGACTACGTACCCAAACATTAAACACAAATTATTTTTTTAATCATTACTCAGTACTTTTAAATATATAAATGAATCTTTATTTAATTAGTGTTAGTGTTAATATAAATTCTGAAAAATAAAGTAGTTATTTATATAAGTCTTTTTATATTATAATAATTATTACTAGTACAGAATATTGAGATATTATTATATAATTATTATCATAATTTTAATGATCTTATTTTTATATTTTTCTCATGCAATAACGATATTATTTCAATAATGACTGAAGATGCGGGATTCGCAAAAGTACTTTCATGAAAAATGAAGGTAATGGAATGCAAGAATGGCAGGAGTTTCAATATTTCTCCCTATAGATCGCAGAGCCTGGACAATGTCCCTTGGTGCTGTACCTTTCTATTATTGGGCGGGTAAATTATGGTAAGATATATCTTATCTCAGTATTCTGTACTAGGTGGTTTATTTAATAGAATTTAAATATAATTATAGTTTACTTAATTTTTAACTACATAAGATAATATTAATGTATCAAATAGTTTGCACTACTGAAAATAGCAAAATTATGTATTAAAACAGATATTAAAAATCTGATGTGGGCACCACATAACTTCCTTGTATGTCTATTAAATTACATATATATTTTTTTTAAATGTGAAGAATAAAAACATTAAGAGAAGATGATAAATACAAAGAGGAAGAAAATGTTAAAACAAAAAAAAAATAAAAAGATTAAGAGAAGATAATAAATATAAAGAGGAAGTAAACATTAAGACCATGTAAAGAATAAAAAAAATTAAGAGAAAATGATGAGTATAAAGAGAGAGAAAATTTGAAAACTAGAGAACGTGTACACAAATTAAGATCAGAAGAATTATATCAACCAAAGAGCGATTAAATGATTGGCAATAAAAAACAAATAAATGAAATGATGATCAACCCCAAAATTATGGAGAATATTGTCCGACAATATCAGAGGAGTAATGAACTAAAAGATAAAAATTTTTTGTAATTTATTACAAAAAATTTTTATCTTTTAGGTCGGGCATGTATACCTCAGTGCGCATGTTGTTCTTGTGAGGGCCTATTTTTTATTCACTGTATAGTTAACTTTAATGTAGATAAAATTAAACAGAAATTCCAGAATAATTAAACAGAAATTAAACTAGAAAATCCAAAAATAATACATTTCTAAATTATAATTTTCAATTAATATTAAATAATCAGATGTCTCACCAAGTCTATTGCATATACACATATGTAATAATGCTTATTAAATTACATATACACGTTTTTAAAAGTACATAAAATTTTATTTCACTTTTTATTTCAACTTCTGATTTCTTTTCATACTTTTTTTTTATTGTTGTTATTGAATTATTTATTGTAATTTTTTTTACAATCACAGGTTAATAATAATTATTAATAAATCAATATATTTAAATTTAAAAAAAAGTTTAAAAGAATAAATAAAAAAAATGAGATGAAGTCTGATTCAAATCGATGTGCATTCCCATTCTAAGATCCAAATATTTCATTAATTAAAAGTTCATTTGGCTATAACTCTGGAACCAATGAAAATAAGTACCACTTATCGTTGAAAAGCTCTCAATGAGTGCTTATTACTGCAGTTAAGAAAACGTCCAAAATCCAATTATTTTTGGATTTTGGGCTTTTTTGGACACTTTTGGTTCAGTCAATTGCAATCAAAACGGGAGGTGTACAAGTAGATGTTACAGCAGTCCTAAATCCAAAATTTCAACATCCTACAGCTAATTATTTTTGAATTATGTGAGATACATAAGTACATAAATACATATGTACGTACAGATGTCACACCAAAACTAGTCAAAATGGATTCAGAGATGGTCAGAATGTATATTTTCATTGAAATCTGAAGACTGAAATTTTTTGCGATTCAATACTTCCTTGTATGAAGTAAAGGTACAACTAGTGAGAACACTCACAAAAAGTAGCACTTTCGAGAAGTTTTTTTACATCACAAGCTTAAAATTATCATAAAATCACATATAATAAATGAAAATATCAGTTTGATTGATTTAAATTTTAAAACAATTTAATATATTTTGTTATAATAGATATTTTTATAAGAAATTTTTCCTAATAATGAGAAAACTTCTTCAAGACAATGTATTTTAACAGATGCTCTTTTTTATATAGTTTTAAACTGTACATAGAGCCTAATATTTATTTTTATTATAATATTTAATATAATTAGTTATTCAATTTTAGACATACTCTTATAATTATATAAAATTAATTAATTAATAATTATTTTTTTACCTCTGGAAAGTGGAGATAAGGTATGATACTGTACTGAAGCAGAGCCAGCGCTTTCACCAAAAATTGTAACTTTATTTGGATCCCCTCCAAAATTGTGTATATTATTTTTTACCCACTTTAATGCTAATAATTGGTCCTTCAGTCCTGAATTTCCTGGCGCATTCTTGTTTAAAGTGTTTAAAAATCCTAAAAACAGTAAAGTTATGCACTTATTTAATGATTAATTAATGATGTTGTAGTTTGTTCTTGTTGCACAACTAATGTACCTAATAATTGCTAAGTTGTTAATAAAATTTTATTAAATAAATTTACATTTTTAAAAATAATTACAGAATAATAGTAAAAATTCTATAAAAAAAAAAATACTACTTATAATTACTAGAAAAATGTCATCGTTACACATTTAACTGCAACAACTTTACATCCAGTTTCAGTGATATAACTATAAATATTTATGTGATTTCATAAGTTAATAGGCAACATGGACAAAAAAATGATATAATGTAATAGAACTATTAGAAAGAAGCAAAAGGAGTGTGATCATCAATATTTTATTGAACAACCAAGTACCTTTAAAGCTCAGCTTTATAATCAAGTGAGTCAATGATGTCAGCACAATCTTATACACTTTAAAGAATTAGTTAATCAAAACAAAATTTATAAAATGAAGGTACCTGGTACAAGATCTTATTTGGAAATAAAATAGCAGACTAACTTTTTAAGCAACATAAAAAACATCTCTGGTTGGTCTAGAATTATTTTACCATAGCTTATCTTTCTGTCAGTGCAGGTAAGTTTATGAGGAAAGAAGAAATATGTCTTTACTGAAGAATACCCATCCCTGGCTTAGACAGTCCAAAATCTTCATTTTTAATTGGTGTGAAAAAGTACTTAGCAATAAGTAACAAGGATCTTACTGCTACTAGTAGATATATTAACTCCAATGGTCCTATTTGATTTCATATGAAGTTGGGCAGATGTTGCATGCAGTTCTACACACACTGCTAAGGGGAGACAAAAATTGCAGAAAAGATCACCTTGGAATGTACAGCTAGCTATTTCTATTCTCTGAAATAAAATCTTTGAATATACTTTTGAAATGCAAAGTTATATCCTTCTGAAGTTTGAAAGCTTATATCCATGCTGTGTGTGGGTGGAATTTGTTAATTGCCAAATTAACTTTGCCAGCCGCCAACAATATTGTCTAAATAACCAAATTATATTTTATAATAATTAGGCAGTTAATAATGCATATTTTAGAATATTTTTAAGTATTTCACATGGTTGTTAACAAGCAGTCAAAAAGAGAAACTTTCTTTAATTTTTTAAAACAAATTTCATTAATGAAATGAATTGTGTAGGCTAATACTAAGGTAATTATAGAATAAAATAAGATCACTCTCAATTTTTTACTGTTATGATGTATTGAGCTTCAATATTACTGATAAGATATAAACACTGGTAATAAAGTCAACTAGCTTTAAGACGCATGACTTCTCTGAAGTTTCTTATGGTTTATTGTTTGCTAATTAAAAATTTATTACATTTAAAATAAATCAAAAGAAATTAGAAAGACGAAATAAGTATTTTAATATACTAGAACATATTAAATTAAAAAAAAACAAAATAAAATTATTGGCTATATGAATATATATAGCTCTTGCAGTTTTGAAATTGTTGATAGTTTATTCTAGCTCCAAAAGCAAATATTTCAAAACTTCCAAAGAATATCTATTTAATGCAATCAAAACAAGCTAAATTTTTTTGTAAAATAGAATAATGTATAGTAAGATATTTTGGAATTTCTTTTCAGAACTATATGTGCTTTCTTATGAATCAAATAATTAGCTGGAAGACTACTTACAAAATGGTATCACAAATTGGATGCACAACCCTAGATAAGAAAATGATGGAGAAAATGCCAGTGTAGTCAAAGTCATGATAAATAAGTTGCTTGTAGGTAAATAATGCTGGGGAAAGTTTTATAGTATGTACATGGTAGTCCCTTCTACACATCTAGTTTCTTTTAATGTAACATATTACATTGTATGGTTGTACTTTACTCAAAAATTATGCTACTTGTAATTTCGCAATGTTTTTATTACTATTTTTAGTTTGGTTGTATTTTTTGTTCATGGATTTTATTTCTATTATAGCTAATTATTCTTCTGTTTGAGGGGCCTTTTGCAATCACTATTTTGTGTAATACACATTGAAAATTAGTTTTATTTTAATTTATGCGTTTACAGATTTTCTGCAAAACTCTGTACATGTTTTCTATAATTAGCTACATTTCAGCATCCTGTTGTGCTTTTGTTTTTAGTAAAAAAATAACCTGTTTAGTTGTGTTCATCCATAAAAATAGAATTGTAGACTTATAACCACAGCAGCCAATTCCGTTTAAAAAAGGTATGGTTCAAGCCTTCACATCGAAGACAAGGCTCAACTACAAATTCATTTTGAATCGAGAGAGAATATGCTTGTGTAATTTACATTAGGACTGCCATGGCTCTATCGAGTGATTATAAATTTAAACAGGGTTCGTCTATTTGGTTGGTAAATTGCATGATTGGAGATTTTTTCTCAAGACCTTGACGGCCTGCCATTAGATGTCCTGGCAGAAATTTTCACTTCTGCGGTGGTGGCGGCAGCTGAAGCCGCCATTCCTAGAGGCACTGGCCGGGAACGTATATCTGATAGCAATGAAGCAGTCTATGAATCGACTCAGAAGAGCTGCGCAACGAGGGGGTGAGACCAATCGTAAATTGCGTATTATCGACTGCGGATTACCACAGAAATAGGGCTAGTACTTTCATAGCATTAGGTCCTTCATGCGTAATTCCTGATTTTATGATAACTTTAAGCTTGTGATGTAAAAAACTTCTCGAAAGTGCTACTTTTTGTGAGTGTTCTCACTAGTTGTAATACAGAACTAATTTTAACCTTTACTTCATACAAGGAAGTATTGAATCGGGTGAGAGTGTGGGGTTTGTCCCCGGCTCCTGCACGGAACAGAATGGGGTTACGTTCCTCTTGTTAGGTGACCTTATTTGGTCGACTTATTGGGTGTAGGTCTGAATTTCTATGTTGCGTAAAACATAATTTTGATTGTTATGAGTGTGTAGCACTGATTTGACTTAAAACTCGTTCATTTTCTGAGGCATTTGCAGTCACGAACGGTGTTGTCAAATTTAGATTATTCACGGGGTCCGCGGTCTCGGTTAATTAGTTTGAGGAATTCATGTTAGGTTGGATGTGAAGATGTCCATTTGAGTTCTATGTGATTTGTATTTGCAAAATTTGATTTGTATTTTACTGATGCAAATGTCTGCTGAGTCAGTTACATCGGTGGCATCCCTACTGAGGCCTGGCTGATGACTGTGAGATGTAATCAGTTAGAGGGTCTAAAGACAACCTCTGGTAAATCCCCTCGGGGCTCGGAACAGAGGGGGTAGTGTGGCGACCAGTAATGTTACAAGGTGGGTGTCTTCCCCTACGGCGTTGGGATGGGAAATTGTGTAGATTTTTGAGAAGGTTTTGTTTATTATATTAGTGATAGGTTTTTAGAAAGCTGTTGATGGATGATCAATATGGTTTTTTCCCAGGCAGGGGCACAAAAGAAGATATTAAGGTTATGAACATTGCTTCTTCTAGTGAGATGAGTATGTTTTAGGTATCATTTTGCACATATCAGGAGATTTTAATAATCTGTGGTGGCCCTCTGCCCTGTTTCAGCTGCAGAAGCATGATTGTATGCAGAATGAGCTGAATGTGTTATATATTTATTTCAGAGATCAAGATGTAATTCTTTAAGATGGTTTCTCAGAAGTAGGAAAGACCCTATCTAAAGGGTAATTTTTAGGACCCCTGCTCTGGGTTGTTAAATCAATTCTTTGATGTGATTGAGGTTACCCAGTGGATGCCACGTCGTTGCTTATGCAGAAGATGGGCTTTTGCTGGTTAAAGGAGATTTAACGAATGAGATCAAATTCAGGGCATTCAGGCTTACAAGATACTTCACTTTTGGAATTTTCAACATAAGATGGTGTTTAGCCCAGAGAAAACAACAATATGTAGCTCAAGGGCAGACTGGCTGTTACACAATGACCTTGTGTATCAATGACAGCTCACTGAATTAGTTATATATTGCGCATAAGTATTTAGGTGTTATCCTTGATGAGAATCTTTGATTTCAAGAAGCACTTTTATATGCAACCAAAAAGGTTTTAAATGTTTTCTTTGGTGTTTGGAGAGCAGTTCACCTACTGCACCAGTTTCCACCTGTCTGGGCTCATCAAATGAAGTGACAAATGTTGTAAGAGTATTTTGTTGAGCCTAACATCTCCTATTTAACGAATGAGATCAAATTCAGGGCATTCAGGCTTGCAAGATACTTCACTTTTGGAATTTTCAACATAAGATGGTGTTTAGCCCAGAGAAAACAACAATATGTAGCTCAAGGGCAGACTGGCTGTTACACAATGACCTTGTGTATCAATGACAGCTCACTGAATTAGTTATATATTGCGCATAAGTATTTAGGTGTTATCCTTGATGAGAATCTTTGATTTCAAGAAGCACTTTTATATGCAACCAAAAAGGTTTTAAATGTTTTCTTTGGTGTTTGGAGAGCAGTTCACCTGCTGCACCAGTTTCTACCTGTCTGGGCTCATCAAATGAAGTGACAAATGTTGTAAGAGTATTTTGTTGAGCCTAACATCTCCTATTTAACGAATGAGATCAAATTCAGGGCATTCAGGCTTGCAAGATACTTCACTTTTGGAATTTTCAACATAAGATGGTGTTTAGCCCAGAGAAAACAACAATATGTAGCTCAAGGGCAGACTGGCTGTTACACAATGACCTTGTGTATCAATGACAGCTCACTGAATTAGTTATATATTGCGCATAAGTATTTAGGTGTTATCCTTGATGAGAATCTTTGATTTCAAGAAGCACTTTTATATGCAACCAAAAAGGTTTTAAATATTTTCTTTGGTGTTTGGAGAGCAGTTCACCTGCTGCACCAGTTTCCACCTGTCTGGGCTCATCAAATGAAGTGACAAATGTTGTAAGAGTATTTTGTTGAGCCTAACATCTCCTATTGTTATCATGACTAGTGCCTGTAGGACTGTCTCTTGAGAGGTGGTCCGTTTTATTTATGGCACTAAGCTCATTGATATTCTTGCAACTGAGCGCCTAGAAGAGCTACCTACTATGCATCATGCTATGATGCCTAGAAGGTAGACCAACTTAGCTCAGAGCACATAAAACAAATAGATGACCAGGGTTTCCATTTATGACAGGTCAGGTGGACGAATCATTTAATGGCCATTAAACACATGATATTTTTCCTAATGTGAAAAGATGCAGGTTGTTAGGTTGATTTTCCCCAGTTGACGTATTACACAGTTTCTTTCTGGTTATGGTGCTTTTTGACATAGGTTGGCCAGATATGGTTTAATTAATTCAGGCTTGTGTCTGGAGTGAAGGGCCACGGTGATGTACGCCATGTCTTATTTGTCTGCCCCAGATATGAAACTGAACATACCTAAGTAATTAGTGAGCTTGCGAGGATCAATTCTGGTTGAAAGGGATTGGAACATAGTTGCTGTATTCTTGAGATTCTTAGCTCTGCAGAGGATGGGTAATCTTATGTTGTTATGGATGTATGGATGGAATAGCAACCTAAGTCTGTCTGGGTGACAGGGTTTTTTCTCATTTGGCCCTAATCCCCGGTTTGGTGAGATATTCACTGTTAGGATGAGAATGAATATGTTGAGTACTCTGTGATGGAGTTGCAGAGTGGAAAGGTGTAGGTATTAATCTCACTTCTGAAAGCAGAACAGAGCAGAGAGAAATAGGCATGTTTTCATTAGAAGCTCTTTAAATTAGTGAATTTTTTCTTGATTTGAGTAAATCAAGAGATCTTGAGTAAATTGTAAGACAAAATTGTCATTGTGATCAACACTTGTTTAGCTGGTATGAGAATAGTATTTTTGGTGTTTAAGGACTCCTCGATTACATAATGATCTGAATGCATAGTGTAATTAAAGTTAGATATGGGAAGACTTTTTGTGTGACATCTTCACTGTTACAGGAATGCATGGCAGGGATCGCACTTTCACAAATCTGTTAATTTGATGGTTGTAAGTTGTGGTTGGTGGTCATAGTTGGAAGAAGCTGTACAAAGGTGATAGTAAGTTGTTTAAAAACACCATGGAAATTTTTGCCGAGGCATGTGCATCGGTGGCATTCTGACAGAAGTCAAACTGATGACTGTGATGTGTTATCAGGTTTAAGGGTGTAAAACACGATCTCTAGTAAAGCCCATTAAGGAATGAAGGAGATGGTGTGGCGATCGGGATCATCACAAGGCAGGTAGGTGTCTTCCCCTACAGAGATCAGGATGGTGAATTGTGTGTTGCATAGTAAGTTCAGTCAAGCTGAAATTTGATGTTTAACTATTTTCATTAACCTTTCTTGAACACTATTTAAAATATTTGTATTTATTAAAACTAATGAGAAATTATGTAAAAGGAGATTTACTTACACAAAATAAGATTACTTAATTGTGTAATAAAACAGCAAATATTACTTAGACAGAATCTGTTAGCTAAACTATTATAAAAAATATTCTGAACCCTTTTCTGTAAGAAGATGAAAAATTGCAACTAATAAGTATAAAGTCAAATTGATTTTTTAAGATATGAAGAAAAGCAAAAAGCAGTAAACAAGGTTTATAATATGCATTAAGCTGATCTCTGTGATATGTTGTCCCTGGCTTTCATCTGGAACGTTCTGGGTTCAAATTTCGGTCAGGTTTGGTATTATTTTCAACATTACTAAACAAATTTCTAATCATACAAAAGAAATTAAGATAACTGTAGTGAAAAAATAAATACTGGGCATAATTATTAGATTCTGTAGTGAACTTTTAACTACAAATTCCTAATATTTACTGCTGCAGGAAATTAAATTTTTATATAAAACTGTTCCACCGATCCATCCATTTTCCCCAATTCTGTCCTGATACTTAGAATTTTCTATCTATCTACAGAAATAATTATTCACTAGAAGGAGAGATATGGATGTGAAAAGAATGATTACCAGTATGATTGATATATTTATAAAAAAAAATTGAATTTTTCATACCAAGAACACCTAATCTATAGTTAAGAGTCACCAACACTATTCCATGTTCTATTAACAAACCAGCTCCTTGAAAATGTTCACTGCTACTGCCTATAGTAAATCCACCACCATGAATCCATACCATCACAGGATAGCTATCAACTCTTTTTTCTAAAATCTAATAAAGAAAAAAATATATACTGATTAATAAATAAGATAATTTTCCTGTCATCACTCTCTACTCAAGAATAAGTTGATTATAGAGAGTTTAGTGAAGTCACAATAAAGTGACTATTATTCAAATGCATGAGTAATAAAGTGTAGTCTACAGACAGGAGGAAAACACCCAAGCAGGCTATATCCAACCTTATGAAGTTTAATTTTCTTATATATTCTTTATTTAAATGTATTTATTCCAGGTAAATTCTATTGTATAGCAATTTATATAAACAGTCTTAAATAAATTAAATTTTTTATTTGAATCCTTTTGGAATAAACATATTTTTTATCTGATAGCACTATTATAACAGTTTTTTCTGTTTTAATAAGGTTAAGAAACTTCTTAAGTATATAAACAATTGAAGAATATTTAATCTATTTGTTTGCTTGTTTAATATACTGTTTTTGTTTTAATTAATGTATTTAATATTGTTCAGAGTTGTTAAGATTTATTCTTTATGTGCCATGTGTAAAATTTGCATAATGCAGTTAATATCTTTGTATCATGTTATTTTTCAGTTGTAGTGTATTTCTATTGTGTATGTGTGATATGTGGTTGAATTTGTGTCTAATATGTCTGACATACTATTTAGTAGAATCATTGGAATGTATTTTATAAAATCCTGTTTGCTGTGCTCATCAGTGTAAATAACTTGTATATTTTCTCATCTCTACACTGGGTATTAGCAAAATAGATAAATGTTTTAGGGTGACTCTATGAGAACTTATAATCTTATAGAAAAGGCAGCACAGAAAACCTACTATAACATAGATTTATCCACAACACAACAAATAACTATAATACAGGACAAACTTGAAGCATTTTTACACATTATTCTACACCTAATGACATACTTTCTAAGCTACCTAAAGAACAACACAATGCAACAAAACATCTGACACACATTATAAACTATCAACACAAACTTATAGATAAGACATTACATAAAATTTAGAGGACAATGAAAAGCACAGCTAGTTACAGAAAATATAGGACATTAACCAACAGTCATAAAACATTGGCAAAACTTTCAGGAAAGACAGTAACTGTGTAGCTTTCAAAACCAAGTACAGACGGTTTTTAAAAAAAACTAAGCAAATTAATAATTTTTTATTTTTAATAAACAGCAATATTTACTTATAAAATGCTAGTTATATTTTTCATTATTTACATGCAGCATATCAGATATGATTGATCAATCATTTTGTATTTAATAAAATATTAACTTTATTTGTCTAAAAAAAAAACTGTAAGAAAGGGGGCCTTCCATAAACATAAATGAAAGTTCATCTACTTGATACATGCCACAGAGATTATTTATCAAGTACATACTTTAGATTATTTATTTATTTTTTATCACTTGTGATAATGTGATTTTTCATATCCCATGCATGATTTCTGACGGTGGTTGAAATGTGACTTCTGATGGTTATATGAATACTGATTGTGAATTCATGACATTATGATGGTTCTCTTTATCACTTTACTTTTACTCCCAGTTCAATATTTGTACCTTACTACTTTATTTTTCTATAATCATAAGTTTTTAAAATATAACACTGTACTCAGAAATTTCTAAAAATTCTATTTCAAGAACTTTAAATAATTATGTTTTCTTGAACTTTTATATTCACTTAATTCAAGATCATCTGTCTGAAGAAGAGAATTTTATAATTTGCAAGATTGTTTTTATTCTTAGCCAACAATTTTTACTGTCTTAACTAAACAAACTACAGGCTGCAGCAAAAATTGACATTGGCTACCTAAGTCATTTAATTTTGTTGGACATGTGCAATATATGATTCCCTATAGCCAGTAAAAGAAACAGACTTCCATGAGGTAGAATAGATTTTAAGTTGGAAAGAAATCTGCTAGTATCAAAATATCAAACACAGATTTAGTTATCAGCCATATAAGAACTCATCTCAGATTAGTGAATTTATTTATAGAATGAAGTTTAATGGAAAAAAAACAATAAATGAAGATAAAGATTAGAATAATGGAAAAATATAATTAAAACTTTTTATTCAATAAGTATTCCATAAACAAAACATAGCACAGTGATATTTTAACTAAAGAAAAATAACCCATAAACATTGCTTACTTAATTACAGATTAGAAATCTGTATAACTAAAAGTTTTTTGTTTATAATCTATTACGTTTTGTCCACAAACATTGTTAATAAAGATTATGTAAAAGTATGCATTGGAAGTGTCTGCTACAATGATTGAATGTTATTGCATGAGCTTAAAAAAAACTGTAGTTAATAAATCTCTGGTCAGGTGGCAAAAGGTGCTTTAAGAATACTTTTCTAAGAAAGATCTATCAGGTGGTAAAATATGAGAGCTGTAAGAGTTTTAGTTGTGTACAAATAACTGTTTCAAGAATGACAAGTACAACATTTTGAATAATGAAATTGGCATAATATAATATATTATGATGACTCTTTTTGTCTTCTTGTTTTAATGTCATTTTTCCTTAGGAAAAATTTGGCCAAAAGTGATATGTATCTATATTTTATTTTATTTCCTAAACACTATGTAGAATAGCTGAAGTCATATAATGACCAGCTGTGATAAGTCAGCATCTAATATTTTGCTTCTTTGTACAAGAAGAAGAAATGTATTTCATAAGATAGCAAAATGTGATTTCTGGACTTGTCACAATCGCTTTCCATGTATGTTATCAAATTCATAAGATGACAGGGTATCATTAATGTCACAAAGCTTCATAATGCAAAAATGTTTGTTTTTTTAAACTGGAAATTTATTTTGTAAGCTCTTGTTTGCCAAAATAATAAAATAAAACTTATCTGGTGTAGGTTAATTACTTTTACTTGTTACTAACTTTAAAATAATATTATGAAGGCTGTGGTTTAAGAGGATACACTATGCTGAATTCTATGAGAGATTACAACATGCTGTTTGGTGCCTATTAATTTGTGTTTGATTTTTTCAGTAGTAACTTTGTTATTATTGCGATAAGGAAAATAATTTTTTTATTAAAACATGTGGCGTGCTCACAATATAATAACAATTTTGTGACCAGGCTTTCATTTCTATTGCACAATAATGGTGATTGTGTACAGATTAATGTAAATGGAACTGAGAGAGAAAAACTTCTAAATTTTTACTGTATGAAAATCCTGATGCAAGTTCTTTTTATTTTTAAATCAGCTACAGATATGCTAAGAAATCATTTATTAAAACAGAAGTTTTATTTTTACTGATTTAACTTTAAAAAATCTGAGCTTCATTAACATTCACAATGAATTTTTGTACCACTAACTAGTCTTGTGCTCTTAACTAGCTGTAAACTAATTAAAACTGAATAATAATTTTAGCTGTAATTTTTTTTTGTCTTCAGTATTTGAATGGTTTGATGCAGCTCTCCAAGATTCCATATTAAGTGCCAGTTGCTTCATTTCGGTATACCCCCTTACAACCTACATTCCTAACAATTTGTTTTACATATTCAAACGTTGCACAATTTTTCCCATCTACCTGTCCCTCTAATATCACAATGACTATTCCAGGATGCCATAATATGTGGCCTATAAGTCTGTCTCTTCTTTAACTATATTTTTTCAAATGCTTCTTTCTTCATCAATTTGCTGCAACACCTCTTTATTTGTCATTTTATCTGCCCATCTGATTTTTAACATTCTCCTATAGCACCACATTTCAAAATCTTTTCTTCTCAGTTACTCAGATTGTCCAAGTTTCACTTCCATATAAAGCTACACTACAAACATATACTTTCAAAAATGTTTTCCTGATGTATAAATTAGTTTTTGATGTAATCAAATTACATTTCTGACTGAAAGCTCGTTTCACCTGTGCTATTCGGCATTTTATATCGCTCTTTGTCCATCTTTAGTAATTCTACTTTCCAAATAACAAAATTCTTCTACCTCCATAATCGTTTCTCTTTCTGTTTTTATATTGAGTGGTCCATCTACATTATTTCTACTGCAGTTCATTACTTTCGTTTTCTTGTTTATTTTCATGAGGTAGTTCTTGCGTAAGACTTCATCCATACCATTCATTGCTTCTTCTAAATCTTTTTTACTCTCAACTAGAATTACTATATCATCAGTAAATTGTAGCATCTTTATTTTTCACCTTGCACTGTTACTCCAAATCTAAAGTGTTCTTTAACATCATTAACTACTAGTTCTATGTAAAAATTAAAAAGTAATGATGATAGGGAACATCCTTGTCATACTCTCTTTTTATTGCAGCTTCTTTCTTATGTTCAATTATTACTGTTGCAGTTTGGTTTCTCTAAATATTACCAATTGTTCTTCTATCTCTGTAATTGAACCCTAAAGTTTTGTAAATGCTGTATATTTTATTCTAGTCTACATTATCAAATGCATTTTCTAAGTCTATAAATGCCATGTATTTTGGTTTGTTTTTCTTTAATCTTCCTTCTGCTATTAATCAGAGTGCTAAAATTACTTCCCTTGTCCCTATACTTTTCCTGAAACCAAATTGGTATTCTCCTAGCACTTCTTCGACTCTCCTCTCAATTCATCTGTACAGAATTCTAGTTAAGATTTTTTACGCATAAGTAGTTAAGCTAATTGTTCTGTATTCTTCACATTTATCTGCTCTGCTTTCTTTGGTATCATGACAATAACACTTGTTTTAAGTCTGATGGAACTTCCCCTTTTTCGTAAATATTACACACTGGTTTGTATAATCTATATATTGCTTCCTCACCAACAACATTTTCTTCCTTGCTTTTTCTGATGCTTGCATTCCAATCTCCAACTATTATTAAATTTTCATCCCCTTTTATGTGTTTAATTGTTTCTAAATTTCTTATATACACTTTATCTCATTATCATCATGGGCACTTGTAGGCATATATATGTTAACAATTGTTGTCGACTTAGGTTTTGATTTTATCCTTATTACAATGATTCTATCACTAAGCTTTTTGAAATACTCTACTCTCTTCCCTATCTTGTTCATTATGAAACCTACTCCTGCCTGCCCGTTATTTGACACTCAGTTAATTATTCTAAAATCACCTGACCAAAAGTCGTTTTCCTCTTCCCACGAAACCTCGCTTATTCCTATTACATCTACATTTATCCTATCCATTTCCCTCTTTAAATTTTCTAACCTACCAACCTTTTTTAGAGTTCTAAAATTCCATGCTCCAACTTGTAGAATGTTATTTTTTAATTTTCTGGTGACCCCTTCCTTAATAGTCCCCACCTGGAGATCTGAATGGGGTACTAGTTTACCTCTAAAATATTTTACCAAGGAAGACACCTTCATCTTTGTTAAATGAAAATGCAGAGAGCTACATTTTCTTGGGAAATAAAACAGCCATAGTTTCCCATTAATTTCAGCTGCGCAGTAGTCAGAAGATTGAGTGATATTGATATGGCTGTTTAAGTCCTCCTGACCTGTGCCCTTAGTAACTGCTGTATTGCTTTTAGTTTTACTGAAGTTTTGCTTTTAATAATACATATGAATATTTTTATAACAATGCCATCATCAAGAAAATTAACAGATGATATCATTCAGTTTACTGCAATATATTTTTAATTTTTTGCCAAGACATAATAGAATGATCTTCAACATAAAAATTTTTAGCAAAAACTTCATTGTAACCACAATATGAGACAATTCAGCATATTAATACTGTTTGGCATGTAGCCATTATGATAACTCCTTCGCTTTGAATTAAGTTTTTTAAGTCACTTCAACATTTAGAATAATGTAATTTCATTTACAACATTTTGAGTAATGAAGTTGGTGTTTTACTAATATGCCACATAACATTATGTAACATATCATTATGAATCTTAGATATTCAGCAGTATTTACTTCCTAGATATTCAACTATTGAATTGAAGCAGAATTCTCTTCTATCATCTAACTTGGTGAATATAAAAATATAGCATTCTAAATCAGGGCTCCAACATCAATTTAAAATTGTTTATGAACAAGAGACATGATAACACATGAAGGCTAAAAGCCATTTTAGGATTGTATTTAATACTGAGTAAAAGGTATGACTAGTAATGTACGACTCTTCATCAGAGAATCCCTCTCAAAAATTACATGTTGAAATTGTTATGATATCATCATATCATCAGTGTTCATCTGAAAAAAACAACAAAAAGTCCTTGCTATTATGACTAAAAACTGTTACTTGGTTACTAAAATGGAAGGCTGATTTACTTGATAACAAATTCGTTTTTTTAATTTTCAGTTGATGGAGAAACTCAAAGTAATAGGCACATCAAGTTGGTTTCTAAAGAGAAAGCCACAAAAATTTCAAATTTTTTGTAACAATCTAGTGTAACTCAAGAATGGATCAACCAAACTTCAACAAATTCTCACATCTACAACTTCAGATACACTACAACAACGTATCAAAATGTCAATGAAATTGATGTGTACTTTTTTGGAATCTGACGGCTAATTAATTTTTTTTTTAACTTAATACTTGTAAAACAGCCAGTTATTAAACAGAAAAACATTCACTAACATGTTAAAGCATTATTTCAAAAAGATATTTACCTGCTCTCACTTCGCTTGCTAACCTTGACTAGCAAATGAAGATTTGTGAGCGTAGGTTAAGTTTGGTTAATTATATTTATAATTTCTCTGCACATACCTCCAAATACCTACTGATTTGAAAAAACAAAACAGATTTTGTATTTTCTAAATATAAGTTTTATATTATAAAATATAATATTTTCTGGGAATTTATCATTTTACCTCTATTTCTTCAACATATTTTTAATTAAGCATCAAAACCATGCTATTTTTTAAGCCAATTTTAAATGTAAGGAAATTACATTTTAAGTGAATGTTATTTTCATACCACACATACCTCAAAATGGAAAAGAAAATTTAACTTCACTCCCCAATCTTACTGTGCAACTGAAAGTAATAACCTACTTTTCTTTGAAAAGTTGGTAAAGTATGATTGATGGCATTATTTTTGCATTAGACTTCTTTTTTTTCATTCTTTAGAATGGAGAACTGGTGTTTTTTAATTAAAAATATGTTCACTAAAAATATTAAATTGCTATTTGAATTGGAACCTTTTGCCATTTCACCACAGAAATTTAATATTACTTATTGTTTAAAAATTGTATAGTTTAAATACTTTTACAATTCTATGGGATATACAGATGATTTCCAGCTTTTATACAATTCTTGGCTTACTGATTGTTTTGTTTTCTTTAGTAACTAGTAATCCACTTTAAAAAAATGATTACAGTTAAAAAAATTATTTTGTAAAGATTTACTTTTTGTTCATAGTTATGTTTATGGCCAATTGCCAGTAATAAGTCAGAAAGCATGCCACGAAACTGCAAACAACATTGCTTAACTTTAGCAGTTTGTGGTAACTGGTGATTAAAATTTGAAACAATTACATTTACCCCTATTTCACACCCTTCAATTTCCCATAATTAAAAAAAATAATTTTATATAGATTTGCATAACTGTTTTATGCATTAACAACATGACTAAGGTTCAAGTCTACTTATTGGTATAATTTCTTTTAAGTGGAAATGTATGCATGCGTTATAAGTGATAAGTATCAAAACTGTCATTTTGTGTATATTAATGAAAAGTTGTTATTGAAATTAATGACATTAACTCATTTATGGTGACCTGAGACATAAGATGATGTACTGTTAAACAGCTTGATGTAAGGCAATATGAACTTGAAATATAGTAGTAGAGAAGCAGAATTAGAAATTAAACATACTTGAGTTGTGTATACATTAAGATATAGGCAGTCTTCATCTCCTACTAGTTGACCAGAAATATCAATTTGAATACACTTGTTAACTTTTCTTGAATTATTTAAGACACCATCCCAAGGATCTGCTGGTTGAGGATCCTGAAATTTACATCAGTATTAAATTTTGTTTCTAAGAAAATAGATTTAGTAGATTTTTTGAAATTAGTTAGGATTTTATAGCAAAAGTATTTTTCATTTTTTGGATATCAGATTTATAGATTATTATATTAATTCTCTGCAGCATACCTCACTAAGCTGTTTTAGCAGATAAATAAAACTGCATTTTTAATAAGTTGAATAATGTATAAATTGTACAAAATTAAGTTACAAATTAATAACAATCATTTGATTTCTATGTAAAAACATCATGGCTTTTATTACTAAAAATTAAAGTTTCAATTTACCTATACATTATAATTTATTCCAAAAATTTGCTCAAACTCTAGACTCACCTTTATCTTTGATAAATACTAAACATATTTCAAATTTTTTCTGCGTGATATGTTGGAAGAACTTTTTTAAGTTCATTTGAAGATGCTAAAATGTATGCATCATTATATCCATTAAAATTAAAGCAGTCTTTACTGTACTCCGTTCTTATCTAAAATTTCATTTTATGTGATGTTTGTGAACAGTCAACAGTCTGTTTTAGCATCTATTTCTTAAATGTATGTTTTACAATAAGGTCTATTGGTATGACGCTATGATATTTATTTCTATCTTCCTGATATTATGCAACATAAATAAGAAAAGTAAAAAAGGTAAACAATGAACATGAGTTTTATAAACGTAGCTACTTTAACAAAATATGAATTCTCTTGATCAACATTCTTCATTTTAGAAAACTATTTTTTTATGCAATTCAGCTCTTAAAAAATAAATATACAATATGTTTCAAATTATTAATGATATATATTACTGATATATAAATTTGAAATTTTGTTTTAAATAACTGTGGATTCTAGTAACAAGTGAATTTAATAATTTTAAAGGTCTTTTCAAGAAAAAGTTCTACCTTTTTTATTTTTAAATAATTTAAGTTAAAAGAAATTTACAAAATTTAGTTTAAAAGACTACACAACAGGTGCCTTGCGCAGGCATGCTTACTTAACTTGCCATAATGTAGCCATTTATATTTATACTTAGAAAAAAATCTAAATCTAAAAATTTAAGTCATCTTAATCATAACTGACTGTTAGGTCTTTGAAATGGAACTTTTTGAAAAAAACAATTACGAATTGTGACTGAATAACATTTAAAAATCGATTTACAGTAGTCATCGAGATAATTACTTCTGCATAAATCAGAAAACAAAAATGGATGCATGAATACTGTTATCCATTATTTAAAACAAATAAATAAGGAAATAATAAACAAAATCAAAAATATAAAAATGAACAACCGCAGGCAGAAGTCTCAAGTACATATAAGGAAAAAAGAAATTTCAGTGAAGTTAGAATTTATAACAAAAATAGAATGTAAATGCAAAAAAAAAGAATTGGAGGAAAGAAATAAAAAATAATTATATCAAATAAGCAACAAAAAGAAAAAAAGGTGTAATATCACGGTTTACACTGAAGTTAAAAATTATTAAAAGGTGAACAGTTAGTTCAGCTGTCACTGATAATATCGTGATTGGACAAAACTAGGCTTGAGTATGCACTGCTTAACTGGTGGATATATCGTGAACTGATTGTCACAGTAAGGACTAGTTTTTTAGTGCGAGAGGAATATATAAATGGGTGCAAATAAAATATGGACTAAACTGAAAACAATATAATTTATGAGCATCAATCAAGTGTTAGTATTCATCTATTATAACAGCAATTTTTTAATTTCAAGTTGTAATTATGTCTTTGCCAGATCTGTATAAACATTTTGTGTCTGTTTGGGAATCGGTGGCTGAAAATCAACCAACTTAAGTAATTTAACAGCTAGATTACTGATACTGTAGCATTAACTGTTAAACATGTAATTAAGTTTAGTCTCTAATGTTTTTATTGTGGAAAGGTTGGATATAAAAAGAATCATGTAAGAATTATTCAGGTTCTATGAAAAATAAAAGTATTGTGAACCATATAGTTCACAGTTTGTAAGAACCTTGCATCCTAAATTACATAGCATGATGGGAGTTGTTCAAAATATTCCCCAAAAAAATTTTCAAAAAGCTATACTAATGAAAAAAGCTTTCCACTTTATCCCAGAAGAGCTTAAAAAATTAGTGATCTTTCAATAAAATTAATTTAAAAAATTGTAAAAGTATATAAGACATGCAACAGAGATTGTTCCATGTTGCCCTATTTAGTCACAATATTTCAATGCTATCATTAATATTGTACATTATTTATCATTGAATATATCTGACCAAGCATTTTTTTCAGGTTTGGATAAAGTCAACAGAATCTTAACTTGTCGAACTGGTGAACTAATAAACGAATCTATTTTTACTTGTTGAATTTTAATGTCTAATTGCACTAAAAATAGCAATATGGAAATCCTATTTTCTGCCACCTACAGCAAAACCTGTCTGGAGAATACTTTCTTTTGACAAACATGAAAGACATCTGGCAGTGATGCATTTATCTGTCCATCTTGAGTTAATTTTATTTCAGAGAATGTTTATAAACAGTTAAAGGACTTTTAAAGGATTTTTTTTATTTATGTAGTGAGGCACCTTTTGCAGTAAGTTTACTATTCTGAAATAACTCTATGTTCATGGAATGGTAAAGGTTTTTACAGTTCATTCTAATAACAATGAATGTTTATATTTAAACTAACTTAAAGCAATATAATTTAAAATTTTTAGAGGTTCAGAAATATGTTACTCAATTTTTAACAGACTTAAAGAAGATAGAATTTTTGTTTCCTATATCATAGAATATTTACTATGGGTGAAGTAATTCAGCCTACAGAATATTATGCTAAAATAACTGATGAAAAATATTAAGAAGTAATGTTTAACTTGATTTAATTAAAAGGTGTTGTAAAAGAAAAATTAATTTTATATTTTAAAAAGTAGAGTATCCTCTTGTAAGAAGGCTACAGGATACTTATGAATTTATCTGCAAATATTTATTGACTAAATTATGTTATCTCTAGAAAGAGCTTCAAAATATTTACCTTAAATCTTAGTGATCCGATTGGAGGTTTTGCATATGGAATTCTTTTAAATGCATAATATTTTATCTTGTTCAATGTAGACCTTCTTTCTTGACCTCTCACCAGCCCTTGTTGAATTTTAACTACCAAATCTTCATCAATACTGCCAATCTGCAACAAGTTAATTGAATTAGACAGAAATTGAAGGTTAAAAAGTAAATTATTTGAAAATATGATAAAAATCCTCAAAATGTTCACCTAGATGGAGTGACAAATCTAAATGGACAATCTGAAAGCAAGTATTGTAATCATTTCTTTCTTTTGATAACAATATGAAAATATCAAGCAAAAAAATATAGCAAACTCTTAAGACTGTTTCTAATTTGATTGTAATGGTTTATTAGGAAAAATTGGCAGTGCAAGCTAAGTTTAATATCAGATACTCTACACCTGATTAGTTAAAGCTAAACTGGCAAAAACACTTGTATCTATGTTTTTACTTGATGAAAATTCATATTTACAAAAGAAAAAACGCAAATAAAATTTGATTTTCATAAAATTATTTAGAAAACCCAATAAACAAGTACACAGAATCTTTCAAATTTTAAATTGCTTTTCTTTTTTGTTAATATTTAAGCTTTTTTTAAATTTTTTATGTAAAAGTAAATATATAAGATGAATAATTTAAAATTAAATAAAAAGAAGAAGCTTATGTCAATATTATTAATTCTTTTTTAATCTTTATGCTCTGATAAGAAAAATACTTAAAATTTAAAAAAAAAAAATTTATTAAACCTGTATTAGAGTAATCAAAATTTCAGGACAGTAAGAGTCCTGAGAGAAGACGGTCATCATTCTGAGATTGAAAATTACTTATTATTTCATTCTGCGGCTATAGAGAAACTTATTCATATAATTGCATCGAATAAACACAAATTGACATACAGACCATAGAAATGGGAGGGAAATTGGAGCATTTGAGACAATTTTCAAATAGTGTCTTTGAAAATAAGAGATACATTGTGTAAATGGGGAAAATAAACTTATTGAAGATAGATGTGTTCAGGTATTCATTCCCTTTCTTGAATTATTATAAATGAATTTAGCTGAACAAAAATAACAACAATAAATGTATTTGGGAGGGGAGTTACTTTATTTTTGCCTTGTCCACTCCAGCCCCACCAGTCACCATTCTACAATCAATTGCTACTCCTGTTGTGTTAAACGTAATTCTTTAAATGATATGCTTTCAAGAATTAAAGGTAATTTTACTTCACTCTTAACTTTAAAAAAATATATATATTTTAATATTTATGACAGATTAACAAAACGTACATTAATACTGCATTGTTTGTGTTCAAAATCTAGATTTTATTATCTCACCTTGGCATTTAATTCTCCAAATAATTATTGCATTCTATTCTCATCTACTTTGCTGAAACCTTAACTACATGAGCTAATTGAAAGAAATAAAGAAAAATACAAGGTTTTTATATTTGATGAACTTGCCAAGAAAAATGGCCATAAAGTTTTATGCCTACCCCTGTACCATCCAGACTTACACCCTATTGCAATGGTTTGGTCTGAAATAAAACAATATGCTGGAAACCACATTGTCACTTTTGACTTTAATGATGTTCAATGGATTTCCAAAGATAAATTTTATAAAATGGACGCATCGCACTGGAAACTTTTTGCGAAAAAAATACAAAAAAATGAAGATGAATACATTAGACAGGAGCACATAATTGACAACACTACGGTTCTTATTCTAAGAAATGATCAAGACAAACAAAAAATGAAAATATGTTTAATTCATGTACAGTTAAAGTTTTCATTCAATTTACAATAAAATTATAATAATTATAACTATAAAACATGTTCAACTTACAACAGGACTACTACAGGAAAAATGTGACTACAGAATAAAAAAGAAGCATTGAAATGAGTTCATTTGGTGAAGAATAAGACTTTATATAATTTTTTGAAAATTCAAATAATTCATTAATATATTGACCATTGTGTTAATAAAATTTAATATTATACAAAATGTAAACCACTGAAACAGTAATTAGATAAATTAATATGGTAAGTATAACTTATCTAATTACTGTATTATGGTGTTTATATTTTGTATAAATATATATTTGTGTATGTTTATATTGTAAAAAAAGGATTGATGCTGAGAATTTAAGCAAATAGAAAACACAAAATTTTCTTGCCAAAATTATTTTGAAAATATTTTTGCATTAGAATGTATTAGGTTGTTACTTATTCCTTGTGTTTTGTTAATTCACAGGAGCTTAAAAATACTATCATTTTTTCCATTGCCACATTTTTAATAATCAAACTAAGGAATGTAAATATAAGCTACTTTATCAGTTTCAAGACAAATGATTGCATTTTTATTATTTTCTAAGATTGTTTAGAATAACTCAGTAGTTAAAACTGAAGCATCGTTTTCTGTGGTGGAAGGTGCAATCCTCTATTCCTTAGATGGTTGTCTAAAAAAAAATCTTATATTTTGCTATTTTCTAATATGTTAACGTTCTGTCTTCTATTATTAATGATACATCTTGTTTCATATCGAGCTCAACAAGTTAAACTGTTTCCCTACACTAACAAGATTGTTTCATAATTAAATTTATCGAGTTGGACTCTTCTTTTCTTTCAGATAATTCTCCTTACACTATTCTTATATTACAAAAAATATATTTCAATTCAAAGTTATTTTAATACTTTTTTATTTTAACCAAATGAAAATTTTTTACCTTTATTTTTTCATGTATGTACATGTAAAATACACCACTAAAAGTTATTATTATAATACCTGCTGCTACCAATGTTAATAGTTTGATCATCATCACCAGATTCACAGTTAGAAATGAACTGATATTTATAACATATAACATACACTTATTAGAGAGAAAAATACTATGTTTATTACAACTACATGATGACCCCCTCATTAACATAAAACTGAGATTTTTTTATTAAAGATAAACAGTCACATTATTTGCTTTCTTATCAATTTTTTGTGTTAATTGGGTCAACAAAAAATCATAACTTTTCTAAAAATTAATATTATTTTCAAAATATGTTTATGTTTTTATAACATCATTAATATGCTAATTGATTAAACATACAGAATTATGTTGGATAAATATTGAAATGTTTGAGGATAGTAAAAAATAATGACTTTAAATCCTACAGACGAATGACGGTATGATGTCTATACTTGTTCTTGCTTAACATAATTGGTCAGTCTCTTAAGTAAGGTGGTATTCATAAGATCTTTGTTTCATAATTCCCAGGTTTGATTTAGCATCTGTCCAGATTTTAAATTAAATTTAGTCAAAATCTTTGCACAATTTTTTTTTTTCAGAAATTATGAAAAAGGTTTTTTAAGAAATTCTGATCCTTCCACAATATAAAAGATTATTTTATGAAATCAAAGATTCTCTACAAGTATTATTATTACATTTTTTACCATTCCAGGAAGTTTAATTAATTTTGGGAATATAGAACAGTTGAATACAAAATTTTTATGATAGGCATAAATCATTTTTTGGGTACTTTTAAGTCCCATTTTATCACTTCCTACACTTAAAAAAAAGATCTGGAAAAAATTACAAGCAGTCATTACTCTATTAGAGAATAGTTTACATGGTAATTACATAATTACAATCATGTCAATTTCATTTCCAAGACTGATAGTCCTGGAGTGAGATGTACTCCAGCAGCTAGCCTTGCTACAGAAGAAATTTATCTTTCATAATGAACAATCAGATAGTTCTTGTAAACACTTTCGTTCAGAACCAAAATACAATTATTACGTATTTTTATACATACCATCTATAGGTTAATACAAGTACAGGGTGTCCCATATAAAACGCAACCCATCAATCACTCATCCATGAAATTTCAAAAGTCAAGCTTACTCCCCTACTCGTTACTGAAATGGACTCGTCCAACATCTGAACATCGCGGCGACGCAGTAACAACAATGCAATCATAACGTTCAGTGTATTGCTAGAGACTAGATGGACGTGTTTTCATTGTTGAGTCGTACTTCAGTACGAAATCAGTGGTTGCAGTGCAAGATTTGTTTCGTCATAAGTACCTAGATAAACCAGCTCCTAACAAAACATCAGTATTAAGTTTAGTTGCAAAATTTAGAGAGACTGGTTTTGTTAATAACAAGGAACACAAAAGATCTGGGTCAGTGTTGAATACAGATACGGTCACTGAAATCAAAGACCGATTACTCGCCTCGCCAAATAAATTGATCAGACGTTTGTCTGCTGAAATTAATTTGTCTAAATCAACTGTTCATCGGGCGACCAAACAATTACAATTACAAACTTATCGCATTCAAACGGTTCATAAACTTCTTGAGCCCGAGAAAGAAAAACGGCTACAATATTGTCAATGGTTCCGTCGATTTCTGCGTGAGGGAATTAATGTTATGGATTCGTTATTTTTCACAGATGAAGCATGGTTTCATTTGGATGGCTACGTAAACAACCAAAATAGTAGAATTTGGAGTGCTGAAAATCCCCACGTTTATCACGAAAAACAATTACACTCGCAGAAGTTGGGCGTGTGGTTCGCGATATCGCGGAAGAAAATAATCGTTCCTATTTTTTTCGAGTACACCATTAATGCAGAACGATATCAGGATATTTTATTTCAGTTCATCGCACTCATGGAAGAGGAAGACAGGCTGGCCACAACATGACGGTGCGACATCGTACTACGCAGGTTCAACTTCTGATTTCGTTGAGGAATTCTTTGGTAATCGTGTTATCGGTCGAGGCGGCTTGTGGCCACCAAGATCTCCAGATTTGACTGCGGCGGATTTTTTTCTATGGGGTTACCTCAAAGAAAAAGCCTACAGCAACAAACCACGAACAATTGAAAGTCAATATTGAACAAGCTGTATTAAATACCCAGCCACAAACTTTGAAAAAAGTTGTAAGAAACGCTGTACAAAGAATTGAAGCTTGTATTCAAGAAGATAGCGGCCACTTCCAACATTTACTCTAAATGTAAGGTAATGGATGGTAATAATAAAAATTACATTTACATTTGCACATGCCTTTTTATTATTATGTCAATACTTACCAATATAAGGTTGGGTTGCGTTTTATATGGGACACTCTGTATCATCATATATTTTGATGCAGATTCAAAAGAGTGTCTAAGGAATTAAGTATTTGTACGAAATTATTTCTTACTTTTTGATGTCGGTTCCAGTTTAAAAAAATATAATTATTACATAATTTTCTGTCTAATTAATAACGACAAGTTATTCAGCAGAGTTAATGTGCTCCTTTTTGATGATACAATGCAGCTGCTTTCAGTTAAAGGCCATTGGTGTTTTGTTCAACGTCCTTGGCACGAAGCAGAAATAAATCTGTGGCATCAGTTTTAATTTTATGAGCTAACAATAAACATGAGACAAAGAAATGACATAGAGTTCATTGATTTATTAAATAACTTGCGTTTTGGAGAAGTTACAACTAGCCAATTGAAAATGCTTTGCGAAAGAAGGAGGGTACCTTTAACAGACGAATTTTCAGATGAAAGTGCTGTAAGAATATTCCCAACTATTAAATCAGTGAATGAATATAATCCTAGCATGGGATTCCAAGGTGCCAACCTTGCCTTGGACTCGGTCGTTTCACGACTGTCCGGCAAGGTGGACCATATTGTGGAGGGAGTCAGGGGCTTCAAGCCGGTGACGGGTGAGGCTCTGGATCAGCTCCACAAGTTTATTAGACGGTTGGAGGAGAAGGTTAAAAAGACTGTTTCCTTCGCCGCAGTAACTTCCGGGCCTGCGCCTAAGCAAATTAGTTCACCGCTGCCAGTTCAGGCGCCGGCGGCTAAATTAAGCTGGCTACCGTTAAGGTGGTTCCTCTAAAATCTGGTCCGGAGGCTTCATCGTTAGCAACGGTCCTGGACCCGCGGAGAGAAAAGATCAAAGTCACTAAAATAAGGGACCACGGTGTCATCTTGGAAATCATAAGTGAGCGGCAGGCGCAGCAGCTACTGGAGACCGACATTCTTACAAGGAACGGGCTAAAGGCTCAGTTGCTGGCCGAGCGGAGGCCGCAGATATTGGTATACGATGTGTCAAGGGTGGAGGAGCTCGAAATCCTCAGGGCCGTGCATGGGCAAAATCCTACATTGGATATGTCCGTCGAGGATTTCCTTCGGGGAACCAAGGTGGTCAAGCAGCTGGGGAGGAAGGAATCCCAAAAGAGTCACTGAGTGTTGGAGACCTCGCCAAAGATCCGGCAGTCTTGGTGGCCGGCGGACGTCTGCTTTTTGGGTGGACCTCATGTAAGGTCGTCGACCGTATAGAGGTCACCCGATGCTACAAGTGTGTGGGTTTGATCACACCTCTCTCCACTGCAGAGTGCAGTCAGAGATGTGTGGTCACTGTGCTCTTCCGGGGCACAAGGAAACCGATTGCCCTGCCAAGTCTGCACCTGCCAACTCTGCGCCTGCCAAGTGCGCCGCCTGTACCTTCGTGAAAGGCAGCGATGCTGGACACCGGGTCTGGGGTAGGCAATGCAGGGCGTATGATATTGCACGGGCGAAAGCTTTAAAAACACAGCTTATGACGACGCTTGAATTGGGGGAAGCCTTTGAGGACAGACTCCACCATATTGAACGCTTGCACCTGGGGCAGTTGAATCTGCATCATGTTCGAGCGGCCACCAGTAAAGTCATGAGGCTCCTTGAGGAGTACAATTTCGAGGTCCTCTTGGTCCAGGAGTCGTACGCGGTCGGGGGCAGGGTGGTCGGCTTCCACCGAATGGATTTTATTCATTCTCTTGGAGAACGGCCGCTCTCCGCGGTCTTGGCTGGTTCAGATTCATTGGGTATCTTTTGGATGCCCCAATAGTCGGATGAGTAATTTACCGTTGTGCGAGTCACGAGGGGTACTGGTTGCTCTGGACGCTAATGTCAAGTCTCCCGCCTGGAATTCACCATTCACTGATCTCAGAGGCGCTGGTCTCAAACAATTCGTGGTAGCCAGGAACCTCTACTTGATTAATGATGCAGAACAATCGCCAACTTTCTCTTCCGAACTGGGAGAAAGTTACATCGACATCAGTTTAGTGATGGGCGACTTTCTGTGAAGTACAAGTAGTTGGACTATCTAGCCCGAGGCCAGTGTCAGCGATCATTGGCTTATAACCTATGAGATCGTTTACGGAGACGGTCTAAGAGCTGCAGATTTGGGTCGCTATAAGCTAAAGAGCCTGGATCAGCACAGGCTGCAGCTGCCTTGCAGGGGAAGGAATCGCGCATGGAGCACACAGAGGATGTGAAATTGATTGCTGAACAATTCGGCCGGGCCATCAAAACTGGCTGCGATAGGATCCTACGGCGGCCTCGGCCAGTGGACAGACCCTTAGGTAATGGTCGGTCCGCTGATGGAGGAATGCCTGGAGCTATCATGATCGCTGCTTGCGGGGAGTCGTCTAATAAACGCAGGCGGAAACCCGGGAAAAGTGGAGGTTATCTGACCTCAGCGTGCTGCGCGAGAGTTAGGTTCGCTAGGAGAATATATCAGCATCGCTCCCTAATGGGGATTATCGTTGATGACAAGCGCGCTGAGTGTCTGCGGATCTACCGGCGCGCCCGTAATGAGTTTGTTCATGCCATCAAGGAAGCCAGACTCAAGTTATGGCAAGACTCAATTCGCAAGTTGCAGCGCAATCCCTGACAGCTCGCAAAATCATGTTACCGGCCAAAGCCATTGCACATGCTGTCCAGTGTTTGATGCGGGTTTGGTGGTCGTGACCACACTTTAACATCTGTGATGACATCCAGGCGTTCCTGGATGCTCTGTTTCCAGATGCTCCGGAGGCTGAAGCAGAGGTCGCGTTAGGGCGGGGGCTACACCCTTCCCTGGCGTAAGGGCTATGGATCTCGTAAATGAAGACTAAGCGGTTTCTCGAATGGCACTGAAAAAGGAATAGGGGATTGACCAACTTAACACGGATATATTCTACCATCTACTGCCTGTCAACAGATTTCTGTGCCCAAGACGAAGTTTATGCTTCTCAAGGGAGCAGACAAATTATTGTAAGTCGAAACCCCTACATAATGTATAAAGGCTGTGTAATCAGCCGAGTTAGAGTACATAAGTACCTAGGTATTTGTTGCATAGGTTGCATAGTACCGTTTGGTCGCATAGGTTGGATATGAATAGAGCACTTGTTCAAAATTTAAGGAGTGCCCATCGCAGACCCTTAATTATATGCACTGGTGTTTTTAAAACAACCTTCTACGAGGCTACCACCGCATTGGGAAATGCTCTCCAAATCGATTTAGTGGTGAAACTTCGGGCAGCCATGTGGAATTGCGAAGAGGCAGGCAGGCCAAGTTATTTGGAATGCGGTTTCGGGCCGGGCTAGTATCGGAACGGAACGTTAATCACAATGCACCAGATCTAAATTTCGTTCAGTTGCCCATCTCCCGCCTGCAGAAGAGGGTGCAGAGCCTCGCGATGGAAGCATGGCAGCTGGAATGGGACACCACGACTAAGGGAAGATCTCTGTACAAGTTTATACGGGATTTAGGGGATAGTATGCTTCGAGTTCGTTTCTAAAGGCAATGGGTGCCCAGCTGCTCACCAACCATGTTAATTTGAACTAATATCTGTTTCGGTTCTGCCTGGCAGCTGATGAGCTGTGCGTTTGCGGGGAGGTCAAGTTAAATGAACACCTGATGTTTGACTGCCCTGCTCTTGGCGGGGCCAGTGACCGAGCCACCCTGGCCACTCGCAAGCGACAAGTCAATGTACCGAGAGCCGCATTGTCCGACCGTGTGGGAGAGTTCCTAGATGCGGTTGCTTTGTCACCGGCATCCGGTATCCGTAGTTTACTTAAGGGAAAGACTCTTACTGCATTGCTGAGGGATGCTAACCCTGAGTATGGCTGACCACCAACCAATTATTATGGCTCCAAGCGCTATAAAATAGTGAACAGGTGGCTATAAAATGGTGGAATGCTGGCAATCAGCGACCTAGGCGTGGCAGCGAATTGCTGCCTAGACGAAATAAATTTTATTATAGATGTCATATATATTATTAGTAGTTGATGGGATGCGCCTACCCATTTTAGCGAATATATGACAGTGACCGGTTGATATACGTAAGCCGGTGGTGTATAGCACTGCGCTTAGTCCGCTCACGCTGTTAGGTAAGCTCTAGGAGCTATGTTAGGATACTGGTCGCTAAAATGTTCGAGGCACAGTTGCCGTTTGTGGCACAGACATTCGGTCTTATACTTTAGGGCGACCGAATGGGGTGGTGGCGGGAGAAATGCCAGTCAAACCAATCCACTACCATATTCTCGAAGAGACCTCGAGATGATGGTGGGGATTTGGAAGCCTGGCAGGCCGGAGATACCGTACCAGGCGATGATTTTTGTAGATCTCTTCACTGCGATCGTAGTAGTTTGCTGCTTAGGTGGTGCAGCGGAAATTTTATTTGGTGGAGTACCGACTGAAGTGGTTTTCAGGAAACCCTTGTCGGTCTTTCCACCAAAAATATCCTTCTTCTTGTTTGTACTCAATACTTCAATACCATAAGTGAGAGATATTAACTGGTCTGATAAAGGCTGGACCAGATTGGTCAGTTCTTTACACGATGCGCCCTCGTTCACCTTTTGCAAAATTTTAGAAAGAGTTTGGACAAAACTAACATCGAGCTGTACAGGGTTCCTTAAGTTGAGGGATTGTCTGTACCTCCGACAAGTCACAGGAAAGGACACTTTCTGCTCAGTACAAATTTTCAGTATAGCTTTTTTTCCCTTATGAAGAAGGCATTCCCGAGACCTTGCCGAACGTGGACCTTTGCAAATAATGCATTTTTCAACCTAAGCGCTGTGCTATCGTCATGTCCTGTGTGGCTGCAACGGGCACATACTTGTTCCTTTGTGCAACCAGTTTTGTTGTGACCAAACTTCTGACACTGAAAGCAGCTTCTTGGGTTTGTTTGTATGGTCGCACACGGAGAGAGGTAACCAATTTTTATACGTTCAGGGACAGATAGCGTAGAAAAGATTGGAAATAAGTGAGGACGTTGATACATCAATACTACTCTCCTTCCTCATTATCGTTTGTACAGAAGTGACTGATTGCGGTGATAGTTCTTCTGATATTTCTGATAATTCTACACCACCCACGGTGGTGTACACAAGTCACGGCAAAGTACTACTCCCTTGCTGAAATTTAGTGTATTGTGCAGCTCCACTATCGCTTCTTCACCCTTACTTAACTTAGGGCCAGAAGCTTCCGAATCTGTTCTTCAACAATAACCTTAATCAACAGGGGATCACTCTTAAGCTTTTTAATAGATTTCGGAGAGCTGCAACTCATTACAATGCACTTGTTTATTAAGAATAGAGAAACCTTAGAGAAACAATTACCTTCTCTTTTAAACCTCACTATAAGAAACTGTACACTACAAAATTAGAACCCCCTGTTATATTATTTGATTCCTTATCTCCTGACATACCATCGGCTGACTGTGTCGATTGAAGTCTTTTCAGACTCCCCGTCT
This sequence comes from Lycorma delicatula, assembly GCF_047948215.1. NCBI lineage: Eukaryota > Metazoa > Arthropoda > Insecta > Hemiptera > Fulgoridae > Lycorma > Lycorma delicatula. The sequence continues at coordinate 110,245,476 of NC_134456.1, read as the reverse complement.
TCGGAACCCCATTTTTTCGACCCCCTGGGCCAATGATTGGTGATATCAAAAAGTTTACTTAGGCCCTCATCCAAAAATAAATAGTAAGAACTTTAAACGTATTCGATATTTTACTTAATAGTGAAATTATAGCGATATTTTGTTTTTTCGAAAAAGCCCCCCGTTTCCACTCCCATGGTCCGATTTTGCCCATTAACGAACTCGACCGAGATTTTGGGGTATTATATTTTATGTATAAATTTGAAAGTGATTGGCGCAAAATTACGGCAGTTATGGTGTCCACAAGCAATTGAAATATATATAAAAATATATAAATACGTATATAATATATAAATATACTAGCTCTTGCCGCCACGCTTCGCTGTGGCACATTGTGGGTGCATGGGTGAGAAATGAGAAACAAAACAAAGCATAAGTTTCATAGAAGTTTAATTTTGCAATACTTGTGGATATACAATATTTTTTGTTTTTCCACTGTCTGCGTAGATATAAATGCTATCTGGTTTGCCGACTCGGGAACACGCAACATGTGAGAAGCAATCCGCATCTAAATCTAAACCACACAATTCTAAAGATTGACCTTGAGCTTTATTGATTGTGATTGCAAATGCCAATCGAATTGGGAATTGCAATCTTTTAAATTAAAATGGTGTATCGGTCGGGATTATGGGTATTCGAGGAATGAGGACATCTTCACCTTTGAAAGGCCCCGTTAAAATCGTTGCTTCCACTAAGTTATTCATCAATTTCTTAACTGCAAGTCGCGTGCCGTTGCAGAGTTTTGGCTGATTAATATAACGCAACAGGATAATTGTCATTTTTTGATAGAACCTTTGCTAGAATCAATCTAATGAGGAATGTTTTCCCAGTTCCTCCTGGCGCATCCAAGAAGAAGGTCCCCCCAACTCCGTCATTTATCATTTGCATTATGCGGTCATAAATGCCTTTCTGTTCACGCGTTAATTTGGGAATGTTTGATTGGACACATGACTGAAGATCACCAATGTTGTAACTCTGTTCACGGCATAAATCCACATCAAATGAAGCAATCGCAGCTCGGGTGGATGCTGGCATTCCTAATTGACTAAGAACTTTATTTGCAATAGCTAAGCACTTGTCTTAAATATTTATCAATGCTTTGTTGTAAATGCCTTCTGTAAATTCCATGGTCATATTGGTATTTTCTAGGCGTACTCTATGCAAAATATCCTCAGCCATATGCGATCGATATCTTTCCCATAACTCTGTGGGAGATGAAGGGAATCAAGCGGTCAATATTTTTGCGAATAATGCGCGAATTTGGTTTGGATGTGCAGTGTTGCACGCGTCATTAATACATATATTCCACTGTTGGGCGTTTTCTAATAAATTCAGAGCTTGGTGAAAGGCGCAGCTCAATCACGACACGATCACACAAAAGTACTTCGATTAAAGTGAATATTTAATTCAGATTGTATAATAATCGGAATCAGATGCAAGTAGATACGTTTTTTTTTTTTTTGTTAATAAACAATGTAATTAGGAACAGGTATTGTTTCACATGTGACTGCGGTTGTCGTTAGCTAGTATGGCGAGTGTTCCCCTCGCTTCCGGCAGATGGCGCGGTCACAGGTACACAGCTGACCGTTAACAAAACTGTTTTCTCGCGGTCGCGGGTATGTGACTGATGCGAAAAATAGATAAAAACAATCTTTGATGCGGGTTATATATCGTGCTAAAATTTGAGCTCAATCGGTGCAGAAGATTTTGAGTTTTTGAAGCGTACACAAACGAACTTAACATTTTAAATGCGAAAAAGCCCTTAAGTCGTGCGAAAAAACACATCATTTTAAATGCTTACAAAAGCAGAGTAATGCTTACAAATTACAGAATAATCAAACGGCGTTGATTTCAGATGTTAATAAACTGCTAACGTAAGTAGAAGTTGTGCTGCTTCAGTGTACAAGTGATTCTCGAGTATGAATCTACTAATGAATTACGGTCTCCAAAGAAAACAAAACCCCGCAGGTCAATTGAGAAAAAGGTGAGATTTTGATAAAAACGCGATTCGTAAAAAATTACACGAATTTGAATTATTTAGAAATAGTTTAGCGGTGTATTATGTCCTTTGGAAGAGAATTCGGTTATTGTCTTCGACAACGTTTCTTATAATTAAACGAAAAGAATTCCAGCTGTGTTATAGAAAAACAATGATATCAAAATGTGGCTTAGTTCAAAAGGAATAATTTTTGAAGATTTGTGAATTTTGTTCTTTGCTTTTACATAGCAAAGAACGCTAAATTACCAAAAAACGATTGTTTAGTCATATATATGTAAAAAAAATAACCTAACAAAGGATTTTTTGGTCATTATGTAGGGATATTATTTTCTGTGTATTTGGTTATTTCGGCTTTTTTGTTTGCATAGTCTTAAGTCTATCTGGGCTATAAGAAAGTTGGGTGTTTTAATTTATTTACTGTAAGTCATCCTTCTTGGTGGCTTTTCTTTTTGTTTTGGTGTTTTTTTTTTTTGGTTTTTTTTAATAAAATACAGAGTTTTAGCTGTTAAATATAATTCAAAGAAATTTGTTACTTAATCAGTTGTGATTTTGTTTACATTTGCAACGGCCATACGGGCTCTTTGTTATTGGTCGTAGTGTTTGACAGCGGCCATCTTGCATTGATCTGATTGGTTTTCCTTTGTTTACATTTCCATCTGATTTATTAGCCTCTTATTTATTAAAAAACTGTACAAATTAAAAATAGATAGATAGATTTATTAAAAATAGATGAAAACAATCTTTGATACAAACGAACTTAACATTTATATATATATATATATATATATATATATATATATATATATGTAGAGAGAGAGAGAGAGAGTGAGTGAGAGATGAAGCTTTCGTAAAAATAAAATTTTTGGTGTAGAATTAAAGGAATGGTTAGAGGATTTTTATAAAGATATAAAGATGGTGGTTTAGATTATTTTCATTCAAATTTTAACTTTGAATATTCATTTTTTTCTAGATGAAGAACCATTTAATTTTCAACAACATAAGCATAATATTAAATATGTAATTGAGTCGTTTATTGATTATGTATTACGTGATTTTGATTTTGTGGATGAAGTGGATAAAATACATTTAAAAATACACTTTCATAGTAATTTGGATTGTGTCAATGTAATAGATAAATGTTATGATTATGAAATTTATGTTAAACAACAGATACACTATGATTTGCCAAAACTTACTCTTATTTATCCAATCAGTAGAGTTGATTTAAATATATCAACTTGTTGTTATGAGTAGTTAGGCGTATTTTTTTTCCTGAAAATAAATTATTGATTTTCAATTTTAAATATTTTATATAGAAAGAGATATGAATGAAATGTAACAGAAAACAAAGTTTCCCATTGCAAATGCAACATTAGGATGTGGTATATCCAGACGAAATAGATAGTTCTTTGTTACCAAACACTGTAAGATATATTGAATGCGGGTTCTCAAACTGTGGCAAAACAAATGTTGTTTTTAATTTTTTAATTCATAAAAACAGATTACGATTTAAAAATCTGTACATTTTTTCAAAATCCCTCAATCAACCTCAACCTCTGTATAAAAAATTATCGGAATTGATGATGTTAAATTCAGAAGTAGGGGTTATTATGAATATTGTGAAAACGATCAGGGTGTTGATCCTGATCCTTTTCTGACTGTTGAGTCAGAAGCTGTTAAATCTTATTCAGTAATGATTTTTGACGATGTAATCAAAGAAAAACAAAGCAGTATTAATGATTACTTGGCTAGAGGTCATCAGAATAAAATAGATTTTTTTTATTTAGCTCAAACGTATTCTAAAATACCAGAACAACACATACGAGATAATTGTAAGTTTTTAATATTACTCAGACAAGACGGTCTAAATTTACAACATATTCACACAATAAATACGTAAACGTTGACATGTCGTTTGATGATTTTAAATCATTATGCGAACACGTTTGGATCGCGAACCATTACTGTTTTCTAGTTATTGATAAAGGATTCTAATAAAAATAAAGGTCGTTATAGAAATGGTATTGATAAATTTTTAATCATTGATTGAACGCTGATCAAACGCTGATCGAATGCAACGTCTAACGCGAATAAACTAATCGTTTGAATTTTTTTTTTTTCTATTGAACCATGTATAAGAGGGAGAAACAAATAGTTGGAATTGATAAACTTGATAAAGTTTTTAAACGTATACATACAACATTCATTATGGGTTTGGCTAAAGAAAATGATTTATTTTCTAAACGCTTTAAACCAATAATAGATCCTATTAAAAAATTAATAAAAGAATAGATAAACCAAAACAAACCTCAAACTGATGGTGAAATTGATATTGATAGAGTAGGACGTGAACTGGGCGATAGATTATCAGGTCATTTAAAAAAAGCATCAAGATAGCTGTGAACAACAACGTTTGTTGGAGCAAGAGCATTCAGATCCTGAAGAACACGAAGAAGACAATGTCTTCAACAATGTTATCTTCACAAATAATATTACCATGTGAACAAACTCAAAGTACATATGAAGGTGAAGAACCCCTTAAATTTACAAAATATATAACTATTTTGGTAGATGTCCTTTTACACAAGTTTCTGAAACGCAAGATACAATTACAAGTGAATATGTTGTAAAACCATTTTTAGAAATGTTAAAAACAGCACTAAAAGTATCATTGGATAATGTATATGGTGTGAAATATGATAAAAATACAGACACTAGCACTTTGGGTAACACTAAAATTGAATTTATAGTCGATAAAATCCATTTAGTTGATGCTTGTATAATGCAACGCCTGGTATTTTAGAGTTGTTAATTTATAAAAATCCAGACCTAAAAAAAGTTCACACAATAGATATGCAAACTTATGGTGAAATGTTACGTCGTACTGGTGCGCATTTGAGTGAAAGTGGAACAGTAAAAACGAATAAACCCTTTAAATACAACGAAATAATTAGAAAATGTTTTCTCCAAAACGAACAGTTAGATCTGTTTCACCATATAAAACATCATCCACATCTTTTAGTGGTAGCGGATTGTTACATGCTTAATTTAATTATAATCCAGTCTATTTATATTGGGATGATCAAATCGAATTGGTAGATAGATTGTATACATTTGTAGGTGAATATGACGGTGGAAACAATATCGTTTCATATGAAATCATATCCATAATTAAAGAATTGAACGACGTTGAATTCAAATAGATTATTTGATTTAATTTCTTATATATATATATATATATATATATATATATACATAGAAATGTCATGGTTAAGATTAGGTTGCAAAGGACAAGAAGGAAAAGGGAAAAGGGATAGGGTGTGTAATGTTTCAGAACCGATTGACGACGATGACGCGATGAATTTAAAACGAGCTAAACATATGTTTAACCATCTCAATGAAACGTTTAAAAGCCCTCCAAGGATAGGTTTTTCTTTGTCAACTCAGGGAAATTGTGATATAACAAAACATAGATTGTGTAATGTATCAGATCCAATTAACGATGATGACGCGTTAAATGTAAAACGAGCTAAACAAATGTTAACGAATTCACAATGAAAAGTTTGTAGGTTTGGAAAGATTAAATCAGGCTATAATAGACTATGACGTAATCATTAAAACTTATATAGAGAATGAAAAACTGAAGGCTGCAAACGAAACTGTAAAGTTCCTGAAAGATGCATTCGAGCCGCTTAAAACAAAAATTGGAAAGTATATAGACCATGAGTTAAATGGTCGCGTTACAGAAGATTTCTTGAAAGATACCATCACTATACATGTAGAAAATAAGATTGCAGAAATGATTTGCGAAAACGAAAATACAAAATTAAAAAGACAACATAAAACATAGTGTATTAGTTTTACATTGTTAACTTTTTAATATAGATATTTAAAAAAATGTCTAATGTAGCTAAAATTAAGAAAGTTAATAATTTTGTTATTTGCCGAAATATATTACCGAACAAAGTGCAGGTTTAGATTTATTTTCAACAATCAATGTAATTTTGAAAGTAGGCGGTATTAAGTAAGCTGGTATCGCTATATCGTTACCGAAAAATTTCGAAGAAAATAAGACTAGATCGGGTGTGGTGGCTAAATATAGAATTATAGTCGCCAATTCGCCGGGCATAATTGATACCGATTATCGCGGTGAAATAAATGTCATCCATATAAATTTAGGTGATAAAGATTTTATGATACAAAAAGGTATGAGAATCGCGCAAATGGTAATATCAAAATACGAACGCGTATCGTGGATTGAAAGTGAAACGCTCGATAAAATTGAACGTAATTGTCATGGGTTTGGTTCAACCAGTTTAGTATATACAATCTATTTTATCGATAAATTTATTGAATTTTTTGCTTTATAAGAAATATTTTGCTGGCCCGAATTCGAGATACCAAATTTAAATACATTAAAGAATCATTAACACTGAAAATGTTGTCGTTAAAGATTGTACTGTTTATTGCAAAAATGTAGTGAAAAAATTAAGTTGTTCCATGGGCTCAGATCTGAGCTGATGAAAAAAGCCGCGGTCGGGATTCCGGCGTCGGTTAATTAAAGAATCATTTACACTTTCATATTAATAATATATTTGAATGAAAATAAAAATTTTTTATATATAGATATGAAGATAAAGAAAAAAGGACGTGGTATAGGTTCTGTAGTGAATAAAACTGTAGATTTATTACCATTTGAAGCTCATATTCCATATTGCAATTATTGTGGACCAGGCACGAAATTAAATAACAGATTGAAGCGTGATGATAAAGATATCAATAAGTTGGACGATGCCTGTAAACTGCACAATATAACTTATCTAAAATATTCAGATAATAAAACACGATCTCAAGCTGATAAAGTACTTGCTGAAAAAGCTTGGGAACGCGAAATCGCATCTGATAGTAGCCTTAACTGAAAGAGTAGCTACCTACGCAGTAACTAACGCAATGAAACTTAAATCTAAATTCGGTGGTAGATTGAAGCTTAAAAGAACAGGTGGGAAATTAAAATTAAAGAAAGGTCGTGATATTAAAAAAAAATAATAATAATTGATTCAATACCAAAGCATGCTTTATATAATTATGAATTGATTAAATACGCGAAACAGTTGAGAATTTCACATTTTAGAGGTGTTTTTTAGAGCTAGGCGTTTTACCGAAAAAGATTAGAAAAAATGAACGCGCTATAGTCAATTCAGACACTTAAAACGGATTTAGTACACCCTGGGTTTGTTTTTAAAAAAAAATCAATAAAAATGTAGATTATTTTGATAGTGTAGGTAACATTCAACCTCCTACAGAATTGATGAATTATTTCGGAGAATCTATGTAACATACAGTCATACTAGATTTCAAGCTGATGATGTAAATTGCGGGCGATTATGTTTAGAGTTTTCATGTGTGAACAAATTATATGTTTGTTTTATTTTTTTCTCCTAAATAGCTATGTCGTGTCTATTATCAATTGATGGTAATAGTTCAGCGATTAAGAAATCATTTTTTCCTCCAATCTACCTTTCGAATGGTAAATATGAGTTGGGTTTAATACAGTTGATGACAGCTTACGCTATTCCAAATGTTGAAGAGAATAAAAACAATAAATTGTGTTTCGCGTTCGACAAAAATGTCAAAAAAGATAAAAATAATGGTAATAATTATGAGATAACTAAAAAACATTACATAGACGTACTAACAAGTAATTATGAGATTGAAAATATTGCTGAATATATACAGAGTGAAATGAAAAAAATTAAAAAGTAGCATTTCCTTGAAGGCGAAACGTGGATGTGGAACGACTCGTCGTGCCGTCTTAGGAAACGGCCTTCCTTCCTCTCATCCTGCCATTCTAAAATAAAATAAAAGTTATTTTTTTTTTCTTTCTCGTGTGTGTGTGTTCTGTTTCTTTTGTTGCAGATACCAACAGCCACCACAACAAACAAATGGTTTCTTCACTGCGGTCACGCGGTCCCCCCAACCCCTTCCCGGACACACGTGTGTCTGAAGGTTAATAATTACGTAGAGTGAATAATTTCTGTTTACTTCTTCTAAGAAAACCGCCGCCCCAAAACCGCGATCGCGAATAGGTACCACCATTTTGTAAGTTCCCTATTACCTTTCCTTTCAAGAAAGAAGAAAGAGGGAACGAGCCCAGCAGCCATCAGCCCAGCAGTCACAAGCCCAGCAGCCACCTGCCCAGCAGCCACGGACAGCACGGAAGAAGGAAGAAACCTGCACTTTCCCCCGTTCAGCCCTTCGGGGCCTCGGGAATTTCAAGGTTAACGGTATGTAACTTCGGTTACTACCAATTCTTGGAAAGTGCAGGCCAAAGAAGAATGAAGAGGTCTTCGGAAGAAGAAGAGGGAGAAGAAGAAGGAAGACCCACTACTCGTCTCAACATCACGGATTGGAGTCCGGAACAGAGCCCAGCAGAGATGCGTCCTGAAGGGCAGCCATAGCTGAAGCGGATGAAGAGCTTCTACACAACCTCTCCTTTTTAACAAAAACTTACAAGTAGAGTAAAATAAACCAGCAATTGCGACTCTTCCGGAGAAGGGGTCGCATTGCTCCCTCCTTATAGTTAGTGCCCCTTTGTGGCGTATTCCTGCTAGCCTATGTAGCGTTAGCACCGAAAGGACTTCAGTAGACGGTCTGAAGGGGAATTACGTCGGAAGGACAGGCTTCATAAGCCTAGCCTTCCACGGTCGGCCCATAAAATGGGTCCGATAACGCTGGTTCAACAACGGATTGGAATGCAATTAAATCCGTCTTAAAATACTAAATAATAATAAAGAAAACTTGAAAAATTAGACCCGCCAATTAAAATAACCTTTTTAAAAAAACACGCCCGATTAGAATCATCCAGCAGCAAGGGACTCTGTCCAGGTTCTGCGACAAGTAGGGAGTAATAAACTCCCGCCAACTTTGCATTCCATTCCATTCCCCCTTGAAGGCGAACAGCAATATATTACAGACTGAAATTAAAAGCACTATATGAATAGATTTTTCAGATGAAGATTGTAGTATTGGTAGTCTGTTGGGTTACAGATCGAGAATTCTCAAACCAAATGTAACACTCGTATCAGATGGAAAGATAAATATAGTTCCTGTAAATGTAATACGTATAAAATGTAATATTATTTCGAGTAGTTATAAAAACGAAAATCAAGATCGTATTTTGTTTGATTTTCCATTAAGTAGATCTAGGTGATATGATTGAAGAATATCCAATTAATATTGAACTTGTACCGGTCGACTGACGAAAATGATAATTTATTAAATCTACGCGGTGAACGAGTGAGCTTGTCGTTAGTGTTGAGACAATGTAAATAAACTATTGTAATTGAATTTTTATTTTTCTCTAGATAGATAGATAATGCCTCTTACTTATGAAAATGATAATGAGTTTTTTATTAAAAAAACGTTACAAATTGACTAAAGAGAGGATTAAAAAATTAAAAGCTCTTGAATTTGAAATTGTTGTTAAAAACAATACATTATTGAAATAAAAAATTAATTTTTTTTTATATAGATTCTATGATGAATTATTTAAAGTTACAAAATTGCACATTCCTGAAGAAACGTTAATATATAAACAATACTATAAACATTATCCGTTTATAAACAACCTTGAAGTGCGTCAGTCGATTAAAATACTAGTAAATCAATCAGATGTGTATACTGCTCAAGGCGATAGATTCTTGCTTGTTTGTGGAAAGCTTGTAGGTGCTAACGGGAAAAAATCAACAATTTCAGAATTAATTAATTTTGCGAGTGCATTTTTATTCGCCGAGATACAGTATCTTATTAACGGGCAAGAAATAGCCATGACAAGAAATGTAGGTGTGACAACGATTGTGAAAAATTTTCTTTCAGTGACAAATTCTTTAATTTCATCATCTGAAAGAGCTGGGTTAATGATCAAAATTAAATAGATATTGATGATAATGGTAATTTTACTTTATGTATACCATTATCAATGATGATCGGTTTTGCTGAAGACTATGAAAGAATTATCTTAAACAACAGACAAGAATTAGTGTTGAAACGTAGTAGTGACGACGTGAACGCGATACGTGCTACAGATTCAGATCATAAATTTTAACTAGAATTAACAGAAATCGTCTGGGTTATACCATATTTAAATACATATTTAAAAAATTGGGAACTTTATGAAAATACATTAGTTCCTCAAACAAATTCTTTGATTTGAAACGTGACAACATCATCACAATGAGATAAACCGCGATATGTTACTGTAGGTCTTCAAACTGATAGAAAAGGTAATGCTACGAAAGATGCGACAGAATTTGATTCAGGTAACGTGAAAATATTAAAATAATGATAAATTGAACTCAATATCCGTATGAAGATTTACAGAAGAATCGTATGATGGTGTATAATAATGTTGTTGTGTTTCAGATTATAAAAACAAATATCCTTTTTATGTGATTGATTGTTTGCGACAAGAAGAATCTGTAAAAGTTATTGATTGAAAATTAAAGTTTAAACCGAAGAGAATTTCAAGCCAATAATATCGCGTACTGTTTATTAATATATGACAATGTAGTTGCTTACACAACATTAACTGATAATTTAATAAAACAACTAGTCGATGGAAAAAAGATTGCAGGACAAATGTAATAATATCTTATTTAATTCATATGAAAAAAAGGAATGAACTACCTACATAGAGATAAATTTATCGTCAAGCCCGTGCCATTAGATACTTAATTTTTTAACACTGAAAATATTTTATTTTTTTTATTAAAGTGCATGTAATGACAAAATACAGTAAATAACGAATCGTGGAAATTGAGGCAGAACCTGGGCGTATGTTACAGATTCGTTTGTTGTTAAATTTACTAATAAAGGCCCCTTACGACATCAAATAAATCCAATAATCAGACCATTATATAGATATTGCAAATCTCCTGTCAGTTATTTAATGTATACCACGACAGAGACGTCCAGGTTCAGATGTCAAAAAACAAATAACCAACAAAAAATACATTAAATAGTCACAAAGAAAGAAAATACATTAAATAATCAACAATTAGGCAACAAAGACAATACGTTAAATTCACAATAAATACACAATTTCGCATACTTCAAATAAACTCAAATATATTAAATAGTAACAATGAAAAAATATACATTAAATAGTCAACAAAGAAAATGACATGTAAACCTGGACGTATTACACTACTTTAATATGTCAGTGATCGTATTTATAGATCCACAAATATTCCTTCTTTAATTTTTGCATCGTTAACTTTAGCAAACTTCTGTTTTAAGTACATGAAATCAGAAGTATTGTCCACGGCCTTGACGAAATCCTTCATTAATCCTAGTTTGATATGTAACGGAGGTAGATACATATTTTCAGGATAACACAATGGTTCATGTTTCACTTTTTTTTCAGGAATGAGTGATTCGGATTTAGGCCATTCTTTTTTAATGAAATGGTTTTTTCTGTCCCTACTATTCCATTCACACAAAAAACAACAGTACTTTATGTAACCAAGCTGCAGATCAAGAATAAGTGCAATTACCTTCAAATCACCACAAATATTCTATTCATACACTGCATATTGGACCTTTTCCAGATTTAAAGTTTTTATATGTTTCTTTCATACTAGCAGAGTAAGTCGTAGTTATTGATGGGAATTTATTGCCATTATGCAAAAACAGAGCGATTAAACTAACTTTAGAGGAATCAATGAACAAGCGCCATTCTGTTGGGTTATGTTCATTACAATACAAAGTGTCTCCATAAGAGAAAAACAATCATTACAAAACACTAAGCCATTTTCTTAAGAAAAGTATTTAAATTCAGAATGACGATTACGATTATCTTCGTAGTTTTTTCAAGAAGATTCCATCCTTTTAGCCGAGAAGCAAGCATTTCAAACTTTTTTTTTTGGATAACTTTAAATCGCACATGAGATCTTTAAGATTTTCTTGAGTCAGTAAATGAGGCTCAGATGAACCGCTTCGTTCAAACGTTGTATCAACAGAATTTGTTTCTTTTTCTTCCTTACTTCCATCAAACTCTGAGCTCTCTTCATTTAATGTCACATGTTCTGGAGGCTTTAGTTTGGGCAATTCTTCGCAGTGTGGAACTGGTCTCATTGCAGATTGAAAGTTAGGGTACTCCACTGTATGTTATGATTTTGATGCAATCCCTTTAATGGTTTGTTAAGCAGAAATAACAGTCAGAAGAGTGATCTTTAAATTCCCTCAAATCATAGGGATAGCAAATAACATGTAGCGTGTGCCATTTCTCCATGCAGTGATAAGCATAGAATATGATAAACAACAGATATGTGGGGCCCAGGGCCTTGTTTGGTCCCCGACTTTACACCCAAAATAAAGTTCATAACATTTTTTTACTAATGGAGAAGGTTTCGCCTTTGGTTGAGTGTCACTTCACCACATACAAAACAAAAATTGTTAGGATGATTTAAACAAACTCTAGGTATTTTGTAATTAACGACTAATTAAAAGAAATAAAGTTATAAATATGTAATACACAATAATTCAGACACATAAAGCACTCACACTCACGTTGTTAATGGTTCACTACTATGTAACGACTGGCATCGTTCTGATGAATATGTGCTACGCTAGATCACGTTTGTACATGGCTAAACACGTCTAAACCTCCACAACAGTAGCAACGCTACCCTTTGAGTTATCTCATTCGGTTCCATCATACTTACAATGTTGTAGGAGCTTTTAATTGACAGTGGACAAATGGACGAAAAACCTTTTAAAATATTTTAAAAATTAAAGTAACAAAAAAACTATGGTGATGGAGAAATTTTGAATACGTATCTGAAAACAGGATAAAAAACTGTATTAAGTACACATATTTGTACTCGTGAGACAAAAATCATGTTGACCAGAGTAATCAGATGTTTCACCAAATCTTATTACATACACACATATGTAATAAAGCCTATTAAATTACACACACACAATTTTAAAAGTACATAAAATTTTATTTCAGTAATAACTTATGATTTTTTTCATTTTTTTTTTTATTGTTATTACTGAAATATTATTTATTGTAATTTTTTTTACAATCAAGGGTTAATAATTAATTATAAATACATTTAAATTTAAAAAAAGTTAAAAAACACAAATTAAAAAATAAAAGTTAAAAAAAAGGGCGATGAAGTCTGATTCGAACCGATGTAAGATTCCCTTGCAAGATCTAAATATTTCATTAATTAAAATTTTATTTGGCTATAACTTTGAAACCAACGAAAATAACTACCACTTATGATTATGGTGTAGTTGAAAAGTTCTCAATGAGGGTTTATTAGTGCAGTTAAGAAAAGTCCAAAATCCAAATTTGTTGGGATTTTGTGATTTTTTGGACACTTTTGGTATAGTTGATTGCAATCAAAAGGGGAGATGCACAACTAGATGTTACAACAGTCCTAAATCAATAATTTCAACATCCTACAGCTAATTGTTTTTGAGTTATGAGTTATTGAGAGATACGTACGTACGTACAGACGTTACGCTGAAACTAGTCAAAATGGATTCAGGAATGGGATATTTCCATTAAAATCTAAATACCGAAATTTTTCGCGATCGCAATACTTCCGTTACTTCGTACAAGAAAGTAAAAAATTGAATCTTTTCTTCTAAATTAGGTCAGGTGCGTCTGACCTACTACTATGGAGGAATCTCCAGAGAAAGAGTCCGAGAGTACGATGGAGCCTGAGTCCGGTCTTGCTACTACCAGTGTTACACTGGAGGCTGACCATCTGGAAGGCTTTCCCCCTTGGCCTGCTACGGGCGGTAGGAAGAGGACAAGAAGGCTGAAAGCGAAGCAATCCTCTACGGAGGAACAGGAGGAGGAAGGTGCCCCTTGGATTAGAGGTTCTCGTTAGCAGATTCAAACGGTTGGCGAAAGACCTGAGAAAGAATATTGATAATAACGTAAAGAAGAGTACAAAGGAGCTAGAAACGGAACTTAGCACAGCGGTGAAAGATCTGAGGAGGATGGTCACTGGTACTTCTTTTACCATTGGCAAGAAACTGGCTACAGAGGTGGCAACGCAGCCACGGGTTGCTACGGGCTGTCCCATTGAAGATGCTTTGGAAGCGGAGTGTCGGCGTCCCAGATGTCGACTTTTTCTGAAAGTCATCCAGGGATGTCGACTTCAGAACCCATCCTGGGATCCCGGAAAAATTGAGGAGACACTCAATAAGGCTGCAGTTATTAATATGCACGCATTGGCAGAACCTAGGTCGATGGACACACTGATTCCCAGACACCCACAAGTGGCCTGGCTGTTGATTAAATCCGAAATAAAAGCTGGGAATGTCGTGTCGGCTGCTTTGAAGACGAGACTGATAGGAAAATTGGAGGGTGGGAGGCCCCAGTCTCCAACAAGTCCATGTGGCTTACGTGGACTCAGACAATGGCGGAGATCTTATGTAGGCATTAGTGAAGGTTTTTACAAAAATCAAAGATAACAATGGAGGCCGTTTGGAACCGCTAAAAGTGGAGATATACGAGCATAATGTTGACCTTGGTCCGGAAGATCCTTGAATGTGAAGGAAGAGCGACCGGCTGTTGCTTCTATATTACTGTGCCGGTTGGCTAACTCTCAGCTGCATTGAGTAGTGATGTTCCCCCTGAGGATAGAATAGGACGGAGACTATAGTATTTAAAACGACGGCGATCTATGCAAACCTCCTTAAATCATTTAAGATGGAGGTGAAGGTCCCAGCTGATTCAGAAATTCTCTCTATAAGGAAGGCTGGCGGCAATATGGGGATTAAAGTTAAGGAGAAAAGGAAAACCTATGGCGCCCATAAGGAGATAGTTTCGTCAACTATAAAAGGTGGTAGTGTTCTCATGAAGACTAGGACGGCCCTTCCCCGGGTACGGGACTTGGAGAACGGCATACAGCCGGGCGAGATCTTACAGGGACTGCCTACGGCCTCCGGTCAGGAGTTGTCGGCTGACACGAGAGTGACAATTAGACGAGGTTTTGGAGAAACCGGAATGGCGATATGTCGCCTCCCGGCACTGATTGTTGCACCCATCGTACAAAAGGGAAGGTTGAAGATTGGGCTTGCGAACTGTAGAATAAATGTTGTTGATCTCCTTTTGCGATGCTACCGTTTAGAAACAGGACATCTGGCAAGGAACTGCAGGGGTGAAGACAGGAAGGCTGTATGTTTCAATTGCGGGGGAGACGGAAATCACGCTGCAGAATGTAGCAAAACACCGAATTGTCTTACACGCAATGCGGAGGGGGACCGCACTGGCAGTGCCACATGCCCGAAGGGGAAACAGTGAGAAAAACAAGGAGAACCGGAAGAGAATTGGGCATACCTCAGCCTGTTGATGGAAATGAAAATTGTTTAGTTTAATATGAACTTGCAGCACTGGCGCTTGACCTGCTGACAAGGTATGTCTCGGAGATAAGCGTTGATATTGCGCTCATATCTGAGCCCTACATTCCTCGCTTGCGGCTGGAGTGGGTTATCGCTGAGGATCGGGGTGCGGTCATCTGGCCAATTGCGCAGCTACCTGTCCGGGACGTTCTGAGAGAGCGTGGTTTCTTCAGGGCAAGGACTGAAGGTATTTATTATTACAGCTGTTATCATCTTTCGTCTAAAATATCTGCGGAACGGCCTGGAATCTGCGGAACTGCTCACCCGGCCTGAAGGTCACCCAGCACCGACGTGAGGGCAGATTTCTGACTGAGGCCGTCGCATTATTGCATCTAAAATGCCTCAACTTTGGAAGCGCACTAACGTAGGAGGGGGCCCACTGTATCCATTATTGATCTTAGTTTTGCTATGACGGCTTTGGCGGCGCGGACTCACTGGCGGTTAAGTGAGTCCCTAGGCTGTCCTAATTAACCGATTTAAATATTTCAAAATGTATTTTAAAGTTTGAATGCTCTTTTATATGTGATTAAAATTCAATTATCTAGAGACTTTATTTCAGGCTCTACACAATTTGGAAAAGTCGCATTTTTTTTAAAGCTGAATGCAAAATTATTGTGCAAAAATTGTCATACCGATGTTGTTGAAACCGACATGCTGTTTTTTCATATAAAAAAGTTCTTTAAGGCAAAATCTGAAGTTCCTACGTATAATATAAGTACTCGAAAAAAATTCCCAAAAAATCTCGTTTTTTTCATTTTTTTGACAGTTATTGCTATTTTTTTCATTAATAATAACGTATTTTTCGATTTGTAACCGATGATGTGTGTAAAATTTAATAACAAAACATTTTACTCTCCCGATCATTTCTCTAAAATAAACAGTTATCGAGTTATCTAGGGAAGTAGGAGAAAAAATGGATATTTTTGCGATTTTTGAACACTTTTTTTACTAAAAATTTAAGCACATCTTTTTTAACGGACACATAAAAAGTCCAAATATATCCATATTGCCTGGACTATACACCATTCTTATAATTCGGTATATGGAACACGTGCTACTGGTTCCCAAAAGAGTAAAACCTCCAAAACTATACAGAATTATATTTATTTTAATTTTTTTATTTTTTTTTTATTCACCGCATTTATTTATTTTTATTATTTATTTATTTAAATTTTTCATTAGGGAGAATTATTAATTCTTCCTCTATGAATCATGAGACCTTGCCAATGGTGAGGGGGCTTGAGTGCTCAGTGATACAGAGTAGCTGAACTGAAGGTACAACCATATTGGAGAGGTATCTGTTAGGAGAGCCAAACTAAGGAATGATTCCTGAAAGAGGGTAGCAGCTCATTCAATAGTTGTTAAGGGGTAGGTCAGACTTAAACGTCCACACCGACATCACTCAATATTCGAAGTACTGCGCAGCTGAAAGCAATGAAAAACTATGGCTTTTTTTTCAAGAAAGTGTAACTCTGCTTTTTCATGTAACAAAGATGGAGGCGCCTTCCTTGATAAAACATTCCAGAGGTAAACTAGTACCCCGTTTGGATCTTTGGGTGGGGACTACTAAGGAAGGGGTCACCAGAAAATTAAAAAATAACATTCTACCAATCGGAGAGTGAAATGTTACTAATGACATATACACACACACACACACACACACACACTCAAAAGAAGGAGCTTGAAATGTATTACAGCACTATCAAAATGCTGTTTTGCAAATCTGCAAAAAAGAAATCTCTCTTATACTCTGCAAAATTCTGTATCCAAAAATAATTTGTTCAATAAATTTGAAATTTTTAAATGTCCTCTCTGAGTTTTGCCAAAATCAAGATAAAAACTCACTCAGCAAGAAGCGTAGGTTTGATAATTGTTTCAAATACTGTATTCAACTTCCATCTGCAACATTTGTTTATTTAAGAAAATTTCACCCAGTTAATGAACACTGTGTACTACTATTAAACAGGCTTTTTGTCAATGATGCAGATGTTAAGTTATGGGTTATTTTGAAGTTTTTAATTTTATTTTTGAAATTTGCTGTTTTTTATCAAATATGTTAATATTTATACGTATATGATTTTTAATGACGTTCTTCATGATCAAGCAAATTCTTGAGACAAAAAGGACTACATGAAAAAATTACATTCTTAAAAACAGCCTAAAAAATGATCACAAGAACACATGTTAGAAATCATAAGCATGCTAAATGTTATTACAAAACAAATTACTTTATATTCTAAAACAAATAAAGAGACAATCTAATGACTTTCTTATAGGTCTCTTACTTCCAGCGTCCCAGCTGAGATCATGCTATATATAATACACATACTGTCCAACAACAAAACATTTTGCTCACAAAATAATATATGGTTTGACCATAGGTAAATTGGTGCACCATTCTATTGTACCAAGGAAATGAAAGGTAATGTGAACAGCTATCAATATACATAAAATAAAATACACCACAAATTAAACTTTACATCAAATGTAGACAAATAAACAAATATATTTTCTTAGCCTCTCTATTAAAAAAACACTTTCAAAATATGCAGAAAATCCAGCAATGATTGGCACTCATCTCTACTCCTCAAACCACCCAATTTCACAAAAACTATCTACTTTTTGAAGTGTAATCTATAGACCAATGTCATCTGATGACTATATCTCAACACTATAAAAAACTTAGAAAACACAAATGGATATAATGGTTCACCCATTAACACATTGCTTAAAAAAGATACAAATAAAATAAAAACAAAGATAAATGAAGCAACAAATACATTTCATTAACATACACAAAGATTCAGAGAAAATAGCTCAAAAACTTTAAAAAATTAGATTATGGACATTATAGCTTTCAGAATAAAACAAATCATTACAACACAGGATAAAAGCATCAAACAAACTCAATTCCTAGAATAAATAAAATAAACCGTTCAGAATGAATGAAAATAAAATGTTTTACTTTGGTTGGATGGGATAATTTCATAAGAGGTATAGTGAAAACTTAAAAGCCCTCCACAGCAATATACATTTAACATTTGCCAACCATATACAAACCCTATCCAGTAAAATTGACAATCTTGATATTCTAAACATGAACGCGCAAGTGTGTGCATGCACATAAACACATATGCTAAAAAGGACTACATCTTAACACATTTAAACATTATAAAATACATAAAAAATTTAAATCACATTAGAGCGATATAATAGATTAAAAAGTGCTATTAAAATCAAATATAATTTTCAACTACATTCTTAACATGTCTAATTAAAATCTGTCTAATTAAAAGAACTGCTAGCAATAACACTGACTGAAACCAGTTACTGAGATACTGTTTTACTGATTGAACAGTTTTCTAAATCGAGGCCAGTATGGCTTCACGAAAGGGATTGGCACCGAGGATTGCATCTTAAATCCTCTTCCCGCGGTGGAAAGCGCCGATTGTAAATATGTTTTGGCAATTTTTATAGACATAGAGGCAGCATTTCCTTCCTTGTGTTGGAGTTCTGTCCTCTATGAGTTTGAACGCTGCAGTGTTCCCATAGCCCTGCAGGCCATTGTACGTGACTATTTGTCTAATTGTACAGCTCTGTTTAAAGATGCGCACTTAGCTGTGGAAAAATCTGTCCTGAACCCTAAAAATCTGAATGGGACCAGCAGGGTTCCATTCTTGGTCCCCTACTGTGGAACCTGGTATTTGACAGGTTTTTGGGATTGATATTCTCAGAAGGGGTCATGACCCAGGCTTTTGCCAATGACTGTCTCCTTTTAGTTCATGGTAATTCACGACCACAGCTGAAAGATCAAGCGCACATTAAGTATAAAGGCTGTGTAATCAGCTGAGTGAGAGTTCATAAGTACCTAGGTGTTTTGTTTGATGAGAAGTTGCTGTTTAGCAACCACAGTAGGCAAGTAGCGGCGGACGCCGTCTCTGTGATGCACAAAGGAGGATTGCTGGGAAGGACTATGGGTTGTCTGGCCAACAAATGTACATGGTATACCGAGATATCTTCGAAAGCATGATCTCTTACACAGTGCCTGTTTGGGCGCATAGGTTGGATATGAATAGAGCACTTGTTCAAAATTTGTGTGCCCAGCACACAGCCTTAATTGTATGCACTGTTGATTTTAAAACAAACTCCTACGAGGCTACCATCATATTGGGAAAGGCTCTCCCAATCGATTTAGTGGTGAAAGTTCGGGCAGCCATGTGGGATATCGAAGAGGCAGGGAGGCCGAGTTATTTGGGATGCGGTTTCGGGCCGGGCAAGTACCGGAACAGTGATCAGAGTTCACCGGATCTAAATTTCGTACAGTTGCTTATCTTTCGCCTCCGGAAGAGGCTTCAGAGCCTTGAGATGGAAGCATGGCAGCTGGAATGGGACATCACGACTAAGGGAAGATCTCTGTACAAGTTTAGACGGGATTTGGGCGATAGTATGCCTCGAGTTCAGCTGATGAGCTGTGCGTCTGCGGAGAGGTCCAGTTAAATGAACACCTGATGTTTGATTGCCCTGCTCTTGAGGAAGCCAGAGACCGGGCCACCCTGAAACTTCGAGGTCAAGGGGAAAATTGGCCACTCACTAACGGCGAGTCCATGTGGCGAGAGCCGCATTGTCGGAATGTGAGGGAGTTCCTAGATGCAGTTGCTATGTTCAACCGACATCAGTAGTTTACTTAAGGGAAAGACTCCTAACGCACTGCTGTAGGAAGCTAACCTTGAGATATATGGCTGACTACCAGCCAGTTAGGGCTCCAAGGGTCTTAATATGGTGGACAGGTACTTGCTGGTATTCAGCGACCTAGGTGTTGCAGAGAATAGCTGCCTAGGCGAAAATTTTATTATGGATGTCATATATATTTTTAATAGTTGACGGGGTGCGCCTACCCATTTTAGTAAATGTATGACAAGTGAGCGCTTGGGACACGTAAGCCGGTAGTGTAAGGCACTACGCTTAGTCTGCTCACGCTGTTAGGTAAGCTCTAGGGGCTATTTAGGACACTAGTCGCTAAAATCTTTCGAGGCTCAGTAGCCGTTTCTGACACAAACATTCGGTATTATGCTTTAGGGTGACCTAATGAGTGTAGGCGAGAGAAATGCCAAGCAAACCAGTTACTAAGAATGGTCACAAAGACAACTAAAAATATTTTGAAGTTCTTATGAACATTTTAGTAGACAGTTTAAGTGTTGCATCATTATAAAAAGTTAAAGTTACAAATTTATATTATATAAACAATTTTATTGTGTATGTCATTGTTAATGATAATTTTTAAAAATCCTTTTCATTTTTTACATTCCATGTTTCCCTAACTGAACCATGAGAAACTGCTCTTTTTTGCCCCAAGTATTTCAACCTGAAAATTCTTTCATTCTCCTTATAGTAGAATTTTTAAATTTTGCTACCACCTCAAATCTTTTATCTCTTATATGTTAAGATTTGGTCCAAGGGTAATTTTATTTTTTGTATTGTCCATAGAGTAAAGTGAAATGTAATGAATTGTGTGCACCTACCCATAATTATTTTCCTTTTTTTGGCTTTTATTAATTCTGTTCAGAATTTTTTTAAATATCTTTCTTATAAAAATATGTGTAATATCTGAGTTTTAATACTAAAACAAAAGCATAAGTATTATCTGCCTTCCTCTATGGAGGAGTGGTAGAGTCTCAGCCTCTCATCCAAAGATTTCGGATTCGAATCCCGGTCAGACATACATTTTTCATACGCTACAACATGTAAATTCTACACTGCTACGCATAACCTTCGGGTTATGTAGTGAATTGCTCATAACAAAATTCTACTTGCATTAAATTACTCACATATTATTATAATTATTATTAAAATAGTATGCTTCAGATTGTCCCATATGATAAATAAATAAATGAGATAGTAGTCGATAATAAGTAAATTAGTTAATTTAAAAATACATGAACATAAAAAATTATTAAATTAAAAAATGCTTTATTATTAAATAGCTTTTAATGCTTTATTTTAGACACCTGCATCTTGCGGATATTTGTAGGCATTAAAATTATTTATTTATAGTTGATCTCAACATAGTAATAAAAGAAATGCATTTTAAACAAACACCGTATCTATTAATAACAAATTGGATACAAAAAAATCGTTTCGTTTTATCTTTATAAATATTATTTCCTCTTCGATTTTCACTAATAAACTAAATTTATGGTTTCTGCTTAATAATATTTATTGGTTTTATTGGACAAAAATAATGAACTGTAAGTAATGAATTTAAAAAACGTGATGCAATTAGCGTCTTTTTATTCGTATACGTAATGGTGAATTCCAACATCATAACTATTTCAGTTCGTTCCAAAGAACGACTCATTACAAATCTGAAATTTTTTTGCAGCTGTTCATTGTTTCACCTGTGCCTGTCTTCTGCGAGGTAATCTGTTATTTTTTTATATATTGGTTACTTTTAGTCATATTGTGAATTTATCCTTCTGAAAACAAAAAATTTGGTTTTTCTTGTATTCGATGAGCTGCTAATTTTATTGCGCTTTTGCAACTTATTTGCTAACCTTAACTTCGTTTGTTTGCTTTAACGATGTTGAAATCTCTGATGACCAGTTTAGGTTACTCGAAGTTAAGATTTATTCTGCCACTTCGCTCATGCAGTTATGATACGGAATTTATGTCTGCTTTAAATAAATCTGGTTTTTGTTTTTTCCCTAATAGAACGTTTTGTCATAAAAATGGTGATGACAAATCATTGCAACAAGAACCCCAAAATGTGAAAAGTGATACGGTTAGTGTTTCTGTGTTGAAAAGTGGTAAATATGAGCTTTTTAAAGATGAAAATGCCCCACTTATTCTGGATGTTGTTGAAGAGAGGCAGCGAATTCAAGATTCAGAAGAAGCAGAAGAAGAATATGATGAATTTGCTGGATTAAATTTAGAACGTAAGTTTTCTTTATTTATATTATTGTAGTTTTGGGTATTTTATTCTTAGTCTCTCCATTTCTTAATATTTTATTATAATCATCATTCAACTTTTCACTGATAAAAAGATAGATTGCTGTAATATTTTGTTAATGTTACGTGTGTTTATTTGTTAATCAGCATGATTAAACACCCTTAAAATTATGTAATCTAATAAATATTTTCTCTGGTATTCAGTTGCATTATATATGTTGTGTGGTTTTGGAAATTTTGTGTAAATCACCACTCACTTTGATGGAACAAGCAAACCAAGCTATCAAAAAAAAAAAAAAAAAACTGAAAGACTTAAAATTTGTAACTCAAATAAATAGATAAGATATCATTATGAATAACAGAATATCAGTTAATTTTTTCAAATTTGGAGTGGTTATCCATAAAAAGCATACATTTTTGTTGTTCTTGTGATTAATTGCAAATCTTTGTTGTGATTTTTAATAAACTTATAAACAGGCCACCATGTCTGAATAGTATAAGAGTAGTATTTTTCATAAATTGCTTGGTTTTATATATATATATATAATATACCGCACTCCCAGTAAAATAAAGTCTTAAGTGCAGAATTATGATTTCTAGGAAAACATGTTTGAAATTTTTTACATCATTTCAACTGCTGCAGCTAAAATATCTGTTGTACTTCACACACAACTCTACTTTGCCCTAATATCTCATTGTTATCACACCTGTTGCTAATAAAATAGTGCTACAAGTAACTTACTATTTTATTTTATGGGACACCAATTTCGTATTCTACAATAAGATAATGAATTAAATATTTTTTTTTTTCAAGGGAAGAATTACAATAGTATTTATGTAGTAAAGACCCAAATTTTTTAATTTTTTCTGATAAAAATCTCAATTCAGAAAATACTTACTACACTATTTTACTGGGAATATTTAATTCCTTCATAAATCATAACAGTGCACCTTTGTTAGATTAGACGAAGACATATTTATAGTGGGTTTTTTTTTAATTTGAAGGGAATCTATTTTTTTTACCATCATCGTTGACTGTTCATATTTTTTAAGTATGTTACAATATAGTTTGTTTATGAGTACTTGTACAATATCAAGAATTTTATTGATTTTTTGTGGATTTGTGGTTTAGAATTATAAGATGGTTGGTAAATATTGACTTGTTGTTTTGAAGGGGGGTGGTCTTTGCTTCTGATTGTAGCTGTTTTGTAATTCATTATTATCAAATACTGTATGGTTAGATATTAATTAGATTAATTAATTATGCATGATTAGTTGTATATGCCTTTATCATATATATGATAGGTTATTCACACCATAAGCAGGTTCAAGGGCTATAAATAGAACTGACACTTATTTTTAAGAGTGTCATTACTCTCATTATTATCTTTGATATTTTGTTTTGATCAAATGCATTCAAATCTTTTTTTCCAAGCATATCTTACATGGGTAGAGAAAGTGTAGGGTGTAGTAGTACTAAAATGTAAGTAGTGAAAATTTAAATCAATAAAAGGCTAGTTCTCCACACTGTTTTACTGTCAGTGTGAATGAGAATTTGCCTGCCTGTTCAGCCCATTTCACTATACTGGTTAATTACATTGTAAAATGGCATAAATGTTTCCTTTATAACTGGCAAACGTTTCAAGGCTTGTTAGCATAAGGAAGCTTTTATTTTGACACCACATACTCCAACTTCAAGAATTAGTTTTAGTCATTTTTCATATTATATATTATGTAGTCATATATTTAGTCATTTTGCCTAGTCAAACCAAGAAAAACTAAGTTGCTTTTTTTATATGTAACACTGGGGAACAAAAATGAATTTTTTTTGCTTCAGAAAGAAAAATACATGAATCTGATAGTATTTTTTCTTCTGAATTCACACATGGGGTTTTCCCCATGATGCAAGATTTCCGAGAGACAGACATTTATAATTTCAAACATTTTAATAATTTCTGCATTCTTAACTACACAATATTCAAATATTTGACTCACCTTAAAAGTAAGAAATGATGATTTTCTGCTATATTTTTGCCAGTGGAGCATCCCTCTTGATGGTCCAATCATAATCGGCCAGCGTATTAGGATTCAATTTGCCTTGATACTTCTTTTCGGTAGCTGAAATTTCATGATGAAAATATCCCCATGGTGATCGCTCACTGCGCCAAGATTTTCTAGGAAGAAATGTAGGTGCGAGTGCAGGAAATGTACTTTTAACGACATATTACAACCCACATTTTTATAAGATGTTTAAGATCATTGACAACATCAAGGTAATTTTTTGCCTTTCGATTTCCCAGAAAACTGAGTAACATTTTTGAATGCTTGCCAAGATGCTTTCTACAGTGAATTCAATAGTTCTTCAAACTTTTCATCATGCATTAGTGATTCGTATTTGTGAACCCACAAATATTTTTAGGCCATTCTTTTCTAATGAAATGGTTTTTTCTGCCCCTACTATCCCATTCACACAAAAAACAACAGTACTTTGTGTAACCAAGCTACAATCAAGAATAAGTGCAATTACCTTCAAATCACTACAAATATTCCATTCATACACTGCATATTGAAACTTTTCCTTCATAGATTTAAATCATAGATTTAAATCTATGATTTCTTCATAGATTTTCTATGATCTCTTCATAGATTTAAATCTCCTTTCATACTTTCAGAGTGAGCCACAGGTAATGATGGGAATTTATTGCCATTATGCAGAAGCAGACCATTTAAACCAACTTTAGGGGAATCAATGAACAAGTACCATTCTGTTGGGATATGTTCATTACAGAACAAAGTATCTTCATTACAGAAGAAGTATCATTACAAAACACTAAGCCATTTTCTTCAGAAAAATAGTCTTTAAATTCAGAATGACGATTACAATAAGTATATATCTTTGTAATCTTTGGAAGAAGATTCCATCATTTTAGCCAGGAAGCAAGCATTTCAGACTGTTTTTTGGCTAACTTTAAATCTTGTATGAGATCGTTAAGATTGTCATGTCAGTAAATGAAGCTTATTTGAACTGCTTTGTTCAAAAGTTGTATCACCAGAATTTGTTTTTTTTTCTTTCTTACTTCCACCAGACGCTGAGAGCTCTCTTCATCTAATGTCACATATTCTTGAGGCTTTAGTGTGAGCAATTCTTCGCAGTGTGGAACTGGTCTCATTGTAGATTGAAAGTTAATGTACACCACTGTATGTTTTCATTTTGACATAATCCCTTTAATGTTTATTAGTGAGAAGCTTAGAACAGGATAACAGATATGTGAGGCCCAGAGCCTTTGTTTGGTCCCCGACTTTACACCCAAAATAAAGTTCATAACACTTTCTAACTAATGGAGTAAGGTTTCACCTTTGGGACTTGAGCGTCACTTCACCACATACATATCAAAAATTGTTAGGATGATTTAAACAAACTCTAGACATTTTGTAACTAACAACTAATTAAAAGAAATGAAGTTGTAAATATGTAACACACAATAATTCTGACACACAAAGCACTCACAATGACGTGTTTACTGGTTCACTACTGTCTCACGACGGCATCGTTCTGATGAATGTGTGCTACACTAGATCACATTTATACATGTCTATACACATCTGAACCTGCACAACAGTAGCAACGCTATCTTTTGAGTTAGTTCATACCACATTTTGAGTTAGCATCATATTTACGATGCTGTAGGAGCTTTTACTTGACAATGGACAAGTGGACACAAAAACATTTTAAAATATTTAAAAAAAATTAAAATAAAAGAAACTGTGGGTGATGGAGAAATTCCGCATACATATTTGAAAACAGGGTAAAAAAATTGCATTAAGTACACTCTTTGTTACTCGTGAGACAAAAATCATGGTGACCAGTGTAATCTACAAAATTTAATTTTTGATAATATTAAACATCATTTATGTTGATAAAAGATTGTGAAAACTAGAAGCAATAGAGTGAGAAATGAAATAATTAAAGTTAAAAATTTAGGTATGTGTAGTTTTCTGGAAGAAGTGGGTAAAACAAAGTTAACATGGTTTGGGCATTTACATCAATTAGACAAAGAAAAAATCCAATGGGAAGTGTTGGACTAGAAGGACACAAGTTAAAACATGAGGGTAAGCTTGGTGAATGCAATTAGTACTAGTCATTTCATTCTTTGGAATTAAAAAATCAAGTTGTGTCTTCATGAGTAGTTTCATTCTTCATTAAATCATTTGCTTACTGTTAATTATTTTGTCGATATTCCTTCCTGGGTTAAAATAATTTTTTGTATTTGATGGCGATGGCTTTGTTTCACAATTAACAACTGTTGGTCTGATTAATGTATATTAAACATGAAATAATAGCTGATAAAATATGATAAGCCCAAACTATAAATTGACCTTATGATCTTTGGTACAAAAATCTTTGCCTCTATTAGGTTTAGTTGGTTATGTTAAAATAAAATTGGTTTTTTAATGATTTATTTAACAGTCCAATGCTCAAATACAGTAACTTGATTTTAAATGAATTTTGAAACATCTGAGAAATATCAATCTTGATTGGGATTAGAACCCAGAATCCTCTGGTTGAAATGGATAGTTGCTACCACACTGCTATGGAGGTTGACTCAATTGTTATATTGCAAAGTTAATTGTAGCTGAAGTCTTATTTCAGTTTTATTATAAGAATTATAAAGTTTTATGACCTAATTTCCCTTTTTTTATAATTTACATTACTGTTTTATCATAAATAACTATTTAGGTGAGAGATTCAAAGGTCGTATTTTTTTCATTGACTTGCCGCAACTATCACTACACTTTGTTAGTGTGCTGCATTTTTTTAATATCTTAGATTAATTTTTCTCTAAATTGTATTATCTATAAAAGTTAAAAGCAATATTTCCATTGCATTCATTTTAATTTGATGTGATATATTAAAAATATTTTTATTCTCATAATTATGATATATAATTTATATACAAATATCAGTATCATTTACACACTTTTTTAATAAGCATAGTTAAGATTTAAGTCTTTAAAATTTAAGACAAAATTAAAATAACATATCCAGGCCTTATTGTTTAAGAGGGGGAGCTTTTTAATTTTTCTTTTTTATGCATTCTTTTGCTGTTGTGGTCTGTTGCTTTCTTCTCTTTACCCACAACGGAACAGAAATGGTATATGCATTTAGGGTAGAAGTTGTGTGTGTATATGTGCACATTTTTCTCAAAAACTACTGGGCTGATTTCAGTGTGATTTTTTACATTACATAACAATGTATTGCAAAAAACCAGCAGGTTCTTATACATTTGTTATAGTTATAGTCCACCAGAGAGCACTGCAGTTGATGTGTTTCTCTAAAATGGCTGAGCCGATTTTGTTGTGGTGCAGTACATAAGTATCACCTAAGAGCAGGTTCTTAGATTAGTTTTATAGTTATAAACCGCTAAGGGGCATTGCAGTAAATATGTTTCTTCAAAACGTCTATATGGATTTTTTTTAAAATTTAATTTTGTTACTTGTAATACAATAAATTTAGACCTTTGAAAAATTGAGTGGTAGAGATGATTTTCTAAGCGAATCTTTTGCAGTTTTGATCAACTCAAAATGAGATTTTTATATTTCTTGTCTTAATTCATTTAACAAACTTACAGATGATTTTTTTTACATCCAGAATGTGAATTTAGTTTTTGATTTCTACTTTTTTGTGTGATGGTTTCTTGAATATAAACTACTGTCATTACAGTAATTGTTTAGCATAGTTCATTTTCTAATTGTATGATTTTTGATATTTGAAATTTGAACTTTTGTAATGGCACAGTGAACCAACCAAATTGTTTAATAAAAAGTTTTTAAAAAATCTTACTTTAAAATGTGTTCAACCTTCTTTGTGATTACCTTCAGTGACTGATGCTACTGTTTTTATAGTCCTTTGATGTTCTGAATTTTGACATTTTCACTTTTAGTTGGATTATACTAAAAGGATGTGTTATATCTTCATT
This sequence comes from Lycorma delicatula, assembly GCF_047948215.1. Lineage (NCBI taxonomy): Eukaryota > Metazoa > Arthropoda > Insecta > Hemiptera > Fulgoridae > Lycorma > Lycorma delicatula. The sequence goes on along the minus strand of NC_134456.1, from coordinate 110,217,087 downwards.
TTTTTTTTAATGTGTTAACAAAATGGATGAACAGGAGTTCATTATACTCCATCTAAGTTTGTATTTATTGCATTTATTAATTTCGAAGTCTAGCAATTTTTTGTTGTTATTTATCATTGAACTTTTTTAATACTGTGTCTTCATTACAGGTGGTGTTAGTGGTGTTTTTGATATTGAAGATTTAGTAAAAGTACTTCAAAGAGAGAATGCAAAGGATATTTTTGTTGTATCATTACCTAGTTATTTACGATATGTCGATTATATAGTAGTTGTTACTGGAAGATCACTTAAACATATGCTTGGTTTGGCAGAATTTGTCAGAAGGTTATATAAAATTAAAAGAAATAAAACTGATTTAATACCAAAATTAGAAGGTGAAACTTCAAAAGATTGGCATGCCATTGATCTTGGTAAATACAACTTTTTTATCAGTAGTTTAATTGCTATTATTATGAGGAAAATGGTTAGTTACTGAGTTAGTAGAACCTATAAAATGCATTTTGTCACTTATTTGACTGATTTAAAATATATGCCTTCTTTCCTTCTATTTTATGCTGATCTTGTAATTTCAACTTATTTCATGGAGGTTTAACCCAAGTTTGCAGTTGGTGACTGATATGATTAGATTAAAATAATTAAACTATCCATCATTATAAATTACTTAATGTATAATTATTTTCACACAGTCATTTGTATTATTTAAACAATCAGTATTACTTATATATCTGCGATTTATATAATGAAGTAATTATTATCATTAATTTTATTAGTAAATGCATTAAACATACCGTATGTAGATAATAGTTAAATAATGAAATACATTATAATTTCATATGTGGATGCATGTACAGAGATTCAATAAATGCACCATAACCACACTGAAATAAATATTATAAATATAAAAATGGGGTTTCATAATTCAGCATTCATTTACAGAATTAAACTAAAATGTATTGGTGGTCCTGGGTAAGATGGCAGTTTACTTGATCAATTCTGGATGGATAGTCTAACCCACCGGATTGGTCTAGTGGTTAACGCGTTTTCCCAAATCAGCTGATTTTTGGAAGTCGAGAGTTACAGCGTTCAAGTCCTAGTAAAGCCAGTTATTTTTACACGGATTTGAATACTAGATCGTGGATACCGGTGTTCTTTGGTGGTTGGGTTTCAATTAACCACACATCTCAGGAATGGTCGAACTGAGAATGTACAAGACTACACTTCATTTACACCCATACATATCATCCTCTGAAGAATTATCTAATCGGTAGTTACCGGAGGCTAAACAGGAAAAAGAAAGGATGGATAGTCCGGTTTCTCCTCCTACTTCATTTCCTTATCTTTAATCCCTTTTTTCTCATTATTTCTTTGGTATAGGTCTGTTCCTTCTAGATCCTCCATGCTAAGAACTTACATTGATGATAGAACCAATACATATTTATACATATCGGTGTCTGATAAGAAGCATAGTTGTAGATTGACAAAAAGTCTCCATTCCCTATCTCACGGTTTTACCTATTAATCAATCCCAAATAAAATAAAAAAGGTAGGTTGGTCATATGTTATGTGTTTCTTTTTTTTGAACAATTGTAATTACAACAAATGATTTGTAATATTAAATAAACATGCACATCATATTGTGCTTGTTTATGTAATGATAATTTAAATAAGGAAAATGTTATATATACTTTGGAAACATTCAAAATAAAACAGTAACAATTGACCCAACATACACGTATTAAAATATATATATTCTTAGGTTTCATTTTTTAAAAATATTTCATTCAATGAATTGTCTGAAGTAATATTTGAGTATAAGTATTTTACTATAATTATTCATAGGCTGTACTTATGATGTAACCCTTTTCTAAGGGTTACAAACGTGGAATTTTTGTTAAAATAAAATTCAAAACTAATTTTTAGAAGCAAGCAATCAAGCAATCTTAATAATATTTACTGAGCACATTTATAATTTGTCTAAAGTCACTAAACAATTACAGTAAGGATAATTGTTTGTCCAGGATGAACAAAACTCATTTGTTGCAGCTTGGAACACTGTTCAGCAAGTTTCACTTTTAACTGTAGTAATCTGTGAATTCTGCTATCATATCCTACATTTTTAATTGTTTGCTCTACATATTTTAAGCTTTTCCCTCTTCTGATTTTTACCTTTTAAATATTTCCTCCATTACTACTTCAACTCATCCTAGATGGCTTAATGTACAACCTAAATCCTGGTTATCTGGAAAAAATTTCCCATAATCTTCTTTTTTCTCCCATTCATCATTAATTTTTTTCATTTTGAAAAGATTACTACTTAATTTTCAATATCTTTTGCAATATTTTTACCTCGCTTTTCTTCAGTTTTTTAGCAAAATTATTGTAATAAATTTTTTTGTAATAAAGGCTTTTCTTCCTAATGTAAATTGTTTATTAATGTTGCATACATTGTTCATATTTTTCTATGTTTCTGCCCAAAATTTAAACTTTAACTTCTTAACAGTTTTCTTAAGTTAACTTTTAACAGTGTTCCTCAAAATTTACAACACAAAATTTAACACTGTTTTTACTATTTTTTACTATTTAATACATAAATATTCTGTTGATATCATTTCTGATAAATCACATCGGAAGTGGTGGGTTTGCCACATAAATAATAAAAAAGAATTCTAAGCTTGAATTCTTTTCATGCTTAGAGGGGTAAGGTACACTATGGAAAACCCTTGATCTGACAATTTGAAAAATTTCAAACAATAAAGATAAGTAGTTATAGCCTTTCTTTTATATATATAAATGAATGTTTGTTTGTCCCATATGTGTTCCTACACCATTCACCCGATTGGGATGAAAATTTGGTGAGTTGTGTGCACATCTATGAAGGTTTCTGAATTAGTTTGGACCCGTTAGGTGGAGCTGGAATTGAGATTTGAAAAATTGTATTTATGGTCTGATTTTGCTCGTTAGATGGCACTAGGGTTGAGATATTTGGAAAAATTTCATTTATGTTTCGATTTGGCTCATATTTAGTATATATATTAGTTTCACGAAAAGAAATATTTTTTTGCAAAAATGCAATATTTTTGCTAGATGGTGCTGGGGTTGAGATATTTATAAAAGTTGTATTTATAGATCAATTTGGTTCATATTCAGAATATAAATTAGTTTTATGAAAAGAAAAATTTTTGCACAAACCATACTTGCTAGGTGGCGTGTCGGTGTCCAGATATTTACGAAACAAACAAATATACAAACAGACTTTCTTCTTCTATATATATATATATATATATATATATATGAAAGGCAGTATTCATATGTATGTCTGCTGAAGGCTAAAAAACTACTGCACAAATTTTTTACACAGGAAAAAGGAAATAGGGAAAAATAGAAAAAAGGGAAAATTGGAAAAAGGAGGAAAAGAAAAAATGGAAAAGGGGAAAAAGAGAAAGGGGAGAAAATAATAGAGGAAAGGAGAAAGAGGAAATAGAAAAAGAGCGAAAAAAGGGATAAAGTTAAAGGTTAAATTTTGTGAAGTTTTGTAATGTTCAGTTTTTTAATGTTTTATCAAACTTTCAATTGTGTTCATATAATCTATATATACTCAAATCTAGCAACAGCAAAGCATTTACTGATCTACTAGTACTTCATAAAAAGATATTTTATCCTAAAATAGTTTTGCAATTATGCAAATAAAATAAGTACACAAAAAAAAATTAAAGGCATTAATTGCTAAATATATGAATATGGTGTGTTAGATTATCATTACACAAAAAAAATTTACGTTATCTAATTAATATTATTTATGAACTAATTAGTAGACTAATATTGTTTCTGTAAATAACATTTTTCTAATTTAATTTTAAATAAATGGGTTGAAGGATGTTAAAAATAGAAACTGAACCACAATAAGGTTCTTTCTTAGTCTAAACTATTGATCAGAGATATCTAAGAATGTTAGGTAATTTATTAGAAATAGAAATGAATCACATTGTCCTTACCCTTAAGCATATTTTATTGTGTATTGTAAAAATAGTTGCATTGTCTGATTTGATATATACCAGTATATATGTATAAACACAGAAATGTAATTAATTTACTAAAAATTAATCTATATGAATAATATTTACTGGCCCCAAAGAAAGATTTAACAGTACATTTTTTATGTCATGAAAGTTTTTCTGACATTTTCAACCAGTCCCAAGATGTAATATTAAATTTTAAGTGGGAGTGTATATAGGCATAAGTATTAAAATTATTGTAACTTTAGTGATTAATTCACTGATTCACAAAAACCGTGTGACAAGTCCAAACAAAACAGCAATTTTGATTTTGTTGCAAACAAAATCAATTTGGTCATATCAACAAATTGATCACCTTACAATTCACTCAGAAATTTCACATTGTTAGCAAAGAAATTCCGCTAATATCATAGATAAAATACCATGCATGTGATTAATTAGATTGCCTAGTGAATGTTTTGTAATTAATGTAAATATGAATTTGGTTTAATGGTGTATTAATTACTAATACAACACATTAAAACAACTGTTTTGTAATTTTAATATATTACAAAAGGTTTTCATTACTTTATAAACAAATATCCATATGTGAACACCTCTGTTTCAATTTTTCAAAGTGTAACAATAACAGTAGTAAAACAATAAACAGCAGAAGATACTTCTGATTGATTTATTCATATTTACTTCACATGTTTTAAGAGATATCTCCATTTCAATTCTTTATTATAAAAAACTATCTGTTAAAATTACAGGTGTCAACATAAAAAAATAAAAAAATTTTACTTTATTATGCTTGGCACTCACTCTATAAATAATATACTTGTTACATGTAAAAATTGACCAACTAATGTGACTTTGATAAATTTTATTCTTTTATTTTTATTACATTGGCACATTGATTTTAAAAATATTAGCTTTTTTTAAAAGAAGTGATAATGGAGATTCCTCTGAAAACACATGATTAGTTGTAAAAAAAAAAAATTGTAATAAAAGATTGGTAAATTGATAATCGATAGACAGTTGATAAGATAAATTGGTAATTCCTTATATTAAATAGTTAGGTGGAGTTATTAATTTGAATAATGTTGTTGAATAAAAAGGCATAATTAAGTGTTCCAAGAAATCTTTAAAACATTCATTGTATAATTTTTTTTCTTTTAATTCTTAGTTACAAAATTATAACAGACTTGTTTTGTTTTCTGAACACAGAATAATTGTAGTAATCATCATCTGATATATTTAAATGTTTATTTATGTATTTTATACCAGTTTTTATTTATTTGTTCTGTCTGTAAAATTATTTTTTTGCTTAATGCAGCTAATGATCTTTGAGGTTAGGTTTATGGTATTAAGGTTTTGTTAGGTAAATTATTTGAAGGTTTGTTGAAAAATAAGGTTTTATATTTGTTCAAAACATTGAATGATTAATTTTGTGCTAATTTGTGTCAGTTATTATTTCTTAATTTTTGGAATTTCAGGTAACATTGCTCTTCATATAATGAATAAAAAGGCTCGCATTCAATATGATTTAGAAAGTCTTTGGGCTCTTGGAAAAGAATTTGATGAAAAATCAAATACTCCATCTGATCCACTTGCTGAAATATTAAAGAAACATTCTATAAGCCTTGATGATTTTCAACCTGTTGACAAATTAGGATAAATACAATATATTTAGGTTTAGTTTTTTATTTGTTAGATGTTTAATGTTAAGTGAATTGTTTTTGTATAATTATGTATTATAATTTTAAGTTTGAGTAAAATCTGTTATGAAAATTAATAATGAAAAATAATTATTACCTTTTCCCAGTTATTTAAATAACCAGCTCTTAGATTACATTTTTTTTTTTATTTTGCTTGTTGAAGTGATTAGTAATTACCAGAAGACGAAAGTTGTTTTATGAAATTATATTTATGAGTGCTACAAGAATTCATAAAGTAGTACTTACCTGTTTACTTATGCACATATCTAAATCTGTTGTTATACAGTTGTTGGATGTTTTAGTAAAATCTTTTTTTATGTCTTTTGATATTGATGCATTTCAACATAGCATGTTAATATGAACACTGTTAAAATGGTCACTTTTCTTTGAATTGTTAAAATAAATCTGACTATTTTATCAACTGTAGCTTACTTAATGGATATTGTTCATCTGGAGATTTGAGATTTCTTATTATGTTGATTATAACTGATTTAAAATATCAATAAGTGTTCTTATCATGTGAATGTTTTATTGTTTTACTTTATTATTATTTTCTTTTGCTTTATAGCTTGCTTCTAAACATACTCTAAAAAATGTTTGAATATTTTTGCTGCTAATTTGTACATATTATCTTTTACGTTTTTAGTTTATATTTTTACTTTGTTTTACATTGTTTATTACATAAGGAAATAAATGAAGATAATTTACTTGTAATTCACTACTCCCTGAGATGTTTGTAAGTGTGTCATAACTTTTTATTGTTTCTTTTAAAAATTCCCTTTCATACTAGGTAAATTATGTAGATTCTACTTATCTGCTAGTACCATTCACTGTACTACATCTTAGTAATGTAAATCAAGTTAGGTAAAAAGTGGCTGCAAGTTGAAGTAAACAACACTGTTAATGCTTCTTCTATAGTCTACATTGAGTGGCTTAACAAATGTGTTTTCTCAAGTGTAATTGCATTAACTTTTTATCTGTCACATTTTTAGAATCTTACCTAATCCATCAAACCAGGTTTTTTATTGTTTTACAAAAAAACTTAGCAGAGTTTTTAAGTAATAAATAAAAAATTACATAATAAAACAAAACTAAATAATATGTAAAAAATTTAATGATGTTTTTCTTTTGAAAAATTCCCACCCTGTTTTATTTACTTACTTTATATTTACTTATTTCATAAATCTTGTAAATAAATTTCATAAAAATGTATAATGCAAAGTAGTCTCAAACACAACTCTTATCATATGTTGCCTGAAAATTGAATGAAACAACTTTTTAAATTAGTGTATAATTAAAATTACTAAAAGACTGAATAAAATCACTATTAGAGTTACTGAGTTACTAAGTTATTATAGTTAATTTTAATTGACATGGTTGTTCTTTTATAGTTTCTGGTTAAATATTCCAAATCTGATTAGAAGATTTACAACAAATTTTATTTTGTATTTTTTGTAGTGCTGTTTTGTATAGTTGCATGTTATATGTGTATATCTATAACTATCAATTTTTTCCACTATCAATTTTAGTTTTGAAAATAAGAAACATTTAAATTTAAATTTTTTATGATTTTAGTGTAAATGTGCTACTTTAACAGGTGCACCAACATTCCCAAATATTTGGCTCAGTTTAGTTATTAATTTTAATTGTTACTGGACTTAATGATACATATTTCTGTATGAGGTGTTATTTTAAAGGAAAGTCCACCTGCATTATTATTGTATGTGATCCAGTCATAAAGTATCAAAATCTATTAAAAAAATGTATTACTTGCATATTCTGGGCATTAATTAACTTCAAAGTAGGCTACTTCTGAATCCATTTATAGTGTTTATGAAGTTGAATTAAACTTCATATTTATTACATGTTATCTTGAGGAAAGCTAATTAATGGTTATTTGTGACTTGAATGCATAAATTTCTTATTATCTGACAATTTTATGAATTAATGTATTTAAAGTATCAGATAATTTTTTTTTAATGAGAAACTCTTTTTAAGTTTAAGAAGTCAGACAGTTAGTTGTTTGATTATAAAAATTATTACAGTTTGTTTTAATTTAATGTTTTTTTTTCTCACTTGTACTGATAGATAAGATAATAGATGCAGGCAGTAAAAGTTGGTAATTGAGAGAAGATTAAATAAATATGTTCTAAAGTATAAATAATAAGCTTGATTAAATTATAAAACAAATTAATTTAAATTTGAATTTAAAAAAATAATATAATTGACAGTATTACTATACTGGTCAACAACGTAAAAAATTAATGTCTTAGAAACTAATTAATGAATAAGAATAAAATATCATCTTAAATCATTATTCTTGAAATGATATGTTTGAAATTCACCATGTCCGTGAAAATTCTAGTGAATGTGTAAGTTATGTGAAGAAATTTTTGGATGTTGCAGGATTCTGTATCATGTCAAAATTAAAAGCTTATTTACTACTTTTTGAGGTGAATGTCCATGTTACTAGTATGTTTTGGTTAAGCTTATTGAGATCTAATTGATTTTATTTATTCAGGAATGTTCAGCTTGTTTCTGATTAAAATCTCTGCTATATTTTAAAAAGGAAAGAAGATACTGTGCCATTCAGTTTAAAGCTGAGATGAAATGAAAAATGTATAAAGTAACAGGACTTGAGAATTTGCATTGATCAGAATCTTAGTACCATGTTGACTACATAGTAAATTTTTTCAACCATTAATGTACTATTTCAGACGATTTAGGGTTCTATCATCAGTGTATAGAATGCCAATAAGAATTAGGGGGATAATTTTTTTAAATAAGCTTTCAAAAGTTTAAGTGCATATTATTGTTATTTGTCAGTCAGAATATAGTTTCTTAGGATTTTGATTAAGAGAACATACTTTTAATTTAGAAAATTTGAAATAGTCATTGGTATTATTTAGATTTTTATAAGAGCAAGATTAGAATATGCAATGATTATTTGGTCCCCTAATCAAAAGTAACTACGTTATGTATGAAAATGTTCAACAGAGATTACTTTGTTATATTTACCATAATATTTTTTTGTTTCTGTACTTATTTTATCATATACAATCTCTGTAATATATTTAAAATTGTAAGATTTGTAAAGACAGGAGGATTAATTGTATTATTTTTTTTCAAGATATGTCCACAATTTTTGTGCAGCCTTTTCTCATACACCTTTTAATAATTTAAGCTGTGGACTTAGTCAAGTAATTTGTTTTAGGTTGGTCTGGCTAGATTACTCCTTTATGTATCTATAATTAAATTATAAAAGTAGCTATTTTATATATTTTTTATGTTGATATTTTCAATGTATGATATATAATTTGAGGTTTAAAATCTGCACTGTATTTTGTGAAATAAAATAAAATAGTCTGAAAGAGTGTCTAATACATTGACTTATTTGCATATCACTTACTTTGGATTGTCAGTCAATAATTTAATCTAGTATTATAAGATCTTCAATTCTTACATAAAAAACAACAAAAGAAAATTTTGTTGTTGATCTTTATAAAATTATCACAGTTTTTATTTTCATTACCTGTCCTTTATATCAACAATATTTTTTTACAAGTTTTTCTTTATACATGTTCATGTAAAGAAAGAAAATACACGTGTATATATATATATATTGAAAATTTTTCATAATAAATGAACTTCTAAATTTTGACTATGAAAACTGGATTAAATTATAGATCTAATTTAATAATTCATTTTAAATAATCTACCAAATTATTAATTATAAACTCTTCAAACTGGTACATTACTAGGAATAGATAATCACTTTATTAATTGACTGCCTGGAGACAGATCTTTCCTTCTTACATTTTGAAGTTATTGATTTCTCTTTTTAATAAATATTACCATATGAAGAAGGAGCAGTAGTTATGAAAATACTTATGACCATAAATATAAAAATTTTTACATATATTTTCTTTTGTATTTCAAGCTTTACTGCGGAACATCCCTTGTGATGGTCCAACAATAATCAACCAGCATATTAGGATTCCATTTGGCTTGATACCTCTTTTCCATAGCTGAAATTTCCTGATGAAAGTGTTTGTTCCTTGTGCTCATCGCTCACTGCGTCAAAATTTTCCAGGAAGAAATCTAGGTGCGAATGCAGGAAGTGTACATTTAAGAACATATTACAAACCAAATTTTTATAAGATGTTTAAGATCATTAAGAAAATCACAGTAATTTTTTGCCTTTTGATTTCCCAAAAAACTCTTCAGTGACACTTTTGAATGCTTGCCAAGCTGCCTTGTCCAGTAGATTCAATAGTTCCTCAAACTGTTCATCATGTATTAGTGATCGTATTTGTGGATCCAAAAATATTACTTCTTGAATTTTTGCATCAGTAATTTTAGGAAACTTCTATTTTAAGTACATGACACCAGGAGTATTGTCCATGGCCTTGACGAAATTCTTCATTAATCCTAGTTAGATATATAACAGAGGTTGATACATATTTTCAGGATAACACAATGGTTCATGTTTCACATTTTTTTCAGGAATGAGTGATTCGCATTTAGGCCATTCTTTTCTAATGAAATGTTTTTTTCTGTCCCTACTATTCCATTCACACAAAAAACAACAGTACTTTATGTAACCAAGCTGCAGATCAAGAATAAGTGCAATTACCTTCAAATCGCTACAAATATTCCATTCATACACTGCATATTGAAACTTTTCCTACATAGATTTAAAGTCTTCACATGCTTCTTTCATACTTTCAGAGTGAGCCACAGGTAATGATGGGAATTTATTGCTATTATGCAGAAGCAGACCATTTAAACCAACTTTAGGGGAATCAATGAACAAGTACCATTCTGTTGGGATATGTTCATTACAGAACAAAGTATCTTCATAACAGAAGAAGTATCATTACAAAACACTAAGACATTTTTTTCAGAAAAATAGTCTTTAAATTCAGAATGATGATTACGATAAGTATATATCATTCTAATCTTTTAAAGAAGATTCCATCCTTTTAGCCAGGAAGCAAGCATTCAGATTGTTTTTTGGATAACTTTAAATCATGTATGAAATAAGATTGTCTTGAGTCAGTAAATGAGACTTTGATGAACTACTTTGTTCAAAAGTTGTATCACCAGAATTTTTTCTTACTTCCATCAGACTCTGAGCTCTCTTAATCTAATGTCACATGTTCTGGAGGCTTTGGTGTGGCAGTTCTTCGTAATGTGGAACTGGTCTCATTGCAGATTGAAAGTTAGTGTACACCACTGTTTGTTTTGATTTTGACATAATCCCTTTAATGTTTGCCAAGCAGAAATAACAGTCAGAAGAGTGATCCTTGAGTTCCCTCCAAATCATAAGTATAGCAAATGGCATGTGGCCTGTGCCATTCCTCCATGCATTGAGAAGCCTAGAACACTATAAATAACGGATGTGTGGGATCCAGGGACTTTATTGGTCCCCAAGTTTACACCTAAAATAAAGTTCATAACACTTTTTTTTATTAATGGAGTAAGGTTTCACCTTTGGGAGTTGACCATCACTTCATCACATACATAACAAAAATTGTTAGGATGAATTAAACAAACTCGAGGCATTTTAACAACTAATTAAAAGAAATAAAGTTGTAAATATGTAATACACAAGAATTCAGACACACAAAGCACTCACAATGACATGTTTTCTGGTTCACTACTATCATTACTGGCATCGTTCTGATGAATTTGTACATGTCTGTACACACCTCAACTTGCACAACAGTAGCAACTCTACCCTTTGAATTAGCTCATTTCGTTCCATCATATTTACATTGCTGTAGGAACTTTTACTTGACATGGACAAATGAATGAAAAAAGCTTTTAAAAATTAAAATAGCAAAAATTCTGTGGGTGAAGGAGAAATTCCGAATACATATTTGAAAACAGGATAAAAAACTGCATTAAGTTCAGTTGGTATGCGTGAGACAAAAATCATTTTGACCAGTTTAAACTTAATTCTCTTATCTACAGAATGAGCAACATAAAACCGAACCCGTAACGTATGTTGGAATAAAATTTTATGAATGATACGGATGAATCAAATGAGAAAAACATAAAATGTAATTTAATTGTTGCATTTATTTACCTTATTGTTACAAAAGATGTTCAAAATGACCACCCTGGGCCTCGCTGCACGTTTGTGTTCAACTGATCATATTGAGAGCCATCTGACACAAAACGTTGTCAATTGCGTTGATTTCTCATTGAATGTTCACCTTAAGTTTATCAATATTGTGGGGATTAGAAGCACAAACTCTCTCAAGTAGCCCCAAAAAATTGCAAGAGGACAACTCTGTCTGTCCACCAACAATGTTTTCGAGAAGCCAGTTGTGGTAATCAAGTCGTTTCGGTTTGTCTGTTTCCTTCAGTTGTTGAAGAGTTCTAACATGGTATGGTTTCAATTTTAATTCATGAAGAATTTTACGACAAGATGTGTTCTTAACACCAGATTGTTGGAATAACCTGCGTAGTGATTTTTTTGAACTGGCAGTAATTCTTTCATTATCGACAATGGCCTGTGGAGACCAAACGAAAGGTTGCCTATTTTGAATCTGTCTACGCCATTTTTTAACTAAATCGTGTATGTTACTCTTTGATGGGATATAGGCATTCGGAAATATGTTTATGAATACTTGACGTGATTCTTCAAACGATCCTGAATGAATTTAGGCCTCATCTATAGCCATTCTCTCCTGGAATAAATAAGGGTTAATTTTTTTTCAGTAGATTTCAGCTGCCTATTGTAACGGGTACCATGATTCAACTTCTGGAAAATTTTGACATATCATCACATTTCACATCCCCCAGACCCCAAAATCACTATCAGTTCAAAAGTTTAAATATATATATATATCTGTACTTATTTATTTCACTTTCTTGTGGACATGATAACTACTGTAATTTTCTGCCGATCACTTTCAAATTGATACCTAAAATATAACGACCCAAAATTGGTCGAGTTCGTTAATTGGCAAAATCGGACCATGGGGTTAGAAATGAAAGGGCTTTTTCGAAAAAACAAAATATCGCTATAATTTTCTGATTAATTAAAATATCGAATTCGTTTAAAGTTCTCATTATTCTTTAGATAAGGGCCTAAAAATTATCTAAGTAAAGTTTCTTGATATCACCAACCATTGGCCCAAGAGGTGGAAAAAATGGGGTTTTGAAGACAAAAAAATCATACCTCCATTAATAGGCACAGTATGGAATCGGTTTAAGGTAGTAGTTAGTCCTCTAAACATTACCTAAAACGTTTGTCTGAAACAATTTTGATATGACAAAAATGTTGCTGGAATTGTAAAAAGATGGGGCTTGTCATATGCTAAACATGTGAAAATATTTTTCACATGCAACCATTGTCATATTGAATAAATTTAAAAATTTTCTTAACTTTAAGGTGGAAATGTTTTTATCACCTACTTACCAGCAGTGAAATCTACCTCTGCCTTCCGGCGTGCCGAAAGGGATTTTTTTTGTTTAACCTCCAGGACCATCATAGGTATTGCTTCAGAGGATGAAATGAACGATTCGAAGCGTGTGAAAATAAAGACATTTTACACAAACACAACTGCATTCGCAATACTGCACTGCAACAAAACGTATACTGCACTGAAACATAACCACCTTACAATCAGTAATAATATATACATCCACCAGTTGCGCTAGTTGTGAGAGTCTTTCATAAATAGTGTTGGGTAGCAATTTATTATGGGTTCGGTTTTATTTTGCTCACCCTGTGTCATTATCATTGATTAATATTAATTAGTTTTTAATTCTATGGAGTTGTTACAGGACTGATATCATTCTGGTACTCAAAGTATTTTTGTATTAAAATTTAAGTAAATTAAATAGTAAATTGCAAGAGAAAATTTTCTCTCCCCCTCTCTCTCTCACTCTCTCTCTCTCTCTCTCTCTCTCTCTCTCTCTCTGTGTGTGTGTGTGTGTGTGTGTGTGTGTGTGTGTGTGTGTGTGTACATAAACCAGAAAACCTTAGTTCACACTTTGTCATTTCTCTTCTTAGTTTTAGGATGCAGATTTATTTTCAGTTGGATTACTTTTGAATGATAATATAAATAAATGATCATTTTTAAACAAAATAATACAAGACTGAAAAATAAAATAATATTTTTTCATTAATTCTTTGAATTTTGACATTTTAAAGTTCATAACAAATTAGGATAATTATCTCATTGGTAGTTTTTATTTAATGTTTACTTCAGCATCATCAAATTGTAAAGATTGAATAGATTTTTTAAGGTTTAGTATTTTTCAAAGTTAATTTTATTACTAAAGAAAAAAAAATTATTTTTATTGAAATTTTTTTTGTAATAGTAAAATTTTATTGTGAAATCCTTCATACCATTGTTTTTACCTGAGCCCAACTTCTGTCTCATTCAAGAAAGTAATTTTTATATATATAAAATGCAATTGTGTGTGAAACATTTATTTTGTTGATATTTAATATAATAATATTTTTATATGAATTTTTAGAGTAATGTATAATGTATACAAAAAAAAAAAAAGTAAAATAATGTGATAAATAAATGATACAAAATGGTCTTATCACCAGTTGTATTGAATTTTTAAAAAATCTGTTGTGTTATTCGTAGCTTTGAAAAAAATAACATTGTATAATAAGCCTTATAGCAGAATAGCCTTACACTTCTTCCTTTGAAATGAGTTTTTTGTTTACCACTTATTTGCTAAAGTAAGTGGTAGCCTTTGAAGTTGTTAATGATTATTATACTAATCAAATAGATCTTGTTAGTTGTGAATAATAGTTGATTATTTTTTATGTAATTTATTCTTAATTTCTTTATTAATTTTTGTTTTTAGGAACATGTCAGAGGACCTAAAATATAGAGGCTGTGATTCCCTTAAAGTTGATAAAATTAAGACTGTTTGTTTTCCACCTACATATATAGTTATGCTGTTAGCTAAAAACATTAAATTTGAAACTGCTCAATGGCTAGTTAATAAAATACATAATGATCGAAAAAATGGAGGAGCTGAATTACTTATTAGACGGCAACCACATCTTTCTAATGAGGTAAACATTATGTAACTATTTCTAAGTTTTATCAAAGGTAACTAAATAATAATTGTTATTATTTTAATGGATGCTGTCTTTACATTTTTTACAATTAATGAAATATGGAATTTTATTTATCCCTCCTTGAATTATTTTTTTCTCATTACATCACAGCATAAACATTTCTCTTTTATTCTAATTTTTCTGCAATTAAGTGAATATAAGGAAATATTGTAGGAATGTTAAACCAAATTCCTTCTTCAGCAAAATACTACATATACAGGTAAGCCATAATTATCATAATGTTCAGATAATTGAATATTGTTTATGAATGTTTTATAAGATTTCCTGATGTACGTTTTCCTGAAGCAGCAGTTTGCTTATAATCGTACTATAAAATTTACTTTTCTTGCAGAACATGTAGATCTGGAAAAATATTCTTCAATGTTAATAATACTTTTCTTATGTGCATTGTTACAGTTAATAAAAATGTTTTTTATCTACTCACTAGTAAAATATATTTCTGGAGAGGATTATCAGGCAATGTAACTTGAAAAAAGTAACCTGTTTATTCCCTTAGAAAAGTAACTGCCATTAGCAGTTACTTTATATATATATACATTTTATATATACATAAAAATTGATGTATAACTGTATGTAAACACATACAATAAAATTATTGTGTTATTAATTTATGCTCTTTATATATATATATATATAGAGTGAGAGAGAGAGAGAGAGAAAGAACATAAATAAACATTAAACATATACTAAAAATGATTAATCAACTTGGAGAGTGGTTATATATTATAGTAATGTTAAAATTGTTACTTTTTTTTTCAAAAACAATAAACCATAAATAATGTATTTTAACATTCTTTTGAATTATAAAATACTGAGTTACAGATAACTCATACATGTTTTGTTTTAAAACTATTAAAAATTACAAGAACTCATTTTCAAATTACTTCAACATGCTTTATAAAAGCATTTTGGAATTAATTATCAGTGCCTTCTTATAGAGTTTCTATATCATTATTATAAATGATGATTGTTTTAGAAAGATTAAGAAATTCCTTATGTATTTGAATAATTTTCAGTTTATATATATGTTGTGCTTATTTATTCAATATATTGTTTTCTCCAACATAACATGTTAGAAAATTTCCATATTGTAAAGTAAAATGAGATCTTGGTTTTCTCTGCTGTGTTTAAAATTTGCCTGTATTAGTTTGTACACACACACGTGTGTGTGTGTGTGTGTGTGTGTGTGTGTGTGTGTGTGTGTGTGTGTGTGTGTGTGTGTGTGTGTGTGTGTGTGTGTGTGTGTGTGTGTGTGTGTGTGTGTGTGTGTGTGTGTGTGTGTGTGTGTGTGTGTGTGTGTGTGTGTGTGTGTGTGTGTGTGTGTGTGTGTGTGTGTGTGTGTGTGTGAAGGGTGCATGCACCTTCTATGCTTCTATGAGGTTATTTGTAAAATTTTATTCTATTGGGTATGGTGCTTGTATATGTTCTTAATATGTGTGAATTATTATACGTGTGATATAATATTCAGTGCAATCATTACAGCTTAATTTATATAAATGCATTTCATGGATTCAGAATCCAGAATTTTTTATTATTGCACTCCAACCACTTGCCATTCATTTTAAGTATTATTAATCTATTATTACTGTTAAAATTTTATTTTATCAAATAATAATGTGTCTGATTTTATTTATATTTCTTCTTAGGCAGGTTTGATGCTTCATATTTCAGCACCAACACATAAATTGTTGGAATTAGCTGAAGAATTAGATATAAGAAAGCGTGATAGGAAAGGTTCTATTAGAGATTTTACTGTAAGTGAAATGGATGAATTTGTAAATTCAAGAAAAAATTCTACTACTGATATTCTTTCAATGGCAGAAAAACAAAGCTTAGTTAGACATGAACTTGAAAATATACGTGCTCTAGAAAATGAAACTAGAATACCAGGATATCCAAATATTCATTTGTATGAGGGACAATCTATTTGTAAGTTTTCAGTTTCTTTTAAAACTTTTGTAAGTTTTCTAGTTTTTTTATAAAACATAATTATAAATATAGGTTAGCAGAAAAATTTGATTAAACTTTAATTTAGAAAGCAGTATACCTTATCATAATACAAACTAAAAAAAACTTGTAATTTTAAGATTATTTAAAACAGTTAATGGTGTTTGATAAAATCTTATTACCAGTTAATTAAGAATACCATAGATTGCACCGTATATCTTAATAAATTGTATATTTGTAATAGGTGAGTTAACAAAACAAATAATTTAAAAAATGTAATACTTTTTTATGTATATATTTAAAAAATAACTTTTATTATAGATTAACAGTTTATTTAATATCATTTAGCTAGTCTTAAAACATTCTAAGTTCTAGGTACTACATTCTGAAGGTGGCTACCATTTCAATTTACATATAAAGTTCAGATTTTATTTTACCATCTTACAGAGTAACATATCCATAGAATTGTGATTTACTTATGACAAACTTTGTGTCCTTCAACATTTTATGGGGATAGTTGACTAAATAACTTGCTTTTAAAATAGCACCTCAAGAAAAATCCCATGCTATGACATTTGGTGATTTCATGGGGTGAGTTGTATCATCATTTCTAAGTTGTGTGGTCTGGAAACAATCATTCAACTGTATTCATTGATTGGAATTATACCGGGTAATTATATTTGTTAAAAAGAAAATCAACTTTCAGTCGCTTAAATAGAAATGTCTAATGCCCATTCTATAGAAGGAAGGATAATAATATCTTGGAACAAAAATGTTCTTGGATAAATGGAGTCTTTTTTTTAAGGGTGTAGTATTGTTTAATTACCTGATTATTTAAAATTCTGTGAAGAAACTCCTTTAAGAAGAACTATTCACGTATTAACACAGTATAGACTGAAGTTCACATTGCATAGTACTAACAGAAAAAAATGAAAAATCTTTTTGTGTGTCATTTTAAAATTTTCCATTACTACTTTTTGTAAGTTTTACAATTTTCTTTGTTATTATTTGGTCTGATTAAACCATCAGTTACTTTGAATTGGTAATAAATTGTGATTATTATTTTTACTATGAATCATTTTTATTTTTTTATTTATGAATTCAAATTGATAAATTTAAATGTTATTATAGATTACTAGTCCTTTCGGGAGGGAAAGGATTATATTTTTATTGTTAAAGTTGACTGGGCCGGCTTCTCTACCCTGGCAGTAGTCTTTTTGTGGAGTAAATGATTTACATATTGAAAAAGAAAAATTTAAACCACAATTTCTCTTAAGATTTTTTTGATTGATTTTATTTCCATTAGCCATGAATATAATCAAATTAATTAAAACTTATTTTGACTTATATACATGTTGCCATCGACACCGCATGGATGTTGGATGATGTCGCTGAACAATAAAAATAAAGTAAAATACAATTTAGTAAAATCAAATAAAATATATTACAATATATTAAAATAAAAAGATTATTATTCCACATAGTTAATTAGGTAGTTAGTAAATTATGTTGTTTGTCTGTGATTCTCAGCTTAAATGAATAAATTTCTTGGTGAACCAACTCTTGAGCATGCCACATACATTTGACCGCGACCAAAACAACTACTTTCCAACAGTAATCTGGCAGTGTTTAGGGATTGTCCTTGTGATTTGTTGATGGTCCTTACATATAATATTCTTAAAGGGAATTGCAAACTTTTAAATTGAAATGGATGATTGGTTGAAATTATTGGAATCCTTGGTGTGAAAACATCTTCTATATTTTTTCCAGTTGGAAATGTTTCTCTGATATTTCTTGATAAATATTTGATGTATAATCAAGTCCCATTGCAAAGTTTTGGTAGCTTCAGATTCCACAACAGTTCCTATCTTTAGCTCCAGATGATGTGGTGGCATTCTATTGATACTGATGGAATTCACAACTCTGTTGGATACAGAACTAACTCCATTATTGCTCCAGATCTTGCTCCATTACAGTATCCACAGAAAGAAGAATCTTTAATGGTCCCAGAATGAGTTTCATAATATTAGAATTTATAATGTTAACATCTTCATTGTAAGGTACTAAAATTGCCCTTTCTCGAATCCAGTGATAAGTTTTGTAGTTTCAGCAAAATTTGGGAAAACTCTTTCAATTAATTTATTTGATGATTGTACACAAACACAAAAATTATTGGGAAAGGTATAGTATTATACTATCAAATGGATAAATTCCATTTCCCATTCTTAGTAGTTGATCGGAAATTGTTTAGCCTCGCAGTCATTTGAAAGATGAACTCACATTTTAGTTATAAGCGATAGCAACATAACTTATATCCAAAGATTTGTATTCTAGACACGCATCAATTACATCAGCTGCTGTTGATTTTGGTATAACAGGTAGGGTTTATTAGAAATCTCCTGCAAGTAATAATGCTTTCCCACCAAAAAGAGATGTATTGTTTTGAAAATCCTGTAATGTTTCATTAAGTGCTTGTAAAGGTTTCCAATGGGATACTGTGCATTCATCCCAAACAATGAGACTGTATTCTTTCAATAATTGTGCTCTTCCTGATGATTTAGAAATACACCAGTGTTCCTCTACAGCATGCAAAAATCTTTTCCTTGAATTATCCCATGTATAGTATGTGGGTACTTCGCAATATAGTAGAGTTTTTACGAAACTGTTGCTCTGGCATAGTTTAAAGAAAGTGGTAAGTTTTGTATCTGACAGTTTTTCTGAAACATGGTGTATATTATCAGATGAAAAGTAAACTCTTTAACCATTTTAAAGGTGAACACTAAGATGGGTTACTGCTGGATATCTTTCATGAATGACAAATCCAAAAATACACCAAAAAGCTTCATTGGAGCTTATATAACAGTCTGTTTGATATTGAAGCACCTCATCATACAGATTTTCATTACATATTTGAAGAACAGCCATATCGCTACCTTTGTTCACATATTTGCAAATATTTGATTGATTTCACTGAGTTGCAGTATTCGACGTTGTTGTAATAGTGGATTATATGGTACAATCCAGTTATTGTCTACAATCCAATTTTGATAAACATTGCTTTCAGATATGTAATTTGGCCGTAAATCATCCATTTTTAGGACAGCGTTGACGATATAACAGATAACCATCTGTTCCTGTTTTTGTTGAATTTAAAAACATTTATAGGAAGCGCTGCTACATCTGTTATTCTTCATGCACATTAAATTTGGATTTAGCTGACTGCACGGTTCATACATCATATTCTTTGATATTATTCTATGTCAGATAGCTCTGCTGAAATAATCAATGTCATTATGATGAACCTTTTTCTTTAGCCAAATTAGGAGGCAAACCTCGCTTCTGCCGTTCTATGGAGTACATTCAACAAACAACATTTGAATAAATTCTATGGCAAACGATAACATCCATCAATTTTGAAAGCTTTTATTTATACATTCTGGGGATAACATCATGGCAATCAGAAGCTTACTCATTATCTTTCAAAAGAATTTTGATTTCTGGCCATTTTGGGTTGCATTTAAAGGTAATAAATAGATCTGAATGTCTATGTTTTCAAACATAAGTCACGGCATCCTGCCTGAACTCATGCATGTGTCATGGATTGCCTGTAAATGATGATGGTAAATATATCTTCTTACCTATATCTTGAACTGGAACATCTGATTCCAATCAAGAAAGTTTTGAAGGTGTATGTATGTTGTATCTTCACATCGTAAGCATTTTTGATTCAGTTTGATTTACAATAGTCGTTCACTTTTGAATTTTGCATGCATATCTATGACTAATTGATTTAAGAAGAATTGTCTATATTTCAAAATATAGTTGTCGTGGTTAGTTCTCATCATTAAGCGAGAGCAATAAAATGATTGAGATGATATTTTCTTTGTCGTCAGTATGCCAATGGTAGTGGTAGTGATGGTAATCAGTATTCCAGTGATGGTAGTGGTTATGCTTGAACATATTTGAAGTGGTATCCATCAGACCTGTTCCAAAAAATTAATGAATATTGAAGGCAGTCATGTGATCTGTGCATTTCTGAAATTTGCTGTAAACTTCTATCTCATCGATGTAGAACAATATCTCTGGACGTACATTCATTTCCAATTGTTACTATTGCAAATTCATCTGCTGTTGGAGCATTGAACCTTCTTTCATGTTCCCCAGTAGGTATCTTATCTGGTCGAATAACTACTTTGAAAGAATCAGACTCATTTGTTCCAAAGCCAATTTGAATGAACAAACTGATAGATGATGTTCATGAAGAAAAGATTGCAAGCTGATTACTAATTCTCTGTTGAGTCTTGGTATGACATCACATCCTCTTGAGGCTTGTAATTCAGAGTCTCCATTGTAGTAAATCTGTAAAAAATTTGAATTTTTACCACTCATAGGCAACAAAAATCCCATCTGATGATAAATTTGTCCTTGAATGCGAAACATTGATTGGAATTCTGTTAGCGATTGATTTTTTGCACCAAAAAATGTCATTTGAAAGCATGAATTTTACTTTCTGATATTGCTTAAAAATTGATTTGAATGAGGGTCAGTGTCAAATGTTAATGATTTTTTGACCATTTTTTTTTTTTTTTTTTTTAGTTTTAACTGTTGAATCTTTCTTTCTTTCTTTTAAAACAATCCTGAAGGTGTGGATATGGGTCGTATAAAGTTTGGTTAATGTATGCCTAGTACTGCAGCCACAAAATATTTACAGACAAAATTGATTTAATTTTTTATATATATAAATTGTAAGGTTATTGTATCTATTAAAAATGGCACTCTGACTCAAAAAGAAGTAATACAAGATTGAAGTTTTACCCTGTTTGCTTCTCAGATTGTTATTTAAAAGAAGCAGTACAGTAATTGAAGGAAAAATATGAGAGTGGAGTAACTATTGAAAAACAGAAACTAAAGATTTTGATATTTATTTATTTGAAAAACAAAAAAAAATTAGAAGAATTCTGGTATGCTCGGAAAATTTAATTTGAAATAAATGATAATAAAACAAAAGTTATGAAATGTAGTAAAAAGAAGGATGAAAACTTAAGTATTATGAAAGGGGGTAAAGTTAAAAAGCAGCTGGCACATGAAAGAATAGACAACTTTAATACAGAAAACAAATTGCTAGTATTAAGAATAGTTTTTAAAATATTTCTATGGAGTGTAATAATTTAGCAGTGAAACATAGACTGTAAAGAAATCAGAAAGGATATAACATAGTACTTTAAAATATGGCTTCATTATAGGGGGGTGCTGAAAATTATGTGGGTTGATAAAATACAAAATAAAGAGATTTTAAAATGAATAGGGTTGGGGAGAAGTTTGTGGCAGAATCGTTAAAAGAAATGAATTTTGTTGGTCAAAAAATGGTGGGCATGCACTTTCTGGGGAAGCACTAAACACAAATCTGGGATGCAAATCGCAGATTTTCATAGCATACACCTCAGATTTTATAATTCCCCGAGTAGCTAAGTCTGTGTGTTAAAGTCAGGTTCCTATTCAGTGAAATCCCTTCTTCCACCCCATTCTCCAGGAAACATGTCATCCAAGCAACAGTATAGTTTTTGTGAATAATGAGCTGGTTTCATTACTTGCATAAAGTGTTCAGGATGACCACTGATTAGATCATGGATGATGACATGGTCTGTTACCATTTCATCATGCAACATTGACATGAGATTAAGTTTTCTACAGATCACATCCCATAAACCTTACTACCACTGCATCAGTTTTGGAGAGTAAATTTATGAGAGTTCATTTTTGACCACTAATTGAAATTCTTTTTTTTCTCCTCCATAGTAACTTAAATCCATCTCCTCTCAGATTTAACATAGAATTTTCTCCTTTCATCTTTCACCATCTGGCTACCTTTCATCATGCTGTAACCTATATGTAATCAGAAAATTTTACCATCATTGGTTCTAGATTTTATGGCCTCTATATAGTAAATGTGGAGTTTTAAATTTGGTAATAGAGGGATGTGTATCAGGTAAAAATTCCAGGGGAAGTCAAAGATTGGATTATATGAAACAGATAACTGATATTTTAGGATAGAGTAATTATGTTGAGGTTAAGAAAGAGAGAAAAATTTAGAGTAGAATCAGAACAATAGAACAATCAAATGACTTAAAAAAAAATAATTATAACTTTTTTGAACATTTTTGTAACTAACTTTTATACTTTATTTATATATAACTAGATTCTACAATGTAGATTTCATATTTAATGAATGTTAATGGTTAATGTAAATTAGAGTATTATTACATGTGTATTAAATATCTGTTAAAGATTATCATAGATTCTGAAAAATTTGAGTGTTATATGTCTTTAAAAATAAAGAATATGTGATAAAGATTTTTTATTATTATTATTATTATTATTGTTTGTTTTAGTATCAGCTTGTCTTCACTACGGACTAGTTACACGAGTATTTCCTTTACATGATAATGAAGTAGTTAAAAAGCTTGGCAGATCATGGTTCATGAATATGTTTAGTAAACAACCATTTGGTTTGTATTATAAATTTTTATTGACTTTTCTCTAATTTTGTTTAGCATAATTAATTACTGGCTTAAACAAAAAAAAAAATTAGACCTTCAAAAATCTTCTAATGTAAATATATACTGATTGTACAATATGGTTTTTATTTATGTTAATTATTCAACAATCTATAATTATTTGTATATAAATAAATAGAAATTGAAGTATTGACTATTTAATCAGAACTATTGAATAATTTTTAATCTGATGAACCTCAACTTCAAAATATATATTGGTACTCTTCTTACTACTTAGAAAAAACACAGTAAAACTAAATTTTATACAGTTAAGTTATGATGATCTTAAGTGGGTTAGAAGTATCATTACATGATGTCTTGTTTATAGTTATATATTTGTAATTGTATGATGAAGATATTATTATAAAGTCAAACATATCTTGGAAGAAAAACTGATCTTTTTATTCCCTTTTAGTTAATACATTCATTGCTCAGTAGATATTAGTATATGTATCTCTCATTGCTGTAATGTTCTGTTGAACAGATAAGACTACTACACATATGAATGTCTATTTTTTGTGAAACATTTCATTATTAGAAAGTAATAATGTTTGGATTGGTTGGCATAAATTGAATTAAATTATGTGTTCAAATATCTTTCATAGTAACCAAACTTGTCTTATTTGTGTGTGTTTGTGTTTTCTTCTGCCATAGAAGTTATTTTGCTTTAAGTATATGTAGTTATAAAGTCTAAATAATTCAAAAATATAATTCTCATTAATAGAAAATAGAAAGTAAAATGTACTTTTAAAAAATGGTAGAATCGATTAAAAAGATCTCTCTAAAAAAGTAACAAATAGGTTATAAAAATTCTTTTGTAATTTTCTACTTTTGGAAAGCAGCACCAAATTAATCATTAGTTAACTGTTAGTTACTTTAATTTTGATGCTGAATTCAAAAAGTTAAAAAGTATGATTTTCTTTACTTTTTAAGGGTAAAGTAGGTTTTTTATATTATATATATACATATATACAAGGGTTGTCTGAAAAGTTTTGAGCCTCAACATGCCCTCATCAACAAAAGTTTGGGAATGTATTCACACATGTATTAAAAGATACTTACTAAAATTTCAGCCATTTTGGACGCTCAGTTGTTGTTTGATAATTGTATGAGTAAATTATTGTGAGTGTTTTTGTAAAAATGGAAAAATTTTAATATTGTGCCTTGATTAAATACTTACATTTGAAAGGCAATATGCCTACACAAATTAAAACTGAGTTGGACGCAGTTTATGGGGCACTCTGTCTAATCATTTGCCACCATGAAAAGATGGGCAGCTGAATTTAAAATGGTCATACCAGCATGGTTGACTATGAGCATTCGGGACAGCCAAAAACTGCAACCACCACTGATATCATCGAAAAAGTTCCCGACAAATTAAGATTAGAGAGATAGCAGAGGCTATCGGCATATCGGAAGAACGTTTTTGTCATATAATAACTGAAGAATTGGGTGCATTGGGTGCTGCATTTGCTCACTTTGGACCAAAAATTCATTCAAATGAAGATTTCCAACAGTTTAAGCAAAACAAGTCAGATTTTTTTTGTCTATTAATAACTGTAGATGAAACATGGATCCACCAATACACTCCTGAGATGAAACAACAGTCAAAACAGTGGGCTGCAAAGCGTGAACCTGCTATGAAAAAGGCAAAGATAATTCCACTGGCCAGGAAGATGATAGCGAATGTTTTTTGGGATTGAGATGAAATTTTGTTTATTGATTATCTTCAAAAAGATAAAACAATAACTGGTCAGTATTATGCATCATTACTTGACAAGCTGAAGGTAGAAATTGCAAAAAAAACGACCACATTTGAAGAAGAAGAAGAAGAAAGTTCTTTTCCCTCAGGTGAATGTGCCTGCTCATACTTCGACGATCACTATGACTAAAATTCACAAATTGCACTTCGAATTGGTTGACCAATCACTGTATTCACCAGATCTAGCCCCAAGCGACTTTTTCTTGTTTCTCTGAAATTATCTTTTATTATTAGTTTTCTTTGTTACTGCTACTTCACTCCTTGCATTGAACATGATTTGCATAATAAAAATACAGTTCTATAATTGTGTCCATTTTTTTATTTCAGAATTTTGTTTATTAAATTTATCTTATTGTTTCAGAACAAATAAGAGAATATTTCGGTGAATCTGTTGCATTATATTTCCAATTCATTGATTATTATACCACATTCTTGCTTATTCCAATGATATTTGGATTCTACCAGTTATTTATGAGTCCTGAAACGTTAGCCTTCTTCTGTGTCTTCAATATACTATCTGCATCTGTTTTTTTAGAGGTAGTAGAACATAACCTAGTAAAAAAAAAAATAAGTAGGTTAAGTATTAATTTAAACAGATACTTCATCATGAACTTAAGTGCCAGAACAGAATTCACTTTAAGGCAAGTAATGGACATAGATCCAAAACAGCTGAATATGAATGACCTTGCTTCTTTTTTTAATGTTTTTATGTAAATTTACATTTAATCCAAAACAGGTATCAACTTTTTTCATTTACCTTTCATTTTTTACACAATTTACACAGTAATGCAAACTGGTATGAAAAATAGTGTTCTGTATCGAACCGTGGATATAAAAAAAATATTTAAATAGATCCTAATAAAAAAAAACTGGTATTAAAGATTTGCACTGTTCCAGAAATGTATTCATAATATTGAAATTGTTAATGCAATGATAAGTTTTGTTTTTTGATTTTTTTTTGGAAATGAAGTATTCTTAGTAGTATTATTTTTGTTTATTAATAATAATAATTGTATAGATTATTAATACTTACAGATTACTAACATGCGTGCTAAAACCTTCTTTTAATATCCATCACAGCGACAATTTTTTTTTTAGAATATGAATTAATTTTAACTTCATATACTATATTTAGGGTATTTTATGCCTTAATTCATCACCAATATTTAGTTACAGCCAAATAAACTTTGGACTTTAATTAACAGCTTCAGTCTTTGGGCAATAGTTTTGTCATTACCAATGCCTATAAACTTTAATTAATGTCTTGTTTTAAATTGTAGTTTCTTTTATATATTTTAATTTAAATTATATAATCTTTTGTAAGTAAATTTGGAGTCTCTTCTTAAGACTTGGTAGAAAAAATAAAACAAATAAAGTGTTAATTTACAGTTTAACACTTCATTGTAAACTTGAGTGCTGGAACAGAATTTTCTTTAAGGCAAGTACAAGTAACAGCCACCGAGTTGGTCTAGTGGTGAACTCATCATTGCAAATCAGCTGATTTCAAAGTCAAGAGTTCTAAGGATCAAATCCTAGTAAAGACAGTTACTTTTATACACATTTGAATACTAGATTGTGGATACCGGTGTTCTTTGCTGGTTGGATTTCCATTAACCACACATCTCAGAAATGGTCGATCTTAGTCTGTACAAGACTATATTTCATTTACATTCATACATATCAAACTCATTCATCCTCTAAAGTAATACCTTACAGTGGTTCCAGAGGCTAAATAGAAAAAGAAAGTAATAGACATAGTTCCAGTACTTACTATATTGGCAGCATCCAATACAATAAAAGTCTGTCTGGTTTAATTACATTTAAATTTTAAATGTATTTTTTTTTTTAAATACTTTTATAATTTAGGTGTTCCTGGTTTCAGGAATTCAATAGAAATTATACAGTACCAGTAATTACAAACAATTTTACCTTAAATTTTTAATAATACCATATTTATTCATATCATTTACCATAATTGTTAAAACACCCTAATAAACTTCTATTATAAAATTTAATTTTCAAAATAAATGCAAAAAGGAATCTAAAATTTATTTTCTAAATTTAGAATTTCATGTTTACTGAATTTTATAATTTTTTTTTTGTTTTAATAGATGTGGAGAAGAAAATGTAGTGAATTAGCATATGTTTGGGGCACAATTGGAATGGCAAGCAGTATGGATGAGCCTAGACCAAATTTTCATGGAACTATGGGTGTAGATATAGTTACAGGCAAACTTCAGCCCCAATTTCCTCGATGGAAAACTTATTTTAAAGTTAGTTGAAACATGAAAGTATAATTTTACTTTATGAAACATGCATACAAAACACTTTTTCTTGATTGCTTGCTTTGCATGCTAAGTACAATGTACATATTTGGTTATTTTTTATTCATACATTTTATTTTTTTAAATTATTTTATATATATAGTATATAATATTATTCAAAATATTTAAATAATACAAACATCACTACATTCAAACCCATAAATTAAAACAAATGCAAGGAAAATGTTTATATTAATTACTCCTACATAATAAAATTATAGAAAAATTAATTGATGGATATAATGATAAAAAATATAAGCCTGCTTATAAACACCCGATAACTATGTAATAGAACATTTAAAATATTATAATAATAAAAAAATAAACATGATTTTTCTGGTAATAATAAAATAATAATAAAAAATAAAATTTTAGAAAAAGTTTTATATAAACTTGAATTTAGCCTCATGAATCTGCAGACAGATTTTGTTAGAAACATTCTGATAAAAATTATTTAAGTTGGCAATTTGTTTGATATAATTTTAAATAAATTGAATAATTGTTTACAGTACTGTATTAACATTATATAAAAAAACATACTGAAAGAAATTTTGGTAAATTTTAGTAAAAAATTTTAATTTTATTGTAATTTTTAGTAGATGTTTTTAAATTTTTTTAAAAATGTTTAATGTTAAATGTTTTTAAAAATGAACAAAAAATTAATGTTCTGTAAATATTTAAAATTTCTTATATTTTACTCAATAACCAAGGTTATAAAAAGTAACCAAAGTGTAAAGGTATTGAATAGTATTTATACTCATATGTGTAAATGAAAATGAAGATAATTTAGAAAACATTACTGAGGATGGGCTTACGCCCGAAAGTGCTCTATGTAAAGGAAATAAAGTAAAGGAAAAAAAGGTAAGAATGTTTCTTTAATTCTGTACTTGGTGGATTGGCCGAATGTATATATGTATTTATAAATATATATATAATTTTTGTGTGTGTGTGTTTTTTATCTTAAATATACTTTAAATAGAATTATATGATATATAATATTTAAAGAATACCTAGTAATATTATTTGTAAACACTTTATTTCGTATGAATTCTTCAATTTATATTTTTTATTTTTACTTCCTCGTATGAAGTAAAGGAAGTATTGTGTTCGCAAAAAGATTTCGGATTTCAATGGAAATATCCATTTTGACCATCCCTGAATCCTTTTTGACTAGTTTCGGCATGACATCTGTACGTACACATGTATGTATATACATATGTATCTAGCATAACTCAAAAACTATTAGCCGTAGGATATTGAAATTTTGGATTTAGGATTGTTGTAACATCTAGTTGTGCACCTCTCCTTTTGATTGCAATCGACTGAACCAAAAGTGTCCAAAAAAGCCCAAAATCCAAAAACATTTGGATTTTGGACATTTTCTTAACTGCAGTAATAAGCCCTCATTAAGAGCTTTTCAATGGTATATCATAAGTGGTACTTATTTTCATTGGTTCCAGAATTATAGCCAAATAAAATTTCAATTAATGAAATATTTGGATCTTACAAGGAAAGGCACATCGATTCAAATCACACTTCATCTTTTTTTTTTAATTTTTTTTTTTTTTTTTTTAATTTAAATATATTGATTTATTAATAATTATTAACCTTTGATTGTAAAAAAAATGTTTACGATTAATGATAATTCAATAACAAAAAAAAATTTTTTTAAGTTGCCCACATTTTCACACACAATGTAAACTAAAAATAATAACTGGCCTAACACAAACAAACTGGATCAACACAAAATTCTCATCATAGGTTTGCAGGAAATAAGAAACACCGACCAGTACAGCATGAAATCTCAAGGATATAGGCTCTACAAATGTATATCTGGGAAAAGAGTGATAAAAAATGTCCCTCAGTTTGGATCATGCTTTTTAGTCATCCTCCAAATAATAAACTCCATGCAAGAATTCAAGTCACAATCTCCAACAACCTCAACACTCACCCTAAAAGCATCTAATAAAATCTACATTATAATAAACACCCATACACCCACTAATAGTAAAAATAACTCTCCTAAACACCATAAAGAAACAGAAATGTTCTGGAATCTACTCGACGTGACTATAAATAACATCGCCAAAAAGCATATTAAACAATTGACTGGAAAATTCAATGCTCGACTAGGCTGAGAAAGAAGATATCATCATTGAAAAATGGCCCACAAACAAAAACAGACAAAGACTCATCGATCTCTGATGAACTCAGGACCTAACCTCCAAATCCACATATTTCGAGAGGAAACCTCAAAAAGTCAAAACCTGGGAATACCCTGACTACAGTAGAGGAGAATAGCAACTAGACCATGTCTTCAAGGACAAACACCACCACAAGGATATCTACAACATAAAACTCCTCCAAGGCGTAGACACAGGCTCAGATCACTATGTAGTCAAAATTAAATTTAAATCTACTCCCCAAAGAAAGCAACAAAAACATCCCCTTAAAACTAAAAGAAAAATGGGTCCTACCCAATTAATCAAGAATGAGAATTACCAAAAAGCAACCAAAAAAATAACAATCACTGAAACACTTGAAGATGTAGTCAACAATCTTAAACAAATCGCAGAAGAATTAGGCCCAATAAAATCCCATAAAATACATCAATGATGGAATAGTGAATGTGACAAAACAGTGAAAAAAAGACATCAAGCATTGCTATTTCACCAATCCCAAAACTCAGAAATATCCTTTCAAAATCTAGTAAAACAAAGAAACGAAACTACCTAACCCTAAGGAGATTAAAGAGACAATATCATAAAGACACACTGAAGTCAATAGAAAAAGAATTCAATAAAACACACTTGACAGACTATTACAAAACACTGAAAAATCAGCTCCAAAAATATGAACCTCAATCCTACTAATAAAGAATGGAAATGGTTACAATAAATACACCCCATAACAACAAAAACAACACTAAAATCCTGGCTAAATATTTCAACAAACTCCTAAACTGCAAAGAACGGACAGAACTCCTAAACTTCAACACCAACACCCCAATAACAACACTACCAGAAAACATCAACCCTCCCATAATAAAAGAAGTTACCAAACACTGGGTGAGATGAAGAATTACAAAGCAGTGCGAGAAGATCAGACTTTTGTAGAGATCTGGAAACATGCAGGAAGATCAGCAAAAATTGCCTTCATCAACAGCTTGTCATCTGGATCAAAGAAGAACTATCAGAACTCTGGACAACAGCCCTCATCCAATCGCTACACAAAGAAGGGAACAAAACAGACCCTAACAATTACAGAGAAATCTCATACCTAGACACAACATAAAAAATTCTTTCAAGAATCATCCTCAACAGGATCAGTTCACAATTCAAAGAAATAACTAGGAGAATACCAAGGATGTTTCACACCCTGGAGGAGCAGTCCAGACCAGATCATTAGTATCAACCAAATAATGGATTACAACAGAAAAAGAAACAGAGACATAGTGAAACACTTGTAGATTTCAAGAAAGCTTATAACTGCATCCACAGAGAATCCCTACTAAAAATTCGAAGATATCTTGGACTACATACCAAATTAATAAACATGATAAAACTGACTCTCAAAAACACTAAGTCAAAGGTAAAATTCAGAGGCGAGCTGTTGGAATCATTTGAGATCAAAACAGGACTGCCCCAATGCGATGGGCTCTCACCACTATTATTCAATTGCACTTTAGAAATAGTAATGAGGGAATGCCTCCTAAAAGTAAAAATAGGTCGAAAAATCAAAACAAACTGTTTTGGTTTCGCCAGCGACTTATCATTGCTAGCAAACAATATCAACGAAGCTAAATCACAGATTTTAGAACTTCAAAATATTGCAAATAAAATTGGCCTCAAAATATCATTCAAAAAGAGAAATTTTGCCCCAATTACCAGCACGATTAAAAGAAGTAAACATAAACTATCATAAAAACAAAATAGTAACCCAATTTAAATACCTTGAAGAAATAATAACAAACAACCTAAACAAAAAAACGTCAATCCAAATAAGAAGAAACAAACTAGCTAAAGCTCAAAAATTAATCTGGTACACTTACAATAAAAAATGTCTATCAATAAATGCAAAAATAAGACACTACAACACAGTTATGAAACCAGAAGCCACTTATGCAGCATAAGCACTATTCCATGTGAACGAACAATCAAAGACAGACAGACCCCAGAAAATCGAAAGGAGAATTGAAAGAACCTGCATCAGTAAAAAGTACCAGAAAGACAGGCAGTGGTGAATTATGCCCAACGAAGTCATGTGCAATGAGAACTCATCACTGATACCATGCGTAAGAAAAGACTAAGAGGATTCTTTGACATATCATGATCAAGACATCTGAAACAGCTAGTGCAGTACAATCTTGAAACACCAAGACAGTATTCAGATGAGTCAGAGAAATAAGAGAGGATCTGAAGGAAATTGGCCTTATACTAGAAACACACACAGAAAAGATAAAATTAAAGAAGAAAATCAAGAACAAAAATACTTACTTCACACTCACAAGAAAAAATCCACAACACGAACACTTTCAAATCTAGAAGGGCACAAAGGCTGGAGCATATGAAAAAATACTCAGAGGATTGCAAGGCCCAAACAGTCCCATCAAAGAGACTTGGATAATGGACTGACTAAAGTGATCTTACATGGCCATAAAAGATAATATTATTATTACAGTAGAATTTATTATTGTAGAACAATAAATAATAATAATATATTTTTTTATTATTATGAAGGATCAGTATTAAAATGAATAAAATAAACATTGTTTATAAAAAAAAAATCTTTAATAAATAAATATTGTTACATACACACACACAAATATATATATATATATATATTTGTGTACACACACGCAAATATATATATATATATATATATATTTGTGTACACACACGCAAATATATATATATATATTTGTGTGTGTGTGTGTATATATATATATATATATATATATATATATATATATATATATATATATATATATGTGTGTGTGTGTGTGTGTGTGTATGTGTGTGGTGGAGTCAACATAATACTGTGTGGGGGGGTGCGTGCGTTCCAGAATTAAAGACCATTTTTGAGATTCTTTTTGAAAAATTAATTTGGGCAACTAATATGATTGTTTACAAAATATCAGCAAACAGTATTTGAATTTTTTTCTGCAGAAATGCTTCCATTTGCAGATATTTTTTATTTTATTCTACAATCCATTTGTCACAGGTATATGGAATTTGATTTTTCTGTCATCAACATGCTTACTTTAATAAGTTAATTTACAATTACAAAATAATTGCTAACATGATATTACTTGTTTAAGAACCCTTTGCCATTCTAGTGTTAATGAACTGTTTTGATATAAGTTTTTAATAACATGCTTGTAAAAATACACTTTACCTTCTTCACTTCTTATTTCACTAAAGATAATATTTTAAATCATCTTGAATGAATTATTTTATTACAAAACCAGACATATCGCTAATAGTAGTCCAGTAACATCTTATAGAAACATTTATGATAAAATTTTCTTAAAAGATTATTATTTAAAAAAATGGATTCATAAACACTGATGTAAGTATAAAAGAATATAGACAAGACAGATAAAAGATATATAGATATATCTTTCTCTCATGACAAAATTAATATTCTGTATTGCACTTTGTGTGAAATGCAAAAAAAAACCTCATTTAGTTTAAAACCCATTTAGTTTATTTCAGCTTAATAGAAGAAAGTAAACTCCACTTTGAAAAAATTCTCTCTTGTGGATGGTAGGTCCTGAAAAATATAGAATATCTGTTTTTTTAAATTTTATTTAGAACAGATTATTTCGCAGTATTATTTCGATTACAGTTTGAATATTTTCTGTATAATGTAAATGACATTTTCTCTAAGAGTTAACAAAACTAAATCTACATTCAAATTTTTGTGATTTAATTACTTTCTCCATGACTCCATTTATTCAGCAATAGCTTTAAGTTACATAACTTTGTTATTTAAAGAAAAATACATGCGCTTTCACAAAAAAAAAACAGTTATAACATTTTAACTGATTCTTATAGAATTTAACTTTATGGGTTCATTTTTAATAGTGAAAAGTCTTACAATGTAGACTGATTATTATGCAAAAAAAATGTGTGCATATGTTTTATTAAATAAATTAATCCATAACATTAATGTGTTATGTATTTAATTAATGAGAACATAAATAATGTGTGTGTTTTCTTGTTAATGTTGTCAAAATTACTCAGTTGAGTTGACTTAGCTATGAATCTATAACTCTCTCTAGCTCTATATGTGTTTTTTTTTGGTTTAAAATATATGTACATATTTTTTTTAGTTTTCACATTTTACAGTTGTCTGTTATAAACATAAATAATTAGCATTTAATTAATAACATTATGGAGCATCACATTTATTCAAGCATAGTGAATCTGTTATTTTGTTTTGTCATAGTAAATGCTAGATTGTGATTCTGACTTGTTTTAATTTGTTTTTTGTAATTCAAATAAAAAATTAACTATTTTTAAAGACCAGTTTATTAACTTGTTGTTTGTATTTAGAACAAATTAACATGATTTCATACTAACAAAGAGCTGTTAAATGTAATGTCATTGTGTGTCATCAGATGTATTGCGTATCACTGCCACTTGTTGTTCTCTGCATGTTGGGTGCATTCATTGTGATGTTAATTTCATTTTGGGCTGAGGAACAGCTTCGATCTAATCCAGAAGTACCTAATTATCTTCATATGCTACCTAGTGTTGCCTATGCAGCCCTCATCTACATAATGAACTTGCTTTATAGACAATTTGCCAACTTCCTTACAGAATGGGGTAATTAATATTTTCTTATGTTTAAATTTTTTTTTTTTTTAAATTTATTTGTAACTTATAATAAAAGTGTTTTGTGTGTGTGTATATGTGTGTGTGTTCTTGTACATTTGTTTAATCATCAATCATTTGACTGGTTTTATGTGATTCGCCATTCATTCCAGTCAGGTGCTAATTGTATAACCTCTTTTGTAATATATCATACAACCTCAGTTATGTGCTGTGAATTTCAATCTTTTTTTCTGTGAACCCTTTATTACCACTCCTCCATTACAAACTAATTCAACCTATATTTTTAATAAGACCAACTAATTTACATCACCTTTTTCTCAAGATTTTGTCGCAATTTCTATTCTCTTCTATAGATCTTAAGACCTCTTCATTGCAATACATTGTGCCAATGTAATTTTCAACAACCCCCTGTAGCAACACCACTTTTCAAAGGCTTATATTTTTTCATTTCTGCTTTCCCTATCATCCATGATGCTACCCTAGAATTCTACACTCCACACAAATATTTTTTTATAGTAATTAACTATATTGGTAATTGTGAGCCTGAATGTCCTCAACCTTAATCTTTTTCAAATTGAACTATGTTGAAAAATATGTTATATAATTAATAAAAATACAAGTTTCAATAGTTGGAAAAGTGAAATTACATTAAATTTAAATTACATTAGTATTTTTCCTCAGAATCTGTAATGGCAGTAGCGTTGTTATCAGCTGTTTTGGGCAACTCCATCATATAGTCTGTGCAATTAGGCTTCAAAATTGCCATGCCCTGATAGCATTTCTGACAGGTGAAGATTCACCACACCAAAACCTCTGTTGGTCCATCTCTGCAAGTCAGGGATTAGCCTCCTTGTCCAGACTGCCTTTGTCCCGCATTCCACCTCTTCTGCCAGGTACGGAAAGTAACAGCTCTCACCTCATCCTTGGTTACTCCTTCATATCTGCTGCACCACTCCAGCACCAGCTGGTCAATGGGGGGATCCCCACCAAAATACAGACTGCCTCATACAACATGGCTCCGTAAGCCGCAACCATTCCTAAAAGTGACCTCCGTTGAATCCATATCAATCATGCCAGATAATTTTTAATACATATAGCTTTTCCCCAAATAGAGGTCACATATAACAGAATTGATGATATCGCTGTCGTAATGGTCTGGTGCTTCAAAGCCCTTGTGGCCGGTTGGGAAGACATCAGTCATCCAGGCATCAACAATGTTCTGTCAGACCTACAGAACTCCGAACCATGTGTAGTCAAGTCCCTGATCTAACCTAACCTGACTTATTTTTTCCATCCCTACATCCCTGGGCTGGATCAACAATTAAATAAAACACAGCCCAGGAAAGTGTCCTTTACTTTAACAAGCCTTCCCATTTACCAACATTATGTCTGGCATGACGGGTCAGATCTTTTGTTTGAATTTAGTGAGGTCCTCCAAAATAGGATTCCCTCACAGATCTCAGGTCTTTACATTAATTACCCTCCTACCTAACACTCCCTAGGAGTCCCCAGCTGATCCTCAGTACCGACACACCTCAGTATGCTGGCTCTCACAGCTGGGGCTATCCGTCCTTCCCTACAGCTAAAACCCTCTTTGCCATCCTTCTTTGTCCTTGGTACGCAGAATCCTCCTGGCCATTCATTCTCAATTTTCACGTGAGACCAGCATATAATCAATTAGGTTCTCTGAAACTAACCCAGTGGTTCCTGTTTGATCACGCACCTTGTTCCATTCCAAACAGTGGAAAAAGGTGTGATCGACAGAATTCTATTTGTGACAGTACATACATGTGGGGAAGTCCTGCCTTCCTATCTTGTACAAATAATCCTTGAACTTACCTCATCCAGACATTAGTCGTGACTGGTAAAAATTTAAATCGCCATCCCTTGTGCTGATCCATCGTTCTAAGTCGGGAACCAACTGTCTTGTCCACTGTGCTCTATTGCTGGAACTCCTTCGGTCCTGCCATTCACAAACAAGGGGCAATCTCGCATTTGTCTTGCTAATACCAGTGAATCTGTCTGATCTTTCCTGAATCAGGAGATCAGTGGGAGGAACACCTGACAAAACGCAAGCTACCTTGTAGGATAAGGTTCTGTAGGCAGCCACTACTCCCAGTAGAGACCTACAATGCACCTTTTGTAGCCTGCAAAGGTTCCGCTGGATCCCAACAGTTCTACCCCATGTAAGGGCCACATTCAGCAGTATGGATGACACCATCGCCATGATTACTTTCCATTTGGCTGCCACTTGTGATGACCTGAGACAGTTTAATGCCGTCGTTGTCCATTTGGCTTTACCATAGCACTTCAGCGGTGCTAGGGGTCACCAACCCCTGCGGAACGCCTCCGAACATCCTGAAGCGGAAGGTACCCTGCTATGTGTCTGCGGATACCCATCTGTCATTCAAGTATGCGCTAATTTGCTGCCACAGATAGCTACTAATACACCTGATAATACTACTACTACTACTACTAATACACCAGATAGCTACTAAAACACCTCCTATCAAACACATTGGATCCATGTTTACTTGCTCAGGACAAGGAAAAAGCCTTGCTATCACACACCTAGTTCGTTCCTCTGTGAGCACGTGCAGGCATCTCCCAAATCTCTTTCTGATAATTTGAAATGCCCACTCCCAAGGATCATTATCCAGCTTCTTGCATAAATCCTGCCATTTCTGACGCTTATTCTTTTTGACTTCATAGTTAAGAACCTTCCTGCACTCCTTATAATGTAAAACAGCAAAGTGGCAGTCTTTACCTCCAGTTGTGTTTTAAATCTTGACACAGCTCTGCGACCCTAGGTGTCCACCAATAGGCTGACTTGATATCCCTGTGACCAGTTGGAATCCTGGCCATCTCCTCACTCATAATAGTCTGCAAGGATGCTGGGGTCAATTGAACTATATCCTTAATTTGCTCTACGATGTTAACTGTGACCATCTCCGCCTGGTTTTGGGACAGTGTAGAAGATAGTCCCTTGTCTATTCTTCTGAATGATGAGTCACAGACCTCCAGCAGTGTTGCAAAGTGATCGCTAACAATGTCATGCGACAATACTTGCCAGTTGCACAAATAATGATCCCATCTACTGTCTAACATGGTTTGATCAAGCACCGAAGTGTATCCTCTGGCTTCATATTTAGGGGTAGCATTGTTGGTGCAGCAGAGGCCATTCACCACCACCATGTCCATCAGAAATTCTCCCCTGCGGTTCATATAATTGTTTCCAGTCGCAACAGACTTACAATTGAAGTCGCCCATCAAGATTATTTTCTTGGATGACCTAGATATCAGCTCTTGGAGGTCGTTAATGAAGGCCTCAAATTTCACTAGGGCACAGTTCAGGGAAACATATGCTCTGATAATTACTGATTCTGCCCGCTCTAATGTGAAACCACTCATCTCAAAAAGCTGCCAGCTCAGTCTCTTACTAAAATCACAGATCGCCACTTGAATCAGCACACTAGCTGTTCCCAGCAGCTACATATCTATTCAGCTCCGTTGAACCACGAAATTAGCCTCACACTGCATGTCCACTACACTTGCCTAATCGTGAGTTAGTGAACTTCTGTTGGCATTTGTAAGAAGGACTTTAATCATTTTTGTTCTTTCTGCACTCAGAGCCTCCAGTGCGATGATCTCCTTGCCACAGACCAAGCATCTCCTGGGCTCCTTGCAATTGGCAATTTTGTGACCTCTGCCACCACAATTGAAACAAAACTCAGACTT
Organism: Lycorma delicatula; assembly: GCF_047948215.1. Lineage (NCBI taxonomy): Eukaryota > Metazoa > Arthropoda > Insecta > Hemiptera > Fulgoridae > Lycorma > Lycorma delicatula. The sequence continues at coordinate 110,179,080 of NC_134456.1, read as the reverse complement.
ATTGGGCCCACGACACTCTGAACTTCTGTGTCCAAAGTTCCAACACCTGAAACAGTGGCAGCACGAAGGGAGGTGATGAAAGTAATGTGTTTGGTGTTTAGACCGAAACGCCGGTCTAATTGAGGAGATCTTGAAGTCCTCCGCATCCCTCAAAGTATGTGCAATCACATCCTTGACCTCCTGTTCTGACCTGTTGGAGTCCACATCTTTCATGGTACCAGTGCCCTCTGGCCACCACGGGACTTTAGGTCAGCTCCCTTGTTCTCAGAACCATCGTTAGTTGTTCGGCATTCTGTACTCTCTTGACTCAAACATAGAGTTCTTCCCCATTTCCTTTCCTAAGCGAAAGGACATCACCAGACTCCTCACAGGAAACATTAGACTTCATTGTCCAGAGTAAGATTTGCCCACCGTCTTCACCACCACGGTTCTGCTTTCACTCACTTGGACGTTGATCTTTTGATGCCCGTCAGGCCTGAAAGCTGCTTCACTAGTGCAGAACCAGAACACTAACCTTCACTAATTCAGCCTTTTGTTTACACAGGTATATTAATGCTTTTCGAATGGAGGTACCCCAGCCTCCACCAGGCAGGACGAAGACCAGAGTGATGACACTGTCCAGCACTCTCCTTAGTGCCCGAAGAAACACCATGAGGAAGCTCTGCTCTCCCTTCACTGAGTTATAATAAATTGGGTATCGGCTCTTCTGAGTGTCTGCTGAGTCCTTCCCCAAAATCATGGGCACATCTCAGACTATATCTCCTGGTTTTATAGCAGGGTCTAATGTCTAAGTGGCCCCCACACACTGTGAACAGGCCAGATCCAGGAAAGTGCATCTATCTCCTGATTCAGCAGACAGGTCCTTAACCTGCCTAACGCTGTTGATAACTTTGATGGGCCACTTTTGAGGGATCAATTTAATCAACTCCTTGTCTGACAGGTCCTTGGGAAGAAAATCTCTAAAACTGGCCTCAGTTTGAGTGGCCTGCGTGATGACCACCAGAGGTGGGGAGACCTCCGAATTTTGAGTCCTTTCAAAATTCTGGCCAACTCCTTATCATGTTTGGCTATGGAATTGGAAAGATCAGACCCCAGATTTTGCTTTAATGTCAGCATTGCCATGCTGAGCTGATAAGTTAAATCATCAAGACTTCCAGGAATAGGGCACTGGTCTGAAGCGCTTTATCCCCTTGCCTTCCTCATTCTTGGATTGACCATCTGCCACAACCCTAGATGTGCTCTGTACCACTGGCTTCGCCAGCAGAAGAGACCTACGCCTTTGCATATGTCACTATTGTGATCAATGCCAAATTCCAGTTGCAATGACAACCCACTCAATGATTTTCGGAGGGGTGGGGAGTCAATAAAATTTATTGACTCAGAAACAAGGAGATATTTTGGGATCCCCAATTCATCCAGATATTGAGTGGGACGTAAATTCGTCCAACCATTTCAAAAATTTCTGACAACTAAGACCAGAAATATTCCAAGTCCTTGTTTACATGTTTGGCAATGACATCAACAACGTGTTCGATCTTGTGCAAAGCCTTAGAATAAATTCAACCACTTTGTAGGTTAGAGTCATCCTATTTAACTGTAGCCTTAATGGCAAAACACAAAAACTTGAAAAAACAGTAGAAATCAGTGTCTAAAACTCAAGAAAATTCACAAACATGTCTAGAAATCACCAATCAACAAGAAACCAAATCACGAACCAAATACTACAAAAAACTGAACCAAAACTGTAACACTACAGCGCAAAAACACATCTTAACAAAGTGGAATCTCCAACTCGACTAACCTAACCTAACCTAACCTATCAATCGATTGCAAAAGTTCGGTGTCGATAATTATGGTTAATTCGCAGTTATCACAAAAATGCCACAGTAGTTCCGAATAGCTAACCGTAACTCAGTGCACTACAATTATAATAATATCGCGAACAACCTTTGAGCGCTTTATCAGTTATGAAGCCTACACAGATAAAGATTACTTTCTGACAACTACTATATGTTTTTCTGTTTTGTACTAGTTTGATTGTCTATCATATTCCAATATAAGAGATATTTAAGTTGAGGATGTTCAAGCTCACAATTACCACTATATTTATACAACCAGCCTTACCTTTATGAAAAATCCTGTTCTATTTCTTATTTTTTTGTTAAATCTCTTTTATTTGTCTTTTTCACCTCTCCCTTCTCTAGTTTAGCTCATACTTTTTAATTTCTATCTAATTACAAATTCTAAGCAATTACTTTTTCACTTACATATTTTTGTTTAATTTTAATTGCATTATTGTATTTTAATCTCATTTTTTCTTAGTTTCTGGAACTGCAACCCACACTTCATCATAATTGGAGTGTAGTCAGAATAAATATTTGCTCTTGGATACATTTTAAAGTCCATAACTAAGTTTCAAAATCTCCGCTTAACCGTTTTAACCTCTATCTTGTTTAACCTTACCTCTGTCTAACACCTTTTTGTATCTCATCTCACCCTTGTGCATATTCTTTGTGATTTGTAAAAAGGTTATTTACAATCCCCAGTTAATATTTAGTGCAGAATTCTAACATCCTCTTTCATTTTATTTATGTAGTTGGAGAAAATATACATCTCCCCTATATTTTCTATTTCTCTTTCCTACCATTCCCAGTCTTTTGTACTACCTGTGTTATTTATTTTTTCATATTTAGTTAAATAATAATTTATTAATTCATGTATCCATTTTACTAATTCATCATCTTCTGTTGAAGAGGTTAACGTATAAACATTTACTATTGATGTTGGGCTTTGAATCTTTCCTGACTAAAATAATACATTCACTGGGCTATTTGTAATTACATTCTCTTTACCTCTATTCTTTGTCATTAGTCTTCTATTCCTATTTTTTTTAGTTTTCAAATTATATTAATTATCATAGAATTAACCTTTTTTTATGAATATAAAAAATGTAAAAATTTATTATGGCCAAAGAGTCTCTTGTGATATGACTATTTTTCATAGCCTGAATACCAAACTGAACATTGGGAAAGAAATACCTCTGTTACCTCAAAGGTAATATAGAATTTTATGAAAATTTATATTTATTAAATATATTCTTTGTCTAAAATCATGAATATAGATACAAAATTGCATGTATTCCTGATGGTTAGTTCATTAGTTATTGTTTGTAAAACAAAAGTCATCAGGTATTTTTTAATAGAATTCTTATGGTTCATAAATTTAAAACTTTTTAGTGGTTAGATTTGTGTTATAGTCTTGCTTAATACCATAAATTTTTAATTGACAAACCAAAGCAGATTTAATAACTATAACGTTTTTAAAATTCATACTGTAATATTTCACTTGGCAACAAGTGATCAAATATTACATCACAGGCAATATTTTGCTGATGTTATTGTTATAAGATTTTTTGTGTTAGACTGACACTTCATGTAGATTGTGCTCAAAAGTATGTTGTAGTTAAAATGTTTTTGTGCGTTTAGTACATGGTTTTTTTTATCTATGCTGTATTTTTTAAGTGTGTTAAAATGTAATTGGGTGTGGGTGTGTGTGTGTGTGTGTGTGATATTAAAGTCATTGTCAATTTAATGAATTTGTGTTGGCAACAGTGTTCTGTATAAAATGATTTGCTTTTGCTTCTTATTCTGAGTTATGTTGTTCAGATTTTTTTTAATCTGTGAGCAATTTCTCTGAAAATATTTTTCTGTTTATATATGTTAACTTAATGATTTATCTTTATTTCATTTATTTTTTCTTTGAGTGTGTTGGTATGTGTGTGTGAGTGTAGATATTGTATACAACAGAACTTTAGATATTGAATGTGTATCTTTATGTGCTCTGGATATTTTATACTGTTGATTTTTCTGTACGATCTTCAGATGATATGTATCTGTTGAGTAGTTGTGGATCTTACTTCTAAACACAGATAGTTTATGTGAGGTTGTGTAGTTTGAAGTATTATGAAGAAGAGTGTCTGTCATTCTTAGATTTTTTATATTTTAAAATTACATTTTGTTGGCTGCTTCATTTGATGTCAATACTTGTTTATTATGTTTGTACTTGGCTATAAAGTTTAATTTGTGTTTCATTTGGTTTATGTATGTCAGTATTTGTTCACATAGTGTTATGTTGCCTTGGTGCAAGGTGATATCAACATATCTACACAGTATTTTATATTGTGAACATATTTGTTATTATTATGTCTGTTCATGTGTTATAAAAAGTTTATCAGACATGAAAATATACAACACCAGTTTATGTGAGATTAGTAAAAAAAAGGCATTTAAAGATTATTACAAAAAAATCCTTTAATTCTTTTCACAAAGTTCTTTCTTTTTCTGTAAAGATAGTGGTAGCTAATGTAATCTAATTATTTTAATCTTAAGAAAATGATTATAAGGGACTAAAATATGTAACTCAAGATGCATTACATTTTTTTTTATTTTTAAATTTCATCCCTATAATTCAAAATGTTTATTTATTATTAAAATGCTTTTGTAGTTTTATTATTTTTAATTCTAGTTCAATCAAGAGTATAATTAATTAATACAGACCACATAAAACATTCCCTAATAGAACTTAAAGCTAATTATTTTGCCCTCATTCAATAGCATATGGTTCAGGTGTTTATTATGTGATGTGTTTATTCAAAATTTGATAGAAATTTTGTATTATATGTCATTAGTTAGGAATTTATAAATGATGGCTACCATATCACATTTTATCAGGTCTGATTCTTAGAAAAAAACTTCCTTTTTCTTATATCATTTCATCCATCTTAGCTTTCTCTTTATAATATTTGTCATGATTAATATGTCTAAAGAGTGGTCTACAGTATCTCTTGAATAATTACTCATCAGTGAAGTACTAAAAAAAATTTAGTTTAGCAAAGCTCCTACCTTGAAACAATTATTTTTCAGTTTAAGTCTACTACTTGGGGTGTACTGTAGGCCCTAGCTGCTAACTGGGATGTACATTGGAAACTAGCTGTAAAAAATATTAAATGGCTCTCAATTTGGTTAGGGTTGTAGGTATTTGTTTATTGTTTCGTTTTTATATTTTCAGGAATTTTTCTTACTGTAATTGATTTTTAACCTGGAGTGATCAATTATTTGTGTACTTCTTGATTGTATGTGTTTAATTTCTTAAAATTATTTATAATTTGTTTTCTCCACTAAGATAACCATTTAGTAGATTGGTATAATCTTACATATAATACAAAAACAGAACACTAAACTGTATATATGTTTCTTATAATTATACTAACTCCCCGTCACAGCTTCGCCTGCACTATATCGTTTTTCTTCAATTCTTTCCAAGGTTGAATTTCAAAAATCTAGAAATTTGTTTATTTACATGAAGATTGCACTCACCAAAAATCAGATTGATTTCTTCATATCTTAACGTTAAATTATAAATGTAGCTGATCTAAAAAAAAAATCAAATAGCCATATTAACCTTGAAACTCGAATTTCAAAAAATCTAGAAATTGGTTTATAAATATTTACATGAAGATTATACACACAGAAAGATCAAGCTGATATCCTCATTTGTTAACGAGAAATTAAAAAAATAGTAAATTTCATTGTTACTCCATTTTACCCCTTCAAACTCTGAATTTTAAAAACCCTTTCTTAGTGTGCAGTTATACTTTAAGAAGAACATGTATAAAAATTTTAATCAATTTATCTTTAGTAGTTTTTGCTTGGCATTGATTATGAATCACTCAAAATATTTTGTCTTCAGTTTCAATATGACTTCTATTGAAAATATCTTTACTGGAAAATTTCTTGAGCGGGGCTCACTGTAAGAAAGAAGCATGAATTAGCAGCTTGCCACTTAGCATACCGAATGAGAAGTGCAGCACCATAGTAATGGATTATTTATTATTTACAAGTTTTAATTTATAATCTTTTGTTAAAGTAATTTTTCATTTTTAGATAAAATTTCCAAATAATCATGATCTGTTAGATGGAGAGTACTTGATGCATGCGTAAGTCAGCCTTCAACCTACTAACAAATACCCCGTTTGAATTTTAAAAACAGACGATTGTTTGTAAGAGCAGCACCCAAAACATCATCCCAGGGACGCCGTGTTTGCTACCAGTTGAGGTGATAATTGGTGTAGCCTCCCATGAGGTGCTCTCATACCTCACCATTCTAGCACACAGTGATTCTAGCTACAGTTCACAGTTCACTAATTCAATTCATTAAAGTTGATACTTTAACCAGCGAATCTTCATTACTACTTATAGATATAGATATTTTTTTCAAGATGTAATATCTAAAAACCTTCTCAGTTATGCCAAGAAACATGGGTAAAAATCTGGTTGCAATTGATCAAGTAGTTTTTTTTTTATTTATTCTGGACAAACAAAAACCCTCTCCCTCTTTACATAATAATATAGATTTATCTGAATACTATTTATCAGTCTGCATGTTAATTTATTGAGTACTATATTGTATGGTTTCAAAATGTTGGCTGTCATGAAGAATTTGATTGATGTTTCATTGATTGAATTTTATATCAAGAATATAAAATTGCTTAGGTACATGTAAACAGTTCTAGTTTGGAATTTTTAAACTTTGAATAATACTCATTATTTCAGACACATAAGTGTATTACTGTTTACTGTTCATAGAACCCAGTTTTATATCATTCTTTTTATATAAATGTGGTAGTCATATTTTTTCAGTGTCAGAATTAAAAAAATTAAGTGCTATAAAAATAATATGTTAATATGGTTTTTTTTTTTTACAGAAAATCATAGAACACAATCTCAATTTGATAGGCATCGTGTCACTAAATTGGTCCTTTTTGAATTTGTAAACAATTTTATGTCTCTTTTTTACATTGCATTTGTTATTCAAGATATGGAAATGTTACGTAGTGTGAGTATTGATTGTTTTTCACTTTCTTTGTGTACACTAGTAATAGTTAAATAAAAGAGTGGCTCTTTTATTTACATTTCATAAATCTAGTGTTTTTATATTTTTAAAAATGACTGGCAAATTTAATGTAATTGTCATAGTCAAAGTTCTATCTAGTGAATAAAATCACCAAGAGTTTCATTCAGTAGCCATTGATACTTAGTTGTGGTGAACTAGCACCACTCTCAAGCAATGAAGACAAGAACTTCATTACTGATTGGAATTTCAACAGTGACATGAACTGGTTTTAACCAATCTGAATTGAATTCAAATCTGAAAATAATATATAGATTAGACATCGGTTATAATCATTTATTCTTATTATAATTTCATTTATATAGTGTTCATATGTGTATACACTCTTCATTATGTTTATATGTGCTTTCTGTTGCCAACATTTATGTTTTAAGTGATTTTTATATGCAGAGTGATCAAAAGCTTTTGCAAACTGCAACCTGATATCTATTTTTAAAGAAGACAATTAGTCTTCTTTAAAAATAGGTATTCAAATAATTACTATTAATGGGAAATTTTTGTCTACAAATGTAGCAGTTGTTTATAATGAAAGAAAATGTATTCTCTCAGTTTTGTTAGGTAACTGATGTTACTTGTCAAGTAACATCTCGTATACTTGTAAGTATACGAGATGTGGCTATTAAATAATGAGACCAATGGTGTAAAATATTTTATCTTAAATTTATACATATTTAGTTATTACCCTCTTCAATATAATCCCTCCTCTATCCCTACAACACTCCATGCAAATTTTCCGTTGTTCAAAACAGTGCTGGAAGCCTTCTTTTGTGAGCTCTTTCATGACACGTGTTGCTTTTTCTTTCACAGTTACAACGGTCTGAAATCTTGTTCCTTTTAATGCAGATTAGACCTTGGGGAATAGATAAAAGTCACATGGTGCCAAGTTAGCTGAATACGGCAGATGATCTAACAGTGGGAGGGATGTTATATTTGGCTAGAAGCATCTTGACAGACAATGCAGTGTGAACCAGTGCATTGTCCTGATGAAGAACCCATGACTTTCTTACTATTCTTTGGATATGGGCCTAAAACGTATCTAAGTAAAGTTTTTTGATATCACCAACCATTGGCCCAGGGGAGGAAAAACTGAGGTTTCGAAGACAAAACAAAACATACCTCCCTTAATTAGCACAGTATTGAATCAGTTTAAAGTGGTCGTTAGTCCTCTAAACAGTACCTAAAACTTTTGTCTAAAACAATTTTTGATATGACCAACCGTTACAGGAAGGGATGGCCAAAATGTAGCTGGAATTGTAAGATGGCTTGTCATATGCTTAACATGTGAAACTTTTTTCACATGCAACCATTGTCATATTGAGTAAATTTGAAGTTTTTCTTAATTTTAAGGTGGAAATCTTTTTTATCCCCTATTTAACACCAGTGAAAAATACCGCCTTCCGGCGTGCCAAAAGGGATTTTTTTTATACAGCCCCAGGAAGTTGGTTTTAGTTGAGCCTTGTGTAAAAATTGCAATCTTATACAAAACGTCAAATAAACTTTCCTGTGTTTATTTAGAACACTTTTTTCTGGGCAACCAAGTGATTTGACTAAAGAAAGTTATTTGGAATCCAGTACTCATTGGAACATTCACCTAAAAAATAACTGAAAACATTTTAGACAGCCTGTAACAAAACTACTGAACTCTGTGTGTGGTGTATCCCCACACATTACATATTCATTATTCACATAATGAATGCATTACAAGAACTAGACTAAGAGAAAAAATTACAATATGTTCTTCTAATGGTTCACATATTTTATTAAAAATAATATGACTATTTAGGATAAAGTTTATTTTACTGATAAAGCATGTTCTGGTTCAGTGAATAAATTTTCAATCAAAATTCAGGTGTTCAACTTAAAAGAGGGCCCATTACTCAGTTCTTTATACTAAATGCACATATTGGAGTGAGCTGGATAAAATAATGAAGAAGATGTTGGTATGACTGGAGCTGGAGTGGGGAGGACTGTTTATTGCTTGCATATTTGAGTATTGCCAGTCTGTATCAAGCTGGCTTTTAAACAAGATTGCGTAATTGTATGTGTTTGTTTGTTAAAATGCGGTTAACTGTTAAAGAATGTGTATTCATGATGTAAACTTATTTAGAGATGAAATCTCATGTGTGTTGGCAAAAGTTCTGGGAGAAATTTGAAAAGGAAGCACCAGTAAAAAGTGTTATTAAGAAGTTGGTTAAAAAATTTTTGAAACAGGTTCAGTGTTAGACCAGAAACGTGCTTGACACAGGTCAGTTTTAAACATGCAGATCATACCAGACACTGAAGCGCAGTTACAAAATCTCATAAAACATTGCAAAGATTAAGCCAGAAAAAGAAATTTCACCAGATTCAGCCCACACTGCACTGAGGAGAATACTAAAATGTTATTCTTATCAAATGGATGAGCTAACTAATGCTGATTATGCTAAATAGGTTCACTACTTCAATGGTTCAAGAACTTCATTAGAGGTAACATTTGCATTTTAGATCAAATGTTCCACAGATGAAGCATGGTTTTACCTGGTGTGTATGTTAATAGTTAGAACTACCAGATCTGGGGGTTCTGAAAACCTGCTCATTTTCTTTGAATCTCCCCTACACCTGCAAAAAATAGGGATATGTTGTACAATTTGTGAAGGCGATGAATAAAATGAATAAAAACAAAACCCTTGTTTTTTTTTTAAAACTGTGGTTACTGCCCTCTACCAAGAAATTATCCAATGTTCATAGCCTTACTGCAAGAGGACAAGCGTGACTGCTGGTTGCAACAGGACAGTGCCACTTCCTATACAGCTCACTCTACTATGGGGATGCTACATGATTTTTTCAGTGAAGAATCATTTCTACAGGATTTGGCCACCAAGATACCCTAATCTGACTAGTCCAGGCTTCTTTCCGTGGGGTTAGTTAAAAGAAAGTTTTTATAGGAGCAATCTACACACCCTGCAAGAATTAAAGACAAACATTACCAATGACATCCAGGAAGTAGACAGAATGTACAGCTAAAAATAGTTGCCAGAGACATGGTCAAACACGTTGACAAGTGTATAGAAGTGGATAGATATATTTTTAACAACTTCTCTAAATTATGGTGTAAGTGTTTGCCAATAGATTATTATTTATAGACTAAACTAAGTGATGAAGCCACTTTTTAAGTTGAACACCTTGTAGTAAAATTTTGTGTTCTGAGATGAGCATGCCTTCACATGCAGACCTATGAGGGTGATGCAAATATAAACTGGAATTTGTTTACAAATCAATTTTTATTTGACCCTTATATTAGATAAAATTTCCTTATTTTTCTGCATAGTTTCCTTCAATAGAAATATATTTTCTCCACCAGATGTAGTTGCCCCAGCGAAACTACGAGCTTGAGACGTCACATGCTGACATCTCATATTATTGTTTTCCAAAACATTATTTTTGTGCATAATTATTACTACATATTATTATTTCATTTTTCAACTTACAAACTTACAAATTTTTCAACAATATGGGCTCCCAAACAATACATTTATGTGTTGTGTGTTCAATTCTTTCCACTTGAGTTGATTGCATGTTGATTGCAACAATAACAATTCCTTAACCAATATTTAATGCTCTGCAAATGCATTATGGTATTATGTACAGGCCTATCAAAATTTATGCATGCAGTTAGAAATGATGTCTTTCGTCACGATTATATAGATCTGTCATTCGTAGTACACAATGTATATATTGTTACCACATATATGCCTAATTTATATAGACGGGCAAACATTGTAGCAACGATGTGAACTGTTGCACAGTATACAGACGTGCTGATACAAGCATCACTACCACCGCGCAGATGACTACGCAGTTCTCCCACCATAGCAGCACTGCAGCCCCACCACTATCAGGCTGCAATAAAAGAGTGGGCACAAGAGTAAATTAGCAATTCATTGTCGACCACCACCTGGAGAAGACCAAGGAGAAGAAGATGGATGGCCTGCCGAGAGAGCCGCTGGATGTGGACACTACATTCCCACTCCGGCTTCAGCTCTCCAGGCTTCAATCGCCCTGGCCGGCCTGCTGAGGGAGCAACTGCACGCAGACGCTACTTTCCTGCTCCAACTCCAGCTTGCCACGCTTAGCAGAAGGAGCTGGCCCAGTGTGGGATCGCTCAGGGAGAACCGCACCGGCGAAAGATGTCCGATGCAGACCCAACACTGCGGGGCTTTGGGGGCCACCACTGCCATGCTGTAGTGGGGATCCAATTGCCACTAACTGACGTGAAGCCTGGTCTTACTTCAGTGGACGAGCCACAACTACCCGACTTCACCGAAGACCAGTTTCTGGAATCAACAGCTCTTCTCAGAGCTAACACCAAAAAAATGGCCCTTTTCAGGGCCACCACAAGGTTATGAATTACATGCCATCGAAGCCATTCGGCGACAGTATAAAGAAATAAACTTTAATCCAGTTTATATCGTGTTCAGTGAAGGTATTTGGATAACGTTTTTGTGCGGTCATATTATTTTATAATTACTGATTGTTTTTTGCTTTTTTTTTGTAATATATTATTTTTTGTTTTATTTTTGTTCTTGTGTTATTAGTGCGGTTTGTTATAACAGAATTTAAATTCATAGTTAAGAAAAAAACGCTTAGGAGTCAAGCATGTGAAATTATCAATAATGTTTATGATTTTATGAAAAAATAAGCTGTAAAAGTAGGTAAATTAACTGACGACAAACATATAATTGGCATTCAGAAATGCAAAGAAAGAACTGCTGCTACTTGTGGGATATCAAGAACATAGGTCCAAAAACTCAGAAGAGAAAAAAGACATGATTCTTCAATCAGAATCCCAATCGTGTTCTTTCAGCACGCCGAAAACGTATAAATAACATTCAAAATCTGTCAGTGGACTGGACAGTTTTGATTTAGGTATAGTTAAAAGAACAGTTAATGAATTTCATTCAAAGAAGAATGAATTACCTACTTTAAAAAAAATAAGGCAAGAGCGTAAGTCATCTATAAATTTTAAAGGCAGTGAATCAACTTTAGCTGTTATTTTGAAAGAGTTAGGTTTCAAGTGTTGTAAAACTGAAAATAACAGAAAACTTCTAATGAGAAATCTGATATCAGGTGTAAGAGAATTGAATGTTTGCAGGCAATGGCTAAGTACAGACAAAGCAACATTACAATTGTTTATCTGGATGAAACATACATTTTAAGTTCACATTATTTGACAAAGTCGTGATCGGATGGTATTGTTGAGAGACCATGTGCCAATTAATAAAGGTGACCATTTAATATTAATTCATGCTGAAGGAGAAATCGGTTATATTCCAAACTCATTACTAACTTGTAACGCCAGTTCGAAAAGTGGCGACTATCATGACAACATAAATACAGGCAATTTCATGAAATGGGTGTGTGAAAAAATGAATTCCAAATCTTCCACCAATATCAGTAGTAATTGTTAATAAAATGCCCCTTATCACAATACAGGTTTTGATAAAGCACAAATACTTTTCTGAAGAAAAAAAAGATCGATTGGCTGGAGAAAACCCATATTCCGTATAGTTCAAAAATGCTGAAACCACAGTTATATGAATTAGTAAAGTTACATAAAACTAAAGTACAAAAATATCACGTGGATGAACTTTTTAAAAAACATGGGCATCGTGTTCTTAGACTCCCACTATACCATCCTTATTTGAATCCAGTTGAGATGGTATGGTCAACCGTAAAAAGACATGTGGCGAGTCATAACACATTTTTTTTTAACAAATGTTGAAAAATTAACTACGGAAAAAATTAATTCCACGAATGAAGAAGACTGGAAATCCTATTGTGAAAAAGTAAAAAATATTGAAAAAGAGTATGAAAAACTGGAACCACTGATAGATGAAATGACAGAATGTTATATTATATCTGTAGACTTTGATAGTGAAAGTGAAAATGAGAGTGACAGTGGCAGTGATTTATTTACCGAGGATGGTGAACTTGCTAGAAGTTTGAATTAGATGCATGAAGAAAATTCAAGTAAGCTCTTGTTTATTATTAAAAATTAATTATTACATATAAGGATTATAAAGAATTAATTACATATTGTTTATAATAAGTAAATGTAAATATGATAGTTATTACTGCGAACAATATGATAATAAGTGATACTTTGATTTAATATCCAAGTTAATGTTTTCAGGCCGAGTACTAATACACAGTTTGCTTGCGACGTCACAACCTCATACATTGGTTGGGCCTAGTGTAGGTAGCTTCCTGATCCCCAACAACCAATTGCACCCAAAATGTTAGACTGCGACATTGTCTTAGAAACTTCATCAGTGAAGTGATGTTCATGATTTTCATTCTCTATTACATTGCAGCCACTTCATAATTTTTTGGCCCAATCAGACAGTTGAGTTTTTGACAGTGTAGCATTTCTGAATTGTGCTTGGAGTCAAGTCAAAATTTCAGAGGATTTGACTGACGCCTTCATTGGCAAGAAATCAGATTATAATTTGTTGCAAAATGGACATAGTATCCCTTGCTCAGACATTCTGATTCTGGTGTGGGGACATGACCTATCGGCATGACTGGCCAGTTGCTCCCCTCCATACATATCCTACTAACTATCTGCAACGCTCCACCACATTCAGTGCTATTTCTCACTCCATGTTTATATTTGAATTAACCTTGTTTGAGCTTTATCATGAAGAAGAACATTACTATTGTTTGATGAATGAAACTTTAGATACAATGAATGGAGCAACAGCACATGTAGCAAACTCAACAATACAAGTATTATATGACTTATTGGGAACCTGTTAATTTGTTACAAATGTGATAAAATATAGATCTTAAGACTTTTCTCCTTCTGATGTTCAATTGTATTGGTTTTTAAAACATGTATATTCAAGTAATATCCATAACTTGATGAATTGAAATAAATATTCAACATTTTATTCCCACCATTTCAAACGAAGCACTAGAGAATTTTCAACTAGATTGAAACGTTTTTCAGTGAATGCATTGTGGTATATGGCAGTTACTTCCAGTAATTGTGTTTCAAAATCTACTTTAAAAAGTATAATTTTGTAAAATCTGATTACTGTTTGGGTTACTTGACTAATTTTTTGTGTGGTATTAAGAATAAGAAAGTTATTTATGGTCATTTAATTATTTACATGTAATTATGGGCAAATATCTAAGGCAAGTATGGGTACTATGAGCAAGTATCTGTATACAGTCAGATTATTTTTATTTTAATGAATTTAATTTTATTAAGATTCATATTATTTCTTTGTACTGTTAAACTACATTTATGTTAGATTAAATAAACCACCTAATACAGAATATTGAGATAAGATATATCTAAACCTTAATTTTTCATGAAAAAACTTTTGCAGAATCCTGCAACCTCAGTCATGACTGAAATAATCTTATTACTGCATAAAAAATATTCAAGAATGAAAATACTAAAATATGAAAAACACGTATTAATTTACATGAATGCTGCAATCTGTTTTTATAAGACCGTCTCCCTCAAACACTGTCTGATGGTTTATCAAATTGGAATTTTGTTTGTATTTACATATGTAATATTTTTCTAATGTATTTAATTTTATATCATCTTTATTAATTTCTAATATTTCTAAACTTATGTTAATATTAGAAATAAAATGTTTATTGTTTATTAGATGTACTGCCATATTTGATAAACCTAATTTATTATTTTTGTAATTTTTAAGTTCAAGAAATCTAGTTTTAAATCATCTATTTGTTTTTCCTATATAAATAACCATCTTAATCATTACATTTAATTTTATAAATTACATACAGATTGTTTATTTTATTATTATTTTTGTTTCTTAAATATTTTATTATGTGGTTATTAGATTTATATGCTGGTTTAAATATTTCTTTATAAGTTTTATTAATGTTTTCAGTGATAATATTAGTATATAAACACTTATGTTTATTTTTTCACGCTTTTTTCCCTTATTATGTATTTGTTATAAGGTATTTTGCTTTGATAGTTGTTTTTTATATATGTTATTAATTAAAATAATATCATATCCACTTTTTACTGCTAAATGATGTTTATGATGTTTATTTCATTATTTAACTTTATTATGTATTATGTGTGTACTTGATTACTCTATAAATCATATTTATTATTAAGTGTTAGTTTTATGAGGCCAAGGGTGATTGATTTTTTATGAATTGTTATATATAGAGATGTAGGTTTTCTATATACTGATGTTTCAATTTGGTTGTCCTTGTTTATTTTGAGATCTAGCTAATTTAACATTTTAATTATATCTTTTTCAAAATGTGAATTTTAAATTTTTATTATAAGAATTCAATTTGTTTAATACATACATACATACATTGTTTATTACTGGGTTTTATATATATTGAGAATATCATCAACATAATGTGTCCATATTTAAGAATTTTATGCGTATGTTATAATTTACTCTCATATTCCTGTAAATATATTTCTGACATAATTGCTGATAGTGGAAATCCCATATGTAAGGTATTTTCTTGTGTATAATATGTAGTATTAAATTCAAAATAGTTTTGTGGACATGTATGTCTTATAATAGTGAGATACCTTTAATAAATTTGGATGTTGATAAATTTTTATGTTATGGTTTATAGGTACACTAGGATACATGTTAGTTATGTCATAACTAACCATTTATGTCTTTATTTATATGTAAACTATTTCATTTATTTAGTAATTAGTAACCATTTAAATATAATGATTGTTATGATATTTATGTAGGAAAAACAAATAGATCCTTTAAGACTAGATTTCTTAAACATCATAGAAATTACAAAAATAATAAATTAGGTTTATCTGATACGGCAGACCATATTAGAAACATTAAACATTTTATTTTTGATATTAACATAAATTTAGAAATATTAGAAATTAATAAAGATAACATAAAATTAAATGTATCAGGAAAATATTCAAAATTTCTATTTGATAAACCATCAGACAGTGTTACGAGACGGTCTTATAAAAACAGCAACAGATAGCACCACTTATGTAAATTAACGCACAGTTTTCATTATTTTAGTATTTTATTTTTAAATTTTTGTTATGCAGTAACAGAATTATTTCAATCATGACTGAGGATGCAGGATTCCACAAAAGTAGCATGAAAAATTAAGGTAAGATATGTCTTATCTCAATATTCTATACTAGATGATTTAATAGAATGTAAGTATTATTTTATGTATAATTTTATTCAAAATTTTCTGGCTAAAAGAGAGAAAGAATTGAGAACATAGGTAAAAAGCAAGTACACTTTGTTACTTTTTCTTTAGTACATAGGTATTACTAAATTTTGAAATTTTATTCATTTAT
Organism: Lycorma delicatula; assembly: GCF_047948215.1. NCBI lineage: Eukaryota > Metazoa > Arthropoda > Insecta > Hemiptera > Fulgoridae > Lycorma > Lycorma delicatula. Next base: position 110,162,756 of record NC_134456.1, on the reverse strand, counting down.
TTATTTTTATTTTTTTGTAAGATTATTTAAGAACACATTGATATTATTTTCATTTACTTTTATTGTACTATTTTTTATTATTAATGTATTTTTTCCTTAGCAATTGGCTGTGTTACTTATTATACTTCAGTTGTTAAACAATATTCAGGAATCTGTTTTACCATTAATTCTGCGATATTCTTCTAATAAGGTATGATGTGATTATTGATAATTTTCTTTTTTAGCTTAGATATGATGATTTTTTAACTTTATTTCAACGATATGAAAATGTGAAATCCGGGTTGATTGTAGTTTAACCCATATTATATGATGACTATTAGCTTTTTATTAAAAGAGAAAGATTACTGCAGTTATAAAGACTGTTTTTTGAGATAGTTGTTCTAAGCAAGGACACCCAAAAGCTAAAGAAATTGCTTTCATCACAGTTCAGATTGTACTGAAATAATACATTTTTATAAAGAGAAACTACTTTAAAATGATTTTTTTTAATACATTTTGAATTTTCAAAATTTTTGAAGTATTACAAGTTTAGCATGAATAAAAAACAGTATTTTTAGTTGATTTATTGTTTGCATATTTAGCTTGGAAAATATAATCAATATTTATAAAATATAGAACCTAAATGCAGCATGTTATAGCCAAAATAAATTCCCAGCACCATTTATTTCTTCCAAGATCATATGTTAGCAGGTTTTTTAATCTCTTCTTTAATCAGATCCCAATAAGCATTTGATTGTTACTAATGTATGGTGCATTAACGAGAAGGAAGTAGAAGAATGCATAGCTTTAGTTTGTTATGTTTAAAAATTATTTTTTTTTAAGTCCTTCCTTTAGGTCTTCAGGTCACTGTTATCTGCATATGAATAGAACTTCTTTCATCTTGTTAGGCCTTCACATTTCCTTTCTTCTATTAATGTGCCTAACTATGTGATATTGTACACCAACAAAGCACCCACCACAAACTTAATAAAAATGTATTTCTACTAGATTTTAATCTTTATATATTATCATTTTTATTTATTTTCTTAATGTGTACATTGCAATCTGTTCAACTAGTGAACAATAAGCGACCCCCTCCCCCCCAATGGCCCAATGAGATGAATATCATTTGTATGACATGTAAATGAAGTTTAATCTTGTACAGACTCAGGCTGACCACTCCTGAGATCTGTGGTTAATTTAATCAAAGTACACAGGTATCCACTGTCTAGTATTTGAATCCGTATAAAAATAACTACCCTTTATTAGGATTTGAACCTCAAAATAATTAAAAATAGAATACTGAATTGAATGTATCAGCCATACTAACAAAATACATAGGAACGTAAATAACAAATTAATAATTTCAGTTCAAAAATCAAATTACAAAAATATTTAATTTTTTTATACATAAATTTAATTCTTTTTCAACAAAATAATCTATCAGTAATTAATTATTATGAATTATTAAACAAACCTACCATTGTTACTACTCGGTGCTGCCATTATAAAAAAAAATCAACAACTCCATATGTCAATGTAATTTGATAAATAATCTAATTCTTGAGATGCAAAAATTCTAAAAATCCCGACAAAAATTTGAATTCCCAAACCAATCCTGCAACCACGAAAAAATCCTGTTTTTCAGGAAAAATCCCATACATTGGCAATCCTGGCATTAATAGTAATTGCACAGTGCAATGGTGAATGTAAGTACAGTGAATGGTACGGTTAGCTGCCAATAAACATGTTACATCTTGTTAAGTCTTGTCATAACCTGTCGGCCAAGCTCTACCATCTCATCATCTTCAACCCACCCACCCCTATCCACTCAGTTGTTTAGCTATAAGAATAAATAATATAATATTGTTTGGCTTATAGTATAAGCCAAAAAAGGGAATATATTATATTAATTTATTAAAAAAAGAATGTTTTATGTCTATTTTATAGTATCACATTTTTGCAATTTTTTAACTTTTTATAAATTTTGACATTGCGATTTGTGAAATATCGTGACATGTTGTGAAAAAATGAAGGTTATTTTCGAATTCAGTGATAAAAATTACATAGGAATCAATTTTCAAAAGTTAAATAACATTCTACAGCCCAAATTTTGCGGGCTTGTGTAATTGGTGATTTCAATGCCCATCACTATTCATGGGACTCATCATCATGTTCTTTGGGACGCACTATAGTTGATCGGCTGAGGTAGAGCTTAGATCTCTGCTTATTGAACAATGGGCAGCAGCCATTTATACCATCTTCAATCAGCTACATTTTCATCCATCAATCTGTCATTTTGTCCATCATCCCTACACCCACATCTTGCGTGCTGCATTTCCAAAAAATTTCTTTGAAAGCAATCACAGACCGGTTGATATCTCAGTCGGTAGTCGTGATTTGCCTCTGAGTCAGCCATGCACATGGGTGGTTTGGAAAGCAGACTGAATCAGATACAAGGATTCTTTTGACTAGTATGACAAGAATGAAAGTGTGATCCACCAACTTTCCAAGTTTACACACCTGATACTTGATAGCTGCTCCAAAACACAATAACCCATACTTTCCTGCTTGAGGGAACATGTTGACCCTCAACTGTTTTTACATGGTGAACCAGTTGAACTATACAAGCAGGTTACATTTTTGAGATTGTGATTTGACCAACGATTAACATGGGCAACACATTTAAAGAAACTAAAGGTAAAAAAATTAAAAATGCTAGACATGCTGAGCGTTCTAACCAATACTCATTGGAGCTGATTGACTATGCACATTGCACTTCTACTGAGCTCTGGTTCATCCATAACCCTCTTAGAATGCTCATCATTATCATTTTATGCTCATAGTCCATCATTCATTTATCTCTCTTTATAAAGGTGTGTTTCATTCAAGACCACTGATCAGTCTACTGATGAACAGGGTGAGCCATCTATTTGGAATAGACGATATCAAATAATCTCTGTATATAGCTCACATTAAAGTGCAACCAAATCATCCAACTTTTGATGCAGTGTTCTCTAACCTGCATCTTAATCAATATCAGGAACAGCCAAGATCTTCTGCTTCACTAGGCATCAGCGCATAACGTTAAATATACAATTACCTCCTGTTCTTATTGTTACTCAAAGTTATTAACCCCCTTGGCAGCCTTTTCTCGTAAATTATTGCTTTAGTCTTTTTAGATATCATAAAAACTGTACGAATCCTGTTATCTTGCAAGAAAGATTTTATATTATCAAGAACATGAATTCTGATGCTATAGTTTATATAGGTGATTCTAAACACTAATTCTGTTAGTTGTGGTTGGCAACAGATGTACATGTTTGACCTTCCCAGCTTCATTAATGTTTTCATCACAGAGTTGTATGCTTTTAATAAAGCTTTAAATATAATTAGCCTAATATCATGATTAGTGACATGTACTCCAGACACCTTTTCTGTGAGATTCACTTTATCATTTCGGAGATGACTGCATTACACAACTGTGAGCTTCTGCTGGATCCCCATCATATCAGAATTTTAGGCAGTGAGCATGAAGATAGTGTAGCAATAGAGGCTTATTTGCAGCCTCCTTTCACTAATCACATTGTTTCTGAAGACATTGTCTGTTTTCTTCAGAGAGTGGTACTTGATGAGTGGCAAAGTGAATTTAATGCTACCCCATCATCAATAACTTCCTCTAATTAAGAACACTGTGTCTCCATGGAGCTCCTCATGCAGTAATAATCATTGAGAGGAGGTTATTATCTGTGAATAGGGCACATTAAATTTACTCTGAATCAGACTGATGCACCTGTTTGTGTTCGATGTGACTGCCAACTGATTGTATACCACATCCTTGTGGGCTGTGTCTGTTATGTGGCATTGCGTCAGAAGTTTAAACTAGGGGCTAACATCTGAAGTATGTCAGGGAACAATAAAACAATGTTATCGAATGTCTCTGTAATGTCTATCTAATGTCAAATTTTTAGGTCGTGCTGTTGGATTCAAAAATTTGATTTTTCATATAATCTTTATTGTTTATTTAAACTATTTGGCTTATGCTAGTTAATAATTTATTTCTTTTAAGTTACATTTTTAATGTTATATTTCATAGTGGTTTTATTTCCCTTTTAGCATATATCATAGATGTTTTCCATCTATGCCGTGTTTTTATATTGTTGTTGTTAAAACTTTAAATTCATTTTTAATTATTACTTTTTAATATTTATTTATATATTATATAAATATCATCTCTAGGGATTGATAATGACACTTTATTCTGCACCCAAGAAGAAAAAAGAATGTAATATTTTATTTAAATATAATTTTTTTCATTTGTTGAGTGTGAAAATTTTGGAGAATATTTCTCAGATTAAAAGCATTTTATATTCAAAAATATATCTTGATATTTAAAAACATTTTTCTTTTTTGTATTTGAAGTTTTACTATTTCAGGTTTCAGAAATAAAAAATATTGTAAAAAGAAAATCAAAAAATAATGAACAGAATGATTTTGGTAAAGATTTAGGAATAGAAGAGTTGGCTTCAGATGATAGTCGTGTCCTTCAAGCTTTACAAGAATCACAAATGGATATATATGAGGTATACACATTTATTTATAGATATTTTTATTGTATTAATTTGATTTTAACAGAATTTAGTCTTTTGCTACAAGTTAGCAAAATTTTGTTCCTATACTATTAGTTTGTAACATAAGTTCACGTAGACTTACCAGATCAACCAGCCTACCCTCTAAGAGTTTGAAATTATGTTGGGGTTGAAATTCATCTCCAAGGCAAGTCTAGTTTAAGTATGATTATTTAAATTAATTACTGTTTAATTCATTTGAAGTTTTTTTATGGCAATGTATAACTCATGAAACACTATATATATATATATATATATATATATATATATATAGAGAGAGAGAGAGAGAGAGAGAGAGTGTGTGTGTGTGTGTGTGTTATATATATATACACACACACACACACACACACACGTCTTTTAAAACCAGATTTAATGAACATATTAGACATTATAAAAATGGAAAATTGGGTTTATCTAATCTTGCTGATCACCTTGTCAACAATAAATATACTATTTCTGATATTCAAACCAATTTGGAAATATTGGAAATTAAGAAATATAATATAAATAGTAATACAAGTTTAGACATTTTGGAGAAATATTACATATATATATATATATATATATGTATATATTCAGCTTGATAAACTTGCAAACAGAATATGAAAATTACATACTTATAAGGTCTGCAGTAGATGGCAGCACTTATTCAAATAAAAATAATGATGGTACATAAATCCAATTTAATTTAATTTAAATTCATACAGTACTATAACATTGGCTAGTCAAGACACATAGTATATTTTATATTTTATCCTATTTATTTATTTATTTTAATTCTAATTTTATCAATTCTGAAATGGTATTTTATGTTTGTAGTTTTTAATTTCCACGTTTTAATTTTATATATTTAAAAAAGGTTTTAAATTGTGATTTAAAAAAAAAATGTTAATATTTTAATTTGAAAAAAAAAATGAAATTACATATATTATCAAAAAATGTTTATATATATTTTAAATGTCTTCAAGTTCAATATGTAGTTTGATATAAAAATTAGAAAACAAAAATTACAACTGAGATGTGAGGGTTGCCATGAAAGTGCTATTGTAAAGTTATGAAAAAAAAATATGAAAGTATCATCTTATTTACTTTTTAATTTCTGTACTTAGGTGGATCAAGTTGGATTATACATACAATTCATATATATATATATATAGGAGTATCTCAAAGTTCTCCTGAGACTTTTACAACCTATTCTACTCATGAAAATAATTGAAAAAGTTCATATAAACATATGTCCTAAAATTTTTTGCGAGTTACGGCTAGTGAATGATTTTGCTAGAATTTCAGTTACGCTGGTAAAATGAGGTCGTATGACATTTTTAGGACGTTAATCAAGGGGAAGAATTAATCATTTCTTGTAGTTTTTGAAATAAAAAATCGAATAATAAAAGAATCGAATATTACAGAACTATATCTGCAGTAGTTTATGAGAAATGTGGGTATGAAACCCAATAAAGTAGAATAAAAATACCTGTTTTTTTATGTTTGATATAGAATAATTTTTTTAAATGTGTAATAAACACAAATTTTTTAAACAAAATTTGTAGAGAATTTAATTCTGAACAAAATGATGCAAGTTGAACAAAAAAAGGAATGTTAGAAAACTTTGAATTTTATTTAGAAACTGTTCTCTATACCAAATTGCATTTTATGTACCAGTTTTATAGCAAATTTTTGAAAATGAGCCCACCATTTTCTACATATTTCTTGGTGCACTTCTGTACTGCTTTTGTTGCTCTTTTTAGTTCTTTAGGGCTGCCCTTAAGTTGCTAAGCTGCATCCACAATGCAGACAATTAATTCCTCACAAGAACAAATTTTTGTTTTATATACAATATTTTTCATTCATCCCCAGACATAAAAATCTAAAGATGTAAGATCAGGTGATCTTGATGTCCAGGAATGTGGATCTGCACAAACTATCCATCTGTCTCAGGCAGACGATTTAAGTGTGTGAAATGCCGCTAGAGCATTGGGGAGGGTAGGCGTGCCATTAAGTATATGTTGTATCTCAGCACTAGAGGAGCATCTTCAAGCAGCTGCAGCAATTCTTTTGCATGCGATAACTAATTGAATGTAAAGGATTAATTCGAATCACCAACTTTTAACAGTATTATTTCCATCTGTATCTTGTATGTATGAAATTCATTAGTATATGACCAAGTTAGGTACAGCAAATGAAAACAATCTGCCAGTTAGTTGTGGTTGCAGAAGATGACATAATGCTCTTTTATGAATAAGTCCAAGGATAGACTGTTTCTGAGATTCGCAAATTGCATGAAGCTTCTTCCACACAGTAGACATGGGAGTAGTGCGTGAGATGATATCTACATAATTCTGTTATGACTTTCTCCTAGCATCTATGAATATATGACACCATACTACTACTACTGCTTTACAATAAAAATTTAGATGTTCATTTGTAGGTGTGCCTGCCATCATTTCTTTATCATGTATTAGTAGTCATCATTCCACCAGGGAATGGAGGGAGGCTTGGATTTCCTGATGTTTGTGGGATGAATCTACTTCATTTTCAAATACCAGGTAGATAAAAGAGGTAATTTGATCTAGGGTGTCAGCATTACCATCATACTGTGATGGAGGCATATGGTAACCATTCCAATTTGCTCTTTCAACAGTCCATCTCTGTGGTCTTTTGTTCACCACACAGTCAGCACCAAACCAATAATAATTAGTTTATGGTCACTGTCATAAAAGTTATCACAAACAGACCAATTAAGACCAGGTAGTAAACTGGGTGAGCATAAGGAGAGGTCGATGTCAGGCAAAGTAGATGATGACATAAATGTGAATGATCCATCATTCAGCAGCAGAAGTCCAAGTCTTGTCTCATTCTGTTTATGATATTTCCTCGAGGGAAACTTACTATTCAGCCCTGTGAAATATGGTGGGCATTAAAGTCTTCTACTATTAACAACAGAGATGGAATTTGGATGAGGAAATTTTTAATAACTAGTGGATCAAACTCAGAGTTCAGCAAGAGATATAGGTTGCAGATGTACAGTTTGAAAGAGACAGATTTTTATGGCGACTGCATGTATGAGGGTAGCTAGTGGTATCCTTGTAGCTGATAACCTATCCTGCATAAAAATAGCAACCCCACAACACTCTCTACTGTCTACAAGACAGTCGTATCTCTCAAACAAATAACCAGTGAGTATTTTTCTGCATCTTGCTAAAGAAGGTGCATTTCTTGGAAGCACATTATTAAAGGTTCTTTTACACGCACCAATACTCTTAACATCTTCAGTGCGGGACTGAAGATCTCGAACATTCCACTGTATAATGTTCAAAATGAAGGTAATTATAGATATAGTTTTATATATATATATAGTAAATTATTATAGTAAGATATAGAATTACAGATGTATAAAAAATTAATTATAGGTGATTTGGTTTTTATTTTTAGAATTTTTAATTTTTATAACCTCCGAGTTGGGCAGTTCCTCAACTATATCCTCTAGTACACAAGGTGATGGTGAGAAAGATTTTGAAAAATGGGAAATCACAGTCGACAACCCAGACGGGGTATTTTTGTGGACTCCCTTAACAGGGAGCTTATTATATGACTTTTTCCCAGCTGTATTTACTTATGTATGTAAAGGCACAGATTTCAGAGGGATCCCACTAGCATTGTTTTTGCTGCCTGCAACTACTGACTTCTTGTTAATCTTAGGTAGCTTGATCAAATAATATTTGAACAAGCTTTTTTAACTTGCTGCAGGATCTTCATTGTTGATTACCCACATTTTCAGGAGCTCGTCTTGATGTAGCAGTGGCTAATGAGACGTCTGGTTTAACCAGATTACAAGAGTTTAACGACTCTTTATACTCTCTTCGTGTGGCCAAAAAGATAGCTTCTGCTCAGTACAATTCTTTAGAATTCCCTTCTCATCTTTAAAGGTTGGGCAATCTCAGGAGGAAGCTGAATGTGATCCACTGCAGTTCGCACATTTTTCATCTTTCGCAGTTAGTATCATTGTGACATTCTTTAGCACATCTTTCAGTTTTCGAGCAAGATGTAGTGTGGTCATATACATAACATTTGAAACATTGCTATGGACTGGGGATGAAAGGTGTACCCGAACCAAAAGGTAACCTACTTTGTTCTTCTCCAGTGGTATCAAAAAGCTGAATGTTAATATAAGGGAAGGTGTAGGTTCTTACATTCCACTCTGCAGTTTCATTATTCACTTCACCTCTACAACACCTTGTGGATGAAGCTCATCTGCCACTTCAGTAATGTCAATCTCTAGACGGTCCCGACAAAAAATTACTCCATGGCTTGTATTTAAGGTTTTGTGACATATTATACTTATGTTATACCACCCATGTTGGCAAGATGTAAGAGAGATCAACTAAATGATTTTAAATGGTTTAAATGATTTTAAATGATTAAATTGATTTTAATTTGAAAATGATTTTAAATGGTTAAATGATTTTTCAGATGGACCACCAACTATCATAGGGGTTTTTTCAGTACTAGTAATGTTGGTCTCAAAAGTATTGGATAAATACAGGACCACCTCTGCAGAGGTGTACAGAGGCTAAAGCTAAATACCGCGGTTCACCCAGGTCCCCAGGCAACATTGTTCCACTATACACATTGACTCACTATATAGAGCCATCCACCCATCGGCATAAGTTTTCACCTTGGATTATGGTTGCATTTCATAAGGTGTCACAACACCACAGATTGTATATGTAAGAAGAAACAGTGTAAGATGTTGTGTTGCTGTGTAAGGATATGTTATAATTTGTGTAGTGTTTATGGTATGGTGTATGTGTAAAAGGTTCAGCAGCTCAGTGTGTAATGAGAAGGAAAGCTACACAGGTTAGAGCTGTGGGGACACCAACCCCCTAAGTCTTAAAGAGTAAGACTCCCATTGGGGTAATCACGTTCAAACTAAAAACCACAGAAAACCTTTGCTGACAACAGCACAGTTTACAGTACCTAGTATACTTAATGTAACCTACAGAATGATTTAAGCACTAATACAATATTGTGCATTGTTGATCAGCTGTTGTTATTTTATTACCAACATTGAAATAATATTTTTTTAAATAATTTATTGTATTTATGTCATTCATAAAAAAAAATTATCTAATTTTTATTTAATTATTGTTGTGTAATTTCCAGAGTTTTTTAACATTTTTTAACAATAAATTTTGTTTTTATAAATTATTCAGGTCACCAAAAAAAGAAAATCTGGGTTTTGTTTACATTAAATAAGTACTATTCAGAAAAATATAGTAATGTACTGTTTCTAAATAAAATTTGAATTTTTCTAACATTTCTTTGTTTTATTCAACTTATATTACACTATGTTGTTCAAAATTAAATTTTCTACAAGTTTTGTTTAAAATTTTTGTTTATTACCCTTTTAACAAAATTATTATACATCAAACAAAAAAAACAGGGCTTTTACCCCAATTTATTGGTTTTTACCACAGATTTCTCAAAAACTACTGTAGATACAATTCTGGGACTTATTTTATTTGATTTTCAGGTCAAAAACCATAAGGATCACTAATTCTGCCCCTTAATTAATGTCCCAAAAATTTCAGTTCAACCTCATTTCACCAGGATAGCTGAAATCCAAGTGAAATCTTTTACTACCTATAACTCACAAACAAAGCATTTTAGGATATATGTTTATATGAAATTTTCCATTATTTTAACAGTTAGAATAGGTTATAAAAGTCCTGGGAGAACTTCATGATACATCTATGTATGTGATATATATATATGTATATATATTTCATTTTAATCCCCCTCCCCTCAGCGATTTTCTCATAAATTACACACAATACAAAAAAATTATCTAAACAAAAGTTACTCGGACTGGAGAGGGACACCTCTTGATGACCTTGACATTTATTTCAAGTTTGACACAAATTTTTAAATGAAACTGACCAATTTTTGACCCCACCAATGAAAAGAGCAGAAACTTTTACATTGAATATGTGGTCACACATATTACCTTGGAACTTTTTTGAAGGAGAAACAGCTAACCTTCAGAGATAGTGTTAGATGGTTAATACACATTTTGAGGGTCATACAACATAATATTCATATTCCAGGACATTTATTTCGCAGATTACTGAAAAAAACAAAAATGAGTACAGAAGGTATGTGGATAGGAGAGGGACATCCGACATTGACTATGACCATGAGGTCCCCCCTTTGGAGGTTGTTCCAAGGCCATCAAGGTTTTTTCAAATGGAATTACTTTTTTTGTTAGCATCAATGAAAAGCGTGAAAAATGTCATATTGACCGTACTTGAATGTAGTCATGGCATTTTGTGATGGTTTTATTTTTGCCAGCCTTTTGACATTCATGGTTTAGGATTTAATGACATATGGTATCCGATTAACACAATTTACTCACTTTCAAAGACAGTATCAGGTGGCAATCCTCTTCTCACAATTTAGAAACCAATATTTGTAAATATCTACGAAAAGAATCCAGCATCCATATAACACTAACTCTTATGGTTAGTTGTATGACATTCCAAGGTCATATGTGTGACCACATATTCCAATGTAAAATTTTCATTCTGTTTGAAAAAATCATGTTAACTTGAAATAATGGTAAAGGCAAGTTCCAGGTCATCACGAGATTCCCCCTCCAGTTCAAGTAACTTTTGTTTAGGTCATCTTTTTCATATTTTGTGTAGTTTATGAGAAAATCACCTGGGGGATAAAATGAAACATCCAAAATATATATATATATACACACACACACACACACACTTGTATGTATATGTATACATTCATATATACATACTTGTATATTGCGTGTATGTGTATATATATATGTACATACACACAAGGTATGATTGGAAAATTTTAAGACTGAGCTTGTAATTTCTTACTGGCAATATTTTCAGGCTATTATGATGAATCTCCTTCAAAGTATCAAAGTATTCCCCTTCTGATTGAACACACTGACAACAACAGTGTTTCCACTATTGGAAGCATTCCTGAAAATTCTCTTTCTTAAGGGTTATATGAACCCTCTCCTTATTTGCCTGGAAGTCTTCAATTGATTTATTTTCTCCTGCACATTTTCATGCAAACATCTAGGGTCAAATTCATGATGCATGATACCTGTAGAATCAAAGAGAACCACCAACATTGTCTTCACACTCACCCAACTTTGTTGGGTTTTTTGATTGTGGCAAACTTGGACCCTTTCACTGCAAGGCCTTTGTTTCCGAGTCACATCTATAAACCTTGATTCGTCACCTGTAATTACCCTGTTTAACAAATCTGAGTTAACTTCAGCTCAATTAATCAGTTCTTGGGACACTTCAACTGCTGGTCTGATAATAATTTCAGAATGAATTTCACTGACAGTCAATGCATGTTCAAATTTTCAGTTAAAATTGACTGAACCAGATAGAAACTTCATATAGAAAAGTCAGTTCATCAGCCATCTCCCTAATTGTAACTCTATGGTTAAAGACCACTAAATTGCTAACTTTCACAATGTTTTTGTTGGTTTTTTATTATCTTTGAATTAGAAGGCTGCCCGGACCAGGGTTCACCTTCGACTGATTCACAGCCTTCTTTGAAACTGTTGAATCAGATAAAAACATTTAACTGGCTCAGACATTTATCCCCAAAAGTCACCAAAAGTTAATAAGTCTATAAAGCTGATTTCCTGGTTTTCAAACAAAATTTAACACAAACTCGTTCTGTTTTTTAATCCATTTTGCAAAATCAATAGTCCACTGAGAACCAAAAATATGTCTTCAATCATAGGATGCCACTCTACTGAACAAAGATGTCATGATGATCTTTTTAGGATGTTTCAGGGACAAAACAAACTTCCCATTCCACACCCACGATCAAACCTATCCCCTCCTATTGAGCAGTAATGGCACCTGTCTTAAAACTTTCCAATAACCTCTCGTATGGCAAAATCACTGTAATATTAAGATAACCTTATTTATCTTTTTTTGATTGGAAAAGCATTCATCGTCATGAGTTCATCTTACAAGATCAAACAGTAAACAAGAAATTTTAATTGATGCTGTTACAGCATTCTGAAGGATAGTTAAAGAATTGATTATAATATGAGCTAAGAAAGCGTGGATGCTAAACAATGACTATGCACATACACACTTGTTATTATATATCAATGAATTCTTGGTAAAGCATGCATTACTCTTTTTTCGCAATCAACCTACTCACCTAGCCTGGCTCCTGTTGACTTTTCGTTGTTTGAAAGATTAAAATTAACCTTAAAAGGTTACTATTTTCTAATAAGTGAAATTCCAGGAAGTGTTCCAGAAGTAGAGAAAATGCTGTGGGCAGTACATTAAAAATATTTGAGAGTACTTAAAAAGAGATAGCCAGAATAACCAAGTAAGTTATCAAATGAATTTTTTAAATAAAGTTCAATGTCTTTATTGTCAGCATTTAATACAATTATGAGTAACTCCTGACCTAGTCATGTTTACTTCAGATTATTTTTTTTTACATCTTTCTCAAAATTAACATTTTCTGAAACAGTGTATTATGCAGGGAGTTATTTACCCCATAGATGCTTGATCTATGTTAAAATAGGTACAATTAAGTGATTTATCTAAAAAAGTGATTTATCTTTGAATTTGTAAATAAATTAATATTTCTGGTTATAAATATGATAACTCAACGCATTTATAAAGATTTTACATTCTAGCTATCTTTGAATTTCACCTGTATGTGGGTTATTTTTTGACTTGTTTTTTAAAAAAATATACATATTTATATGTTGTGTAATTATTTTTAACAGTTTATTTTATTAATTCTGTTTTTTTTTTAATTCAGGACCCTTACGATGATTATTTGGAATTATTTGTACAATTTGGATATGTCTTCCTTTTTTCTTCTGTGTATCCAATGGCTGCATTTTGGGCAGTTGTTAATAACTTTGTTGAGATAAGATCTGATGCTTTTAAACTGTGTTGTCTTTATCAGCGTCCAATGGCAAGACGTGTCAAAGATACTGGAGCTTGGCAGGTAATAATTATGTCTCATAAAATAATAACATTAAAAAAAATTTTGCACTTTAAAAAACCCATACTAAAGATAAATTAATGCTTTCCCAATTCATCTATAAAATTTGACTTTTTGGAAAAGTGGAATGATCAATAAAAACAGCGATCAAAGCGTTACTAACTCTTAATTTTCAAAAAGTCAAAATTTAGAGAAGAATTAAAAAAACATTACATTTGTTATTTTCAATGAATGAACGTTCATTATCGATTTCAATATACAAGGTGCTACCCAAAAGTTCGGGGAATTTTACCATAAAAATAAAAAAGCTTACCATAACTTATAATTTCCACTGTCTCCTTCAAAGTAATCCCCTTGGGCATTTATACAGTGATCCCAGCGTTTTTCCCATGATTCCATGCATCCCTGGAAGTCTGCAGGTGTAAGTGTTCGAAGCACGTTCTGCGTTTCTTCCTGAATCTCCTCAATTGTGTTAAAACGACAGCCTTTCAATTGAAATTTTATTTTCGGAAAGAGAAAAAAGTCACACGGGGCAAGGTCAGGCAAATAGGGTGGGTGGGGAATCACTACCGTCTTTTTGGAAGCCAAGAAATTTCGAACAGCTAGCAATGTGTGCGCAGGTGCATTGTCATTGTGCAGAACCCAGCTGTTGTTTCCCCACAGTTCTGAGTGTTTGCACCTAATGCTTTCACTTAACCGCTTCAAAACTTCACAATAGAAGATCCCATTGACAGTTTGACCAAGAGGAACAAATTCCTTATGGATAATGCCTTTGATATCGAAAAAACAATCATCATAGACTTCACGTTGCTGCGAACTTGGCGTGCTTTTTTTGGCCGCAGTGAACTTGGCGACTTCCACTGCAACGACTGTTGCTTAGTTTCAGGGTCATACCCGTACACCTATGTCTCATCACCGGTTATGATGTTGGAGATGAAGTTAGGGTCATCTCTTGCTGAATTTTTCGATTCACTACAGACAGCTATGCGATTTTGTTTCTGGTCGCTGTTCAACAGTCTCGATACAAATTTTGCAGCAATGCGTCTCATGTTCAAATTGTCTGACAAGATGCGTTGCACGAACCCATATGACGTTTGTACGACTGCACAACCATCATGGATTGTTTGTCTACGATCTGCAACAATAGCCTCTCACACTTTCACGATGTTTTCCAGTGTTGCGCTTGTTGATGGTCTTCCTGAACACTCATCATCATCGACTGTTGTTCGTCCATCTTTGAATCGTTTGTACCACAAAAAAGTTTTACTTTTACTCATAGCATTGTCACCAAATGCTTCCACAAGTATGCGATGGGTTTCTGCACCAGTTTTTTTAAGCATGAAGCAAAATTTGATGCAGGTTCTTTGCTCTTTAAAATCTGCCATTTAGAACTTCGCCGAAGCAGTAAAACATGTTACACAACCACACGAAAGTTAACAATGCAGCCTCTCACCGTCACAGCTGTTGGAACACTAATTCACAAAGAGTAATGTTAGCCATATCTAGCGGAAGCAGGTCGTACCAGCAATGGTACAAAATTCAAATTCCCTGAACTTTTGGGTAGCAACTCATGTATATATATATATATATATATATATATATATGCATGAACACATTTTGTCTAGGATTTTGATTTCAGATTCAGATTAAGCATCGTTAGAGGATTACAAAATACATGAATGGTCAACACGATCAGTTGTCAGGTTCCACTCTATCAAGAATTATGGTTTTTAAGTGGCACAAAGCTTTCAAAGAGGGCCGAGAAAATGTTGAATACGACCCTTGTTCTGGAAGACCAACAATGATTATGTTTTTACGACAGCCATGGCATTGTGCACAAAGAATTTGTACCTCCAGGACAAACAGTTAATATTGCCGTTTACAACAATGTCTCAGAAAGACTTCGAAAATGAGTCCAGTGAATCTGAGCAAACATTGCACATGATTGGGTGCTCCACCATGATAACACGCCAGCTCACACTTCTCTTTTAATTAAAGAATTTCTGATGAAGAAAACATTCCCTTACTTCCACAGCCTCCCTACAGCCTAGATCTAGTTCCATGCAACTTTTACTTTTTTCCTGCATTGAAATTGAAGTTGAAGGATCATCATTTTGGGACGATGGGAACATAAAAAAAAACTGTAACCTATGAGCTACACCCACTTAAGGAAAATAACTTCTGGGACTGCTATGAACAGTGGAAGAAACATTAGAACCGCTGTGTAACTTTCCAAAGGTCATAGTCAAATGGGATAACTTGTAATTTCAGGTAACAACAGTAGATAATTAAATAAAAAATCACTACACTTACTTTTGGGACAAACCTCATATGAGTACTAATTTGATCAGCCACCAAATATTGCTCATGTGACCAATCATACAGTAATATTCTGATATACTATACATACATATAAAATCTGTAAATAGTAATACTCTAATATATTATACTAATTTGTAATCTGAGTTAAGTAGATTCTGAGGTGGACAGATAAGAATGGATGAGTTGAAGTAGACAGTGACTTTGTAAGAAATGAATTAATAATTGAGAGAACAGTAATAATAATAATAAGAAGAAGAAGAAGAAGAAGAAGAATGTTCATTCAGGAAAGTCTTATTAGATTTTTCATTGATAATTGTTTTTCCATTTTTGAAAATTTTATTTCTGTTTACATTTTTTTTATTAAAAATAATAATAGACTAACAAAAATGTTCTCAATATAAAAAAAACATTTGTAAGAAATACAAATGTTAGAAAGCTGTTGTACCTTTATAAAAATTATAATTAAAATTTTGAAGAACTCTTAAGAAACTGCTGATGAGTGTTAGCTAAGTCTCTCTGTGGAATTTGGAAAGATATTTTTATTTGATTTATTTTTTTACTTTAAAAAAACCAAAAACTATAACCAAAAATGTATAATTAAAAACTGTAATACTAAAGAAAAAATATCTTTGTAGATATTCTAATTCTTTGTTTAAAAATCTTCCACTCATGTTATTTAGAAAAAACTTATGGCAGGACTACCAAGAAACTTCCTCTACAAAATAAGAAAATCTTCAGAATTGATCCCTTTGGTGAAGAGAAGATATTTTCATGAACATACATGAAAAATTCTCCTCATCTCCTTTAATTAAGTTCAGTTAAAAATAATAAAGTTTAAGAATATTTTCTTTTATTTTCACTGTTTTTTTTAAATTAATTCTTAAATACAGAATAATTTTTTTTAGTTACTTGTTAGTTGTAATTACCTGATTTATTTTTCATTTATAAAATAAACAAACTAGGGAGCACAGTAAAGGAACAATCTTATATTAGCCATGAGAGTGGACAAATAAATCTACATAATTCTTATTTAAACTTTTGTCACTCAGGAAAGAATAAGTTTTCAATCAGTGATGAAATTTTTCTAACCTGTTTACTAGTTCATCAAATTACCCTAAACAAGTCAACAAATTATGTGACTTTGTATAATAGTAAACATATATTACATAAGCTTAATCTTTATCTATCTGTAATTCAAAGGGGGAAATGCCTGCTGTTAGGGACACCTCATCAATCCAATCCATACCTAGACTGCTGTTCCATTACAGTATGTGCCTCTTTCTTCCTTCATGTATCATTTTTCCTTTAATGTAGGGTCACATAGGTGTGTCAAACCATAACCTTGGACTCCACACAGTTGAACTGCCATAAGGTATGGGCAGCCTTGCCTTATGGTAACTGAAAAAATAGAATCAAATCAGCAAGTTGATACTTCTTGACTAATTATGACCAGTAACTCACTGTAATTACTTGTATATCTGAAAAAGAATTAATACTATACAATCAATTCTAAATATGAACTGTAAATATCAGGTGTGTAAATGTGAAACCAGAATTTGCCCATAAATGGCCCTAGCTGTCAGTGTGGTTACCATCAAACCACATCATTGGCGCCATTTTCTTTCTTTGACAACTGACAAAGATTTTCAACTCAAAACAATATAAGTTTCACATTACAGCATATTTTTAATTAGTGTTGATCATGTTGAGTTTTGTATGTGCAAACTACAATTTGCAGACAGCATTGATTTTCTGTTACAATTTAAAGAAAACTGCTGCAGAATTGCATTGAATGCTTGTCAAAGCTTTTGGTGAGCATGCTCTTGGTAAAACACAGTGCTTTAACTGGTTTAAAAAAAAAATTCAAAACTGGTGATTTTGATGTGAGAAACCACTTGCGAAATGCTGTCTGCCAGGTACAAAAGAAAGTCATTTCTCCATCAAATTGTGACAGGTGATGAAAAGTGGGTATATTTTGAAAATCCCAAGTGTAAAAGATCATGGGTAACTCCAGGCAAACCATCAACATCGATTTCAAGGCCAAATTGCTATGGAAAGAAGACAATGTTCTGTGGTTGGTGGGATCAGAAGGGTGGGATCAGAAGGGATCTATTATGAGCTGCTAAAACCTGGAAACTGTTAATACTAAACGCTACCAACAACAAATGATCGATTTGAATCAAGCATTGCATGAAAAATGGCCAGAATATCAGAAAAGGCAACACAAAGTGATTTTGCTTCATGATAATGCACCATCACACACAGCAAAACCGGTCAAGGAAACGATTGAGGCGTTCAGTTGGGAAATACTTTCACATGTGGCTTACTCATCAGATTTGGCTCCGCCCGACTATTTATTTGCATCGATGGAACGCACTTGCTGAGAAGCGCTTCAGTTCTTATGAAAATGTACGAAAAGGGCTCAATGACTGTTTTGCCTCAAAAGTGCAACAGTTTTTTTGGCGTGGCATTCATAAATTGTCAGAGAGATGTGAAAAATTTATAGCTAGGGATGGACAGTATTTCAAATAAAATATTTTTTTATCATTTTTATACAATAACATGTATTTTCTATACAAATATTCCAGTTTCATATTTATACACCTGGTAATCTTACCACTTGAAGTGTCTGAATAAAGAATTGATTTATGAAATCACACCAAATGTTTTTATAATATAACTTCATATATTTCAATTTTATTATATTATGAACATGTTAATACTCCATTGTTTTAATAATTACTTGTATAACATATTATAATATTATTATTTTTGATGACCCATTTCTTATTTTGTAGAGGAAGTTCTGTGGTGATCCAATGTAAGTTTTTTCTAGATAGTTTGTGTGAAAGATTTAAAAAAAAAATTAAAATGTCTACAAAAATATTAAAGATATTTATTAATCTTTTCCTTAATATTAAATTACAGTTTTAGGTTTTTTAAAGAAAAAAAAGAGAGAAAATAAAATATCTTCCCACATTTCACAGAAAGGCTTTGCTGATGCTCAGCAGCAGTTTCTTAACTGTGTTTTTTTTAAAATGGCCTTTTTTTATACTGGCATCATTTTTGTCTATTCGTTTTTTTAATAAAAATAATGATAAAAAATGTTTAAACTGTCACTGTTATCATTTTTATTAAATTTAAATGTTTTTTAAATTAAAATAAGGGTTTGAATTAGATATATCCATGGTATATATTTTTTTTACCCTCTCAAAAAATATGCATTTATTTTTTTATTTAAAAATCACAGCAACTGTTGTGGTACACAGTACCTTTATCAGGTAAAAGAAACAGAATACTAAAGCTAAAAGTGCATAGAATTAAAAAGGTAAATACAAAAACCAAAAGGGATAAAATGCACAGAGATGAAGAGCAACTATACACTGTGTACACATGTATCAGTAATATATAAATTTAACTAGTAGAGTAAATACTATTGGTCAATTCAAAAAAGGGGCAGTAAGATAGAACAAAAAGATAAGCCAATCTTACATGCATAAGTTCAACAATAGCGAACTGTTAAATTGATTATTTAAAAGTAGATAGAATTTCTAAGTTTATTAATTTCCAATGACTCTAAAAGGTTTGGTTTCAAGTTTTTGCTATTAAAATGAAGTACTTTGATGTTAGCATTAAAAACATTATTTTCAGCAATTGCATGACAGACATAATTAAAAACCTTCTTGTTTTTGGAAAAACAAGAATTTGTGGTCCCTTACATGTTTTTCAAAAGATCTACCAGTCTGTCGAATATAAACTTTATCACAAGAATCACATTAAAGTTTGTAACCCCCGATGTTTTAAGTTTATCAGTTTTATTTTTTATTATTCTTAATACATTTACTAGAGAATTATCAGATTTGAAAGCAGTATCAACATTTCTGTTTCTAAAATATTTTCTAATAATATTTTCTCTATGGATTTCTAAATAAGTGAGCATTTGGAATTTATTTTGATGAAATGACTTTTGATGATTGAAAAATTTGCTAATTGCACTTTTGTATTATTTATTCCGAAGCAGTTGATCAGTTGGACTCAGTTTGAAATCATTATTCAAAATGGTTTCACCACCACGTGTCTTATAATATTAACCTCTTTCTCAAAATTATCATCTGACATCATAACATTTAATAATTTACAGATATAACTATTAAAAGCTGCCAATTTATGTACAAATGAATGTAGTGATGTACTATGAATGACAGCATCAGTATGTGAGGGTTTGTGATGTATGCTATTTGATGTGTTCTTATATATGTTTACAATTTATGTCAATTTGTTATTGATATTAGTGATATTCAAATCAAAAAAGACAATAAAACTATTTTGTTCAATCCTCAAAGTTAAAGCTACATTTTTGTGTAATGTGTTAATGAAAATCAATAATATTCCTAATTGTCTCAAGCTACTCAAAAAACACCCAAAAATATTGTCTATGCATCTATACCAGAATTTGAAATGTTTAAAGAAATGATGAGCACAAATTTTGTTTTCTAAATCATTCATAAATTTTTCTGTGTTCTCGGGCAGCAGGCGGGTCGAGAAGGTGACATTCGTTACAGGGGGCATATCCATCGCACCCGCCTCTGCTGTTAAGTACCTGCTGGGGGTCTGGCTCAACAAGAGGCTGACTTTCCAGGTACTCATATTGGAGATGGTGGAGAAGGCAGATAGGTTGGTTCTGGCAGTGAGCCAGCTCATGATGAACATCATGAGCTGGCCAGTCCAAAAAAAGGCTGCTCGCTTCTGTGGTTGATTCCTTTTCTGAGGTTTTTTCTTGTATGCTGAGCCAGCTTGGGTGAAGGGGCTTCAAGTATCCAAATGGAGGGGCATGCTAGAGAGAGTGAGGAGGAGACTGGCCATTCGCATCATCTCTGCTTATCAAACAGTGTCATATATGGCAGCATTCATTCTGGAGAATTCCATCCCTGGATCTGGTGGCTGCAGAGAGAAGTGACAGGTACCGGGGCCTGGATAGGAGCAAAGCTAGGCAGGAAATATTGACGTGTTGGCAGAGCAGGTGGGATGCCATCTGTAAAGGCCACTGGACCAAGCGACTAATACCGGATGTGGGTGGCTGGGTGGATATTGGGGGGGGGGGGAGAACTTGACTACTTCCTCACCCAGTTCATCACCGGTCACGGTTTTTTTAACTCCTATCTGTTTCACAGGGGGTAGAGGACAATGCATGAGTGTTTCTGCTGTGAAGAGAAAGTGGAGTCGGTAGAACACATAGTGTTTAAATGCCCCAGGTGGGAGTCAAGTAGGAGGAGCCTGGTCTTGGAGGTTGGCCTGATTACACCAGATAATGTGATTAATTTAATGATGAGCGGTGAATGGTTGTAGGTGCATATCTCAGAATTTATTAGGAAGATCATGAAAGAAAAACGTAAGAAAGAAGATTGTTTTGTGTAATGGTTGTAACCTCGTCATTGTATGGTGTGAGTTGTGGCTGTGTGGCATGTGTGTGGTTGGATTGTTGGTCCAGGTTGCTTTTTGCCTGTCCCCATTGCCCCCCCCCCCCCATGTTGGGGCCTCCAGTTGTGTCTGCACAAGGTGTGTTGCACAGCACATTATGCAGCATGGTGCCATGTGCAATAACACTGTACAGGTATGCGATGCTTATGGGGTGGGGCTGGGCAGCAAGTGTTAGATGCACTCTTCAGGTGAGTTGATATGTTAGTTTTTTGTTGGGAGTGTTATTTTGTGAGAGAGTTCTGTCATGTCCAGGTGCATGCACTCCCTGATGTTATTCCCAAAGGTAATTCCAGGGAGCGTTGTCGTGGGGGAGGGTGGTTTAGTTGGTAGGAATACGACACGGATCTCCAGATTTGTTATGCAAGATTCTACCTCCTCCTACATAAATGGCTATATCACTCAGCTACAGTGGTGGGAAGGGAAAAAAAAGAAAAATCTCTCCTTCGGTTTGTAAATGTTATCATTAAACTTGAAATAATTTGATTAAAACAAACATTCAGTGCCTCAACTATTTCAATTCTTGTAACTTCCTTAGTTTTCTGGGTAATCAGTAATTTGTTAATGTTTGTAGTGGAATACTCTTGTAATTGAATACTAGGAAATAGATTTTTTGCATTAAAAGAAAGCAGAATAGAATTAACAAACACAAGAAATTTTAATACAATTACAAGCATAGTTTAGTTTTTAATACTAAATTTTGGTTGAAATTTACAATGAGATTGGATAATATTAATCATCCTCCTAGACAGTTTAATAGCAGGAGCATTAACATATGAAACTACTGGTCTAACAGGATGAGTTTCTTATGTATTTTAATAAGAGAGTATAATTTACTCTCTTATGAATCTGTTATGGATTCATTACTCATAAAACCATTACATAAACATTATTTTTTTGTTTGTTCGTTAGTTTTAAACATAAAACCATTACTTTCCCTAAAAATATAACACTTCTTAATAACTCTCTTAACTTCTGTTTGAAATTTATCTGTAGGATCTGCCTTAGTAAAATCAAATTTGTTAGGATATAATAATTCAAGAGTTTTTGAGGTACGAGAAGTGGATCAAAAAGGAAGTTACACCCTTGCCATGCCCTTGAACTGAAAGGGATATATTAATGTCTTGTGATAGCAGCACTGGTTGTGTTGTTGTCTACACGCTCCCCCAGCAGTAATTCTGTATGCGATTCGGTACATGTGTAGCATCGTTGTCAATATGGCATGTCCTGTAGAGGTTTTTTCGAGCATAGAAGTGCGTTCAGTAATCCGATTTTTGTGGGAAAAAAATTACAGTTGTTGTGAAATTCATCACCAAATTGTTGAGGTATATGGTGAGAATGCAGTGTCACACCTGATGATCACAAAATGATGCCAAACATTCAGAAACAGAAGAACAAGTGTGAATGACGAACTGCTTGCTGGGCATCCTTCAACTGCAAACACAATGGGTAACACGGAACGCATGAATGAAATGATCTTGAGTAACCAGCTCATTAAAATGAGAGAGATTGCAAGTGAACTTAATATTAGTTATGGTAATGTATTTGCAATTATTCACAATCAGCTTTTTTTACCGTAAGATGTGTGCACAACAGGTGCCACGTCTGTTGACCAATAACCACATACATCAACATTTTGCATCTGCTATTTCTTTTCTTCAACATTATTCCAGGACTGGTCCACAGTTTTTGAGACAAATCATCATAGGGGATGAGAGCTGGGTGCTTCATTACACTTCTGAGACCAAACGAGTATCACATGAATGGAGACATAAAAATTCACGCCAAAAAAAGTGAAAACATCCTCAAATGTTTGAAACGTTATGCTGATAGTCTTTTTTGAATCTGAAGAAGTTGTTTACAGTGAATTTATGCTCCAAGGAGCAACAATCAATGCCAAATGTTACTGTGAGGCTTTAAAAAGATTGCGTAAAGCCATTAGAGATCAATGATCTGGAAGATTGAGCGATGGGGTTGTTTTTCTTCACGACAATGCTGCTCCTCATTCAGCCTCATTTAACAAAGGAGTTACTGCAAAAATTGAAGTGGTAAGTGTAGTCTCATCCACCTAACAGCTCTTTCCTAGCACCCTGCAATGACCACTTGTTTGGTTCTCTCAAACGTGGGAGGGTTTCGCTAATGATGATGAACTTAAGAAAGCGGTCCTTAAATGTTTGAAGGAAATTGGACAAAATTTTTATGAGAATGGAATTTAAAAACTTGTCATACGGAATGAAAAATGTTTACAAAAACTTGGTGATTATGTCAAAAAATAAGTAGTTTTTGTTCATTAAAAAAAAATTGTTCCATAAATATGTGTTTGTTTCATAGAGGGGGTATAACTTACTTTCTGATTGTCCCTCGAATAATTACTTTTTTCCAAAGCAATTTAATTTTCTCTTTATGTGCTTGTCTAAAAACTATATCACTCTGTAACACCTTATTTTTTATAGACTTAATTAAAACTAGGTTTCTAACATTATAATTACCATTCTCATGATTTTTACTTTTTGTAGCCAAAGTAGAATTTATTTCTTGAAACAAAATATCCTTTTTAAAATTAACCTTATTTTCAGAAAATAAGGTTAACAAATAAAAATAAGGAATATAAGGTTAATAACAAATAACATATTTGTTTATTTTCTTTTGTTATGATGGATCATCAACTATAGTTTCATCCATTGATTATACAGATTTTTACAACTTGTTTAAAACAGCCCTTTTTAATATTCAGTAATCAAGGTTTAAAAAATATCATGTAATTTATAATAAGATGTATGAAATTACAAAACTTACATAAAATACCAATAAAGAGTATTTTTTATCTTTTGTTTTTTATTCAGTAGTTTTAATTGTAAATCGATTGATGATTGAAATTCTAAATTAATTTGTAATTATGTGTGGACTCTAAAATTGCATTCTAGAAGCCCAGATAAGCAGCATTTACAAAGGGTAAATTTTGTAAAATTAGATCAAAAGTTTTACATTTTTAGTTATGAAATCCATCATTTTGAACCATCTGTGGGGAAGTTTGGAAAATGTTTTCCTGGTCTTTCTTTTTGAATTTGATATTCATAGATGATTGCTCAGTATTTACTTTTTTAATACATTTACTTTTTAAAATTTTTTTTGAAGAGTGATATGGATTGCAAAATGTAATGTTTTTATTATTTTTTTATTTTAGAGGGCATTTCAAGCATTGTGTGCAATGTCTGTGATCACAAACTGTGGGCTCTTAAGTTTACAACCTTCATTACGTAGTTTAGCACCAGATATGAGCCCCACTGAATGGTTTTTCATGTTTATTGGATTGGAACATATACTGTTAGGTTTGCGGCAGATACTTCATTACGCTATTCCAGATAAACCAGACTGGGTCAGAATACAGCTTGCTCGTATAAATTATCAATCTAAACAAGCTCTTAAATATAAGGTAAGTTTTATAGATTTTTTTTTTAATGTGGGTTGAAGTAAATTATATCAGTATTACAGTATTATTATCACAAGCTAACATTCTAGATGCCCAGAGTACGCACATCTGCAAAGTGCATTACAGAATATTTGCTATACGACAGAACAGATTATTACAGGCAATTACAAGTTAACATGTGTTTAGACAGCTTCTAATCTGGACTGTACCCGCTCTAGTCACTGTCTCACTGTCATTTCCTTTTTAGCCGAGTTAGTGAAAAGAAGAATTGATATTTTCATGGTCAAAAACTGAATACTGGCAATTTTACATGTAGATTAAGTGTTGATCAGTGTTTTGAGGAAAGACTCCTGTGCTTGGAAAGGATTGTCCTCATTGTACAACAATATTTAGGTGGAATCCAAAGAGTTTGAAAGAGGAAATTTTGCCTTTAAGGATTCTCCAAGGTCAAATCAACTATCTTAGTCTAACTGATGAAAACATTGTTGCAGTACAAAAAATGCTTGAGACAGTCAGGTGTGTGACCTACCACCGAATAGAGGTATCCTTTGTCATTAATGCACCACCAGTTTGTGCTGTGCTATTCTGCATGATCACGTTCACGTTACAGAGCTTTGTAGTCTTTGAGCGCCACATAACTTGATTGATGATCAGATGGCACATTATGTTTCATGGTGAAATGCTGAAAAAGTTTGAAAATGGAAAATTTCCCTTTGTAAGCAATATTTCAACAGATGATGAAACTTGGCTGTACAACTATGACACTCCAACCAGGGTTCAGAATGAACTGAGGCTGTTCAAAGATGAGGAAATCCCTGTGACTGTTTGAAAATCCAGATCAGTGAATAAGAGAACAGCAGCTGTATTTTTTAGTGTGGGAGGAGTATTGAGTTGTGTTGGAAACTCAGAAGACAGTTACAGGGAAGTCGTATACTGAGCAATGCTTGTCTAAAGTTGTCAAAACTCTCCAGAAGCTGCACCCAAACCCAAGCATGGACACATGATTTCTTCACCACGATTATGCTCTTGTGCACTGCTCCAAAGTTTGCTCTGAGTATTTGGCCAGTATGGAGTAAAACTGTTAGAGCACCCTCCCTGCAGACCTGATCTCACTCCGTATGGCTTTACACTGTTCCCCCAGATGAAGAACAGACTGAAAGGGAGGCATTTTAAAAGCGATGATGACCTTCTAAGGGCTTGGGATGATGAGTGTGCCCAGATCTCTGACAAAACATGTTAGGGTTTCTTAAATTTGACATTGGATTAGATTCAAAAGATGGAGAAATGTATAATATGTGGCGGAAATTATTTTGAAAAATTGTAATAAAGTTATTTTGCAAAACTTTCCTAGTGCCATTTGTATTAATCATATTCCCAACTGTTAAAGAAAGCAATCATTCTCTGAATGATACTCCATGTTCTTCAGTATGAGGCAACATTTTAAAATATGAGTACTATCATAAAATTTGTCAGATAGCAAATTGTTTAAATTTGAATTGTTAAAAGTGAAGGAACCATATTATCATAGTTTAGTTCATAAATTAGCTGAATCCTCCTGAAAATTTAGGGCTTTATAATATTTCCAGAATTTATAATTAACATCAGATTACGTTCATCAAGCTTATTTTAAATCTGACCAGATCGCATTTGGTAAATTTGGTATAACTGCATCAAATTTATACCAAATCTTGGATTTTGGAGTTTCTATCAGTGAAATTCAGATAAAAATTCAAATTTTAACTCCTGTTTTTAAATCAGGAAAAAGAGTTGATATATTTTTTTATTTATTTTTACATCATGTGAAAAATATAATGAAATGTGAAAGCAGATGATATAATATAGTCTGTAAGGTTATAAAGTTTCATATTCTTTAAACATCTGAACAAAACATGGTACAGCATAATATTGACACTGCATTGAAGAGAAGCTCACATAGTAGAGTTGTGAAGTTGCTTGAGATATGTGTACAGCTAATTAGTGACAATGATACATCATGCTGCTTAGCTGAGATGTAGACAGTTAAGAAGGTTCACTGTGTTTTTGACTTGTTAAATTTGAATTGTTGACTATTATTTAACATGAATATTGTCATAATAGAGTCATTGCATGAAAGTAGAATTTCCCATTGAGATCTAAAGTTAATGAAATTGTCAAATTAAAATCATTATAACTGGCAATTTTAGAGATGAATTAGTTGAAACTATATGAGAGCTATATAAGAAATCCAAAGAAATCACTGTGGATTGTGCTATAAACTTAACTTTAAAAAAATAAACCACTGTTCATAAATTTCTGAAAAAATTTCTTGTTTTATAAATTACAAATTTCAGTTACACATACTCAGCTAGATGATAACTCCAAAAGATGTACTTTTGTTGTGGACATGTTCAGTAAAATCGATGGTGACTAACAATTGTTAAACAAATTTCTGTTCATTGATGAGATTATATTTCAAACATCTGGACATGTTCATAGACTAACTAAGACAAGACCTAATAAGTAACAACATGCCATATTTCCTATAACTGAAAATTATTATTTTTATTATAATGATGTTTCATCATCTTAAGTGAATACGTGGTGTTCACTCATTCATAATAGACTAATATGCAGATTTTTTTTTTTGAACCTACTTTAATATCATATTACTCTCTGCAAGTGTTTTAATTACAAGAACCATATAGCACCCAAAATTATAGGTAAAAAGTCATATTATATTAGCTGAATATATTATACACTGGCTGAAATTCATAAACAGTTGATTTTTATTACATTTAATGTGATGAATGAAAAGAAGTGTAGAAAAATGGAATAAAATATTTTGAACATAAGAATGAACATGCAAGTTTGTTCTGAGTGACTTTTAACTATCTTGGACAGAAAACGTTTGATAGTGATGAAAGAAATTGTCACCATTTTAGATTTTTCATTGATTTTTCTGGATATTTCTAGAAGACAGTTTTTTTATAAGATTATCCACCAAGATTTATAATACAAGATTTCTATGTTTTGAGTGCTATACATGTTAACCAAAGGCTGCAAACAAATGGGAATTTTTTCCATATTAAAATGTTTTTAGTAAAAGTTGTTGAATTTTGAATTTCTCAATTTGATTGTTACTAGAAATGAAATGTGTATTATACAGCATTCTTGAGATGAAGTGCCAGTTACTTGAATGGCAGGACTATGATAAAACAACAAAAATATAAGCAAATTTCTTCTACTCATAAGTTATAGTTGCAGTGTTTTTGGAGATCAGTTGAATACTCTATTGATCTGTTACATATCTCATGAAATAATGCTTATTGTACAAATCTGCTGTTATATACTCCAGAAGTTGCACTGCACTGCCTAAAATCAGCATTGGGCTGGCTGACAAAAGGGATTATATTGTCAGATATAACCAGCATCATATACACTCTGCAACTACGACACACCATTTGCTGGGAAATTCAAATGGGACATTTTCAGATGTTGAGTGATTTGCAAGTGATGAATTAAGAAGCTTTCAATTAATAATTGAATGAACTGACTGCAGAAGTGTATAGATTATTTTGAAGCTCACTATGTTAAATTGGGTTTCATGTTGATAGCTATTATGTAGAAAAGTAGACTAAGATGTGTACTTTTGTTAAAAAGAGTTATTTTTAAAAATTGTTAAAATCAAACAATTTTTACTTTCAAAATATATTTTAACACTGATTTTTTTTTTTTTTTTTATTTTCAGTATAATTTTACAAATTCTCTATTAGTAAATTAAATGTTTTATTTTATACACTTTCAGTAAACTTATGTTGTTATGCATTAATTACTTATTACAGAGACAGTTACGAAGTGGATCTACTTTGCTCGCACCTCCACCTGTAAGCTACCAGTAACACACATATAGTAATCTCGTTTTATTTTTAATTTTATTACTTACATATAATGTTTACTTAAGAATCTTTGTCATCTTCTGGTCATTAAATTAATTTTATTTATCGTTTGTTTTTAAATATTCTATTATCTTAGTTTAGCTCAATACTTATGAAAATGAAATTACGATGTGTATATTTAACTTATAAATATATTTATTTTTTTTATTTATATAATTCATTTACCTTAAACTATGTTTTGTTTTATATATAACCATATTTAACTATATTATTTTTGCTACATAGAGTTGTTAGAAATAATATTAAACTAATAATAATAGTAAAATATATATATATTAATTTAAGAATACTACTTCGAGTTGTCGTGTTTTTTTTATTGGGTTTGTATCAAAAGAGTGTTGTTTATTGTTTTTATAAAAACAGGTTTAATGTGTAATATCCACTCTTTATGAATAGACTTTTATCAGAATTAATATATTGTGATACTTCAGTTTTATACATACGTGATGCGGTGTATGAAACCATGCCATAAGTTGGCAAGTGTTATTTTGCAGTAGAGCAAAAATTAATAAGCAATGTCAAAAAAAACAATTTTTAGGTTTAAATGTATCTATTGAATGAATTCAATAACTAAACTTTCAACTAAATTCAAATGTTGCCAACAGCTTTTAAAGTACCAAAAACGGATCTTGAAATACACACTGTGCATTTTAGAAACCACTCCATTAATTGGTAATGTTTAAACTCCATTGTGACTTATGGCATGGTTTCTTCAGAGCTTATTACGATGAAAGTGCTGTAATATTTATTATGTTAATCCATTTTTATGAGACTTAGGAAATTACTTTTTAAATAAAAAGATATTAATTACAAGTTTCAGTCAATTATTTTGCACAAATTTTACTACTGTTTTTGTAAAAGTGGTAATGACAGCCAGATGTCTCCATTTCTTGTTTACATTATGTGTACTGATGTTTGTGATTTTCTAAGTAATTTTTTATAAGTTGTGTGGTTTTGTTATTCATTTTGTTTCATTTTATTCATAACAGTTCTTTCACTTTGTATTATTAGTAATTTTTGTTTTGTTTCTTTGGGTTCAATAAATGAACTGCCATTGAAATTGGAATTTTTAGAAAATTCTGGAATTTTGATGTGAGAATAATGTAATTTCTTCAGTACTTCCTATGATTCTTCTTTATTAAAAAATGTTTAAATGATTCTGTTTATTTTTTTTAGAACATATAACATAATTCTACACAAAATTCTGAAAATTGTAATATAATATTCCCATGGAAACATTCTTTCCTTCCTCGGCTATTGAATTTTACTTCTCAAAAACTTTGAAAGCATTTTCCCAAAAATCAACATTTCTTAAAAACTGATTTGAAAAATCAATTAAAAATTTCATATTTATGATAGAAGGTTGATGATTTTTTCTACTTATGGCATAGTTTCATAGACCACATCACATACAAGTAAATAAATAAAAATATTTTCCCAAACCTGGTACAGAACCAGTTGTAAGCATCTTAATTAAGGGTCATAATTGTTTATGATGATATGTAATGAACTATAAATAACATTCTCTCTTACGGTAACAAAACCCACCTAAGGAAGTAAGCACATATTGAAAATAAATGAACGTGAAGTAAGAATGAAAAGATTAAAATTTATTATTTTAGTGCAAGTTAATAATAAAATAACTAATAACATTTCAAATTTATAACACCAAAACAGTCTCATTTTCTACATTTTATTTAAATAATTTTTGTTTTTTTTTTACTTCAGTTTTACTAATGTAGATTATCATTTCAGAGTATAATCATTTACAGGACAAAATTTACCAAATTTGCCTTCCAACAAAATAGAGATCTAGGTTAAGACAAAAAGATAAGCTAGCAGAAAATTCAAGAGAGAGAGAGAGAGAGAGGGAAGGTTAGTATAGTGAAGATGTCAAAGTTAAAAGGGAAATGGAGGAAAAATTAGAGATGGAATTCAACTATTTACAGTATGGTATAAGGTGAATATAAATATTGAGAAATGTTTATTCCAGCTCAACAGCACAATGGAGGTTGCATAAAATAAAGAGCTGGAAAATTTATTTGTGGTTAAAACATTGTAAATCATATGAAAATTCAAAAAATCAAATGGCAGGGCACATAGTAAGAATGAAGAGCCAAGAAAGACAGAAATAAGTAATGAAAGGGAGAATATCTACTATGAAACAGCTGGATGGATGATGTGCAAAGGGATTTTGTAATAAAGCAAGTGATGGGGAAGCAGTTTAGCTGAGGAAAAGATGGATTGAATGTAGGTAATGCAAGAAGCCAAATGCGAGAAAGCCATAGAAAGTTTGTAGTGCTATTTATGAAGGAAAAATAAGAAATATGGCTTTCACAACTGGTCTTCAAACCCTTAAATTTTACAGGATTCTGCTTTGTGTATCTTTATTAATGTTTTAGAATCATTGAGTTAGACGAAATAGTTTACTATATTGCATAAAATATATTTATGCCTCTTAATGTTATTTTTATATTTTTAAATGATATAAATCTTGATTCAATGTTTTAATTTCTTTAAATTTAAATATTAATACATTTTAAAAGGGATAATGATGACTCCTATATTTACACAAAAACTAATGTTTAATTATTAATTACTTTTTTGTAATTAGAGTTACTTTATGTTTTCCACATTATTTGATGAAAATATTTTTTCAAGTAAAATTGCTTTCTATGTTTAGTTCAGTGTGTACCAGATGTATATCAACCAAACCAACCACTTCAAGTTCATATTAATCCAAAATCTTTAAGGAGTAATCGATAAAAATTTTATCAGATAAAAAGATCATTAAATAATTTCATGAAGAATTACATTTTTAATTTTTTTTCTTATTGTTATTTGTTATTAAGAATTAATGTTTTATTAATTTGTAACAGTAAAATAATTAGTATTATTTTTATTTATTTGTTATTAAATTCTGATAAGCAAAAATTAAATAAACATTTTACATTATATAATAAATTTAAACATGTATTGTATTTGTAATTAAACACAATGCAAACTAATGAATAAAAAATATTATTAAGATATAAAGTACTAAATAAAAAAAATTAATAAAGTATTTCTGATGAAACATTAAAACAATTTATGAAAGAGGAATATGTCATACAATTTATTACCATTGTAATTTTTGCCAAAAGTTGAAACAGAAGAAATAGAATAGTTTAATTTTTATACTAATTTAGTAATTGATTATTTTTATACAAATTCACTCAAAAATGGAGATTGAGACCTTTATGTGAAATTTAATCTAATTCTTCTTTTAGTGTCACAATATGAATTATCACTGGCACTTTCATTCTTGTTACATTTATTACAATAATTTTATTGACAATTTCTTGAAATAATGCTCCTGTTGTTTTAAATTTAATGTTGGTATTATAATTTTAAAACTTTATATTTAAACTTAATAAAAGCCAAAGATGTTTTGAAATTCCTGTTTCATAGTCTGTAATTAATTATATTGATAACATTTTGTTATTTAAGTTTATTACTATTATGTTTAGATTAAACTTTTCAACTCAGCTGATTAACATACTCTTGCCTAAAATTAACTAAACATTGTATTTGTTATTAATGCTCTTGTTTATTTAGATCTATCTACAAGTGGCTGGCCTTTATAAAATGGTCTACAAGATTTTCCTGCTTTATATTTTATGTATGTATTACATTTCTTTATCATTTTACTTGTAGATTTAATATTATATGAAATATAAACCACCAAAACAAAATAATATATATATTAATTTAAATACTGAAAAAGGCTTAGAAAATTCAACATTAAATATTTATACTGTTAGGTTACAATGTATCATTACCATGTATTAGTAGCAATTAATTTATTTATATAAAATTTATATGACAAAGGACTTTATAGATATTAAAATGTTGATGTTATAATTTATATACTAATACTTTATGTACTATTCATATAAAATATATTTTGTACTTTATACTTGTATTTAGATATGTATGTTAAAATGTATATAAATAAATTACATATTTTGTATAATATATGTTTTATATAATACTATTTTTTAAAATTAAATATAGGTTTATTTATTGAAAGCATTTTAAATATATTGTGTGTGTATTATCGATGATTTCACATGTAATAGAAGAGTTATATGTTATAACATACACCTTGATGTGCATTGGAATAAAAGGAGTATTTCATAAATAATAAAGTGCATTTTTTCAATAACTTCAGTGCTATGGTTAACTAGTAATGAATCAATAATTTATTTCAGACCCATACATATCCATTAATGAATGAAGCAATTTATCACCACTAACATTATTATTGTTGGTAGGTCATCATAGATCAATTTTATGTTCATAGGTTAATTTGATAAAATTTGTTTTTACTATAAAATTAGTAGCTGTAACTGGGTTACAGCTATCTTGTCACCTTGTTTTTATGATGAAAAATGCATTTTATTACAAATGAAATCTTAACTATGTTGTAAAACCTAATTATTCGTATTTCTATTAATTATATATTGTTAAAATACATCATATAAATATATTAAAATTATTGAACATTAGGTGTAGAACGAGGGGTAAGAGCACTTATGAAAATTCAGCAATTTCAAGAATTTTTAATGTAAAATTATTATAATATGGACACTTATAAAAAAAACATTAGGTTAAATTTTTTTTTAAAAGATTTAAATAATTACATCAGGATTTTCATTCATTAAATGACTTATGGGCTCTGATAATCAGCTGGTGAGAAACAAATAGCACAATCAGATTGTACTGCAACCAATTCATAAAGCCTTTTGTATATTTCATATTTTATCTAACTCAACACTTGTATTACCTGTTCAATAAATTCACCTTATTCATTATTCTACACATACTTGGTTTATCATGTAATAAATAGACTGTTTTTTATTCATCCTCTCCAATAACTTATTGTTAAATTGTAAAGCAAATTCCAATCACTCCAATAGTCAGCTGACATGTTAGTATTTATTAATTAATTAATCCCAAATTAATTTAGGAGATTAAACCAACAGAATAAATAAAATATTTAAGTATTTACTACATATTTAAGTATTCATTTATAGATATTCATTCATTCTTAGACTTGTTCACAGTATTTTTATTTTTAATTAAGAAAAACTATTTTTTAAATATTATCAGAATAATCAGCAAACTTAACACTACGTAAAAATCCAGTAAAATAATAAGTTGTTAAAAAAAATACATATGAATTGATCAACCATAGTTTAGATCGTTAAATAGAAAGCACTGTTTAAATATTAATTTTTATTCTCACTTGTTTGTTTCTAATTTGATTTGTATATATTTGAAGAATTTAAAAATCATATAGTGTAATTATTTCATTTTAGGTCCACACTTTTGTTTTTATATTTCATATCATATTTTTATTGATAAAACTGAAAAATAAAATTAACACCCTAATCATGCCACTAATCCACATTTTAAGTCAATCTAATAATATCTTTACATTCATTCAGTTATCTAATCTCACATTTTACACTAATCCACATTTTAAGTCAATCTAATAATATCTTTACATTCATTCAGTTATCTAATCTCAGGAAGATATGATCACACAGTTATGAAACTTGGTCCTTGTTTTTTATTTTAATTTGGTTGTTAAAGTTTAGTAATGATGGAGATTATGTTAGATAGATGGTATCAGAGTCCTCAATAAAAGAAATACAATCTTAATCAGATGCAGAGTTCCAATGTGAGACAGAAGTAGATATAGCTGTCTTAACAGCCAAGCTGATATGTACAAGGTGCAATTTAAAAATAAGAGCCAATCATTAACAAAATGAGAACAGTTGAAATGTTAAAAAATTTATTACTAGTTTCAAATACTTACATATTTACTTTTTTCTACATAATCAACATTTTGTTCCAAACACTTAATATCATGAAACAAACTTCTTCAAACCCACAGCATAAAATTCCGCCACCTGGGATTGTAGCCACTTTTGCACCAAGATTTTCTACTCTCAACATTCCTTAAATCGAGCCAGATTTTTGAAGTGTAGGAAGGGATGGTAATCACTGGGTGCAAGATCAGAACTAAAATTTTCCACCCAAATTTTTGAATTGTTTCTCTTGTGCGTGCAGCCTTGTGTGGATTTACATTGTGAAGAACAATTCCTGATCTCACCATTACTTGTTATTGGTTTTGAATGGCATGACACAGTTTAGAAAGTGTTTCACTGTAAACTTGTGATGTGATGGAGGTTCCAGGTTCCATGAAATCAATCAAAAGCACACCCTTTTGGACCCAGAACACAGTTGCCATTATTTTCCTTCAATATTGGGCTTCTTTGAAATTTTTGGTTTAAGTGAACTGGAATGATACCACTGCGTGAATTGTCATTTTGCCCCAGCATTGATATACGAAATCAACATTTGTCACCAGTGACAATATTAGAAAAAATTTGTTTCCCTCATGGTTAATGCGCTGAGAAAGGCAAGTGCAAATGTCATTCTGTGATCTTTGTGAGCAATTGTCAACATTTTCGGCACCCATCGTGCACATAGTTTACGATAGCCTGGAGTATTAGTCATAACTCTCAACAATGTTGTCTTTGAAATGTGTGGAAATTCTAGAAAAAGATTGCTAATCGTAAAGTGATGATTTTCTCTTACTTTTGCACACTCATTCAATGAGATCATCAATCTGGACAGTAGACCTTCCACTCTTCTGTTCATCAAGAATGAATGGCCTTCCTTAAACTCACAACACCATTGCTTCACTTTTTCTTCACTCATTGTGGTAGGCCCATATGTTTCACACAATTGATGGTGAATTTCAGCCGCATTATGTCCTCTTGCGTTAAGAAATCTAATCACTGTTCAAACTTCACAACTGGCGGGATTTGTTATTACCACACTTATTTTAATACACTGTCTTGTGAAGGCAAACAACAATAAATTGACAGTAATGGTAATGGCAATGGTGTAACTGTTTGGTTACATGCTCAACAAACCACTTAAAGCTATTGTGCATGCGTGAAAGAATCAGTGTTTTTTATTGCTTTATAACTCATCGACCCTTACTGTTGAACCACACCTCGTATATTAATTTATTCAGTTCAAATTACTTAATTATAAAATTTTCTGTTTTTTTTCTTCTATTACACAAACAGAAAAGTTTTATTTCATAAAAATACAACCACCAAGTACAGCAAATGATGAGCAATACATTAGATGGATAACATAATAAAATCTCATTACTTTGATATAAAATTAAAAGAAAACTTGAAATTATGTATTGAAGTAGTTCTTTTCTAGAAATGAAAGAGATACATGTAAAAATCATTTACAGAAAAAAAGCCATTTTTGGAGATTATTCCTTTCTTATCAAACATATAGTTTTTCGGAAAAGTAAGTTATCTTATTATTATAATACAAATAATTAATCATTCTGGTATTTTGCGTACTTTTATTTGGCGGGAACCAGCATTGTTCACTCTGGATACTTGTTGGAGTTTTCCTTTGTAAAATTCACAACCACTCCCACCCGAGCTGCACATTGTTTCATATTGAAATCAGATCCCTATAAATATACTAAATTTAATTTTTTTGTAACAATATGCGCACTTGTAAATAAATTAATCTACAGGTTTTTATTTATTACTTCCAATGCACAACATTCTATGAGAAATCAATTTGTCTAGTCAAACAGACATTAAAAACCTTGTGATAAGTATATATATATATATATATACTTTTATTATATCAAAAGATTTTAATTACATTACAATGAAATATACACATGTAGTGTTACTTTTAAGTCTACTAAAAATTGTTCCTTTCAGACCAAAAAG
Source organism: Lycorma delicatula (assembly GCF_047948215.1). NCBI lineage: Eukaryota > Metazoa > Arthropoda > Insecta > Hemiptera > Fulgoridae > Lycorma > Lycorma delicatula. The sequence goes on along the minus strand of NC_134456.1, from coordinate 110,126,122 downwards.
TATGGCCTACTTTATTAATGTGTGCCAAAGAACTGGACAACTTAGTTTTTTAATAACTGAAGTAAGTTTTCTTTAGACATGTCTAATTAGAACTAAATTTTAATTAGTTAAAGAGTATGCTGTCAATTATTATTCATTATTATTTTATGAAACTTACAGTTAGTTATTAATTTATGTTATGATGTTAGAAGGAGAATTTTTTACTTGTGCTTAAGTACATTATATTTCTGCTCATTGGCTATCATAAATGTTTATAGTCTGTTAAATGTGTATATGTTCATAATTTTTTATACAGTAATCTCATTATAGTGAATCTCTGTTTAAGTTTAGTTTGTACTGTGAGACAACTCTGCTGATCAGCAAAACTGTACACTAATAAACTATTTTAATTTTACAATAATGATATTTATCTTTTTTTAATAATTTTTTTTTTTACTTTTTTAAATATTTTATATGTATGTTAAAACCTATGTAATTTAACCTGATATTTGTTGATCTGATTGCCAAAATTTACTTTTGATTAATTACTTAAAAGTAATTAATTTACTTTTAATTATGTATTACTATTTCAAATGCTATTTATATTTAAAATTTCAACATTACAATGTTGCCTACAGCCAAGATATTTAAAGTCTGTTATTTAACTTGGTTATTAACGTAAGAAAATCATGTATAAAAATTCTCTAAAAGAGAATTAGTAATATGTGAATGACAAATTCAATGAGAAAAACATTTTCAACAAAAAAAAATTAAAAAATTTTATTTTTAATTAAAATAATTGTTTGAATAACGTCTTAAACATACTTTAACTGGTGTTATTCTTAATTTACTGGTGTTAATGTATAATTTATACTGGTGTATATTTATGGTGAGTTCTGAAAATTTAAAATAGGAAAGAAAAAACTTTTGCTCAATTAAACAAAAGTATAGTTTGTGTGTTTATTATAAATCAAAACAAAATAAATACATTTAATCACATCATAATTTTGAAATTATGTTATTCTGCTTTCAGTTTATATTCATCATTGATACTTGGAATTAATTTTATTTGTAATATGTGTATCTGTAAAGTGTTATTTTACTAATAAACAATGAAAGTAATAAAATTTAATGTTTTTTTATCCACTTAACTTTTTCTATGCTTATTCCATAAAAATTACTAGTGTAGAATTACATCAAATAATGAATTCAATTTAGAAAAATTCAGGACAGTGCCTTATCTTAATTTTTCTTATAAAAATCAAAATTATTAAAAAGAAAAAATATTTTAACTGTTATTAAAAGGGTAATTAATTTATGCTTGTAAATAATTTCAGTTAACTATCAACAATCCTCCAATTATTTAATAAAGTGGACAGTTACACAGTTGCTGAAATATTAGTTTTTATTAACATAAAATATTTATACAATTACTTATTCAACAACCTTACGTGAAATATTTGGACAGAGTAAAAGTCCCTTTTATTACTCTTTAAATAAATGTAAGTCATATCTATCTAATACTGTGTTTTTTTAAATTATGATGTAACCATCAACAAAATGAAACAGGAGAAGATTACTAAATTTTATAGTGATATTTATTATCAAGTAGACTGAAACAAATGCATAAATAAATAAAAAATTATGTATTTATACAGGAGAAATGGAGAACCAAGTAACTGTTACCTATTCACCACGCATATCCTATTTCATCATGTTATATATATATATATATATATATATATATATATTAATTAATAAGTGATATATCCACCTTACCAGAAGATCTTTCAGTTTTTCAAGCCATCATCAGAAGTTAAAATATTATAATTAAGTCAAAAGTTAAAATATATATATATAGTCATGACTGTTTACATGTTAAAAGTATACTGAAGAGAATATAAAGATACTCTAGTGGATTGAAATGCAATTAAAAGGAAAACCATGTTAATAGAAATGATATTTTAGTTGTTATGAATACTATTTATTTATGTTTGTATTTTGTACTTGTTTAAATAATTTATCTTCTTTAAAAAATCTCTGTTCTTTAATTAGATTTTTTTGGTTGCTATATATGTGGAATTTCTCTAAATTATGTGTGCTAAAATGATTGTAAGTAATATCTAAAATTTGTATAAATGTATTTGGATTGTAAGTATGAACAATCCAAATACATTAATATTAATCCAAATATTTCATTAACAATATGTTAATGAAATTAGAATTTTTGGGTTTATTGTTTTTAATATTATCAATGTGTTCTTTTGCACATATTGCAAATTTACAATTGGTCATACTGACATATATCATATTGCAATCCTCACAACCCAGACTATATAGCCCCCTGTTTGTTGTTTATTGTCTTATAATTATTATTAATATATTTAATTGATTATTTTTATTGTGAGCAGGTGTTATATTAAATTTTGTTTTCAATTATAAGGAGTGTATTCATTTTTTATGTTTATTTTTTCCGTTTTATCTGGTAGGTAAAAACAGTATGTTTATTACCTACCATATCATTACCATTTATTACCTACCTATCTCATTAATTTTATTATTTCCTCTATTGTGTAATTTATTTATAATACTAATATTATAACCATTTGTAAGAGCAATATTTTTAATTATTTCTATTTCACTATTTAAAGAAATTTTATCATATTTTAAATAATAAAATGTTTTAGATATGATAAAATTACTTTAGAAACTACATTTTTTCTCAACGCCATCTTTAGGACATACATAGCTGTATTCCTCTTCTTAATTGTTTCCTTATTTCTCGCTCACTCTCATTCATATCATTGATCATTACTCCCAGATAATTAACTTCATTTACCCTTCTGTATCACCTCTGACCAAACGCATCAATTACCTCTCCAGTCCCTCCAACACTTCTAACCACCATGTACACTACCTTGTCCTCATTTATCTTCAGACCCACTGCTTTTCCATTTTCCTTAAATGGTATCAACATCTCCTGCAACTCGATTTTATTTTCACCACTTCATCAGCATATGCCAGCAAATCCGATCTACTTTCAAACAATTCAATTTCTCTCCAACATAAATTCCTGTAAACATATTCCAACACCAGATTGGTATCTCCAACACCAGGTGTGACTTGGTATCTCCCTGTCTCACCTGTACAAGTCTTGAAACATTCTGTTACCTCATTTCCAATCTTCACTCTTTTCAGTATCATCAAGATAAACACCTGTCATCCTGATCAAATTACCAGGAATTCCCAGCTCCATCAGTATCCAAAAAAGTTTATTTCTTCGCAAGTTGCCATATGCCTTCCTAAAATCTGGGAACAATAAATGATCTCCTTTCATGTTCAGTCATTTTCTCAAGTAGCTACTTGACAATGAACAACTTATTGATGGTTGATTTATTTCTTTTTAACCCAGCTTGGTACTCAAAAGCATAAGGCTTGAGCCTGTTCATTAGCAGAATGGAAAGGATTTTGTAAACAGTGCACAGGATAGCTATGCCTCTGTAGTTGTTGCTTTCAAATACATCTCCCTTCTTGTGAATTGGAAATATCAGACCCTCTTTCCAATCCTCTGAAATCTCTTCCCTCCTTTATATCTCCCCAATCAACTCCCACAACTGTCCGTCTAGCTTTGATCTTGCCGTTGTCAATCAAAACATCACCATCCTTGTCCTTCACCATTCCATTCCTCTGTGATATCCTTTTGTATTTCTCTGTACACTCCTGTAGAAATTCTGACATCATTATTTCCGCTATCATTTTCCATACTCTATATTATTAATTAAATCATATTAAAATTATTAACTTAATACAAGTAATTAGTAATTAAATCATTAATAATAATAATAGTATTTATTATGAATTATAACAAGAGTATTAAAAATACTTATTTTTCTCTTAGATGGAATTGAAATCTTCTCTAATGATTAAACCCATATTATTATTTTGTACAAGATATTAAGTTTGCAGTTTATATGTAAAATGCAGTAATGTTAATTTTATATATAATAAAAAAAACATGTAAGCAATGGTTATTTAAAGTCATCAAACAATTTAAGCATTGTGTTTCTTCACATCAGTAATATTAAATGACATTAATTGCTCCAGGAACACTTAGTTCCCCCACTTCTCTTTTTTTTTTGCATATAAAAAAAGAGAATTTTCTTATCTCCAAACAGACTGAGGTATTTTAATAAAATTTGGAAAACATTTTCCAGCCTCTTTGACACAAGTGGTAGCATCTCAGCTTTTCATCTGAAGGTCCTGGGTTCAAATCTCAGTCAGGCACAGTATTTTTCATATGCTGCATTTCCATATCCCATGCACAAGCTTCAAGCTTATGTGGCGATATCATCAAGCAAAAAAAAAATTTACCCAAACTTTTTTTTATAAGAAATAAATAAATTTCATTTCCAAACTTAACAAACAAAAAAAAATGGTGGGAGTATTAATTTTTTAATCACTAATATCTTAGAAACTATTATTTAATAAAATTAACTTTATTAGGTGAAATCATTGTGTTGTAAGGAAAAATTAATTAATGTGAACAAATATCAGGTTGTTTATTGAAATTATCCACTTTGATTGAAACTGTTTATAATTCAATGCTCTAGTTCTAAAATTAAAAAAAATTGTTCTTTATGAAGAAATAATTTTATAACAGATTTTATGAACTTCACTGTAATAAAAATATATGCTAATTATGCATTACTGTTTATTATTTTTAATTGTAATAATAATCATCTAACACAATCTAAATATTTTGGTTTCAGTGTAACTGTTATTAAAATCTATCAGAAAACAATCAGTTGGTGGTGAATGTCACACCTTAATACTTCTTGCATATCGATATTCCTCCCACCACTTTTAATACAATTAATTACAACAGATATCATTCATCATAATAATGAAGTTTTTAATGTATATTTATGTTTTATTAAAAATGTTCTAGATTGATCTGTTAAACCAATAGAACTTCTAAAATAATCCTAAGTACCTAATTTTTATTAATAAAATTCTCTATCCTATAGTAATAATATAATCTCATTAAAAACTTTCAAACAATACATTATTTATTTCAGATTATGTGAATAAAAAACTGAGAATCATAAAAATAAGGAACAGATTTACTTATAATAAGCTATATATATTGCTTATTTATTTTAAGTAAAGCATATACATGTGTGTGTAATGTAAAGGCACTCATCAGTTATAAAAAGCAATGTTAAATATATCAAAATTCAGACTAAACCCACACTTGAAGAATGTGAAAATTTTGTTAATTTCATCTGCATAATACCTCCATATTTGTGCATCAGTTTGGATTCCCAATGCACTGTCATGTAACTTATCCAATCAAAGAAAATTTGACACATCATTAGCAGTTATCTAAGGTTATCAAAGAGACACATAAAAACATCACCACATCCCATTAAGAATCCATACCTTTTGTAACCCCAGACATGCATATGATAAAGGACAACCTTTTTCACACTGACTTCCACGACAATATACTAGCTTTAATATGGCATAGTTTAAAATATGGTGGTCCTAATTTGAAAAAAAAGAGTTGAACATTTTAGTATATTCTAGATGAAGTACAGAAGCAAACATATTTTGAAATGTGACTTACGTTTTAGTTTATTTTTTAGTATTTTTTTCATGAATAGATATATTTTACATTAATATCAATCATATTTATGCCAAGACATGACTGGGAAAGTTTTAAAAAATTATTATCTTTTGATTTAATTTAAAAAAAAGTAAAACACAAATACTGATAAACGCAACTACCATTACTTTACAAATTTTACTTCAGTGACTGCACAAAACCTCATAGAACTGCAGCCTATTTTACAAGTAAATTTTTAGTACACAAATGAAAAACACTCAAGTTGTTTAAACAATATAAGATTTACAAATATACTAAATCAAAATAAAAAGATAAAAATCCATATTTAGGTGGATTTTTGAAAACATGCATTTTAGATGTAATAAACAATTTTGTAAGCAGACCTGATACATCCTCAGATTTTTAGATATTAAGAAAAGCTACTAGTTGTATGTCCACATTTTGCTGTGGTACCTGTCTCGGAAACTATTAACAGATTCTTTTTAAATTAATATCGAAAAATAATTTGTTTTTAGATTCCCTTAGTAATGTCTTGAAGTAACTTTAAATAATGCTAATGTATCAGGTGTTTATTTATAAAAAGAGAAAAAAATGTGTATTATTTATGTATGTTTATTTATGTCCAAAATATGTTCTTTTCTGCATTTTGTCTTTACAGTACTAAAATTGATTTGTTTTAAACACGATAAATTGTCTTCTTTATAGACAATAAATCCACTATAGTGGATTTGCTAAGCCCACTATTTTTTAAACTGTTTACATTAAAGCCTAGTGATCTTCTGTCGAAGTCAGTACAAGATTGTTGTAAAGAAGGTTGTCCTTTGTCGTATATATATGTCTGAGGCACAAAAGATCAACACCTAGCAGGATGTGATGATGTTCTTATAGATTTCTTAAATAACTGGCAGTAATGATTGTCATATTCTCCTTGACTGTGTATCTTATCCAACAATGTGTTGGAAATTAAAATTAATGCATAGAATTGAAACTATTTTTGGTGGTTATATAATGTTTCAAATTATCCAGGTTAGTCTTACTCTGAATTTTAATACGTTTAGTGTTGTTTTTCATCTCTGATTAAAAGTGCTTTAAATTACCTTACAGTTACATAAAATTTATTTATATAAAGAATTACTTTATGTATTTAAATATATTTTGTGTCTTATATTTAAATTTATTTGCCTTGTAGCTATATTTAATAAATTAATTTTATTGAACAATGGATTTTTATAAATATCTTGGTCAAATTCTCTCATCAGTTCTTGAGATCTATATGCAACCTCATGTTTTCCATTTCTTTATATGCTGCTGCTTCCCAAATTCTTTCTGTATGATTTTATAGCTATAGCGTAACTTTGGTTTAGAATTAAGTCTTTAATTAATGTGATGTGAGATGCAACTGTTTTAATATCTTTCATTTTGTTTGATAACAACCTCCTTCTTGGTTATTTCCTCACAAAAATAATAAAATCTGCTGGTAAATCAAATTGATTTTATTGTAATATTTTTAATTATTATCATGTGAGATTTTTAAATTTTATTTTATGATAAAATAAGAACCTTAGGATAGTTGTGTAAGTGTGAATATCACAATCTTTTTCTTTTTTTTGGATTTTATTTAAATTTTATTCTTCATCAGTATATGGATTTTTTTTACATTTTTAATTTAAAATAGTTGAAAGTTATATAAATACAACTTTTAAAATATAATTCTGCTTTTATGTTTTCATCCAATTAATGTAATCAAAAGCACATTGTCATGCAATGTCGAAGTAAGTGAACATTAAAAGTCTACTTTTGCTATTTGGTGATGTTTTTATGTAAATATTTCCTAATATTTGTTTATATTTAGTTTTATTTTTTAGGGTATTATGGTTAAACTTTTTCTTCCATCATTATGTGTACTAACTGTTACTATTTTAGAATACTGTTTATTGTTCTTTATTACAACATTTTATTATACACATATGGTATACTAGTTTATACTTCGTATATAAATATGTGAACTAAACAAAAAACAATTTATGAAATACCGGTATTTTGACTCATACTTGAGAAAAAGGTGTTAAGGTAGCCTTATTAAACACGAGAAGTGAGTTAATATGACTTTGTGAGTTAATATTTCTTAGTTTAAGTCATTGTTTTGAATTTGAAATTTAATTACTCGTTTCTTTAAAAAGTTAAAAATGAAGGATGGTACTCTCTTCCTTTGTAATTACCCAACAACTATTACATCACGGTCTGAAATTTTATTTCACTACTAAATTTTCAATTAAAGAAAACTGAAGAATAACAAAAAAAAGTAGGATTTTCGCCCGTGCAAAGAAAAGGCTTTAATACGTCTTCTTAACTATGTAATAATTAATTTTTTCTAATTATTCGCCAATTTGGGCGTTTCTGAACCAATGGTTTTTAGTCTAATACATTTTTTTAAGTAGTATGAGTCATTTCGTAAGTCAGGAGTGGTTGATTTTAAAAATTTAATTATAAAAGGCTATAATGTTAAAGAACGAATTACTTCTAAATGAAAAATAAAGTAGTGTGTTGAAATAACTGCTATATATACAGCTGCGAAAGGTGAGTATTGTCGCATTTTACCGTCGGCTATTGTTACGGACTGCGAGACAGGTCATCGTCTAATTATTTTTAATTTCAAGTTAGAGAGTAGTTGGCCTATATGATGCAAAATGTGAAATCACATTTTTTTTAACTTTTTTTTTAGAATTTTTAACTGAAATACTTAATATTTGAAAATTTGTCAGTCGCCGAAATATTGTTAATTCAAAAACCCTCAAATTTAGAAAAGATAAGTTATTAGGTGCTTAATAAATTACATTAAAGTGAATAAAACGTGATACACGCGCTGGTAAAGTCACGTTACGTTGAATAGTTTTACTGTTTAGCTATTTGTCAGTATTTGCTGTTATTATTTTTTTTAATGAATTTTAGTACAGAAAAAATGTTATCTATTAACAAGAGATAGGGAAGTAAAATAAAATTACTTTGAATTTTTATTGATATTGTAAAGTAATTAAGCATCATAATAATCGGCAAAGAAAGAATAACTACTTTTTTTTAAATATGGAATTAGGACACAATAAAACGTTAACGGTTTCTTTGAAAATAATACGTTATAAAATCGTTTTACTCAGTTTTCGAATCAATTTTTTGTTTTGTAAAATGACTATTTTGTTTTACAACATATTTTCAAATAAACCACTGTTAAGGTTATATTGAAATGGTAAATTCGAGAAATTATCTTTACATGCTTGAAAGGGATTAGTTTGTATCAGTTACTGAAAAAAAATTTACTTGCTGTTAACGTTTTCAGAAAGCCATGTTTTTAGTTAGGATGGGATGAAAAATCAGTGGAAGTCATTACTATCCGTTGATCATAAATTCTGTATTTTGTTATAATTGTATAATAAAAAATCATAATAATTTCATAAACTGCCATATTTTTTTTATGAACTGAGTTTTGTAAACGCTTTCTGTGATTTTTAGGGGTTTCGTTCGCTAACTCCTTTTCCCTACATAAGTTTTATTTACCACTTGCAATAAACTCGTCTTGGAACATTAAATACATTATTCTGAATATGATTGTCACTACTATGAAATTGTCTAGCCGTTCCATCTAGGTTTGTTGACGTCACGTGTTCGCCCCTTCACCACTTCTTCATAATTAGAGACCAGTCAAGGGAAACAACAGTTGCCGTCCCTCGTAACCTCTTAGTGTGATGCAGTGCTTACGGTTACAGAGGCAACAAAGATATGAATTTATTTACTTGTAATTGCGCGATTTATTAATGAAATACATCGTTTTTACGTTTATGAATTCTGACAAATTTCAGAGAAATAGAAGCATTCTAGATGCTTTTACCGAGAAAGGAAATTAGGAATTAAAAATGAAAGGAAAAAATAAGCGTCGGCATTGAAACGTTTTATTTCTACCAGGTACCTCCTCGGAAAAATCGGCAGATGTGGGAAGACAAACACTTGGAAATATAAGTAGAACTTTTTATGCCATTATGTATTTTAACACAAGTAAGTAAAGTTATCCGTTTTTTGTACTAAAAATTTGTAATAAATAAATGACTTGTTTATTCTTATTGTTGTAAGCATCGGCGTAACTAGGATGAAAGTCTAGGGGGCCAGGCCTTCCGGGGGTATTGTATACCCCAATAAAGGAGTTCCCGAAAGTTTTGAAATTTTAATACCTTAAAATCGCATTTTACAGATTGTTTTTGCCAAATAAAAGTGTACGGGCCTATTTAAAAACTAACGAAAAATGTATTAAAAAAATTAAAATTTCAGCCTCCTAGTAAGTAACTTGTTCATGATCATACAAAAGATTCTTACACATCTGGTCTAATATTCTATTATTTTATTCTAATAAATAAGTTAAAAAGGGATAACATATATGTCAACATTTAAAACCACACCGATATTGACGTACTGAAAAGTAAAAAGCATAACAAGCTAGCAGCCTCTTAACTAATTAGTTAATAAAAAAATATCTCATTGTATTCAATATGAAAAAGGATATGGATCTATTAAAAGCATTATGGGAAGAAACCAACATTTATTAAAATCTCGTCGTTGTGTCGCCTGCTGCCCACAGCTTGTTTTGTATTTTTACAGATTCTATATTTAGAATTACGTTTTGGAATGAAAACCATTATAATATACCAAACCTCTCATTAACTCTTATTTAAATTTAAAAGTTTTTACAGTTACAGTAATAGTGGATACATAAAAACTAACTGTTGCGTACGGCGTCTTGATCAAAATGTTGCGAACCAGCTCGAATGACCACAATGTTGAGTATGGTGTCTTGATCACAAATTGTACGTTTGTTCCTGAGTGTGTTGACCACTGAAATATAGAAATACTGGAATGGGCACTGCCTATGTCCAACGTGAGCGGAAAACGAACGTGAGACAGATAGATTTAAGGTGTAGTTGTCATTATCGCGCATTGTACCTAACGTACCGTCCCTTCAAAAAGTGATTCCATTAAAAAACTAATTGTATTCACAATTTTAATAATTTTTATTTTTACAGTGAATGAAACATTTACTATCATAGAAACATGATTATGTGTATGTAAATACAGCACTTACTCATTGACTCTTTGTTTGTTTGTTTATGTTATAAAATAATCGTATTAAAAATATCCGTCAATAATTTTTATAAAATTTACTCTTAAATCACTATTTATTGGTTGCTTATTTAGAAGTTAATATTAAGTGATAAAATCTCATAATTCTATTTTATTAATAGAAAAATTGCAATGCTTATGAATATTAAATAAATGCTGAGTTAATCATTGTATCATATAAATGTTTTTATAAAACTTTGCAATAACTTGAATTATGAAAGATAACTTGTGTTTTGTGATGAAAGAGATCGTCACAAACTTTTTGAACGGACTGAGGACAAAGAGAGGTATACCTCTAAATCAGCTATCTTTGTTGGCACGGATTTCTAACGCTAATGCCCATTCCAGTATTTCTATATTTCAGTGGTGTCGACACGGGGAACTATTTTTGTTGATGGCGTTAGTTACTTCTCTTCGTCGATGTGATTTGGTAGCGTGTTTTTGCAGAACTGTCTGATTTTGTGTCTTTTGGTAATGACAACGATTATGTTACGTAGAGACGGAGGTAGTACATACTTCTCAATAAGGATGTCGTGGTGAAAAAAATACAAAATATGTAGCGGTATTCGGAGATGGTGACGAACGTGATTTTTAACGGTAATTTGTTGGTTATGCAAGGATGAAGGGAGTGTTTGGCAGATGTGGGTTTTTATCTCTCTACTTTTATTATAATATATGTTTCTTAATCGCTTGTAATATCAACATCTCTTAGTTTCTTCTGTGGTGTTCGATGGTGTATACTAGTATTATCTCAACTGATACGACATAGGTACATTGTGTTGTGTATTTGTAAAATTATCACATTTAAGTGTGAATTTGGTTAATACTGAAGTAACACTATTGGAACTAACATAGGATTTTCAGCATTATATACCAAATCTTATCTACACTTATTAATCGCAGGTGACTGACTTCGATTGCTGATGCCGAAGATCATAAAGAAGAAAATAAATCTTCCTTCTGTGAAGAAGACAAATCTACTGGTCCGAAAGAACCTTTAGCTGTGAAGGTAGATTACAGAAAATTTATTTATGTTGTCACTTATGATGTTTATGTCTGCTGCACAATCTTTCCCTCACAAACTACAAAGACCTTCAAGAAATTCCGTAGTGAATACCAAAGGATTTTAGCTAAATTTTGTTCTTGGGGGAGTATGACATTTTTTTAATATCACTTATTGGGCTTTTTCTAGTAAATGTCATACACTGTGCTTATGTTTTCTATTTTGTAATTCACTTTTAAGTAAAAAAAAATGTGTATCAGTGATTGGGATAGGTATTCATGGTCTGGCGCTACCACCTCAAAACGGTTTAGTTAGAAGTGATTAAGATAAAATGTGATATTCGTGATCAGCAGTTCAAAAACCATGAAAAATTGTTTCAGTAAAGTATGGTTGATAAATTAAAAAAAAGTTTTTGTACCACCATTTTTATTTTAAATTATTATTATTTTTATTTTTAATTTACCCTAGTAGTTCTGATATAACTTTTTTTAGTATACCAAATTTCAAACATTTGGATATTTGAAAAATGTTACGTCACAGAACAGAATATAACCTTGGATCTCTGGATATTTTAAGATTTTGAAATTTAATTGTAATAAGATTTTAACATAAACACTATTTAATTGATGATACCTTCTTACTTTTTCAGTTTAATCAAAGACGGGTAATGAAATAATTTTCATTTTTCTTGATAAGAATAAAAAACAAGACATCGATATATTTTCATATTTTGACAATTTCATTAACACATGTTCATTTTAAATTATGAGAAATGCTTTCATTTCCAATTTCATCAAAACCGACTGGTCAATGCAAATATTAAATTGAATATTTTCTCGTACAGAATCGAACTTCCTACCAGGGAATTGAACTATAGTTTTCTAAATGTTTAACGCAGTTTACATTTTGTAAAAGTAATATTCGAAAATTCCTTTGAACCTGAAAAAATTATTCTCTTACATGACGACTGAATTATATATAGCAAAAGTTTTTTTTTTCTTCAGAATTCTCAAGAGGAACTAGATGTCGCACAACCCTGGAAAACGGCCAGTCCACATAACTGATATTGTTCCGACAAATTCTTGTCCGAAGCAGATTTCCAGTGTAAACTTCCCTTAAATACAGACCATCGCAGATTTAGTGCCGTTCATTATCGCAGGCGCCTGATCAACTGTGAAGTAGTCGCAGTAGAACGCAGATGACTAATTTACTCTATATCGAAAAATGCTATTTTCTGCTTCTGCTGCCGCCTTTTTGGCAATAATAGAACAACTTTATCTTTAGAATCTGGTAACTGTGATAGAAGACACATGTCTGAGATATTGTCTAAACATGAAAAGTCCTCTGGACACATATCATTTCAGTCTGGGATTGAGTGCAGTAAGCGGCAGCAGATGGACAAAACAGTTGATCACGAAAACAGAAGAATCATAGACAGTGAAACTGAACTATGGAAAAAAGTATTTCAGCGCATAATGGTTACGATAGAATTTGTCCTCACAAAATCTAACATTTCGTGGTAAAACGGACAAACTTTATGCAAGAGACAATGGTAACTTTTTAAAATGCTAGAGTTTGTTGGGAAGTTTTTCGTGATCAACGCTGAACATTTATGGCAGATATCATCAAAAGAAATGTGTTTTCATAATACTGGGAAAAACATTCAAAATGAAATAATTGGACTGCTTGGTTTAAGAATCAAACAATACATTCTACAAGAGGTGCAAGAATGGGCGTATTATTCCATCATTTTGGATTGTATCTCTGACGTCAGCCACACAGAACAGCTATCTTTGATTGTCTGGTATGTCGCTTGCCAACCAGGAAACCATTTCTTGGGTTTTTTACATTGGAATGTTGAACTGAGGAGGCTCTTACTGAAACGCTTTTAAAACAATTACGAGGGACGATCAGAAAGTAAGTTACACCGCCTCTATGAAACAAAACATATAATACAATTTTTTTTTTTATTGAACATAAAACTATAATTTTATCTATTTTTCGACATAATCACAAAGTTTTTCCAAACACATTTTATACCTTCTGACAAGTTTTTAAATTCCACTCTCATAAAAATTTCTTCAACCATTTAAGGACCGCTTCCTTAAGTTCATCATAATTAGCGAAACGCTCCCCTCCCAGGTCTCGCTTGAGAGGACTAAACAGGTGATAAGTCGTAGGGTGCTAGGTCACGGCTGTCAGGCGGAGGAGACCACACTTACCACTTGAATTTTTGCAGTAACTCCTTACTCACGTGAGGCTGAATGAGGAGTAGCGTTGTCGTGAAGAAAAACGACTCCATCGCTCAATCTTTTGGGTTTTCGATCTTTAACTCTTTGATCAGTATACACATCATACGATGTGCCTGAGAAACAGTGACACATTCAGTACGCGCATCAAAATTATGTAAAAAGTTTGGTTAATTAAAGGGGTTATTTTAAAAAATTGTTTCAAAATCTTATTTTTTCATACAACCAGTTAATAAAAAATCATTTTTGATTTTTAAAAAAACTCACTATTAGGGGCACAATAATCACAGAATAACTCACTGATCAAAGGGTTAATGGCTTTACGCAATTTTTTTAGTCTCGCATTAGATTCGGCATTGATTGTTGCTCCTCGGGGCGTAAATTCAATGTAAACAACTCCCTCAGAATCGAAAAAGACTGTCAGCATAACCTTTCGAACATGTGAGGATGTTTTCACTTTTTTTGGCTGCGGTGAATTTTTATGTCTCCATTCATGTGATACTCGTTTAGTCTCAGGAGTGTAATGAAGCACCCAGCCTCATCCCCTGTGGTGATTTGTTTCAAAAACTGTGGACCAGTCCTTGAATAACGTTGAAGAAAAGAAAGAGGAAACGCAAAACGTTGATGTTTGTGATTGTCGGTCAACATATATGGCATCCATCGTGTACACACCTTACGCTAATCAAGCTGATAGTGAATAATCGTAAACACACTACCATAATTGATGTTAAGTTCACTTGCAATCTCTCTGATTTTAATGAGCCGGTTACTCAATATTATTTCATTAACGCGTTGCGCGTTACCATCGTGTTTGCAGTTGAAGGACGCTCAGCACGTAGTTCATTACTCACATTTGTTCTTCAGTTTCTGAACTTTTGGCACCATTTTGTGATCATCAGGCGTCACATTGCATTCTCACCGCATACCTCAACAATTTGGCGATGAATTTCACAAAAATTGTAATTTTTTGCCAACAAAAATCGAACGCACCTCTATGCTGGACGAAACCTCTAGAGGACACCTATAATACAACGATACTACAAACGTACTGAATTGTTGCTAGGGAAGCGTTTAGACAACGTAAACTGCTGCCACCACAAGACATTTATATATCCCTTGTAGTTCAAGAACATGGCAAGGGTGGATCTTACCTTTTGATCCACACCTTTCGTATAATGTTTAAATCTGCCTTTGCGTAACACGCGCGGGCAAGGCTACGATAATAGAGCCAGTATGAAGGGGAAATATGCTGTAGTACAAAATAGAATCCTCAAGCGTTTTTTGTACCGTGCAGTGCTCACACTCATAACCTGGTTGTGAACAACGCAACTCTTTCTTGTACTGAAGCTGTAAATTACTTCAGTACAGTACATATAACAACTATATTATTTTATTTCCGTTTTGAATCATGTGACCATTGACAGTGATGTTATGGATTCTGTAGATAGAAATAAATTTTTGTAACATAAAAGCTAGATGGATGTGTAAATTTAGTATTATTTTAAAATCAATTGTGTAATTTTAAGTGCAGTTACAAAAGAAAGTTTAAAATCTTTTGACTTTAACGTTTGTACAAATATACATATTTTTTTTAATCTTAAGTGTTTTTTTTTTTATTCCCAAGTATTTTCTACAGAATAATAAAATTTAATTTTGTATATTCTTATTAAAAAAAAAAAAACAAAAGCATTTCATTACATGAAAACATTTTGTTTGGGTGGGGATGGTATGAAAAACTTCTTTGTTAATTCCTCAGTAAATCGTTTTCTCTGTAAAGTCAATCTTTACAGGAATTTAGTACAAGTGCTTATAGACTATTCCAAACATTTTCAGCCTGCCGGTTAAAAAAAAATATAGATGAAAAATTATAAATTGCTTTTGGTAAAAACTTAACAACAATCCTGCAATTTATTCTGTACATAATAATAATTATCTACACACAATTATCGGGCTATTAAAATTGCTGCAATAGCAATCTCTTCAAAGGCGTTTCACAAATTCAGTTACAGTTATTACGAGTAGTTGTCTGAATTTATTCTGATATTGAATGACATGATTGTAAAGGTGGTTTTTTTAAAAAAAAAAACAATGTCTTTACAATCTCTATTTCATTTATCAAAATTAAACTCCTGATTAACATATTTAATTCAAGATAATGTAATCTGCGATATAGCAATCATCTTGTAATGTTGCAGATGGTGTCATATTACAATTTTTTCTTATTTACAGAGGTAATTTGCAACATTCTATTTTAACTCTACATTCTGTTTACAGCCAAACTGTTTTCCAACTATGAAATTTTGCAGTACAGCTCTTTCTATTTTCTGTAATAACTTTTTATAGAATTTTCCATTTCAAAATGGTACTTTTTAGAAAGCAAAAGAAAAGTCTCATTCACCATAAAGCCAAAACTGTTTAATATGACCTAATCTTGAGGTCACACACTATATGCAGTCTAAAGATAAATACAACTGTTTTACACTTTACTTAATCTTTAAGCTTAACATTTCTACATACTGAATGTAAAGGACACAATCTCAATTTTTGTCAAAAATGGGTTTATGAGTGTGAATCATAGTATTTTTTGCTCTCTTTCTGGTGGTATACAGCACTATCTCCAGTTGTGAATAATAAATGAGATCGCTGCTTTTAAAATGACTACAAGTACAAATTTTGAGGTAAACAACATCAAGAGCAGATATTGTATGTGGTGTTTCATTTTAATCACCCAAGGCAATTTTCTTGTAAACTACCTACAATAAAAAAAAATTACCTAAACAAAAGTTACTCAGATTGGAGGAGGGACACCTCATGGTGACCTTGGACACCCCAAATGATTTTTTTCAAATGGAATGACTAATTTTTGGACCCCACCAACGAAAAAGGCACAACATTTTACATTGGAATATGTAATCACACACATGACCTTGGACCTTTTTGAAGGTCATAAGGCTAACCATCAGAGATAGTGTTATAAGAGTTACATGTTTTTGAAGGTCACACAATATTCCTGAAATATTTATATTCCAGTCCATTTACTCTCAAACTACGGGAAAGACAATAAAAATTACTTTACACTGTCTTTGGGTGGTTAGTTGCATGACCTTAAAAAAAGGTCCTATGCAATAGGTGACTACATATCCCAATGTAAAATTTTCCACTCTTATCGGTGAGGTCAAAAATAAGTCCATTCCATTTGAAAAAATTAGGTTAACCTTGATATAAAGGTCAAGTCCAAGGTCACCATGAGGTGTCCCTCCAATGTAAGTAAATTTTGTTTAGATCATTTTTTTTGTTATACGTAGTTTACAATTAATCAACTGGGGCAATTAAAATGAACACTTTGTATACCTCTTATAACAATTCTATCACCTGGAGGTAAAAGACACCATTTGAAGCATTTTGAAGTTCTGAAATTTGCTTTTTCTAACTTCCTTTGCTAATAATAACCTTTTCTACTGAAATACCTTATGAAGAAATTAAGCCTCCATGTATGTGTAAAATTACATGTTACCAAACAATGGAATGAAACTTCTAAGGCTTACTAGTATTCAAGAAAGGATCATGATTTATAAAGACAGTTCATTGCATCCTGTATTGAAGTAAAATCAAAAAAAAAGATTTAGAGGTACGGGTGGTACATAGCCAAAATAAAATTCTATTCCTTATAGTTTAAACATAAATGCTGTAAAAATAAGTGCATGTAAAGTAGTTGACACAATTAAAAAACCAAGAATCTGGAAGGATCATAGAAATAGACAAAAGAGAATGGCATACATTAAAAAACAAGTGATGTCTGTTCACTTTTCAATTTCACAATTATATTTTAAAGGAATATACAATGAGCCTGACAATACTGAATTTCATTTTTACATTCACAACAAATTCATCTGCTGTACTATTTTACCTCATGTTTAATGTCTGCTTCTTTCTTATAACAATATTGATATTTAAGAATCTACTTGTACATCACAAACCAGTAAAAAATTTTATTTTTACTATCTGAATCTTTGTGTTTTCAGCTTATTTTAGACTCATTCTTTTTATGATCAATACATCTACCTCATACTTCAAAGCATAATCAATGATATTGGATTAATAGTATTTTTTTTATGTGTATCAGAACCTTATTATCCCAAACTAATTGGTTCCATTTTCAGTAAACAGTTTTTCCCTATAAAGTAAATAAATCCATTAATGAATCGATGGTATAATTTACAAATCTTCCCTAATATATAGATTTTCAATTATGACTTTATTGAAACAACTGCATTCTGTTTGTAATACTGGGGAATATAAAATTAATTACAGAATTATTTTAATAGATTACTTTATTATACATAAAGAGAAACACAGATATATGAATGCACCATATTATTTCATCAATACTCCAGAAATAAGTTAAATTCTGATAAACATTGACTAAAAAAAACAAAAAAAAAAACAGTAAACAGAATAGAAATATAAGAGCTGAATAAGATCAATAATTAAACCAACAAATCATTTATAATAAATACAATTATTTATTCCTGTATACATTTTTAAGTTAATGTCAGTACATTATTTATTTTCCACCAAAAAAAATTTCTGACAATTATTGAAGGTTTTTACAAGCAAACACTTCCTAAAAGAAATGTTACAATTTATCAAACTTTTAACAAATAACGTTCAAATTATAAATAACTTACAAAAACAAAATTATATAATTATTTAATAATAATAATTTTCAGCAACAGTAACAATACTTTATTTAACCACGGTTAATTTTCAACCACAGTTTAAATAAACACTATAGTACAATAATTTTTCATAATAACAAATAGTAACATTTTTTATAAAACTCTCTACAAAACAGCAACATTATAATTATTAAACAAACAACTATTTAAAATTTTTATATTCAAATGAATATGAGATAACTAAAAACATGCCTCTTTAAAGGCAATCTCTAACTCCTTCCCAGTTCATTTTCCTTTATCAATATTTTTTCTTTTAGTTAACTTTCTTTTCCTGTTTAGCCTCCGGGAATTACTGTTCAGATATTACTTCAGAGGATGAATGAGGATGATATGTATGAGTGTAAATGAAGTTTAGTCTTGTACAGTCTCAGTTAAACCATTCCTGAGATGTGTGGTTATTTGAAACCCAACCACCAAAGAACACCGTTATCCACGATCTAGTACTCAAATCCAATAGAAAAATAACCGACTTTACTAGGACTTCTCTTCACTCCCAAATCAGCTGATTTGCAAAGACGCGTTCATCACTAGACCAACCCGGTGGGTTTCTCTTTTAGTTAATTTCTCTTTTCTTTTAGTTACTCTACAAAATTCACTATGTGCATATAAGCACTTTAAAATATGAAAAAAAAATTTTCATACCTAAATGTAAGAATAAAGATAATACTGAAGTTCAAAATAATTTCCAAATCAAACACACACACTACTAAACTTAACAAACAATAATTTTGCATGCTTACATTACATTTTACCTAAGCATAACTGTGGTAATTGTACTATCAAATTTATGAAGAAATCAATCCTATCATACATTAAACTAACACTTCACTTCTAATAACGAACAGCTGTCATAATAAATTGATGGAAAACAAAACAAAATTGGAGAGAACACATTAAGTAATAATATTACCTTAGACTTATTTTTTGGCAACAAATGAATGATATTAGATTACTTCAAAGAAAAGGGAAAGGGGTTAAAGCGTACAACCAAACCATTTATTTTTTATTGATTTTCTACCATTTCTAACATTGTCGCTCTATCATTCTTAAGATAGTTAATAGATTAATAGTAAACATACATTGTCTGTCAAATATTTGAGGACCATCCCTAAATTACACACTGCTGCTTCCTCTCCTTATACTTTTGAAAGGGTGTAATTTCTTTGCTTAAAAATCTAAAAATGGGCTGAAAATCAGTGAATACTGATGAGAAGTGCTATAGACAGATTGAAGCTACAGACATGTCGAAAACCTGTGTAAAACAGATGGTAAAAAGATTTAAAACAACTGGTGCTGTCCTTGATACTTCCCATAGGAGTAGGCCTAGACTAATCATAACAAGAACTGATCGTAAAATTATAAACATAGGTAAACAAGATTTTAAAGCTAGTTTACTTGAACTTTTAGTTCAAGTTCAAGGATAGCTAGGAGACAACATCAATGTTGAAACCCTAGGCCGTCATCTGAAGATGCTGGGCTAATGTTTTATGTAGCCTTGTATAAACCTCTGCTTAATGAACAAGCTAAGAAAAGATGAATGAGGTGGTTTTATGAGAGTAGCTGGATGAGACTGGAAAAGCAAACTTTTTTTTTAGAAGAAAGCAGATTCAAAATGTATCCAAGTCAGCAAATGAATGATAGGTGCACTAACAGAAAGGTTTCTGCCATCTTGCATTACACTTGTTCAAGCTGGAGGTAAAGCAATAATGATTTAGGGGTGCATAACCTACAAAGGCCCTGGAGAACTATACATTAATGATGCATCAGTCAATAGCCAGAGGTATGTGCAAATATTGGAGGAAGTAATGGCTCTTTCAGTGACTAAGCTAATGGGAGATTATCTTTTCCAGCAAGACAATGCCTCTTGTCACTGGAGTCGCTTTACAGCAGACATGGATATTGAACTGGTATTGTGGCCAACATGCTCACTGGATCTTATTCCCATAGAAAACCTATGGAATGTTAAAGTTGGCTAAGAGGAAGCCCAAATCAAAAGAAGATTTGAAGCAGAATATTGCTGTATTGTGGTGAGATGTCACTGTCACAGTAACTGTACGATTGTTCTTTTTGATTTTTGTAAAATTTTTAAATAAATGTATTTAGAGAAAAATCAAAGTTTGTTTTTTTCATGGTGTCAAACATTTGATAGTCGCTGTATAATGGGTACCCTCCAACTGTAAAAAAAAAAGGTACAATTCATATAACAACCAAATACAATTACAAAGTATTCCAAGGTTTTAATAAGTTTAAAAAGTCTCTGATTTCCATTTTTTATCATTTAACAAAATTGTTTTTACTTTAACAATAAAACAAGCAAATGACAATGTACCAGGTGTGTAAATATGAAACCAGAATTTTCCCATAGATGGCCCTAGCTGTCAATGTAGTTACCGCCTGTAAATAGTAACGTAGCTACTATTTATTTGCATCGACAGGACACGCACTTGCTGAGCAGTGCTTCACTTATGAAACTGTATGAAAATGGCTCGATAACTGGTTTGCCTCAAAAGAGCAACAGCTTTTTAACATGACATTCATAAATTGTCAGAGAGATGGGAAAAATGTATAGCGCTAGTGATGGACAATATTTCAAATAAAATATTTTTTATTATTTTCATACAATAAACATGTCTATACAAAAATTCCAGTTTCATATTTTTACACACCTGGTATACATAAAGAATTGGTGCACCAAATGAAAGATCAGTTGACACAGCACTGTAGGTTTCAGTTACAATCAGTTTCCATGAAATAAAAAATTTTAAGGAATTCTGGTTATCACTTCAGTGCACCAAAATCTATGAATGTAAAAAATAAAAGATAACCTTTATTTTACACTAAGTGTAGAGAATGCAAAGGAATAAAAAATTAACTTTTTTATCATAATAAGTAAATCAGTAATAATAAATTGGTTTTAACATTTTTTTTTTTTTTTGCCAACAAAGTTATAATAAGAGCATGCAAAAATCTACTAAAACGGCATAATATGTTAAATTTCACTAACCCTTTAATGAAACCAGTTTATTAAATGGCTTACTTATCACATTATATCCTCACTTTAGACTCCGTTACCTAGAACATCAAGTTTGGCTTACTATCTGCTTCATTTGATCCTTATTTCAGATTCTTCAATTTTTCTTATATTGCTGTTCCCTGACATGTCTCAGGAGACTGTGGAACTATCAGATTCAACTAGCTACTTTTTCTCTTTTATGATACCAGCATATAATTAATGGTTACAAACACACATATGCATGCATGCACACTCTGTTTAAATTCAAATAATTTAACATAATCACCACTGCACTACTAAAATTTTAATATTAAATGAAATTTAAACCACCTAAACACAGTAAATAGATAAATTTTCCATATTAATACTTCACATAAAAATATTACATCATTCCAGTACTGGGCAGCAGAATTAGCAGAATATTTGTCCATGAAAACTTCAAAATTTATGAAACCAATAAATAACATTTTTGACAAATTCAAAATTCACAAATTGTAAAACCTTATTTTAATGTAATTAAAGAATTAAATACCAAATGCTTGTAATGTAAATATATACATACATAATATACATATACATGTATATCTATATACATGTAATGTAAATGAACATCTACCCAAGATTACTTTTTTAATTTTAATCTTTTGATATTTTTTATGTTTAATATGAAATTATACAAAATGTTTTTCACATGCAACTGATGATGCAGGATCCCACGAAAGTACTCTTGTAGAAAAACAACAAAATAAGGAAAGATATTTCTTAAATCTGTACTTGGGTGGATCAAGTTGATTTACATCATTATGTATTTATTAGTACTGTGGTGGTATGGGTCTTGAAAGGATTGATTTTAGAAAAAAATATATATTCAAAAAATAACTACCAAAACACAGTAACAGAAAACCTAAAAAAACTAATACCAATATTGTTGATTATGTTGAATTATTTGATTTTCAAAAAGTGTGTATATATACATACAATTTTGTATAAACATATACATAAACAACATTGAACACTTAAGTAAAAAGAATATAGTGCAAAAAAAAGTCACTTCATATACAAAATTAAGCAAAAATTTATGTATACATATATAATATTTTTTTAGGGTACAAGGCTTCCACAAAACTATATATATGCATTACATTTTTCTAACCTAAATTTTTTTTAATAAAACACATAAGAACCTTACCAACTAGTTAATTTTTTTTTTATGTGCTACCTATTCCAAATATTATATTTATTATCGTTGCTATTATTAGCTATTCCTTCTGCAACAATAATCTATTGCTTATTAATGTACATGCCATTCAAACATGTGGCTAGACATGATGTTCAATACCAAAGAAATATTAAAAATGTTGTATACATCACACTAATCAAGTGTTCAAACAGTAAACTTTCACTTAAACTAATGTTTATTAGAAATAACAGATTTTATTTAGGATTTAAGAGAGACATAGTATCTAATTTGAAAGAACCAATGGACATAACATAAAATAATATATACTATTACTTTGTAATCTACTGTTTTGTTTCTACTGTTAAAATTACAGATTGGAAAGCC
Source organism: Lycorma delicatula (assembly GCF_047948215.1). Lineage (NCBI taxonomy): Eukaryota > Metazoa > Arthropoda > Insecta > Hemiptera > Fulgoridae > Lycorma > Lycorma delicatula. The sequence goes on along the minus strand of NC_134456.1, from coordinate 110,102,786 downwards.
TGTTATCCCTAACTAAAGAAGGAAGAACTCTTTTGGTTTATTCTGCCTTGTGGCAATGAATTTTCTGTGTTTTATCTGGTTATTGGACAAAGGAATCTATCTGTAACCAGCTTATATATCTTAAGAAAATAAATGTTCCCTGGAAAAAGTAAACTACTGCTATGACCAAGAGGTAGATGTGCACAGTTCAGCACACCAGAATTTTGTCTAACTTTTCAAAAGCCAGCCTCATAAAATATTAACTGACAAGTCACCAATATGGCGATAAAGTAGCTGTGAAATAACTGTAAAGATTCACTACACTAAAATAAAAAATAGAAAGTAATTCATAAAAAAAAATTAATTACTTTAAAATTATTAGAGAGATTATTGCTAATACTTTATCCATTACGACAGTATTAGATAACCACAAGAAAATCTCAAAGTACTTGCTTTTGTTAGTAAATCTACTGTTATAATCAACATTTAAAACACAAATGGGGTTATTTAACCCAAACACAAAAAAACAAATTTAAAAAATAAATTAAAAATAGCTACAGCATGTAATAAGGAAATAATAAGTTGTCACTTTATACAACTCTAGCACCTTAAACAAAACAGATATCAGTTTACACAAAATTGCAAGTTAAACTTAAGTAGAATTTCTACTTTTCCAAAACAGTAAGTAGCAATAGTGACTTATGTTTTTTTTTCATCTTTCTTTAGTAAATATTTTCAATATGAAATTAATTCATTAAAGTAAATTAAAAGTCACTCTAAAATTAAAGAATTTAATTCTCACCTGTTACATTATCCATTACCCATTGACCAAATTATTTTATTTTTACTGTAGCAGACAAAATGTAATAATTATACAATAAAACAAAACAAATAAAAGTAATGACAAAATAACCTATATAAATATTGAATAGCTTCAGCATTTAAGAATGTGTAATAAACAAGATGTGTAATAAACAATAAAAAAGACAAACAATCAAACCAAACAATTAAAGTAAAGACATAATCAAACATATTATCAGATATAAAAAAAATCAAAAACATACAAAGAAATTCACAGCCACAATAAAATTTAATGCAGCTTTTATCTCTATATGTGATCATGTTGTGGGATAATGTTTCTATAATCAATCGCACTGACCATGTAATTCCTTATTTTAGAATTAAATTACAAGCTACTTATGTAGCTTGTTTTATTACCAAACTACTCAATATTATATTATATAGATTATAAATGTTTATAGCTCATACAGCTTATATAGTGTAAATAGTATAGTACAAATATAACTCATTCTTACCCGCAACACCTAATATTAAAACACCAAACATCCAAGTTATAAGGTTCAATTTGATGAGATTTATTTAAATGATTAATGGCAGATTCAACATATAAGTAGAGTTTAAATTATTGCAATAATTACATCACAATATACTCACCACTAACTTAAGAAATCCAGGAAGCATAACCCAGTATATATTACAGACATATTAAATTTTTCTGACTGTTGTCACTGTTACTGACCACTTCCTAAACAAATACTGCAAAATTTTATTTAATTTTAACCTTACAATATTTTAAACAATATTGTGTGAAGTATGGTAGAATTAAAAATTGTAAATTTCATAAAAAAATATAAGCAATAACAAAAATTAAGAACATACAAAAATCTTGTTCATGGTTGGAAAAATGAAGACGTCATTGCAACAAAATACTTTAGTCATGAAGCTGAATTATGCAAACTGACAAAGAATGTCACCTAATTAAAGAGACATGTCCAAACAGATACATTAAACCTGATTGAAAGCCTATTTATTACCATAAGATTTCTCATTTTTGGCACTTTATAATATGGGGACAGTGTTGACTTAATTTTTCACATGTATGCAGTTAAGTTGCAACTAAGATGCTGTAAAAACTGTGCCATTTTTCAATTGCCAATAATAAATACCTCACTTATACATTTTATAATATTTATTTATGTACACTGATGTGGCAAGAGATAATCAACCTTGATAAACCTTGATAAACTTCAATATTAAAAACCAAATTGTTTTTTAGCAGTAAATACAGAGCCTCAATAATCACCAAGGTGACATTCATTATGAATGAACCCATAGAATAGTACTGTACATGAATACCTCATCATGTTATTCATTTTCACCCATATAAAATTCAATTTATTCAGATAATATTGTCAAACAGTATACAAAATCAGCATGATTTTGTAAGAATTTCATTTAAGTGTTATGAGAAACAACTGATTGTTATACAATTCAATTATATTAAACACAGTAAAACAAGCTAACAAACAATTGTATAGATGATTCTAATCTTCAAACAACTTTTGTCTTGTGGATAAACTGTTCATTGAAGTGGTATGTTTTGCAGTCATTATTTCTCATTTCTTTGAAATAAAAATTAAATGAAAACAGTTACTGCTCCGGGGTTGATATGTTTCTGAATAACAAACTATGTTTTCAGCAGAATGTTGCAACATCATGATGTACGTGATGTAGTATGTGTACTACATATAAATATTTCATAAGCAATTCTTGGTTGGTTTCTTGTCATGAAAACATTAATTGGCCACCATGATCTCAAAATTTAATTTCACATTTTCTCCAGGAGTTGACTTAAAAGTTCATGAAAAAAACCAATGAAGATCTAAAAAAAATCTCAAAAGGAAACTATAATAAAACATGTTTCATAACTTTAAAAAATGAATTAAAGGAATGTGTTGTCAACTACAAAGCACAATTGTCTAATATCATTATCAAAAAATTAACTATAATAACTAATATTAACTATATTTTGTTTAATACTCTGATTATTCATACCTCATTTCTATAATTATTTTTTCATGCCACAACTATTTACTGTTAAATTATTGTTCCCTTTGTTTATTTTTAACAAAAGAGTAATACTGTATTTGTATTACAAAAGATTAAAACATTTTAATTTAGGCATTCACATAAAAAACTAACCTCTGATTTTTTAAATAACTTTTTATCAAAAATTTTTTCATATCACAGGAATTTATGTATTCAACTAACAGTAGACATATGTTGAAAATATCACAGGATTTATGATATATTAAACTAAAAGTAGGCATATGTCAAGAAATTTAACTGAAATATTGTCTATTTGCTGTACTTAGAACATTCTAAATTACAGGCATTAATTTCAATAAAAAAAACTTTTATATAAAAATACAATAATAAAAAGCATGTAAAACACCTAATAAAAGTAGCCAGTAATAATCAATATTACTTATACTATTTAAAAATGGCCACAATTACAAAAGGCAGTTTTGTTTTAACAATATTTACATTACACATAATTAACAATAAATTTATAATAAATGATTAAATAAAAAACATAATCATATTAACAACAACCATTTGAAATCAGATAAAATAAATTATAGCAATAACTAAAAAAAAATTCTTCACATTATTTTAATTAACACGGAAAGGATTGTTTTTAAAACAAACATTCTGCCTTTTTCCTGACTAATACATTCATCATCTCTTAATTGTGTACTAATGAATAAACACAAATTTTTAAAACTTAAACCAACTTTGACATATTTAAATAAAGGATTCAATTAACATTACGAGTAACCCTCCTGGTTTTAGGTATCCTCTTGATCATATTCTACAGGTGGAGAATAGAAAAGTTTCACAACACCTCCAGCCATCTTGCTTCCATAATGGCCAGCCCAAAACTGGCTATCCATACCACCATGATAGAAACGAATGTATCTGACACCAGGACCATAATTAGAGAACTCATGCTGAACCTAAAACAGAATGCATAAAATAAATGCTATTCAATAAAACTTCTCTCATTTTTTCACCGTTTAATTTCTCAATCATTAAATTGTGTGTGTTTGTTATTTAACCCTTTTAATGGCAAGTCTTAAGGATTGAAAGTAACAGGCCAAAATGCCAGGTTCAATTACCTCAGATGAAACAATTTTCATTATCAGTCATCATTTATTAACCTACTGCTGTTTCCATCTACCTAAGTCAAATTATATAATATTCTAAAATAACACACTTCCATATTTCCTTCATAGAATTAGCTGTTTTTTTTTTCTAAAATAATCACACTAAGATTTTAAGTCAGCCATTTTTTTGGAGTACACAACCTAGTTAAAAATCTCACCAAAATTCAATAGAATTTAAGTATATTCAATTTGATCACAACTCTTATTATTAATCACTATGTAACATAACTAATCTGGCATACATATGTAAGTGGCACTGAATAATATTACAGTATTAATATAGTATAACCAGTCGAGTCATGCTGTGCTTTTTTCAACAGCAGCTGCCTCAGTAATAAATTCCCATGGTATTCCTTACCTATGCAGGGTACTTTTCGATTCTGGTTCACAATCAAGCTTTATCAGTGAAAGAATGATTCAAAAATTGGATTTAATGACTTATGTAGCAATTTTGAATTGAGTAGAATTGGTAAATCCAGTATTCAATCACCCCAATACAATCGGTGCATAGTTAAATCTAGAATCTGCTTATTTTCCAAAACAATTAACTGTACTGTCCTGAAAACAATTACCCAGCAGATTTCTACATTTGCATTATTCAAGAACACTATAATGGTCCACCAAATCTTCAGTTAGCTAATCCCAAATTTTATAAATTCTCAGAGACAGATCTACTCACTGGAACTGAAAATTTTTTCAATGTATTATGAGAAGGACACTAACAAATACATTGGTAGTCCTTCAGAATTCTGTCTTTGGATAGGTAGTCGCATGAAAAAGCTAGTAGTACATCAAGAACAGTGTTGAGTTGCTCTCTCCATTGAAGAGAGATTAGACAAAAAATTAAAACAATTCCGGAAAACAGTAATAGAAAAAATGACCATATTATGTCAAAGGCAGAACTGCAATGCGAAAATCATTTTAGAGACCATGTTGGCAATGGTAGATTTGTGGTGAGACTTCCTTTCAAAGCTGATGCCGAGTTAAGTGCATCACAGGAAACAGCCTTTAGAAGGGTAGCAGATCAAGAGTGAAAACTGGAGGAAAACCCTTTGAACTAGGGTTAGAACTATATCTCATTTATAAAGGAATACGTTGATTTACAACACAAACCAGTACTAAAACATAAAAAAGAGGAGAACCAGCCATCATAATACCTACCTCATCTCACAATGATGAATGAAAATAATACTACTACTACTAAGTGATTTTTTAATGAATCCTGCAAGTCATCATAAATTTTTGAACATTCTACTTATAGGTTCATCTGTACAAGATGAATTGTTTTCCATCCTTGTGAGATTCAGAAAACATCAGTTTTTGTTTATTGCAAACACTGAGAAGATGTATTAGCAGATAAAAATAAAATAAGCTGACTATGTTCTACAAAGAAATGGGTGGAGAGAAGAATCAAATCAACTAACTGTGACATTCAGATTGAAAATCTTCACAAATGAAACCTTTTCAATTCCTTTCCTCACCCCTAGATGCATCCAACAGCTAGCAATAGAGGGTAAAAAACTTCCAAAGGACCAAAAGTAAGCCAAAAAGACTTCAATGTTGATTATATATTTACAGGTACAGATTCAACTGAAGAAGCTATAGAAATGTAAGAATTAATATGTTCATGACTGCAGGTTTTGAATTGAAAAAATGGGTGCAACAATAAAAGATTGCTATAAAATATAACAACCATCACAAACACCAATAGTATATGGTTCAGTAAAAGAATATGAGAAATAACAATTTAAAATGTTGGGCGTCATTTTACTGACAATACATTCAAATTCTTTATAAAACTTATGATGCAAACTGCACCATTATTTTATCCACTTTGACTAAGAACCTAGTCACATTAAGGACCTATTTCATGAAGACTGTGGGAAGTAAAATTTGGATGAGATGACTTTTAAAATGAAGAGTTGTCCCTATTTAAAAGATTTCTCTATCAAGATTAGTTTTGTGAAGCATCACTATTAGCACATGTCATCAATAAAACAGTTAAAACATAAAATTATATTCTACACAAAGAACTCTACTACAGTCAGATTCCATAGTAGCCTTAGCTTCTTTTTTTTCTGTTTAGCCTCCAGAACCGCCATATAATATTATTTCAGAGGATGAATGAGAATGATATGTATGAATGTAAATGAAATGTAGTCTTGTACAGCAATTGACATGTGGGGTTAATTGAAACCAAACCAACAAAGAATACCGGTATCCACGATCTAGTATTCATATCCGTAGAAAAGTAACTGCCTTTACTAGGATTTGAACCTTAGAACTCTTGACTTCAAGATCAGCTGATGAGTTCACCACTAGGCCAACCTGGTGGGTTAAGCTTGGATCAGGTTAGCCTTAGCTTGGATCAATTCATCAGTTGTTTTTACATACAGTGGAAAACTTTCATGGCAAATCGGGTTGCACAAATCCATGAGAATGGAGACACATGTTAGAAGTAAGGATATTCATGCATATATTGTATCAAGAGTATTAAAAAATTCAACAAACCATGGCATAGTTTAAGATTTATCAATATTTCCAAGAAATTCTACTAAACAGATTATCTAGATGTCAATTGGTAACCACATAGGGGATGCTCATATATTAAACGTTAATTGAAAAACACTCTGGGCTAGATTATTAACGGAGTAATTATCCAGTTTATAATAAAGGATGAAATAGCAAAAATCTTCTACTCAAGAGTTAGTTGGCAATTTGATGTTTGCCAATGAAGATGGATGGTCTGTCCTTGAAGTGGAAATTGGAAATTGAACATCATCCAGGGAAGAATGGTCTAAGCAATCACCACCATGGTGAAAAACCGATATGCTTGTTACTTGGTAAAATGTGACAATTATGATGGCAAGCAACCAGAAAAGGTGGTGGACACTCTTCTTGTTGTCTTATATAAGTTACGAATGTTCATTAGTTACTTTTCAGATTCATGTACAACTGTTATAAAAACTAAGTATCTTTACTGTTTATTTCATGGTTTGTGCAGTCTTTCTGCATTTTGTCCTAAATTGCATTATTTGAATATTTTTTGTTGTCATTTTCAAAGAACAAACAGTTCACTATAGAATTCAATACATATGAGTATGTGTATGAACACTTTTTGACTCAGATTTTGATTATGATTCTGATTTTGGATTCAGATTATGCATCGTTAGAGGAATACAAAAATACATAAATGGTATTGAGGTGAGCCGAAAAGTTCACCTCAAAATGGTCAACACAATTAAAATTTTCTAACATCATTAGGCAATAACAATGTAAGCTATCAAGTTGGTTAAAACATACTAATGTTAAGTAAGTCTAAGACCCCAAAAATGGTGAAAAATAACTTTTTAATAACTGAAAAAAGCCTTAAAACTTGCCAAAACACAAATTAAATTATATAACAGTTGATATAATTAAATTATACAAACAGTGGTTTATAGAATCCCCACAGATATTTAATAAAACCATAATTAACTCATTTGTTCCACCTGCAGATTTTTAAAATTTTGTTTAAATTTAAAATTAGAAAATATTTGTAACTTTTAAATTGTTAGCAGATACTGAAAAGGAACCAACATTATATACAACTATAAATTATAATTAACGTAAGTGAAATCAAACAATACCCCAAATACATTACACAAACATGTAATATACAATAATGTGAGTTAGGTAGAGAAGTTAGAGATATTAAATATGTTAGAAATTAATTAATAATTGAGAGAACAACAATAAGAATGTTTGTTAACGTCTTACTAGAAGAAGTCTTACTAGACTAATATAACTGATCTTGTTTGAAGGGATTTCTTCAAGGTTGGGAGTGTGTTAGGGTTTGTATGTGTATGTGTACAGGTGCATGTTGAGGGATTGTGTGTGGTGCTGACTGACTGGTGGGGGATGCTCATATGTTGTGTAGTGGGATGGTGTGTAGTTTTGTCAATGTTTGTCAATGTATTTAATTCAGTTCTGTATATTTCACTTCGTGTTTTATAATGTTATTTCATATAAGAAATAACATTAATAACAATCTGGTACAAATTTTAGCATTAGAAAAATTGTACTGTTTGGTGTTAGCCAATACTGGATAACACTGTCAGAAAACTGATATGGAAAGACATCTGGCAAAAATGAAATTCCATCATGGTGAACAAGTTAAAGATATGTACCAGTGACTGATCAAAGTGTGTGACTAGAGTGGCAGTATTTCAGAAAATCTATTTATATTTAATGATGATAGGAATGGTTTCTTCTGCAAAAAAACAAATGTAATATGGTGAATATTAATCATGCAACTGGGTTGTATTCTCTGTTTTAGGGTGATGAAGTGGTCTCGTTTTTGAATGCATACATAATTGATCAGAAGATGCTTTAAGTTTCAGATAAATATTATACAGTTGAACAGTTTAGAAGAAAGTATATGTAGAAAAATAAAAAATACTTATCTCTCAACAAAAAACCATGGTAGATATATCTGGAATGTTGTTATATGGAAAAGGTTATCAAAATATTGCATTATAAACAAACTATACAGAGGTGGATCAAATTATTAAAGATATCATCTAAAAGTCTTTTCAAGAATGTGTTTTTATAGGATAATGGCTTTGAATCAAGGAAATGGGCTAATTAAACATAAATAAGTAAAACAATTAAGACATATTCTAACAGAGTTGGATTATGAGGAGGATAACTATCCTGGTTTGAAAAATTAGAAAAATAATAAAATTAATTTTATAGGGTGTAATACCAGTCTATGTAGTAGTTTTAAGACAATGGTAATTAATCCTTACTTCAATACTTCAATTTTTTGGCTGCTACTCTCTAAAATATTATAGTTGTTTCAGAATTATCAAGTTGCTTCAGAACCATTAGAACTCTTATCAGTATATACAGTTCTCATTAACTCAATTTAAAACAGGCTAAGAGATAGAAAATTAAGTTTATAAAAACAATTTTACTTATTTTTATATAAAGATATCACTAATAAGTCTCCCCTGAATTTGAGGAACAGTTATAACATTTGAACATACTACTATGTTATTAGCAAATAAATTTAAAACATAATAATTAAAATTAAGATTATTAATTATTTATTAAAATTTAATAATTTTAAACTCCAAAACAAATAATAGCAGGAATAGATTGACGGTTTTGTTCCAAAGCCATTTATGAAAAAAATAAAAATAAAAATCTAAACACCATTTTAATTACATGTCAGCTTTATATTTTCATTTATTTTTCATAAGCATTTTCCCTATAGCAGTAATGTATGGTTAGCAGCTATAAAAGTTTATACTGTCTTTTTTTAGTTCATCCGTTTTTGTATTTATACTTTTGCAATCTTTATCACACAATCAAAATATACATCAAAACAACAATACATATAAAAAAGAACAGTAAAAAATAATTGAACAAAATGTAACAGCCAACAGCGTTAGTGTAACACCAAACTACGCTAACATGCCAGGTTAAACCTTAACCTATTGTAACATACAATAATCAAACTAAAACAAAATCAAATAAATACCAAATGCCATTCACGCCCTTCCCACTGACTGACTCGTTCTCTTTGTTCAAAGTCAACAATAGGTTTCTTCTTTTGATTCAATAATGCAACCTTTAACTCATATACACAACCACAGTCATATCGACCAGCATACCTGAAAAATAAAAAAAAAAGTCAATTGTAAATAAAAATAACCATACAGGGTTTTACTAGAATCTTGTACTTTAGTTTAAATTTAGTTATTTAAATTAAGAAATCCATTCCAAACACACACCAATATTTTGTTAGGGCAAAGAAACTCTTTCTCAGCTTACGTGTACTTTATCAATACAATAAACCATACCTAAATCCAAAAAAAATTAAATTACTTAACTCTTGTCATATTTCTGCAAACACAATATGCAATCATGTATTATTACAAGTAACTTTTTTAAATGTGATATCTTTTTGACACGCGCGCGCGCACACACACAATTAACAAAATATATTTTTTCTTGAGTCATAAGAATTTTTCTAAATGTATTTACTTCTTTTATCAATGTGCAAGATTAGATTTGTATAACTAAGAATAAAGGTAGGGTCCTCAATCCCTTTCTTATTATTATTATTATTAATTTTTTAATAATTATTAATGAAAATATTGTTCTCAAAATATCTACGTTCAATTTTAACCTCTGTGTAACTATCTATATCAGAAGATTACTATCAGAATTACTAGAAAAAATTAGAACTCAGTATCAGTAGTTCAAAGTGTCTTTCATTCAATCGATTGTGACTAATATTAAGTAAGTATGTATAAAACCATTGCAAATTGCTTCGCTGGGAGATATATCATTGCTAATGACTAAATTCTATAAAAATATATTTCTGTTGTTCACAGAATAAAATTACTGAACAACTTGTAAAAAGATAATTTTTTATATAAGTGCCAAATTTATTTATTTGTGACCTTATCAAACTATGCATTTTTTTATATGAATCTTTTTAGTTACTAAATTTGCACAACTGGTAAAAATTTATTATATCTGTATATACTACAGTCAAAATATCATATTTTGGGCCTTCTTGAATAAATTAGAACAAGTTCTAAGAGTACAAAAATGAGCCGCAAGATCTTTTTTTTTGTACCAGCAAATATGATTCACACAGGGCAATTTTTAGTTACTTAATCTTGTGACACACATTTAAACATGTATATGCGTTTATAATTAAGAGATTTATATTTTAGTTATTTATATCATATTGGTAACAAGCATCTGCCCCACCACAACTTTACTGTCATACTTCAATTATTCTCAAAAAAGTAGGATCTGATGATGCCAAAAGCAGACACCTCACACCAAACAGTTGCCTTCATGCAACGTTTCTCAAGCTGGGGGTTGTGACTCACGAGGGGGGTTATGAAATTAGACTAAAACTTTACATGTAAACAATAATGAAATCATTTTATAAGAAAAAAATCATGTATAAGCATTTTACTGATATTTTTAAGACACATGTAATGAAAATAAATTAATGAGATGATTCCATTTGTTTTTAATTTAAAGGTTTCTTCATACCTCAATCTATGTTAGAAACACACAAAAGCAAATTGTTTTCAAGTGATAAAAGAAGATTCCTGTATTTAGTTTAGATGAAAAATTCTTTTCACAGAGGAAAGAATTGGTGAAAGGGACTAATATTTTCAACGCTTCTGTGACTAAATTTCCATATTCATTTTGACAAGCAAGCCAGAAAGTATCTAAACCTTCAGATGTAAATTGTAGTTTTATTGGCAGACATTTTGATGTGCTGGTTGTAAATCTAAATTGGTAACTTAGCACCTGCAACATTTTAACATTTTCACTATATGGATTCAGTACCCATCTCTTCAAAAATTCATTCTTATCTTCCCAGAAATATTCTGCCAACTGAATTTTTAGCTCAAACAAATGCATTTTCATGCTATCCAAACTGTGGTGAATAATAGTGTTCTTCATCCAAATTTTTTTCAATATAATCAGAAGCGAGGGGAAACATATCAAAATTTTTGCTTAGAAGGCGAACAATCCAGATATCACGTTTCTTAATAAAAGCATGAACTTAGTCTGTCATTAATAAAATGTTTTTATCACATACTTGTAAATTCACATCAGCTAAATAAGTCAACAGCAACATATATTGATTTTTCTGCAAAAACATTGAGTAAGGTGTTTATTCTGGAAAAATATATTAATTCGTCTCACAATTCCAAAAACCAGGTTAATTCGTCTCACAATTCCAAAAACCAGGTTAACACTTTCCCCTGCGATGAATATTATTCATCACATGTGGTATTATTCATCACATGACTTCTGTATGGAAAAAAAGACTTTTTCTTTTTGCCCGTTTCATCGCATAGTTTAACAGTCTATTCTGTAATGGTCAACTTTTAACAAAATTAACCATTTTTACAGCTTTAAAAAGATTTTGAGATTTTCTGGCATATTTTTTATGGCAACAGCATGTCTATGAAGGAAGCAGTGCATCCATTCCAACCTTGGTGTATGACAATCTTCTATTTTTTAATACTATTCTTACCTGTTACTGCCTTTGCAAAATCACTACATACTGCAACACATTTTGTCCACTCTTTTAGTAGCTTCATAAAAAAAACATCAAAAAGACATTATCCTGTTGCATGAACAGGTGTTGATTTGCAAAACAACATATTTCTTTGATTGATCTGTCACTATCACATTTATATCTAACAAAACATAAGAACTGAGAAATGTTTGCCACATTTGATTCATCAAACTGAATACTAAAAAAAATCACTTGCTGAATTATGTGATCACAAACATCGGCAGCCACGTCAAGGATTTGCCTTAACACTTTGACGTTAAAAAGAAGGATTTTTCTCTATTTGTTTGCTTCTTCCACCCTATTAAAACACTGACCATATCAATTGCATCACGCAATATGAGGTTTTCTGGATTGTATAGGGTTTGGACATCTTAACTACTATTAATGCTATGAGGTAAGATTCTTCAAGTATACTTTTATCAGCGATTGATAGAAGCTTGTTTCTCAAAGTAAAAAAATTCTCAAAATAAAATTTCTTAAAGATTCCTAGGGTTTTTCCTTTTATCACCCACAAGTTTTTCAAGTGTTTAAATAATTATGATGCTTTCATGCTTTCATTGGAGAGGACTTGAAAGCAAACAATGCACTGTGGCTTTCCATCCACTGAGGTAAAACCGTAATTTAAATAACTCTCATTATACAATCTTTTTTTTTTTTACAAATAAAATGGCTTTGTCTTTTTACAAATTGATAAATGGCTCACTTCATTTTTTAACAAATTCATCCATTTTGCATGATGGAATCTAATTGAAAAAAAAAAGTAGTTACACTGTTTGACCACAAACTTAACAACTGGAACGTCAAATATTATTTTCAATGAAACTGTGCTTTTAAAAAATTAAAGGCACCAGACAGCACGCTTCACATTCAAAACTAAACTGACATTCTGCAATCCCTTATATCTTTAATACTGCTGACAGGATGATGTCTTCAAATGTATGACATGCATATTTGAACATGAAACTCGCAGAGAATATTATGCAAACACGCCAAATTACAAGGAGCATATACACATCATGTTAGAAACTATAAATTGTTCATGTTTGTACACTTCATACATGCATGTTCATACTAGTCACTAATAATGCAGCTAAATAGTCTTATAGGTTTCACTGGGTTGAGATTGGGGTGAGGGAGGTATTAAAATATTCATTTTTTTTTGGGGGGGGGGTATGGAACTACAATTTTTGAGAATTCCTTAGGGCTGTGCAATGGTTTTGCAAACAACTTTTCAGGTTGTCTATAATTTCAGTAATGACAGTTCTGGTAGTTTACATATCCCATTACATGAAAATACATTTTTCTTTTGAAAACACTTTATGATTTAAAATGTCCAGTCTTGTGTTACAAAACTGTAGATAAGTGAAGTGATTTGATTTCAATTCCTGCAGAACTGAATCTTTTATAAATGCAGTTGTAGGTCAATGTGCAATTTATGCAAAAGATATTCCCAAGATATATTCAAAAGCATGAGAGTGTTGCTGGACAGAGGATGTTTGACTAATGGACTCACTGTTACTGCCTTCCAGACTCAACTTCTGCCACTTTTAGAATACATACCATCCACTCAGCTACCAATGAACTGATTACTAAATACTCCCAATATCATCAAACAGTTTAACTCACATTAATTTGGAATTTTTCTTGATAGGATACAACCATTCCAACAATTATGAAACTGTAATCAAAATGCTCTCTTCACTTCCACTACATGTTTACACTCAAACATATGGACAGCAAAGATACGATAATCCACCGACCAACCAATCTGTTATGTTGACTGCAGAACACAGAGATAAATTGCAAAGATTGCTTCTTGCCATAACGCACTTGCTCCCCACTATGCCCACCACATTTTTAAGTAGTACATGATTCAATTTCAGCATAACTTACTCAAACACCCAGTATATTAAGGCTACAATTAAATTACAAAAAGTCAATTACAACAACATGTATAAAAAATATTTATTACTCTACTTACAAAATACTAATAAATTGATTATAAAAAGAAAATGTTATGAGATTCACAAAAATTGAAAACTTCTTAAAAGGAATGGAGGAGAAAAGGCCTCAAAGAAGAAAAACCTTACATACAGAACCTTTTGTCAAATTTATTTTTTTACAAAACACAGATTCTGGTAAAATATTCAAGTAAGTCATGTCATCCAGATTACTCAAGGCAATGTCTTGTCACTCATGTTAATATTTCACCCAAAGAGTGAATGAAGACTCTCAGGACACGAAGTGGTATCAATATCGAGACTAGTTCTGTAATACACCAACAGATGGCAACACAAGGTCGCGCACACAGTCACAGGGAGTACCGACCTTCATAAGTCAGTGTGCCAAAAGACACTGTACCGTGTGCAACGGTAGCAGTGCAGCTTGTGCTATTGTAACCATGTGCATCACCACCACTTTTGCAATTCCAGCAAACAGTAAGCTTGAACAAAGAGCAAACATGAAACTTTGTGTGAAACTAAGTAAATGTTTGTGCTGCAGAAACGTTGCTGCAGCACGTTTACAGTGATGCTGCCATGAGTCATGCAAGTATTTTGAATGGCACATGCAACCATAAAAGATGAGGCAGGCTGCAGTTCAAACAAGTGAATCTCATCTTTTTCAATATTTATGGCACTGGGCATCAAGAATTTGTCCCCAGCGGCCAGATTGTCAATAGCAACTTCTACTGCCGGTTTTAACACAGCTGAGGGAATTCGGCGAAAATTGACCAGAGCTGTGGTGTGAAAAACTGGATGCTCCATGATGATAATGCATCCTGTCACCTATTCTACTCACACTTCGAGTTTTCAGCAATATACAATATATCATCTCATTTCTGCACACATACTCTCCAGATTTCGCTCCTGCAGGCTTTTGACACCATTGCAGAGATCCAGCATGAATTGTAGAATTTACTTACAACTCTTCAAGAAGTGGATTTCCAGGACACATTCCAGAAGTGGCAGGAACACTGTATTGCTGTGCAAGGGGATTACTTTGAAGGTGACAGCATATACATGTAAATAAAAAATAATTTCTTTGTCAACAGAGCTAGTCTCAAAATTTTTTTGATACCCCCTCGTAGATATCATGAAGGACAAGGTAAACAGATGAAGAGAAAATTAACTTGATTGTTAGGTTTTCTATAAATTAAAAAAACAGAAAAAAAGGATCAATGAAGAGAGAATAAGCCTAACAGTCAATTTACCAAAATTCAATACTAAAAATTAATGTGATAATAATTGTAACATTAATTAAAAAGTTTTTTTCTCTAAATTTAGGAAATATTTTATTAAATAAATAATAATTACCATTCACTAACTCTGATCACAGGCTGATGTTCATCCATAATTTTTGGTACAAGGCCTTCACTGCTTAAATTAATTAACTGTGCTTTAGAATTAGAATGAAAAGAAGTAGCAAAACAAGAAGTTTTACCCATAAAATCATCACACTGAGGTAGAGAGTCTGCTCCATTAGGAACATCTTCAACAACCCATTGATCACCACCATTTGACAGAATCACCCAGAAGTTCAACATATCTGAAAAAAAAACCAATTCAAAATAAGTAAATCTAAAAACATAAAAAAATTAAACAATCCCTCAATAATCTAAGTTTAAAAATTCAATAAGAACTAAGATTAAAAATTATTTCAAATTAAGAATAGAAAGTCACATTTACCGCAGAAAATTACAAAAAGAAATAGAGCAATGGAGGTAAAAGATATAAAAACGTATGAAAAATCATTCTGATTAACACTTGCCAGAAAAATAAATTTGCAAATTAAAGAAAACACCAGTCTTCTTTGTGAAGCAGTAACCTAGGCTGATAAAAATGCAATGGAAAAGAGAAGTAGTAAAAAATATCATAAATCTGAATTAAAAAAATACTATATAAGTGCAGTAGGATTAATTAGGAGATATTTTTATTTTTATTTTATTCTTGAATAAGTTTCCATTTTTTTTGGACTGTTGCTTTATCATATTAGTCAACAATTTAGCAAGCATTCACTAACATTCCTAAAACAATAATATACAAGGTCTGTAAATAAAGTAATGACATAAGTTTCTTTTGGCAGCCAAACTGGCAACACTGTAAAGTTACAGTAACATATGGTTAGCAGTAACATACGGAACAGCTAATTTATATTAGGTATTAATATTTTTAGTCTATTATTGCCATATGAGATGTAAATAAACTTTTCATGAAACGAGTTTTTGTTGTTACAAAAATGAGTATACTAATTATGAGCAATGTTGTGCAATCAAGTTTTGTGTTAAACTCTGTGAGAATGCTACTGAAATGTTTTCAAAATTGCAAAGGGCGTATGGAGATAACGCTCTATCATGAGCCCAAGTTTTTAAATGATTTAAAGCATTTTCAGATGGCTGAGAATCAGTTGCAGTATCCACACTCTGGAAGACCATTAACGTCAATCAGAGACTTGATGTGGTACGACCGGGGATTAACTGTCAGAATGATTGTAGAACAATTTAATAGAAACCACACCACAGTCAAAGACAAATGGCCATCAACTAGCCATCAAAGACAACTGGATGCTGCATCATGACGATGCACCTTGCCACACTGCACTCTCAATTAATAAGTTTTTGGCACAAAAAAAAATTCCTGTAGGGTTCCTCAACCACTTTATTCACCTGAGTCCATGCAACTTTTTCCTGTTCCTGACTTTAAAGAAAAACCTCAAAGGACAGCATTTTGGAACAGAAGAAAACAAAAATAAATGTAACTGACCACCTGAAGGATGTTGCAGTTTCAGAGTTCCAATACTACCATTAAGAGCGGAAAAACTGTTTGAAGTGTTGTATGGCTTCCCAAGGGAACTATTTTGAAGGTGAGTCCATGTATTATAATTGGATTATAAGTAAAATGTTTTTCTGAACCATTCTCATTACTTTATTTACAAACCCCAAATATATCTACAGATGTATAAATTTGAAGGCAAATTATTCATATGAATGAATAACACACGCTCACGCGTGAATTGGGAAGTTGAAATTTAGCAATAGTGTTCCTGATACGACAGAAATTTGAAATTTAACTCAGATGAATCCAAAAATCTTTAAACACATTCTACAAACAGGTTTTCCTTTAAATGGGCAAAGGTGGAGCTACTTCAATAGTTAGTCAATAAGTTATTACAAATTTTGTTAATCAATTATGTTATTATTTAGAATTTGGGAGGGAAAGTAACTGCAACAACAGCTGGAAAAAACAGATTTCCTTTTAGGCACCACTTACAAACTCTATAAGGATTTCAGTGTTGTTTGTTGATCCACACATACGAAAAACAAATTATTATTATTGTTATTATTATTACAGTAAATTAAACATCAATAAATTTATTAATTTAACAGTATACAAGCACTATAAGCATTATTTCAATTTTACTCCATTTTAACCCTTTAAACATACAATTTCAAAAATTTCTTTCTTATTGTGCACTTACACTGTAAGAAGAACATTGTATAAAAATTTTCAGCAATTCGGTAGTTTTTGTTGGGTGTTAATGTATCAGTCAGACATCATGAATTATCAAAACACATTACATTATACTAAAAATGAAAAAACACAAACAGTACATTCATAATGTAATAAAAACACATCTTTTGAACACATTCTAAATAAATGTCTACCAAACACAAAAATCAGCTGATGGGTGAATATACCGGTCACTACTAGTAACAGTATGAGCAACTAAAAACATTTAGAAAATATTAAAAACCATTATGAAATCTGGCTTGTTCAATTTTTTATAAATGAAAAATTAATTGACACCAAAGTAAATGCCTATCAAGTGTATTTATGTGGCAGCTAATAAAACAATCAAATATCAGAATCAGTCATTGGATAAAACATTATCTTCAAGTTAATTATACTATTATTATTCCATATGCAGGAATCTCATAACTATGCTGGATAAATGGTATGTATATCTATAAAACAAAAGTCTCCTTCAACTTCCCAGTATAAAAAAAATAATGCGACATAATTAAATGATAATGGAATTTCACAGTAACTGTAATTCATATTTGCTCAAAATTTTAACAATTTATTATATTCCACAAATTTTTTTTTGTCTTCAGTCATTTGACTGGTTTGATGCAGCTTTCCAAGATTCCCTATCTAATGCTAGTGGTTTCATTTCAGTATAGCCACTACATCCTACATCCAACAATTTCTTTTACATATTCCAAATGTTGCCTGACTGCACAATTTTTTCCTTCTGCCTGTCCCTCCAACATTAAAGCGACTATTCCAGGATGTTTTAATATGTGGCCTATAAGTCTGTCTCTTCTTTTAACTATATTTTTCCAAATGTTCTTTCTTCATCAATTTGCTACAACTCTTCATCTGTCACTTTATCCACCTATCTGATTTTTAACATTCTCCTACAACCCCACATTTCAAAAGCTTCTAATCTTTTCTTCTCAGGTAATCTGATCGTCCAAGTTTCACTATACTTTCAAAAATCTTTTCCTTATGTTTAAATTAATTTTGATGTAAACAAATTATATTTCTGGTTGAAGGCTTGTTTTCCCTGTGCTATTCGGCATTATATTGCTCCTGCTTCATCAATCTTTAGTAATTCTACTTCCCTAATAACAAAATTCTTCTACCTCCATAATCTTTTCTCTTCCTATTTTTACATTCAGTGGTCCATCTTTGTTATTTCTACTACATTTAATTCCACAAATATGTCACATTATTCCAATTAACTAAGAAATTATGTACACAGAAATTTTAGCAATTTCAAAATACTACCAGATCATTTCACCATGCTGTTCAACAAAACTATATTAATAAAATCAACTTTCATAAATGTTATGAATATTCAAATTATAATATTATTGCAATCTGTGGACCATAAATTTTGGTTGAACTCAGAATTATGATACATAAAAGGTAAAAAGATAAAGGCAAATTTCCTCTTATTAAGCAGTAAATACGATTTACACAAGATTATTAAACAAAAATAGGCTTACAATACTATTAAATTAAAAACTAACCTTGACCGCAATTATTCTTCAACAAATTTCTTCCAAATATTTTTTTCTTACATATCCAATAATACAAATACCAAGGAAGAATCACTTTCTTCTTTAAATCAGTATTACTTAATACAGCTGTTTTTAATTTTGAGGCACAATCTCTTTCTGCTTTATGTCGCACAGCAACATCTTCTATAATCCTTTTCCAAGAATGACACACTAATCTACACTTAAAAATCAAATCTTCTAAATCAACATAACTTAAAATCAGAGCTAAAATTTCTTCTGGAATATAAAATTCTTTCTTTGTTGATCCAATCAATACAGCTGACAAGACAAATCCATTTTCGTCATCTACACTCTCCATTCTATCTGTCTCTACATTCACTGCAGATTTATCATTTGTACCTAAATATCCATCAAACAAACGAATGAACTTGTTTAGGTTAATAAAATTATTCTTACCAAACATTTCAACAATAACAGTAAAAATAAGCCGAAATTATAATTTCATAATTTGACGTAACCTACAGAATTAGTATTTTTCGAAGTTCAACTGGCGCAACACTTGTCAAACTTCATCGAGAGATCGATTGTGGTAACTTAGTGTGCCTAAAAAATTTATATTATTTACCCGATTAAAAAAGTTATTAGTAAAAGTATGTTACAGTTTTATAACTTTCAAGTAATTTCAATACCTCTTTTCAGAGATTTTCCCCCGAAAAAACTTTTCTAATACCAGTAACACAAAAATTTGCCATGCTTATTATTATTAAAAATTAATAATTATGTTTATTTATAAATCATTGTAACACTCATAAACAATTCACCACTTTTAGAAGTAAACAAAAATTATTTCAAACCTCTAATGAGTTAATATTTATACACAATTGATCTCAAAAATATCTCTCTGTTTATTGTTACCATGACACAACTGCACCTATATCAAAGTACAATTATTTAAAAGTACTTAAAAACTATAAATCAGCAAATCAAAAAATTATTTCCTAGACGGATTATCATTTAATTTTAAATATGAATGGAATCATTGTATTGTGCTTCTCAGGAACATAAAATATTGCTAACTGCAAGGATAGAATTACCAATAATAATATTATTTCTACTGGTCATAAAGTAAAACTTAGGTTGTTTCACTTTGAACCACCTGTATAAAAGCTTTTTTCTTTGACATTTTTAAATGTATTACCACTTAAATTATATTATCACATAGGTGCCCTCAAAAAGTCAAGAGTTTCCAAGATACATAAGTGGGATACTAGATCACTGTTTGGCATTCAAAAGTACAAATAATGTACATTGATATTTAGAAAAATAAATATATTAACTTATCCATGTGCAATTTTTGCTTAAAAAAGGGTAATTTATTCTTTATGTAACAATACTACCTTTATTAAACAAGTTAAGAAAAATATTTACATGTAACTATTCACAATTTGCCAGAAAGAACTTTATGTTTCCATTGCTGTTTTCAATAAATTACTGAACCACTTTAAAAGATCTTCTCACTAGTTTATTTAAAATACAATCATTAATTAATTTACAGAAACAGTATTACTCTGTCAATTATTTTTTACTGATATTAAGTAAGCATTGTTTAAAACTTGAATTTTCAGTACTTGCCTACATTCAAAGTGTATATAAATATCTGCCTTCAAAATCACGATATATTTTTATCTTACCTTAATATTATTATGTATTTTTCTTTTCTTTTTTTTGTCCTCAGTCATTTGACTGGTTTGATGCAGCTCTCCAAGATTCCCTATCTAGTGCTAGTTTTCATTTCTGTGTACCCCCTACATCCCTAACAATTTGTTTTACATATCCCAAATGTTGCCTGCCTACACAATTTTTTCCTTCAACCCGTCCCTTTAATATTAAAGGCAACTATTCCAGGATACCTATATGTGGCCTATAAGTCTGTCTCATCTTTTAGCTATATTTTTCCAAATGCTGCTTCTTCATCTATTTGCCGCAACATCTCTTCATTTGTCACTTTATCCACCCATCAACATTCTCCTACAGCACCGCATTTCAAAAGCTTCTAATCTTTTCTTCTCAGATACTCTGATCGTCCAAGTTTCACTTCCATATAAAGTGACACTCATATACACAATACACTTTACACAATACACAATACACTTTCAAAAATCTTTTCTTGGCATTTAAATTCATTTTTGATGTAACCAAATTATATTTCTGACTGAAGGCTCGTTTTGCCTGTGCTATTTGGCATTTTATGTTGCTCCTGCTTCGTCCATCTTTAGTAATTCTACTTCCCAAATAATAAAATTCTTCTACCTCCATAATCTTTTCTCCTCCTATTTTCACATTCAGTGGTCCATTTTCATTATTTCTACTACATTCATTACTTTTGTTTTGTTCTTATTTATTTTCATGCAGTAGTTCTTGCGTAGGACTTTATCCATGCCATTCATTGTTTCTTCTAAATCCTTTTTACTCTCAGCTAGAATAACTATATCATCAGCAAATCATAGCATCTTTATCTTTTCACCTTGTACTGTTATTCCAAATCTAAATTGTTCTAAATCAATTGTATTTTTCTTATAAAAACCAAAATACATCATAATTTTTCTCCTAGCACAAAATTGTAGCTGATGAATCAGTTAAATGTTGGGAAGTGATCATATACCAGTAAGAGTGAAAATTATAAGTGGGAGCCAATGGAAGGGACTTTGATAGATACTGTAACTCTAAAAGAGCATATCAAATGCTTAGTGAAAGTCAGTAAAGTAAAGGAGCATGGAAAACATGTAAACAAAATGAGCAGAGCAGATGATTCTATTAAATTGAGTTCCTTAAGAAAAACATTAAAATATAAGGGAATAAAAGATAGATACAGAAAAGTATTGAGTATCTATTTAAATGAACCATTGCCTGTGTAATGGTAAATGAAGAGCAACAAATTTGAAGTGAAAAAAGGTGTGTGCAGGTTAATCAAAATACCTTTATCACCAGTTATTCACAGCAGTTTTAGGATTTACTATCAGCAAATTGGATTGGGAAAACAAACGAACAAATATAAATGGTAAAAGACTGATCAAAGAATCACAGATGGTATTATAGTCTTAGCAAACTTTGAGGAAGAACTGAAATCAGTGTTAGAAGAGGTTTCAAGAGAGGTGGGTTTAGAAATGAACTTCAATAAAACAAAATAATGAGTAAAATAAGTAAAGAGGTAACAGTGGGTATACCTTTAAGAGGCATATATTTGTGGAAGAAGGTAAATGTAGGAAATGTTGTGAAGGTAAAATGTAGGAGTAAAGAAATAAAAGATGAAGTAAAAAGGAAAATAAGGTCTAGATTGATAACTTATGATAAATCAAACGATACCTAAAGACTGGAATAAAAAAAAGAGAATAAGAAGAAGTTATTTAATCAGTGCATCATTTCAGCACTGCTTTATGGTTCAGAAACATGGCTGCTAACAAAAGAAAGTGGAAAAAATGAATAAAAGCAGAAAGATAAATATAAATATTTAAACTGAATGTAAGGTGGACAGACATATAAAATAATAAGTGGACAAGAAAACAAGCAGGATTTGATGATGTCGGAGTCAGACTAGATTAAAGGACAACATATGGACTCAACAGATAATAAACGGAAATTGTATAAAGGACATAGATTTCAATAAAGACACGAGAGGCAATGGATGAATGACATTGCAAGGATAGTGGGAAATCACTGGATAAGACAGCCTCAAGATAGACAGAAATGGTGTAATTTCTAGGAGGCCTATATAAAATACATAATGTCAGTAGATTTATTTTACACAATTTTATACTTTAAATAATTATAAGTTGTACAATGAGATTTCACAACTGATGTTAAAATAAATTGTACTGGTAACATCAAAGTGAATGTAAGCATTCACTTTTTGTAATTCAAAAATTCAGTATTACTATTACCATTAAATATGTCAAGATTAATTGGAGTTTATATTTTCATCACCATGTACCAATATTTTCAAACATATTCTTATAAGTTAACTATTTTTTAACATTACAAGAACTTTAATCAAATTTACTTTATAGCTCAACAAATCTTGGAATTTTAAATCCCTGCACGTACAATATTGGTTTTTAAAAGACGAAATGATACAAGAGCTGTCCAGAAAGTAACTTACGTTTTGAAATAAAAAATCAACCAGATAAAAAAAGAAGTTCTATTATATACATTTGAAAGCGATAATCTTACCATACTGATGGACAAGCTTTTCAGTTCCTTCTCTGTAGAGATTTTCCACCCATCTTGCACAAAAATTGTGATAACCAAGCTTCTTCACACAATTTCATGCAGTAAACTTTGTGAAATTTGGGGGAAATTAAGCGAGTGTTCTGTAATCATAATGTGACAAATTTTATTGTTGATTTTCATCGTCAGTTCATCAGTTACAAGGCTAGGCCGACCACTGCAGTCCCCATCATGAACATTGGTGCAGCCATTATTAAAATTAATACACCACTGCCTCACTCATTATTCCATTTTTATATACCTCACAACATTGCCAATGAATTTCAATTGGTTTAAGGTCTTTTCCAGTAAAATCCTTATCACTAAACACACCACACAACTCGCAGGATTTTCTATTGAAGCGCACATTTCCATAATTCAAAATGAACAAAGCAGGAAAATCAGTCCCAACGCTATGACAGCTTGATGCATACTGAGTGTAGAAACGTTTTGATGCCAAGATGGTGCCTATCTGTTTCCTGTTTAGCCTCCAGGAATTACCGCTCAGGTATTACTTCAGGGGATGAATGAGGATGATATGTACGAGTGTAAATGAAATGTAGTCTTGTACAGTTTCAGTTTGACTATTCCTGAGATGTGTGGTTAATTGAAACCCAACCACCAAACAACACCGGTATCCACGATCTAGTATTCAAATCCAACAAATCAGCTGATCTGGAAAGACATGTTCACCACTAGACCAACCCGTTGGGTTAAGATGGCGGCTCTACTGCCATCCACCTCCATGCTAGGCACAAACATAAGTTACTTTCTGAACCGTCCTTGTACGTTGCGGTTTTACAATTTTTCTGAGATATTGTATGACAGTATCTTGATTATAAATTAAATACCAGTATTGTAATTTTTACTGCTTATTCTACTCCTATGGGGCTTAAAACAAAACAATTTCCGTGCTTTTATTACTTCCCCATCTGAGATAGGTATAAAAAAATTGAACATTTTCACTGCACTTTTGATTTTCTATAAAAAAAAGGAAGAGGGCATCAGGCTTAAAAATTTATAAACAGGCTCTCTAGTACCATTTTAGAGGTGGTATAAATATTAGAACTGATGTCCCTTCTCTTCACACTAAAATATGTGTGTGAAAATTTGAATTTTTATATTCTAAATGCTATGAATCAAAGTAAATTTTAGGGCATAAATATACATGATAGGAAAATTATGTACATAACCACAATACATAGTAATTTTTGTGTGAATACAATGGTTTTTGTTTCAAATCTCTATGTCAATTAGTTTCTGAGCTATTGGAAAAACCAAAAATGCTATAAAAAATGCAAAATTTGGCATGCAAGAGATTATAAAATTTAATCTAGTGAATACAAACAATTTTTTAAAAACAAAAAAAAATTGGTTTTGAGCTCTTGAATTTGAGAGAATGAATAAACAAAAAAGGTGGTGGAACAATTTAATTTAGATCGTGGGATTTGATATGGAATCACCCATAATTGTATGTGTGCACATGTAAAAGTATGTATGTAGGAACATAAATACATATATATGTTATATGTTTTTTTTTTTATTTGTATATTCAAATATAAAAAGTTATTCCAATTTTCAAAATAGGATGTTTCCAGGGTATTCTAGAATATGCTAGTAATTAGTATATTTGAAAAAGTAATATAAAGTATGCATTTTTATAAGTATCAATAAATTTATTTATTTGTAAAAATAGTATTCAAAGCCAAGCAAAACAATTATTGTCATAATATCTGGATAATATTATTTATAAAAATAAATAATATTATTAAATATTAAAAAAAATAAATAATAAATAATTTTTAAAAAATGTTAATAATTTTTTTTTTAATAAATAATTTTATTAAAATATAAGCCTGAGTGACATTCAATAAAAACAAAATTATTTGTATAGTTTATCTACATGCAGATAAACTGACAATTATTATTACAAAAATAAATACATTGGCCCTTGATTTCAAACCATTCCTTCTCCAGAACACGTCTTAACTTCAGGGTAAAATTAAAACTTTAATGGCATTAGACACCTTTAAACAAAAAACTGAAATAATAGTATAATGAATTTAATTTTTCTTGGCTTATGCAAGCAGTAAAAAATGTTTGGTATAAAGAGTTTGCCTATCCAGGTAAATTTAAATCATCCTTTAGCCACTTTCTTTAACACATATTGAAATTTTTTGATTTTGAAAAACACATAAGTGTTCAAATTAAACAAATAATTTTTCAAGCAACTCTAGCTCTCATTTAATGAATAAAAACATAGATTTAGTGACACACTAACCACTGATTTTCAAAGCTATTCTATGGGCAAGTTAAAACTTGGTGATGGCAAAGATTTCCTGAGATGGCAAAGACCTTCCTTTACAGTTAGTACAAGATTAATATTTGAAAAATTAATTATTATTAACAATAAATTTAAACTTTAATGTACATATTCCTCACAGTCGATTTTGTGTGTTGAAAATCATCTTCTCCTCATCTTGTGCTGAAAAGTAAACTGCACAGCCATATAGCTATCTCTTGCGAAATGTTATGTAGTCAACTACAAAAAATATTACTATAAAAAAAAATGACCCTATAAAATACAATATGCTGACTGTGATTTACTGATACAAGAGTTATAACTCCCAATAAGATTTATCTAAATCCTACAACCACCCTCAAGATTCAATGAAAATAGTGATAAAAAATATTACCGGTATTCACCATATTTTAAGCAAACATTTTAAGTTCTTGAGTTTTAAGCCAATATTTGTAAAAACATAATAAATTATATTCTGATATACAGAATGTATTCCAAACTTCTCCTGGGTCTTTCATAAACTATTCTACTCGTGAAAATAATGGAAAAAGTTCATATAAACAAACACGTCCTAAAATGCTTTGTTTGTGAGTTACAGCTAGTGAAAGATTTTGCTCTGTAAAAAATTATCTATTATTATATGATTGTTTCTATTGCTATATGATTAAGTGTAAACATTTATTATCTAAATAATCTTTATTTATTTTTATTTTACAATTGTTGTGTAATTTCCAGTTTTTTTTTAACTTTTGACAAAAGTTTTAAATAGTACATTCTGTTTTTAAAAACAGAATCACATCACCCCAAAAAAATCTGGTTTTTGTTTGCATTAAATAAGTACTTTCCTGACAATTGTTTCTAAATAGAATTCAAATTTTTCTAACTTTTTTTGGTTCATTCAACGTATCTGACACAATTTTGTTCAGAATTAAATTCTCTACAAGTTTTATGTGTTTATTATCCATTTAACAAAGTTATTGTAAGTCAAACATTAACATTTATCGATTTTCACCTCAGATTTCTCAAAAAGGTTTGAAGACTTAATTTATTTGATATTTCAGGTCAAAAACCATATAATATCACTAATTCTGCCTAATTAACTTCTTAAAAATTTCAGTACAACCTCATTTCAAGGTAAATTGGAATATAAAGGAAAGATATCCTTCAATCTGTCACTTCTATTTATTAATTTGACTCTTATCTGGAGGTTCGTATAACCTCCTAACCAATAAAAAAATTTGTAAAACAGTTATCAAAATTAAAATAATATAAAAAATCTTTTTTACTTTTTTAAAAATAAGCATAATCTTTTTAAATCAAAATGGTTTTTTGGGGGGAAATTGGTCTACCATTAACAATTTTTGAGAAATTGGTACGATAGTTTTTCAATTTACTTAGTCTAATTACAAGAATAAATATGCTGGTGAGTTTTATTTCAACTTGCAAAGCATTTCAATTTCATTAATAAAAATATTCTTTCATTACAAAAATTAAATAAATAATTGTTATTTATTAACCTGTTACAAGCAAACTGTGGTAAATAAAAACTTTAGATGTAAACATCCAAAACTCGCCAAAGTGGGATGTTCATGTAAAAGAATTATGTATAAAATCTACAAATGCATTCATAAAAAACTGATTAAATAAAATACTGTATTGATATAATTTATTTAGTTTTAAATAAATTATGGAGCACAAATAAAAGAACTCTTACAAATTTGCTCTTAATTAAAAAGGCAATTATTATAAATAAATTAATACAACTGACCAAAGCAATAACTTGGCTTTTTTTCTAAATCAAAAATAATATGATACTTTTCAATTTATTTATATTTAGGACTGTTCTCCTAACAAGATGTTTCATTCCACTCTGAACTCAGATTTTCACTCTAGAATCCATGGAGAAAAAAAAATAGTTTCACAACTCTGTGTAGCAGAAGCCCAAAACAGAATGGGATCTCCCTGTCTAACATACTTCCATTAATTCTGCTAACATGAATTAATAAGAATTTTACAACAAAATTAAAAAGTAACTACTTGAAAATCCATGTTGTAGTATTGAAAAAATATATAGAGTATATAAACTAAGTATTTTCTATAATTGTTAATTTATAAAATCCTGACTGATACCATATCTATTTTGGACATAAACCTTTTTTTATCATATTCTAAAATTATGGCTGCCATCATGTTTCAACTTAATTTTTTTTAAACAGCACTATCATCTTTAATTTATATTAAATTTTATATTACTTACTTTATATAAAATGATTTAAGGATTAATGCTAAATTTTAATAAGATAGGTTTAGTATATCTGTAACAAGCATGTGACCATGTCTAGGAAATAGTTAAGTAACTCTTATTTAAAATCTGAAGTTATTATTTAATTGTTAACTATGGTAAATTGTTCTAAAGTAGTACCCAATGCACTAAAATAGTTCTTTTACACATATTTATCCATATACAAATAATTTTGAATTATATAAGGAAAAACGTTTCTACACACTATAGTTTTCAAGTTACAGCTGGTGAGATATATTTTGCCATGATTTCTGCTCAAGTGCAAAATGAAGCCATACTGAAATTCATGGGACCCAAAAATTAAATGGAAATGTAGTAATTTTTTATGTTTGATAAACATAAAATTTTATGACTGAAAAAACTGAAGAAAGCAAGTTCCAAAAATGTATCTCTAATAGTTTATAAGAAAGCTGTAGCAAAGATAAAAAAAAAGTAAAAAGTAAAACTTTTTTAAGTTTACTATAAATTAATTTTCTTAGACTGCCAAAATAAAACTTTCGAACAAAATTTGTAAAGAATAAAATTTTAAAGCAATTGATATAAATACAGTCAATAGAAAACAAATAACAGTTTTAGAAATTTATCTTTAATTTAAAATACACCAGACCATAATGTGATAGAAAAATTTTACAATATTAAACAAAAATCAATAAAGGTTATTCTACAATTACACTTTCTTTTTGTACATGAATAATTTTGTGTTGCTACTCAAGTTAACGGACAGTTTAATATGCTTTTTATATAATGAGAGAACACAAATTGGATATGTTCAGAGAGTAGACCAACATGATGTTAATTTGTGGTAAAATAAATAATGGTACGGTTGCATTTGAGAAACCTAGATAAATATCCACAGTGAAGAATAAAAATCATAAAAATTTGAAGCTGTGAAGAGACGTTTTACAGAAACATATATGCTAGTCAACAACGGTTTGCAGGAAATGCAAATAAATAAGAATAAATACTCACTGCTATATCATCTTGAACTAAAAACACCAAGAGATCATCATGTCATTTAAATATTTCACAACCAATTGTGTTATGAACATCATAGAACTAACAATAGTAATTCAACTGCAAATAGACTGGAGATATGGTATATGCACAAACTCACTTCTCTTGTAATAACAGAGATTTTTTAAATAATAGATATGGAACCAATGGATGGGTAAAAAAAAAAACACAAATTTTCTCCTTAATTTGGATCCCAGGAATTTTAGTATGACTTTATTTTACCCTGGAGGAGAAATCAGGGCAAAATATTTTGCTCCTATAATTTGAAAACAAGATGTTTCCATTCATGTTCACAGGAATGTTTTTTTGTTGTTAAAATTCTGTCCAAAATCAGCTCCCAAAGTATCCCCATGTAATTTTGAATCATTTTGTGTCATATATATGAAACATGCATCACATATTTAGTGCCATAACTGTCACAAATCATTCTCAAAAATGACATAGTTAACTTCAAAAAGGACAAACATCCCATACAGAGTTTACTAGAGGAAATGAGGAGTTGAGTAGTTTCCTGTTACTTTCTTCAGGTAGCAAAACATACAAATGCATATCAGCACTCCAAAACCCTATGAAATACAGTGATAATCAGCCTTACAAGTGACACCTTCACACTCAATCTACCACAGGGACTAATTGTATAATGAACATATTTAATTTCAAAGTAACTCTGAGTATTGCCTTTTGTACTGGAAGTGCTTTACAAGCATCAGTCAACAAAAAACTGGGAGGGGTGAATGACTTAAAATAGCAAATTAAAACATTCCTTTTTGCTGAGAAACAATTTTTATATGAATTTGAAATATGACAAATTTCAGGATGTTTATTTAAAAATTTATTTTGCACAATATGTTGAAGTTTAATGAAAAGTTTATTTATTAAGGCTGCTACTTATCTTTAAAAGATTTCCTTTTTCACAAAAGAGGTTAATTTTTACATTTGTAGATTTGATCTACAAGTTTTAAATAGGGAAACTTTCTTTAATTTTCTGTAACTGTTTGTATACCCACAAGACATTTTACGAACAGCTTACTAATGTAATATTATTTATTACTTGTGTAACAATTTGTGATTCATATGCTTCTTGAAGTTAAATTTTTGGGGTAACTTCTGAGATGAGATATCACCCAAAGTTTAGCAATTTCGGCAATCTGGCAAACAATTAAATAACATTAAATACAAATAAGAAACTAACTATTTACTATATTATATAAATACTAGATAGTCTACATATGTAATGCAACAAAGTACAGCATAACATTACATAAAATAGAATACCAAAACTTTTGACTTCTTTTTAAAATTGTATAAGTTGCAATGGATATATTGTCTATGTAATATCTTTTCATGCTTTTATAAATTACCCTATTTATTTACTAATTATATGTATATTCTAATTTTAACTGTTTATCAACACCACTCGCTCACTAAATGATCACAACTGAATAACCTCTGACCAATAAATGTTTGTTCTGAGTGTAATTAATATGTTATCTTCCATAAGGCTGATACAGTTGTATAATAACAAATAAAATAATTACATTACAAGAAATAAAGTACAGAATAAAACAATCTGGTTTCTAAACACAACTTTAACTCTTCTTAATTGTAAAAGTAAAAAAGTTAACATTTTAATTTTCAAATTTTACCATAAGATGCAGATACACAGCTATCAAACTAAACTACATGGCAAGTGTTTTTAAGTTTATCTTAAATTCCTAAGATTAATAACTTCATTAAAGATTATTCATATGAAATCTAAAATATTCACACAATTTTAAATAAATACTAGCGAGTAGAGTGGATGGATAAGGACTACTTCTAGACCAAGTTAAAAGTTATGCCCACTAATAATATTCAGTATGGTGATAACTAGTGCCTTACCAATTAGATGCAATGTCTGCTAAATTATAATCATCAATTTGACGATTAAACCTAATGGAGATTTTGCTTTAATTTTCGAAAAGATGTTTCTTAACACTTAACATCATTTATTAATACTTTGAATATATATATATATAAAATATATACATACAACTTATTTGTTACACTCAATAAGACCTTTGTGCTTGTAATTCCTGATTAATCATTTCACATGAAGAATTTTTTGTGATTAATGTTTCTGAATCTGACTTTAGATCATTTTCTACAAGAAACAGTAAGTACTAATTAAAGAACTTTGAAATTGTAATTTTAATATTCCAATATCTTACAAGAAACACTCTTCAAATTTACAAATTCAATGAACATATAAATTCAAGTCAACACCAACAGATAGAGAATGGAAAAGGTTAATATGGTTCCAATCATAACATAAATTTACTGGTTGATACAGAAGAGAGATTTCTTCTGCATGGATTCAACTAGTCTATCTCTGAAGTAATGTTTTCTTGTAAAAATTAATATTGGTATAATTAAAAATGTTCCATAAATACCTAAGCATGGATGAAGCATAAGCATTCACAGAAACAAATTACAAAACACAGACTCAGCCATGTAAAGTAACAAGAGTGCTGATCCAGGATGATCTGTTCTAAATTTGTACAATCTGGAATTACTCCACAAAGATGATACGAGCATCCCTGAGGACTGAGCTTGCCATTACCATTATTTGATATCAACATACTCTCCACACTTGTGCAATCAGAAAACTCAAAACAAACTAAATCTAAACTGGCAGCCTGTATTGTTTGGAGCTCAAGTAACTTCCTTACCCTATCTTTTTTTCCTACTCTCCCGGGCCGGATATACAGTTAAGTGAAACTCGGCCTAAGGGAGTGTCCTTTACTCTAAGAGGCCTCTCCACCTACTGGCTGTGTCCAGCATGGCAGATCAGACCCCCGGTTGGATCTTTTCATTCTTTATTGCCCACTCTAATGGGGGTACTCCATTATTGGATTCCCCCCACCGGTATCGGGTCTTTTCATTATTATTCCCTAACCTAGTCTTCCTTGGAGTCCTCAATCGATCATTGGAGGAACCAGCACATCTCAGCATGCTGGCTGTCCACCAACCCTACTCTAAAACCCTATTCTTCTACCTTCCGTATCTTTGCATTGAAGCACCTCCCTCGAGTATTCCTCCACTATCCTCTAGTTACTCTGCAACGTCAGCATATGTGGGACTATATCCTCCGGCTCTAGATTTGCAATACCAGCCCGACTACATTGTTCAATCCATTCCTCACACTTTAAGAGGCTGCACTCAACCGAGTCCCAGTCAGTACAATACATACAGTCAGGCGACTCTCTCCTCTCAATTCCATACAAATACACTTCAAAATTACCGTAACCAGATAACATTTGCATTAGGTAAAAACTTATCTCACCAAACTGTCTATTATACCATATTCTTAAATCTGGAATTAATCTCCTTGTCCATCCAGCTTGACACCCCAGTTTTAACATCAACTAATGCCCTTATTTACCAGGGAGGGCATACATTATAACGTTCCAAGGCACGGAACCAAATGCGTTCCAGTCATCCAAGAACACCAAAACAGGGATAACCCTCGTCCTCCATGTGCCTTGTCTAACCTCCTTAGCTCAGTGTACCACTCGTAATACAGCTTGAATGGCCAATCTGCCTGGCATGAAACCATATTGATTTTCATGTATACCACCTTCTCTGTTAAGCTCCTCCATGATTCTTGACACCAACAACTCCCTACCCTATCTTACAACCAAGTGTCAATTACCCATCAGTATTACCATTTAAAATTACAGTTTTCTTTATCAGCTTAGCATCACTATATGCCTAAAAGTAACCTAGTCCAATTCTTTTACTGTAACATTTTACAAAGAATTCCATTATAAGGATTAAGATTTAAGGAAAGGAAAGTGTTAAATTTTATTATCAAAGAAATTAATATCCATGAAGAAAAATATATTTTCAGGTTTACTGATAAAGTAATAATATCAGATGATGACAAAAAATACAGTCATAAAAAAAGGTTGCAGCAATTTAAAAAAATTGTAACTCAGAAACTACTAAAGATAATCAAAAACTTATTTAAAAAAAAAATTCAATTCACCAATTCAAAAAGTTATTTTACATATCTCCGAACGTTTCAATATGAGCTCTGTTGGTCGCTTTATGAACATCCACCTGATAATCGACTTCTGCCCAGGTCCACTGCAGGTATAACTGTGACAATAGCAGCGATGATCCATTGCCTTACATGTTGTACAACCTTGATTTTTTCATTGTAAACAATGTTTTTAATGTATCCTCATAGAGAAAAGTCTAGGGCTGTCAAATCTGGGCTTCTTGGAGGCCAAAGCACAAGACCAGCCTTACCAATCCAATGATTAGGGAATCTTTCATTAGGAGTGTGTCAAACGCCTAGGCTAAAATGTGGGGGCACACCATCTTGTGGAAACATTACAGCAACATTTCTTTTTTGTTCAATCTGATTTTTAAGGGCTTCTTAAACAACTTTCGCATATATGCTCTATTGCTTCGTCACTTGTTTTGGGCCATCTGGGGGACTTTTTCACTTCCATGTTGCCAGATTCCTTAAACTGCTCGTACCACCATCTAATGCTGTTTGCATAAGGGGTACCATTGTCATAAACATATTGGAAAGTCCGTTGAACAGTTATACTGATTTATACTCTGCTAACCACAAAATGCACTGTACTTTCTGCTGAACAGTCACCATTGTACTGACTGGCAGTGGTTTGTACACTTCAGCTCAAGGTCACCGCCAGTCACATCTAAAAAAAACTTTATGATATCCCGATTATTATGGAGTTCCAGTTAATACTTTCTGAATTACATAGAAATATGATTTTTTTTTATTGTGGCAACCTTTTCTGATGACCTTGTATATAGGAAAAAATAAAGAGTATAAATGAAGAACAAGATCATTACAATTTAGAAGTATCTAGAAAATGAATTACAGAAATGATATAATACAAATACTTGGGAAGAAATAAAACCTCTTATAAAAATGATTTAGACATACCTTATAATAATTTTTTTCTTTTTTTCTGCACTAGACCACAATTATGTTAACATCTTTAAAACTGGTGGTAAAATTCTGAAGTCTAAAGTAGATAAATGGTAGACAATGATTGCACTGTCACCTTATAAATAATACAAATTTTGTAATAATGTTACATGTACATCCATCACAGCAAAACAATCTGCAAGCAACTAATTATTGAAATAATTTCATTATTTCTAATGTGCGAGTTTGTTCAAGAAAAAAACAAATACATATAGAAAATTTAACAAATTATGAAGTAAATTTCCCTATCAACCAATCATCTTTTCCGCAAACTCTTAAAAAGTAGCACACAGTCGATTTGTAACTTATCTTCAGCACAACATCCCTCATAAAATACTGTCATTGGATGTAGTAGTTTAATGAATGTTTTAAAACTGCTTTTAAATACAACCAACTAAAGTTACTTAAGTGGATATGATTATTTTATTTTCAAATATAAAAATGAATTTTACAAGATATACAAATAAAAAAACAAATGTAAGCAATCTATTTTACCATCTTCTTAAAAAACATTCATAAATAATTAGCTAAAAAAAGTTTTTTTATTATTTTTACTAATAAAAACAACTCCATATCTGTCACAGTAGTTTTGTAAACTTTAAAAAGAATTATTTTTTCTATAGACAGCTTATATTCAAATGCAAACACACAATAAAGCTTATCTATCTAACCTAAAGGAGGTAGTCGAACAAAATAAAAACCAACCTATTAGGAATGTAATGAATTAAGCAGAATCAAGTAGGCCAGTACTGAACTGTACTACCAGTGATTTTTCTTAGAGTACAATATTGGCATGCTTATCAAATATGTAAGTGATAAATTTTTTTTTCATCACGTAGTTTCTATACGTAGAGAACAGTTAAGTCTCACTCCCACTATCTCATAACTACCATTCAAAAAATGTTTAATCTGATGGCCAAAAATTATGTACCTGACACCAGGACCATAGTTAGAAAATTGATGTTCAACCTAAAAAAAGAGAAAGAAAAATGTGTAACATCAAACATAATATAACAACAAAGTAAAACAATATTATAATAAAAATTACTGCAGATGTCAATTAAAACAGGGTTTCAAAAACCTGTATGGTCATATTTCAGATGATTATAACTGAAATCAGTAATAATAATAATTTTGTAAATTTCAGCTCACAGAAATGTAGATAGTTAATAGTACAATTAACTTTTCAAAAGTAAATATCCAGGATAAATTAGGAGTATTTTGTATTAATGAAAAGATAATATGATTATGAGAAGAGAAAAGATAATCTTAAAATGGTAAGATCACAACATAAATGGTCTCCATACCCAACAAACAAGATGGAATTAAAAAATATTGAGATTAGTCTCATAAAAAAAAGACCACTCAATTATATATGGCCATCCCCTTTGAAGTAATCCTATCATGCAGTAATATAATGCTGCAGCACTCCTCCCACTGTTATAATGCTCCAAGGAAGTGCTATTTTTTAAGTGTGTCTACACCTTCTGTAATTCACACTGGATCACCAGTATGGTATAAATATTGTTGGTTTCCAACTTGAGCTTCATCTGTGGGAAGAGGAGGAAAGCACACTGGAACAAATTTGAGAAGTACATGAAGTATGGTAAGTCATCCATGTTGTTGCTGCCAAAAAAAAAAAACTTTTTTTATAAGCTGTGTGGATGAAAGCACTAACATGATGGAATACCTAATTTCCCTTACAAAAGAGTTCATGTTGATTGGGCCACATGATTTCCCATGAGGGTTTTTTCTCTATATACTGCAGCAGAACTGGAAGTAACACATTGCAAGTTAAATTAGATATGAAAATTTCCTGCAATGATCCTGATGATATCAGAAATTTTTTTTACAAAATCTGGTAATCCTTATTTACAAGCTGCCAATTTTTTTCATATTTTCCAGAATTGTACTTATGAAGCCCTGACCTCAAATGATATTGGGCCCCTTTAGGGGTAAGAATGCCTACCAAACTACCAAAACATTTTGCTTGTCTCATTGCTTCACTGTCACAGACCTGCTGAATTATTCTTTTAAAATCTATTACAGATTTCCTGTGTCAGATGCAAATTTTGGAATTAACTCTGTTCTATTTTACTTGCAGAATGTACTGAAAAGAGATCCACACATGCACACCTTATACACATGTAACACAGTCCCAATGCGTACAAATGACACCATCATTCTGCATGCTAATTCATGAAGATCACTGCTTACCAATGCTGTACATGTATGTCCATGATGTGCTCTGTACAGTATTTACAAGTATAATTTCAGAAATTTTTTATTAAATCTCATATTATCAATCACAATACAAATTTAGGGAGGCCAATGCAATACTAGAGAATTAATGATATCAAAATGGGCCAAAAGTCTAACCTAAGCAGAAAAAACATAACTCAAAAACAACTCATAAGAACATTTCAAGTTTCTTCTTTGGGAGGATTATAAATAATTCAAATTAAAATATTAAATTTCAAAAAATATTAAGAATCGTGATTTTTTGTTTAGACATATGTAAGTATGTTCATAAAAACTATTACAACAGAAAGTTTTTGTTTAAACATTAATAATAATACTTTTTTAACAGCCACCTGTAAGCCCAAACATGTCCAATAAGAAATTTTATAAAGGAAAAATTCTTAAAATTTTATCATACACTAAAAGCAGAGTATGTAAATGCAGATACCAGAAGCAAGATGGTGTGTAAGCTTTGTAACCTAATTATAAAGAAAAGCCATCAAGCAATATATGGTACCAGATTTTGTATTCAGTGGGCAGTGATAATTATATATACAAGCAAGGTAGCTTCAAAAGGTTGTCAGAATATGTTTACTTCCGACTATACTCTTCAACATAGTTCAGTTGAACATGCTACAAACAAGTGTTAACTATAAACAACATTATCAATATTAACATGATCCTCAAGGAACTGCTTGTTACACAAGACAAGTTTTTTTCATTTCTATTCAAATATATGCCTTTTTAAACAATGTTAATACTTCACAATAATTTATGAAGCAAAATTTGATATTTGTATGTTATTCAATAATGGACTTCTGTACTTCAAAAAGTAACATGTATAATAAATACATAGACACAATGTTGTTGCTTTTGTTAGAGAGGAAAATGAATATGGTATGCATCTTAATTACAAGTTCAAAGAGAAGTATCAATTCCAGGAACGTTTTGAAGTTATCTCATATAAAACCCTCTTCAAAGTGAAAAGTATGAATCTTTCAACAAAATTGAATTGTATTCATTTAGCATCAACTAATTTCAGCCAACACTTACTTAATTTACTTATTGCCAGTATGTTCGATTTTACCTGAATTCAAACAGCCTTCAGAAAAAAAAACAGCTTCATCACTTCCAGTATCAAAGTGCAGAACTAGTACTTTAAAATAAACATAAAATATTTAGTAATAACACACTATAGTACATAAGAATGCTCAACTACTAGTAACTAGGTAGCCAAATATTTTGCATGGAGAGTGTCTTAATTCATTATGTAAAATAGCTGAAGTCACATCAGGCTTCAAACAAGACATCTGAAAAAAATACCAAGCAACTGAATCTACCGAAATTTTGGAAATAGATTTGAATATAGCTACACAGTTGTTTATTTATGTGATTAGCTGTGGCGCATTTGATATTTAAACAAAGAATTTATCAATCTTTTAACTGCTGTAATTTTTTATCATATAATATTAAAAATATAAACACAAATAATCTGGATATCAAATGCAACCAACCACAGGAATCTAACAATACCTGTTTTTGTAACATGAAAGCCCTCAACAGATGTGATGGTGGCAAAAGGTAGAGATATCTTCCGTAAGCCATGAGACACAAGACAAATCTGGTACAAATGAGTTTGATTCAAATTTGAAACTACAGCCTACCTAGCTAGTGTAAATGATTATAGTTACCACTGTCCCCATGAGTTCAAACCTTAATTGAAAAAATGTATGTTTCAAGATTGTTTCTATACTACTGGGAGAAAACAGCTGCCCATAGTGGCACAAATTCTCTCAGATTTCCATATATATTAACAGCTAATTGTGTGGCCAAGCTGTATATCTCTTCAAATTTAGGCTGTTGAATGACCTGGTGCTTTGGGTTGGTGTAGATATCAACAGCACATTGAAAATATTATGTAGTAAAAGCATTTAGTACAGGCACCTAAATCACAACTACTGTCCAAGTGCACCTCTCCAGTGATACATATACAATAGCAACTGCTAAATTTAAACCAGCCTACAGGAAAGTAAACAAAAGCATGCATATATATTAATATGAACAGATAATCTTTAAATGAACTAAAAATTAATTTAAAAGTATATATATAAATACCAATTTCCAGCTACAACTTTCCCACCGACTTAATTTTTCAATGTGAACAAAATCAGTAACCGGTGACTTCTT
Organism: Lycorma delicatula; assembly: GCF_047948215.1. Taxonomy (NCBI): domain Eukaryota; kingdom Metazoa; phylum Arthropoda; class Insecta; order Hemiptera; family Fulgoridae; genus Lycorma; species Lycorma delicatula. The sequence continues at coordinate 110,064,319 of NC_134456.1, read as the reverse complement.
TTCATTCAGTAGGGAAATTTTTAACTCATATATACAATCACTGATAGACATACAACAAAACCTAAAAAAATAAGAATCCCTATTGTACAATACAATTATAAAATGACACAGTAATGTTTAATTAAATTAACTCCAAACTTTAAAGGCTCAATATGCATCATTGCTCTCTCTCTCTCTCTTTCTAATCAAAAAAAATGATTCAACAAAATTATCATACTTATCAAAATAATAATAATTATGAGATTATAAAGTAAATTAATAATTAGTTAATAAAAAGTACTTAAACTGCTGTCAAAAACTAATACAATAATAGTTAAATTAATCTGTTTTAATAATAAAAAAAAATTCATACAAAAGGAAACTGAAGTTATGAACTAGAAACATGAATAACCAGCAATAAATAATTTATTTTATTTTGATAATTTGGTCACTGTTCTGATTTCTCCATCAGCTGATTTAGTGCTCAGTTCAGATAAGGTCTGACATCTCTCTTATTATACAATTTCTTTGTTAAAACTCCATACAAATATGAATAAAAAAAATATATAGAAAGGTTTTTTTTAACTGAATAATCAAACCAAAAACACTCATGTCAAAATTATAATAGCATTTACATCCATGGAAAATATGCACCTCTGTATTAATAAAAATTTAAACTGTGTAAACAAAGGTCACTGTAGAAGAAAAGTAGTACATTAGGAAATGTTATAGTATTGTCTAATCTTATAATACAATACACAAAATCGTATAAACAAAGTGATAATTACAAAATTATCCATGCAACTCCTAAATTAGTGGTTGATTAAAAAAAAAAATAAAGAAAAAGATTTTATAACACATAAAGATGTTTAGATATCTATATTACCTTACCACATATTCATCAGTCACATTCAGGTAATTACCATACTACATCAGCTTTTTCAGACCTTAAACTACTTAACTATCGACTCCTCATTGATTTCATACTGCTGAGGAGCCACCCAGACCTCTTCATCTTGGTGAAGAAAAGGCACCCTTTGGTACCAGGTCCAGCCTATGGGGAAGTAGTAAAATCTACCTAAAGGAGTTGAGCAAAGCCATTAGGCAACTTCTGTAGTTAGTTAGTTTATTTCATACATAACAAGTACTGCAAGCAAATCATGTCACTTTTTTTTTTACTATAAGTTGCATTAAATAACAACAACAAACTTCTAACATTCTAGTGATTCGGGTTCTGTAAACTCTGTCACAAAAATTCCCTACAGAATAGACAGTATTCCTATCCTACACAGTAGCTATTATTAGGTAGATTTCATAAGAAAGCAACTTACTGTAAATGGGTACCATGATTCAACTTCTGGAAAATTTTGACATATCTTCACATTTCACATCCCCCAGACCCCAAAACCACCGCCAGTCCAAAAGTTTATAATCACATTTATCTATATATTTCACTTTCTTGTGGACACAGTAACTGCTGTCATTTTTGCCAATCACTTTCAAATTAATACATAAAATATAAAGACCAAAAATCTTGGTCAAGTTCGTTAATGGGCAAAATTGGACCATGGAGGTGGAAATGGGGACTTTTTCGAAAAAACAAAATATCGCTACAACTTTCTTATTAAGTAAAATATTGAATTCAAGTTCCTACTATTCTTTGCATAAGGGCCGAAAACTTAACTAAGTAAAGTTTTTGGATATCACCAACCATTGGCCCTAGGGGTGAAAAAAATTAGGTTTCAAAGACAAAAAAAAATCATACCTCCCTTAATAGCCACAGTATGGAATTGGTTTAAAGTGGTTGTTAGTCCTGTAGATATTACCTAAAAAGTTTGCCTGAAACAATTTTTGACATGACCAACCCTTACAGCAAGGGATGACTAAAACAAAAAATAACAGTAAAAACAAAATATCGCTATAACTTTCTTATTAAGTAAAATATTGAATTTGTTTAAAGTTCCTACTATTCTTTGAATAAGGGTCAAGGGGTGAAAAAATGAGGTTTCAAGGATCAAAAAAATCATAGCTCCTTTAATAGGCATGGGATCAAATCCATTTAAAGTGGTCATTAGTCCTCTAAATATTACCTAAAAATTTTGTCTGAAATGATTTTTTATATGACCAACCCTTACAGCAAAGGATGACCAAAATATTGTTGGACTTGTAAGAAGAGGCTTCCCATATGCTAAACATGTGAAACTTGTTTACATATGAAACCATTGTCGTATTCAGTGAATTTGAAGTGAACACATTTAAACTGCCAAAACTGAGTACTGTGTATATTTTAATTTTTGCAAATGACAATGTTTTGCCAAAAGTAATGTTAAATATGAGCTCGTACAATCAGAGTTTGTCTACTCCTATTTTGTCCCAGTGAACGTTGTCTACCTCCGCATTCCGACATGCCAAAAAGAATTTATTTTACATTCAATAGTGCCAGCATAAATTTGCTGGTTTATTATGTGAACAAGTTAATATTTCCAATCTCATGGCACCAATTTCTCAGTGATATAACTTGTTAGTAATATTACCAAAAAAATTACACAATCACCAGTCAATCAATGTCGAGAATGCTGTATAAATCCACTCAGAGAAATCTAAATATACCTCACCCCTCACATTTGGTGGAAGCAATAATAACAAGTTTCATGTTTCATTAACCATGTTTTCCCAGCAAGATATAGAATGGCCAGTTAATGAGATCGTAGATTTCATTAACTGTGAATGCACAACATTACACAGCAACTAATTTATGTTCAACGTCCAACAAGAAGTCAACTTTAGAATAGCTCTTGAATTGTAAAGTAACAGTGATGTTTACAAAAATTATATATTTGTTTAATTCCATGCAAGGTGTTAGCATGTATGTGATTTATAAGTGATAAAATACCTACCATTTAAGGCAAATTGAACACTATAGCATGAAATGCTGAACAAAGATGTTTTTGTACAGTTAATAGTAAATGTGCAAGCAAGATTAGATTATTCATAACTAAAAGATTATTTAAAGTAGCAAGCTTAATATTAACATTATGCCCATTACCCATAGATATTCTATTACAACTTAAATTTCTCATGCAATCTAAATGTACACACTATAACTTATAGAATATATTTAACATCATTAATAAGATACATTAAAAATTATCACAAAAACAGAACTAATCGTAAATTTATATAAATAGATTAAGAAAAATGTAAATTAATTATCATCACTATCTAGTATCAAACTAATTAAATAATAACTATAAAAATAAAAGTTATATGCTTATTATTTTGTAATAATATATTAGTAATATTCTGTTCTGCAAGACTGCAGTTTATATCAATGAATAAATCCTGCATTAAACAGTTCTCAATGTCAGATGAACCTAAAAATTACATTTTTAAGCAACTTTCTTCCTCCAATAAATGTATTAAAAAAGATGAATCAGATTTCTTACCCAAGATTTAACAGCCATAAGAAAATTACTACGTATGCAAATCATACTACATGATTTTTTTATTTTATGAATTGATATACAATTAGGATAGCTTTTCTTTTATGACTACTGTAACAGACTGAAAACAACTCTTAAACAACAGCAGTTGAAAACAATAAGGATAATATTTTATTCAATGCATAACAATAATAAACAAAACTGTTGTTTTTAGTTCAAAGTAAATATGTAAACCTTATTTACCAAAATTCAAAAAATATTATACATTATTTAGTTTACGTATTACTCACAATTTATCTTCTTTGATATCAAACCCTACTCCATTAAACCCTCCAACTACTTTCTATATCCTTCTTTCTCCTCATCTAACCTACTTAGGGTCTTTTTCACTCTTCCTTACCAACTCACTAATACCATTCCTTCTTATTTTTCAAAACAGTGAGGTGTCACTGATGATCTTGACATCTTTTCTCATCAGTAAGATGACACTTCATATCCCACTTTTGTTTTTGTCCCAAATTATCATTTCCTAAATCCATCTGGTGTCACCCTTACTGCTTCTCTAAATAATAACAGAGTTCATTCACTTTGTTATTAATACTATGATTACAGTAGAGCCAATGCAGTAGAGGCATCACTACTGATACCTCGTAGTATTCAATTTCCAGTGACAACAAATAATTCATCGCAGATACTTTAGACTACTCTACTTAATATTAATAAAATAAATGGACATAAATACCTACTTACAATGAATAATACAGTAAAATGTTTTTTTTTTTTTTTTTTTTTTTTTTTTTAATTATTCGATGGAACACAATGTACTTTAATGTAATCATAAATGATTTAATTATATCTGCAATATAACTAATTACTTATTTGATCATTTCCTCCTAATAACTGATACTGTACACACGTACAAACCAATGGCTGTCTCCTTACAATTTAAAGTATTCTTTCTGTGATAATTCAGTCCACTAATCAAAATCTATTGAAACCAATATCACTATCAGTGATATCCACTGTACACAGAAGGATAGTAAAATTCAGAAAGGTTCCCAAAAAGCTTTCTCACAAACACGATAATATATGATTATTTATACCTCATTAATATCCCCTTTTTCAACAAAACTTCAGTTCTTTTTAACATTTCCAGAGATGTCAATAATGTTATTTTGCAAATTGCGTTGAAATATAAACTGAATTTATGTCAACTGCAAACCAAACTTCACTAATAACATTTCAATTCTACGCATGGTTCAAAAAATGTTTATACAAAATCTTAATAAAATTTCAGAAAAAGAGTGAATTAATGAACTTATATAATTAAAAACTTCTATGTCTATTTACTGGTGGCAAATTTTTTAAGTCAACACCCTCAAAAAATTTATAAAATAATTATACCTCATTCTTTTTTCACAGTAAAATAACAAAAAAACCTTTTCTTGTAACAAGATATACAAAGCAGTACCTATAATCAAATTCAACTAGATAAATAATTAATTACTTTTATCTCATAGAGCATAGTGTCTTATTTTTTTACAATTCCTAATTTTTAAATAAACAAGAACAAAAAAAATCATTTGTTAGCGACATAGTATGCTAAGGATATTCCAAAACATCATCTCAGGGGCAGTGAACAGGGTAATCTCTGATTGTAATTATGAACTTACAATCAGTTTTAAAGCAAAATAAACTTAAAATAATGTTTTATAAATGATATTTACCATTCACGTATTCTGATTATAGGCTGGTATTCGTCCATAATCTTTGGTATAACACCTTCATTGCTTAATTCAATTAATTGTGCTTTACACTTTTTATCAGACCTGGATGATGCATTCAATAAGTGAAAACATGTTTTGCTCTCAAAATCAAAATACTGGGGAAAAGCCTTTTTGTATTTCTGAAGGTCTCCTTCATTTGATTCCATTTCCCAGTGTTCACATTCATCTGCAAAGGTAGTTACACGTTATTATCAAAAACTAAAAAATACAAATAAATTTAAAAAAAAGAGAAAAAATCAATGCTTGATTATATATTGATTATAAAATTCTCATTAATATAAATTAAAGTAAATACATTGATTATTTAAAACATAATGTAGAAAAAAGTGGATATTAATAATAAAAAACTTATTTCAATTAATTCTATTAATTATAAGTAGTAGAATAATCATTAGTGCATGGATTTAGAACTAAAATGCATTACCATCGGTGAATATTCAAATGGATTTCATGTGTTAAAGTTTCAGAGTAAAATTACATACAGTAATACAATTCCATCCAATATCAAAAAACATGTAAAAAATTACACATTTTAAATAGTTATTACAAAATAGTTGAATATTATTAAGCTAAATAGTTATAAATATATATTTTTCCCACCACATAAGCTTGTGCTTCAGTGTATGAGATGGATATTGTACCATATGAAAAATGTCACACCTGATCAGGATATAAAGCTGAGATGCTACTACTCCGCAATACAAGTCATCACAGTGGTAGATCTGATAATTGTAATTACTGATTATAATTAATAATTGAAAATGTTTTCAGTGAATAAAATATTTGTGGTCATATTCAGAGAGATCTAATTGATATAATCATACACAATTTATTAAGAGTAAAAAAAAGAACATGATGGCAAAAATTGGTTCAAACAAAGTACTGTTAAAATTATTACAGACCCTAGTTTAAAACCAACCTTTACTATTTAATAAATTCCTTCCAAATATGTTTTTTTTACAAATCCAATAATAAATATACCATGGCAGGATACACTTCTTCTTTCCTTCTTTTTTTAAATTAGCAGCACGTTCCCTTTCTGCTTTGTTTCTCAGAGCAACATTCTGTATAATCCAATTCCATGAACGACATACTAACCTGCACTTCAGGATCAAATCTTCTACATTAACATAACTTAGGATCAGAGTCAAAATTTCTTCAGGAATAAAAAACTTTTTCTTTACATCTGCATTACATGCAACCGAAAACACGAATCCATTGGCGTCATGTACTTCTTCCATCTTTCACAATTCTATCCGATTCATACTTCATACCCAAATATTTGACAAACGCATAAAACTTTTTATATGTAGGTTAAGACACAAAAAAATTATCACCAATATTCATAACTCAAGAAATACTAATATAAAATCTGAATGAAAACTGCAACTACATCATTTACAAGAACACTGATAAAACGAGTTTGGTTACTTCCTATTTTAATAATCTTGAACGATTTTAAAACATTGCAACACGAATACTTTTGTCACAACTCGATACTAACTCCATCGATAGATCGAATACGACTGGAACTAAATAACGGATGGAAAACCACCTGTAACACGGACACCCTCATGTAAAGTTACTGATGATAAGATAATACAGTCCGGTTAACTCTATTCACAAGCGCTGGATATAAGAAAAAAATGTAACACTTTCCTTTTACAATAAAATTTACTGAATTAATTACAAAATTAGAAAACACGGTTTTTAAGTTCATTAGTAATTTAGACCACAGTTAATATTAACGCTATACATATAAGTTCTACTTTATATATGCCGACGCAATTTCGTATGTTCTGTGCAAGAAGTACTGTTTAGCCACAACACCTGCGCGCGCAGATATGTCGTTACTATCCTAACCGAAAGCATGCTCGCATCTATCAGCTAACACCTGTAGTACGGCTAATATTAACTGTTAAACTAACATTCATCAAAATTAAACTATTTGATAATAGACATCATTAATATGTAATTTAGATATAATTATTATAAATTCTTTAATTAATGTATTTAATTTAAATTTATAACATTATAATCAAAATATGATCTTATAACACGGTACCGTATAGCATAAATTATACATATTATTTTAATCCCAATTTATTCAATAAAATGCGAAATTATTTAATAACATACGATGACTTAGTATTTTATCGTAATAGGGCTATAAAATAATTAGTGTACTATCTAAAACATATTTTTTGCCAATTAATTACAACTATTATGAACTATTTCATAAATTTTATTACAAAAATAGTAAAAGAGACTTTTTACTCTACTTACCCTACAATGAAATGATTAAAAGAATGTTACAGTTTTGTTTATCACTTAACTATTAGCACTACATTAACAATCAAGGCATAATAAAGAAATTTAATCAAAGCATATTTTATACAAATCGAAAAAAAAATGTCATTGGTTACTTTTTCAAGTACCTTCACTTTTTCACTCAAGCGGCTCAATCCCGTTAATGTCATCTGAGCTTCATCACTGCTCTCGGAATCAGAATCGCTCTCCAAAGAGATGAACGATTCAACGAGGTTGTCGATCTCACTTTCCTTTGATAAGTACTCGTATTCAATATTTTTTCAAAAAATTTCAAAAAAAAAAAAAAAAATTCAAAAAAGCGCGAAACAGAGCCTGAAAAGAGCCTGAAAAAGCTTAAAAAGCCTGCAGGCTAGCATGCGAGCTTTCGGAAAGCCTGAAAAAAACATAAAAAAGCGCAAAAGAGAGCCTGAAAAGAGCCTGAAAAAAGCCTAAAAAGCCTGCAGGCTAGCATGCGAGCTTATGAATCAGCCTAAAATGCTTCAACATATTTAAAAAAAGATTGTGAGTGTATGTGGTCAGATTAAACGTAAATGTCTACTATAGAGGATCGGGAGCGTATCACCGCGGAGATCGCAGAGATCCGCAGGAGTATTAAAAGAAAACATGGCGAATTGGTAAGAGGAAGATTCGATTCCGATTTAAGACTTCAACAAGATTTTAAACCGCTTACTGAACCTTTGATTAAGATAGCCGAACAGTTCAGTTCCGAAGAGAGAGAAAGGGGAAAACGGGTGAAAAAAGAAATGAAATCGAAAGAAAGTCCATTACCGAAGATCTCAGCTGAAGAATTGCGTGAAAAAGAGGAGCGGGATTATCAAGAATTTGAAAAGAGGTTCGATATGAATTCTATATTCGATCAACTAACTGAAGAGGATAGGGTGAGACATAATAAACGTTCTTTAGCAAACGACGAACCAGAAAGTGAAATAAAGCGGTCAACCGCAAAGTTACACCGGAAGATGGACACGTCTAGTCCGTTTCCTTTTCAGCTGGCCCAACCGTCCGATCCGGTAGACGATGAAATGGCTGGTGTGAGACGTCGACAAAAGGCTAAAAGGTTTCTTTCTTATTCGACTCGCCACCGAGCTGAAAAAGCTGAAGAAACCGAACAGCCACCTAAGATCGAACACGAGGAGGCTTACGAATCTCAACCCAGCATAGAACAAATGTTGAATACGCCTGAAGGGAAAATGTAAATGAGCATGTCTCTCAAGACAAGCATGCGAGAAGGGCTGGCGCAGGAATTTATGCTCGACGCCATCAGAGATGTGGAAAACAACATGGATAACGTTTACGGTGTTCATTTTGAAGGAAACGAACTGAAGATTGGTGATGCGTTAATCGATTTCGACAAGGAAAGTAACGTCCTAATAAGAGAAGTGAAGTATCCTGCGAGCCGAGGTTTGTTCGAATTACTTTTCTGGAAAAAACCGAAGTTATTCACGGAAGAAGATTTGGAAGAATATAAGAAAATTTTAATTGCGACAAATGCGCACAGAAGAAATAATTCCGCTCTGGAACGGGTAAAGACTAATTCAGGATTTAAGTATGTGGAAATAATAAGCAATCTTTTTCCACCGTTCACCTCAAAAAAACGAGGCGAAGGTTTAGTACCGTCTGCAATGACTCTGAACGAAAACCATAAAGTCGATTATGTTTATTTTGATGATCCTAACGAAATCTGCGATAGGTTAAAACTGTTGATTGAATCAAAAAAGGCAGGTAATACTGCACACGATAATGAAATTGTATCGATAGTCGAGGAATTAAAAGAACGAGGATTAATAAAAGGAGAAGGCGTACTGTAAGCGATTGATTCGAGATCATGCCGGTCAACAGGTTAGGACAGACGGAATTCGGTTCCAGAATCCCGTTTGGGATCACTGATGAGGGTGATATCGACGCCCGCGAAAAAAAAATTTGCAATCTAGCATCAGCGGAATATTATGATGATGCTGTTAACATGGACGATTGCTTATATTTAATCGAGCAGTATGCTGCGGATCATGATTTTTTAGCGTGCGAAGAACAAACACATTTTAAAGTGGTAGATTTCAAAGGAGCTCGAGCCAAAAACGCCGCTCATCCAGATGATGAAAACGATTTGGTGACCATGAGATACGTACGGTTCCTCATTCAACAGAAATTCGATGAGGTTATCACTAAAGTCGAAAATATGATAGGAAAAGAAATAGAAAATACTTTAAGAAGTAAAAATACGAATGATCCTGTTGTTCGTCAGCGATTAGAGGAAAGTATTTCTCGATTGAAAAACGAGGTTCAGAAAAATGCGATGACTCAAACTGAAAAAGAATCTGATATAAATACGGATGCATCAACTGAAGACCTTTAGTCGGGATAAAATGAAGAGCACGAATAAGAGTAACGTTAGTTGTAAAACAGGAAACGGATTGATAAGTTCGATCGTAAGTCTTCCGGGTAAAACGTTCGGTGTTGCACGTAACGTCGTAGGAACAGTTCTCAATCGGACTGTAGATCTTCTTCCTTTCGAGGCTCACATACCCGGTTACCAATATTGCGGACCCAGAACGAAACTACAGGAAAGATTGAAAAGAGGCGATCTCGGTATAAATCCACTCGATAAAGCCTGTAAAGCGCACGATATAGCATACAGCATCTACGGCGATTCTCGGTGAAGAGCACAGGCTGATAAAGAGTTAGCGGAAAGAGCTTGGCAAAGGGTGTCAGCGCCCGATTCTAGCATTGCAGAGAAAGCTGCTGCATGGGCCGTAACAAACGCTATGAAAATAAAGAGTAAATTCGGTGGGAGATTGAAGAAAGCCTCAGTCAGAGGTGCGCGAAAAAAACCATAAGAAAAAAGGGAAAAGCTGCTTATCTTGAACCGTACCAACCTAAAACCGGATGCGGCATAAGAAAACGCCGGTCCGCAGGTCACCGTCGTCAGAGCAAAAAAAGCATTAAATTTACTACGTAAACTCCCCATTCATCCTTTATCAGATGTGGAGTTGTTACGGTTTGCGCGAAAAATTAATCTGCCCCATTTCAGAGGTGTTTTCATGCGTGATACTTTACCAGCTAGAATAAACAAATTCGAATCGGGAATAGTGAACTTGGATAGTATTTTCAATCCGGGCACGCATTGGGTTTGTTATAAAAAACGTGGCGCGAACGTGTTTTATTTTGACAGTTACGGTAATTTACGCCCACCTAAAGAGCTAGTCCGATATCTTAGATCGGACAAAGAGAAAGTCAACATTCGGTATAATTTAGACCGCAGACAGGATTTTAATTCAGTTGTTTGCGGACATTTGTGTTTAAAGTTTCTAATATGTTCTGCCTAAATGGTAAATCCTCTATATTGTCTGCAGATTTTTTCCCCCCCGATAGAACTTGGCGACGCCGCGTGGGAAATCGGGCTGATCGATTTTATGTTGTATAATAACATTCGAAATGTAGAAAAAGGAAAAAATAATATGTTTTATTATGGTTACCAAGGCGGTAAATCGATAATGCTTCCGCCGGGGATGTATGAAATTGATGATCTTAGGGTTAAATTGAAACATGGGATGGGTGACTGCGGTGAATTGAACGCGACCGATGATGAAAAAGGAAAGCAACGAAATCGCAGTAAAAATGATGCAAAATGTTCGATTAAAATCTTAATCGACCCTACAACGATGCACTCCCGTTTATTTTGTTCTGAAATAGTAGATTTTACAAAGCCGTATTCTATCCGTACTCTTTTGGGATTTGATGAAATGGTCCTACCGGCAAACATTTGGCATACATCTCAGAAACCTGTTAGTATTTCATCTGTAAATTCGATACGTATAAGCTGTAACATCGCACGCGGTTCATTTGTGGGCGCAGAAGAAAGTCATATCATTCACGAATTCTATTCCAGAGTTGGACGGGGATATAAGATAATTGAAGTACCGCACAGTGTCATTTATCTTCCGCTCAACACCAAGTCGATACGGAATATAACTGTGCACGTTTATAATCAAAGTTCAGAACTGATAAATTTCGGCGGTGAAGAAGTGACGGTGAGACTGCATTTAAGACGAAGAAACGATGGTTTTGATTTTCGTTGATAAAGAGGAATATAAATACCCTCCCGTAGTTCCGCCAACGGTTAGTCAACCTGCGAAACTTAAACGGTTAACACGAGAGAACATACGTTTTCTGGAATCTTTAGGTTTTAAAGTTTTACAACAATGAACGGACAGATAATAAATGTTGATACTGCGAACGCGGTATTTGATGAAACCATAACGGGTAAAGAATTTCATTCTCACTATCCTTATGCGACGACTACGTTCAATAACAGCGATGAAATAAGAATCCCCGTTCAGCAACAAGATGTGTACACGCTTCCGTGTGAAAGTTATTTACTGATAAACGGAACGTATGGAGCCGCTAAGGGACGTATAGGGAGCCGCAGAGGCTACACTAAAACTGTGCAATAATTTTGGTGCATTTCTTTTCGATTAAATCCGTTACGAAATTGCAGGACAGGAGGTAGATAGGGTGAGAAACGTGGGGATAACTTCTACGATGAAAAACGCCCTGTCGCTGAGGAACTCCGAAAAAGATTCTATTTTCATGAACGGTTGGTCATCGGACGGAGTCGGTGATATAAATCGGGTCAACGGTGCATATATCGATGGCGAATCGGCAAATTTTAATATATTACTTCCGCTGAAGATGCTCTTAGGCTTTTTTGAAGATTATAACAAAATACTGCTAAACGTTAAACAGGAACTCATCCTGCTTCGGGCTTCCACTAACAATAACGCTGTTATCGTTCCGGCTGGAAAAATATTTACCTTCAAAATAACGAAAATTAGATGGAAAATACCGTATGTTAACGTATCGGATGAAAAACGGTTATCACTTCTCAGACTTGTAGACCGAGATGAACCGATTTCGATGATGTTCCGAAAGTGGAACTTATACGAATATCCAACTCTACCTGTCAGTAAAGATGTAATTTGGACGGTTAAAACAACAACGCAGATGGAAAAACCTCATTATGTCATTATCGGATTTCAAACATCGAGAAAAAAAGATGCAACAAAAAGAGCTTCGAATTTTGATATCATTTCGCTTAATAATATACGTTTGTATCTGAATTCAGTATATTATCCTTATGAACACATTCAAGGAGATAACATCATATTATACGAAATGTTTAAGAGTTTCTATAAATCTTATTATAATAGGGATTCTGAGGCTGCGTTAATCACACCATCCAAGTACTATGCTATACCGTTGATCTTTATAGATTGCTCAAAACAAAACGACACTTTGAAAACTGGTGCGGTCGATATTAAAATCGAGATACAAACTTCCGTCAACATTCCCGGCGACACAACAGCCTATTGTTTGATGATAAGTGATTGCATAATGCAATATTCTCCTTTAACAGGCACAGTCAAAAGCGTTTTCTAACCAGTACTGTCGGTCAGTCGTTGAAGTCAACATGTCCGTCTTTATATCAGACTTTACTTTTTTCGTCTACCAAATGCTGATGTTTACATTAAAGAATTAGTTTTCGTTTCTTTGGATGGACTCCGATTCGAACAATATCTATTCAAGCCGCCTTTCGACTACTATGATATTTCATCTCAAACTACTAGAGTTGCAATACAAAACTTGCAGAAAAAAATCGGATTCAATTGGAATTCGGGTTTTATCGAACAATTTAAGTTATCAACCATTTTTGAAAATTTATTACCAACGTGTACTATATACGTAAAGTGAAAGAAAAGAAAAAGTGTTAGAACAAATAATAAACAATAAACGGTGTGTAGTAAAAGACCTTGACGGTTACGATTGCCCTCCAATAGATTTATTTGGTTCTTCAATAAATAAAGTGTGTCCTTTCGGTGAAAAACATGATTGCGCTATGAAAAAAGCTATATGGTTACACATGTGGTGGAGTGAGCAAAGTAAATTTTATTATATGCTGGAAACTGTGGGAAATTCTATGGAAAAAGCGAAAGAGTGTTATTTAAACAGTCTCGGACGTGACGTTCTCCGTTACCTTCCTAAACAGTTTATTATCGACCATTATGGAAGATACGTTCCGCCTAAAATTTATGAAGATCTACCCAACTACATGCAACAAGATCCGGACATCAAGATTCTTCAAATGTTTCCTGAAGATGAAAAAGACTGGAGTGAAGAATAATAAATTTTAATTTGAAATAGAATTGTATTTAGAATTTAACGTCAAATAAAATATGCATTTGTATTTTGTTTATTAAAGATCAATAAATAACTTTTAAAAGAAATACTTGTTTTTATTTTAGGTTTAATTATCCCTTCTCCTCTAAGCAATAAGATTTAGGAACGTATTTAAGTGAAACGTTCCATTTGCAACGTTTATTCTTTAAACCAGTTCAGTAAGATGAACATCATTCACTTCATAACGTTCTTCGTCACAAACATTTTTGTAATTGCGGATGAATTTGATTCTAATAAATTTCTATTAGACTATGGATACCTCAAAGGAGATAATGTTAGCCTAACTGATGAAAAAGGAGTAAAAGATGCCGTAAGACTGTTTCAAGAATCTTTCCGTCTTCCGGTTAATGGAGAGTTAAACAGTAAGACCATCGCTTTCATGCGTGAGCCTCGATGCGGTATACCAGACATATTACCGTATGCAGTTTCAAGAATTATATGGAGAAAACAAGAACTGAAATGGCACTATCAACGAGCAACGGCTGAAAAAATGAAATTGGCTAGCATAGCTTTTGATGAATGGGCAAAGCACACATCGTTAAGTTTCAAACATGATTATTACGGATATGATATCCTTATTTCTGACAAATATGGTATCCACACATGCGCCAAAAATGATAACGTTCGATGCTCAAGCAGATTTGATGGACCTGGAGGTGTTTTGGTGCATGCGTTTTCTCCTAACACTGCTAACACACCCATAGAGATTCACATTGATGAAGAGGATAATTGGAATTTTGATCCTGAAGGTAAAGAGGAAAAAGGCAAAACCAACCTTCTGAGCACGTTTATGCATGAGATTGGTCACACTTTGGGTGTTCGCCACTCTTTCAATAAGGATTCTCTCATGTACCCTTTACTAAACAAACGTTCAAATTTAAGCGAAGACGATATATTAGCCATTCAATCGCTTTACGGCAGTAAAGCGATGACAACTACTGCTAAACCTGATCAAACGACTAAATCTACTACTGTTCCTGGTACTTCAGAGGTTATTACCGACGTGTGCGCAATAAAAGAAGATGACAAGAATAAAATTCATTACTTGCTAGTAAATGGAAAAGTTTATGTAATATTCCAAAAACAGTTATGGATAATAAACATTGCGAACAGCAGTAAATATGATAGCAAAAATTATTATAGACCACTTGAAATTACTGATCGGTTAAAGTTTCTCTCCTTAGATACGTTCAAAGGAATAGATGCAATATACCAAAGACCGAATGGAGAAATAGTATTAATTGAAAATCATAACTTGTTTATGTTCAATCTTAATACTCAACAGTTGGTTATAGGCTATCCTAAGAATGCATGTTCGCATTTTAACATAGGTCATCCTTGTACGATTAATGGTATCGTAAATACATATACTGGAAAAACTTATGTGATATATAATGAAGATTTTGTGGGGGAGATAGATGAATGTTCATTTACTGTTGCTCGAACAGATCTTGTTTCCAATCTGTTTCCTGGAATACCGGCAGACATAGATGGGGTTGCTCGTTTTAACAACGGGCTACTTTATTTTTTTAAGAGTAGAAATTATTATGAGTATAACGAATTCTTCCAAAAAGTGATCAGATTTGGAACTAAAGACCATGAGCTCTTTGGTTTACTATGTTACAGTAACAGTATCTTAAAAGAGTTCACTGAATTTATCAGTAAATTTCATGTTTATCCTAAAAAAGAAGTTTAGAAGGAATTGAATGAATTTAGGATAAGTAAGAAAGAACTAGAGTTAAGTTCATGCAAAAAACTATATATAAAATGTGTATTTTCGATTGAAATTTGTAATTAAATTTTATTTAATAAATTAATTCGGAATATGTATTGTAATTTATTTTAATAAAAATATTTTTTTTTTTTTAAATAACTGTTTTTTATCCTTTTTTATAAATAGTTTTAAGTGATAAAAAGGTTGAAATAAAAATGAAAACTAATATAAACTTTGAAAAATTATCTATTTTTACAAAACATTTACATTGATTATAATAAATTATTACAAACATTTTTAAAAATACTACATACATTTTTACATTGATTTTAACTATTACAAACATTTTTAAAAATACTTCATACATTTTTTAAACTACTGTAAAATATTGAATTATATTGTTCACTAAACAAATAAGCGATTTAATCCGCATTCTTTAATAGTTCTGGATGGAAGTGTGTTTAACCTTTTGCTGAGCGCCGCAAACGGGACAAACATCTCCTAGATTTATTTTTTTGATTCCTCTTTTGACATCATATAGTCTTATATCAAATTCAATTTCTTCTAGTTCTTTTTTAAATGCGTTCAGTCTCTCACAGTAACTCTTAAGAATCTCCTTTTGCAACTGCAACATCAATCTTAAACAGAAACAAAAAATATTAGAAACAAAAAATTAAAAGAAAAAGAAATGCATGCAATAGATAGCCGTTAATGTTATAATGCGGGCTTCACCTGTGTTGTGGGTTGCATACCTGCCCCTTGTGCTTACTTCGGCATTTCTCCTCCCTTGTGCTTACTTTGGAATTTTATTTAATTTGCAAAAAGCAATTACATTACTATTTATTTTAAACTGGAATGTAAAATAACAATTTATTTAAAATACATAGACTTCTTTCTTTTTCCTGTTTAGCCTCCGGTAACTACCGTTTAGATAATTCTTCAGAGGATGAATGAGGATGATATGTATGAGTGTAAATGAAGTGTAGTCTTGTACATTCTCAGTTCGACCATTCCTGAGATGTGTGGTTAATTGAAACCCAACCACCAAAGAACACCGTTATCCACGATCTAGTATTCAAATCCGTGTAAAAATAACTGGCTTTACTAGGACTTGAACGCTGGAACTCTCGGCTTCCAAATAAGCTAATTTAGGAAGACGCGTTCACCACTAGACCAACCCGGTGGGTTAAAATACATAGACTGGAACAGAATTATTTTTCATTTAAATATTGACTGAAAAAATAATCTAACATACAAAAATATTTAAAGTACTGGAAGCTTATTATTTTAATTTTATAATTTAATATTTAAAGTGCTGAAAGCTTATTTTTTAATAATTTTATAATTAAATATTTAATTAATTTTAAATAAGTTTTACTTACCTCTTTAAATGAAGATAGATGAGGATAAAAATATAATAGCGAATAACGTCACACAGTCACAATATAGAAAAACTTGGTATGAATCCGTTTAAATTTTGGCGGTATTTATATGCAACACGTGACTATCATGCGGTGATCACGTGATCCAAAAAAAAGACGTCAAAAAATGACGTCATCAAAAAAAAATTTTTTAAATGATGACGTCAGTGACCTTTAACATTGATGCCGTCAGTGACCTTTGACCTTGTCCCAGAACCGGCATTTTAACTCTACTTACATGCTTCAACAACGTTACGTTAGTAGCGCTACTTGTAATGATTGATATCTTTTTTATTATAGCAAACATGAAAATTTTTATAGATTTATTAAAAAGTCAAAACAGTTGATCTTAGATATTCTTATGCGGAAGAGTTTATTTTTCATTGTTATTTTATAATAAAAAGCATTTTTAAAATTTTTGTTGGTTATTGAATAACGGGATATGTCCTTGTTAAATTCAAGTTGGTAGCGCAGTAGTTTGTTGATTCTATTTCTGACTGTCTGCTATTATTCTGACATTTTGCATTTGTTATTTTGCTGGTAATATTTGTTTGAAATTCGTTAATTAAAATGACTGTGATCACAAAACCATTAAGTGAGAAAAAGAGTGACAAATTAGACGAACCACTTGTCGAAAATATTCATACTGAATTTCCGGTAAGTAATGCCATTTTTATTGACAATTTAGTGTTGCAAAAATCAGTGATTTGTTCTTACAAATAAAATTATTTTATTACCCTAAAAATTATATTTTAGACCGTAAACCTAGTTTGGAGATAAGTTCCTGTGTTTTTTTAAAATATATTTTAAGTTTACTTTGAAAGTTTTACGTGATTTATTTTACAAAAAAAATTGATACTTTATGGGGGGTAAAACATTATAGCGTGTATATTTCGTATTTATAATTGAAAGTATTTTGTTTTGGCTCGTAGATGTTAATAACGTAACGTGAGTTCGTTCTATATTAAAAGTATATGTGTAAAACCATAAAGTGTGATTAAACTTACCTTGAATTATTTATACGCTTAAAATGTGTCAAAATGGGTTTGTTGAAATCCTTCATTTTATAGTTACATCACCTACAACTCGTTTTAGTATGTTTATTTTACTGTTATTTCATTATTTAAATTATTTTATTTATGAATTGTAGTATAAGTTCGTGTAGGTTATTTGTACTTGTTGACCGTGTATTAATGATAAGTTGTTAGTTTTTATTATAATTTTGTATAAATTTTAAAAGGTAATATTAGACCAAAATTATTGTTACATATCATTTATTCCCAAAGTTAATATTTATTTATTTTTAATTAATAACAAATATGTTACATGTATATTTTCAAACTATGGTATATGATTCACAATATATCAGCATTTTAACAGCAATACTCATTTTACTGTTTTCATACCACTTAAATTCAGTTGTTTGTAAAAAGTTTTAAATTATATATATTCCATATATTTCGGCATAATTCAGAAGCCTCAGTTTTTATGAATTAGCCTGGTATTTATTTATAGTTTTGAATTAGTTTTAGTGAAACATATCTATTTAATTTTTATTATTGTACATTATTAAGAGTTTGCTTTTATGCATTAAATGAAAATTATATTGTATGTAAATAATTTTAATTAGGAGATTTTATTTTAAATTAAGAAGTCAGTAAAGTATCACCTTTCAAACATTATATATATTAAAAAAAATTCCTATAGTTTCAAAATAATATTACTTAATTACACAAAATAATATAATTACAGTAGTGCATATTTGGTCCTGTAACTGGCTTGAAGATGACCTAACGTGAGACACTATCACTCAGTTTTCAAGAAAAACAAGATTCATTTCCAGGCTTACTAGGAAAAATGAGGAATGAAATGATTACCTTGCCTCTTTCACTGAGCTGAAAATATTACATATTGTGTTCCAAGCTTACTGAAATGCTTGTATTCAGTTAAATGGACCTTCACAATCACCCACAAGGGCTGTTTAACAAATTTTATTACTCAGAAAAAGCAACTTGACTGGTATCACTTGTACCAGCCCTTGTTTGCTGTAAGAATAACTAGGTAGTTATAAGCAAGGCTGCAAACTAATGTAGCCTTATGTAAAAAATATTTTGTCAGAAATGCTCTGTGATATACATTGCCCTCATTCAACAGTTGAAATTTTACTAATAATATACAAATTATTTTAAATCAAGGCTATTATTATTCTCCACTCTCCCATCTTCATCCACCCCTCATTTACTATCTTGCCATTCTCTACTGTTTGTTTATTGTGTTAATACTTAAATAGCCTGCAAAGTTTCTTCATATTTCTTCCTAAGCTCCATTTTTTGGAGCCATAAAGAACAACACTCCAAGTAAGCTCTTTGGAGTGTCACTGATGCTTAACTTATAGTTAAGAAAGGAAAAAAAAAAATATATATATATATATATATATATACATTTATTTTTAAGGATTGTAGGATTTTCCCACCACACAGCTAAAGCTGCGTTCCAGGGAAGTCTTACAACTGTGGGTTGCTTCTGATGAAGGCTTACACACACAACTTAATTTAAAATATGTATCATTTTATTTAAATATAATATTTTTTTGTTTAATTCAATGATTCTAACCAAAGCATGTTTGCATACCATATTTAATTCGTGCAGGTGTGGCAGTACTTGTAGTGATGGTTGGCACTAACTAAACTAATGTAATTTCACAACTTACATAAAATTAACTTTGCTTGTATGGTTGGCAGACTGGTGTAGCCACGAGGCTTAGTGCACCATGTATCAAGTCAACTGGGCGATTGAGTTTGAGACCCAGCCAGACTGAGTTACTTTTTTACACTTTAAATATTACATTCTACTGCTCACCTGAGACATGCCAACATAACAATAACTTATAGGTTTTTTGGGGTGGGATTTTGCAAAACCTTTTTTGCAAATATTGTTAACAATATGCTTATACTCATTACTATTTATATTGGCGGTTTTCCCTGCCACCTGTCTGTAGCATCTATTTACCTTATCATTCTCACTATGAGTCAACTCTCCTATTCCACATGACCATGTACAAGTTACTACTAAAACATTGCCTTTTTTTTATACAGTGTATGTGTACACTATGAACTGTACAGAAATTACATAGTGAGCAAAACATTGTTTACTGTTTTAAATAATCTGTGTGTGAGATAACATATGTGTGTATGAATGGAGAACCATGTGTATGAATGGCAGGGACTGTATGCTGTGCTGCAACTTGCCGATATTAATGTTATGAGTATAAGAAAAATATGACCTTAATTAGGCAAAATCTTGAGATACTGAGGGTGACCTTGCTCTAGATCATCCACTTCACCTTTCAAGTTGAAAATTTAATTGCTTCAGTGCCCCATATATAGAAGTATGCTAATCAAATTTGGTCAGATTGACCCAGTAGTTCTGTAAATATAGGCGATTTAAAGGCCAACATTGAACACACACAGCATTAAAATCCAGAAATTTTCCATCCTGTTTTTTTGGGTTCCATAGATGTCAAAATGTCAAGGTCCAGTGAAAACCACATATGTCCAAATTGGACTAACTAGACAGGAAAGTAGTATATTTGTGTTTTATACATATGTGTGTGTGTGTATATATATATATATATATATAAAATTAAAACTGTAATTTTTCAGAGAAAAAGATTCCATAAATTTTGGTACCTTAAAAAACGTATGTTTTATCAAAACATTTTTGTCTCAATTGTGTTGGATTACGCATGTGATGATTGATCACAAACATGTTACATTTATTAAATAGATAACAATGTTAGACATTTTTTTAAATCAGTTATTAATATTATTTTTATACATAATTTTTGTCATTAATTACTGTGATGTTAATTTCTATAGGTAAATTTTAAACAAATATTGTCAAGTGACCTTTAAATATTTTACTTCAATGAACAAACAATCAAGTAGAAAATTAAACAAAACTTTAAATGGAACAGCCGTCTTTGGGTCCTTAGACCATCTTAGACTGAAGATGCTCAAATGACCAAAACATAATTGAAGTGAGACGTGTACTGTTTTATATCTTTTATTGATTAATATGGTAGTAATAAAAAAAGAATCTGATAATATTTGTGTTTTGTGTTAGGAAGTTATTAAAATTTATATATATATATATATATATATATTTATTTTTCCATTGGATAATCCTCACTTTTAGTAAGGTATTATTGCAACAAATCATTATTATTAGACTTAACATTTTTCTAATTTCTTTTCAGAATGCCTTGCTGTAGTTAGTTCTTTGAAATTCCAACATTAAATGTTGAAAAATATTAATAAATAAGCTTTTTAAATATCTACAAAATTAAATAATATTTCCTTTCATAGAAAAGTAATTAAATTTGTTTTGCAGAAATTTCTTATGTTCATGATATAAACACAAATTGGCATGTTAGAATTCTTTAAATCACACTATTCAAATTAAATTTTTTACTTTTACAGTTGTAGTGATATGTGCTGCTATGTCAGATATTAGCTTTTAACAAGAAAGTATATAGATAAGTTAAAAAAAATCTTAAAAGAATTGGTTTTTAGTTTGGTGTATTAAGGAGATAAAAAAAATTAACAAAAATATATAATTAAATAATTTAATTTGCAAAAAGGTTTTTTATTTTATTCCAATGCTCCCAAGTCCAAAAAATCTATTTTTGTCTATTTAGCGTGTATTTGGTCTTATAACTCTGGACCTTTTAACCGATTTTCTTCAAATTTGGTAGTCAAGTACTACTGGGGAAAAATGTATTAAATCTTTGCAAAAATAGGAAAAAGATTTGGGGATGTTTTGGCCAAAAAATTAAAGACTTCTTCTCACAAAAGTTGAAGGTTTTTTTTTTATAAAGATCACAAATTACCAAGAAAATTTATTTAATATTCACCCCTGTCCCTAAAAAATGACTATATTTTTTTAGCTACATTTTACTTCAGAAAAGAAGTTAATCTCTTTGCATTTATATTTTCTATATCAGTAGGCCTTCAAACCATTATAAAAAACTTCTACTAATCTTCTTTTTCTAATATAATGAAAAATATTTTAATTATTGAAATCTAAATCAATTTCTCAAGTTATACCCATTGTGTTTAAAATGTAAAAATCTTAATTTTTTTATAGCCCTTACTCTTTAGTATTCCTTTAAAAAAACGAGCCGAAAACCTCCTTCATAAAAATTACAATCTTGTTTTTTATTTAGAATTATGGCTGCCTTTTGTATTTTTAAACAATGTTTAAAAGTTCTTTTCTTAAATTTATTCCTACTACTTAATATTATTTTCTTAAAAATTAATTTTACACAAATGCTTCTTGAAATAAGAGAGCTCCTGAAATAAAAAGGAAATTTTTCACAATTTCAAATTTTTTAATTGTCAAAATGTATTTTTTTAAACAATAAAGTCACTAAAATATTTTAATACTCCTCTGATGGGGGAGCTCCCCCCCCCCCCGAAAAAAAAATATCTTAGGAATATTTTACAAATTTTGCTAATTTATTTAAAATCAATTTTAGTGAATAAAAATTTGTTAGAGAATTAAGAAAGCCTCTTGATGAATGTGCCCCCAAATTTTCAAAAAGTTGAAAAAAAATTTTTGAAATGGTAATGCTTAATATACTAATATTATATTTGTTTGTTATTGCTCAGTTTTGTTCAGCATCCAGACTTCATAAAACTAAAAGATAAAACAATAATCAAAGAAATAATTTTTTATTTAAATCAATAATATTCAAATTTATTATGAATTTTTATAACTCTTCAAAAAGAACAAGAACATAAAACAATAGTCCCACCATTTAACTTTTCATTAAGTTCTCCACAGTATAGAAATTATCAGTTTGAAATTTTTTTAATATTTTATTTACTATCATAAAGTTAGAAATAAATATTTTTACATAAACATATGAACCAAATTCATAATTTTGGTCATACTGATAAAAAGTAATTATTTTATCATAAACATACAAATAGAGCTTAAAATGATTAAATTGAAAAAATGGATTTCATAAGTTGACTGGCACTTTTTTTTTAATAAAAAATATCTATTTTTTCTAAAGTCTTTATAATAGATATACTCCTGAAAAAATGTTTCTAAAAATTGATTTCTGCATATTTAACCCTAACTCAGTTAAATTTTTAAGTTATAGCAAAGAGAGAAAATATAAATAAATAAATTCTCTAACTGTTATTTTGGTTATAATAAACTGTTATAATCTTAGTTGTAATCGCTAAGTTAAAAATGAAATTTTAACTGAAATTTTTTAACTAAATTTTAGGTAAAAACACTAATGAAGGGAGGATAAAAAAATGCAAAAAAAAGATAAAAACTTCAGATCATAACTTAGTTATTTTTTATTGTATAGAGTAAAAAATAAATTTACAGGGAATATTGTAAGCATTAGACAAGATCTTGGAACATCCTTTTCTTTGCTGAAATCTCACTACCTTCTGTAGGCCACTGTATTTGCTAGGATTCTAAAATCTGAATATGAATTTGAATGTCAAACAAACAAAAAAATCAGTGGTCCTGTATTGTTGATTTATTAAACTAATTTATGGTTTATTTTTATTGCACAAATACATAAAGGGTTATTGTTACAATTAAAGAAGACATAAAGGAAGAAGATTGTCATTTTGTGATGCCTATAAAATCAAAACTTAGAATAAAACTGTTGTGTAATTATTACAAAAGAAATGCATATGAACTGTTACTTTTTTTAATTATCTTAACTTGCCAAATATAGATGATTATTTTAAAATTGGCATTTACAGTATCTGTTTTCCTCCCAAACAGAGCCTCTTTTATTTTATTGTACTAAATTGTTAATTGGATTAAATAATTGACGTGTGTAATTAGTTAAATAGTATTAAAGATATGAGTAAAAAAAAATATTTTATGGATAATTTATACAACTTTGATAATAAACAAATTACTTTCTTTTTTAAGAAATTTCTGTTTACATTTTTGAACATGTACCACTTTAAATTAAAAGGTATACAATGAACATATTTGTAAATCTTTAGTGTTTTATAAATATGGAATTACTTTTATAATGTCTTTGTATGGCCTCATTTCATGGCTTGAGATAATATTCCATGTTTGTGTGTGTAAAATGTTGGATAACATGACCAAAGAAAAGTTTAAAACTAAAAGTTTTCATTATTTGGAAAATTCTGTATTTAAAACAGATTGTTGGTTATTTTGTAAAAAACTTGAGTTATTTAAATACTACCATCAAAGATATATGTGCGCCTAGAATGTAGTTCCTAGTTAAACAAATTTTACATAAAGTATGGATTAAAAAATATGAGAGGTCATTCAAAGTAAAGAAACAATTGACTTGTTTTTAATAAAGTATATTCCATAAATTTAAGAACTATTCGTTTTATAAAATAGGTCTCCTCAACAAATTATATTATGTAGTAAAACTAATATATATAATATATTACTATTAAGTATACATAAATTTATTGCATGACTTTAGTGATATATTAACACCAGAGTAAGTTGGTTGTGCAAGGACAGATTACTTTCTAAACTTGATTATAGTTCAGATTTCTGTTATTAATTGTTTCATGTATCATGAATTCTTTTTTCTTTCATAATGACTTGTTTTAAAAACATGTTTGCACTTAACTGTTAGTATGTGTTTTATTTTTATTGAAAAGTTGAAGAAATGAGATAAATTTCACTTAAAATTAATGGGAAAAATGTTATTTGTCTTTTAAATGTAGTAAAACATAATTAGAACTAATTGCATATTACAACATTTTTTTAAATATGGTATATATTGTCATATTCCCTCTTACACATTTTGTTGAATTAATTAAAATTTATTTTATTGACCAAAAAATTTCTCAGTTTAGGAAATCTTTTCTATATTGCTCTTATCATGCTATATATTTTAATTCTCCTGTATCATTCGTTATTTTCTCTGTCTTTTTAATAATATTTCTCTTGTACTTCATCCCTGTAAATTATCTGCTATTTTTAGTTTTTATTTTCTCAGGGCATATTTCTGCTGTAAATTCTGGCATATTTATTTCACTGAGACAGATTATGTCCAGTGGCAAATTTGTTTGTGCTATTGCAAAATCTTCTTATGCTCAATTAAATTTTTCTCCAATAAAAAGTCATTTGCCTTCTGATTCCTTGTGCTCGCTTTTTTTTTAGTTTTCCATTTTTTGAGAAAACAGCCCTTAAATATTTGATTTTTTAATTCTTTGTAGCACTTTTCCATAGCTTTAATTTGCTTTTTATTTCTTTGTTTTTTGAATTAAACTACATGTCACACTTAATAATTTTATCATTCTAGATTCAAAGTCTCACCTATTTCTCTACGTAATCCTAGGTGATCTAATTAAACCCCTGCAATGTGAATTTTCCTTTTTTTCCATATATTCTTTTTCTTTCATGTCAACAAAGAAGATTAGTGAAAGTGTGCTCTTCTGTCTTATTCTCTCTGTCTTAACCATATTCTTACTGTACTTAACCATATTCGTATTCTTATTGCCTTTATCATTTTTATTACACATTTATTAAACTTTCTCATATTTCCGGTTTCTGTATTATTTTAAATAGAAACTTAGTGTTATCATTTAAAATAATATTATATTGTATTATTATTATATTATTGTAATATCATTACTATACGTAGTTGAGTATTTATGACGATGGAAAAGAACAATTCTCTTGAGTTTCTTACAAGAATTTGTTTCTTAGGAAACAAATTTAAAAAATCGTTAGCAAAACAATTTTTGTCAAATTTTAAGAAAGTGGAAAATAAAGTAAACATAAGATTAAAAAACTTTTACCTTGAACAGTGTGGTTTTAGTTTTATTATTAGGAAGGAACAATTACAACAGAATTGCAGAGTCAATTATAACAAATTTTCAAAATTGCCATCAATGGTGAAAATGCAGGCAGTTTCATTAACAGCTTTTGACAATTTGTTGATAGATGTTTAAAATTTGAACATAAGCACACTGAGATGTGTACAAATAAATAATATTAATAATAAATATAACAATATTAAATATCAATAATAAATAATAGATAAAAAATTATAATTTACAACCTGTTCTGCAATCCAGTTCTTGAATTCATCTTCTTTCTTCATCACCAGGCATTATAGTGTAAAGTACTGCAGGTTATATACATGGTAACTATGCTTCCACATCTCACTTGCTGTTGTCTCATAAGGTACAGGTAGCAATTGCACTGCTTCCCTGTAGGGTATACCTCAAAGAAGGCCAGAATATTGGTCTCAATATTTTCAGTAACAACTCTTTTCTGACAATGTTTTTTTTTCTGAAATGACCCATTACTTTGTAGATTTCTAATTAATCTTACAAATATTTAAGGTGAGGTGTGGTGGATGTCTATCTGGGTATCACTGTACTATGCATTTCTCGTTAATATTGATTGAATCCACTTTTTCATTATTATTAAAATAAAAGTATACAAACAACTTCAAAAAAGAAACTAATACAAATAAAGAGTATTAAAAAACTAACTTCTTGAATTAATTCAAACAACAATGATTACAGGCAACACATTAACCATCAGTGAGTGTACTGTTAAATTTGAAAAATTTTTCAACAGTGGAGCAAACAGCTGATAATTATTTTGTAATATTTTTATTTTTTTTCTAATGTGTATGTTGCATTCTGTTCAACTAGTGAACAATAAGCAACCCCTCCCCCACAGTCCAGTGAGATAAGGATAATATACATGTAAATAAGGTGTAATCTTGTATAGATTCGGGGCAACTATTCCTGAGGCATGTAGTTAATTGAACTCCAACCACCAAAGTACACTGGTAACTATTGTCTAGTACTCAAATTTGCATAAATGCAACTAAATTTTACTAGGATAATTATTTAACAGTAAAATTGTATTTATTGTTATTGTAAGTTTACAATTGTCAGCTCATAGCTCTGTAATGCCTGTATTTAGAGAAAAATATGCAAGAATAAGAAAGGCCTTAAAATACTATTTTCTACCCAAAAATGCAATTAAAACATGAGGTTTCGATCTGAAGTAATGAAGTTGGCCGCCATATTGGAAAAAGGGCAAAGAATTTAAGAAATTGTAAGACTGTATTTTATAACAAAGATGGACCACTGAATGTGAAAATAGGAGGAGAAAAGATTATGGAGGTAGAAGAATTTTGTTATTTGGGAAGTAAAATTACTAAAGATGGATGAAGCAGGAGCGATATAAAATGCCGAATAGCACAAGCTAAACGAGTCTTCAGTAAGAAATATAATTTGTTTACATCAAAAATGAATTTAAATGTCAGGAAAAGATTTTTGAAAGTGTATGTTTGGAGTGTCGCTTTATATGGAAGTGAAACTTGGACAATCGGAGTATCTGAGAAGAAAAGATTAGAAGCTTTTGAAATGTGGTGCTATAGGAGAATGTTAAAAATCAGATGGGTGGATAAAGTGACAAATGAAGAGGTATTGCGGCAAATAGATGAAGAAAGTAGCATTTGGAAAAATATAGTTAAAAGAAGAGACAGACTTATAGGCCACATACTAAGGCATCCTGGAATAGTCGCTTTAATATTGGAAGGACAGGTAGAAGGGAAAAATTGTGTAGGCAGGCCACGTTTGGAGTATGTAAAACAAATTGTTGGGGTTGTAGGATGTAGAGGGTATACTGAAATGAAACGACTAGCACTAGATAGGGAATCTTGGAGAGCTGCATCAAACCAGTCAAATGACTGAAGACAAAAAAAAAAAAAAAAAAAAGACTGTATTTGTAAAGTAGGGAGAAATGTAGGTAAAATTTAAAGTTTTTCATCACATTTACAGTTTTTAAATCCCAGAAGTGGCATTCTTGAACTGATCCACCTGTATACATTTTAAAGCACCATTTATCTAATTTGTAGTAGTAGTAGTAGTAGTTGTAGTAGTCAGGCTTGATTAGTCAAAGCTTGATCTCCATATTAATTCTAGAAAATATAAAATAAAAACATTTCTTGATATAAATAACAGAATGATACCATAACAGAGAATGCCTTCATAAAAATGTAATATTGTATTTAATTAAAAAAAACTGTATTTTTATTCACAAAAAAAGGTTTTATTTGCAAAAAATAGTTCACCGTCGAATTTATCTTGCTTTTATTGAGTATATCAATAAATAAATTAGTACTCAATAATAAATTGAGTACTCAATAATAAATTTAAGAAGTTATGTGTTTTTATTCTTTCATCCAGTACTTTCTAGTTAACATCACCTTCTGGAGGATTTATTGTATTCAGTGTGGTGCAGTTTTTATATGTATGGTTTCTTGAGATATTTTCATTAGCATCATTATTTTTTAATAATTGTATATGTAGTTAATTGACTAGACAACAGTTACAGTTTATTGACCTTTGTTCCTTGTATTTTTGAAACGTTTATTGTTCAACTATCAATGAATTATTCTTTAGTGACTTTTGACTTATCTGTGATAAATAAGTCTTGGAAAATTTCTTTTACACTTTATAAAAAAAAATAAATACATTTAACTAGATAATTACAAGTTATTATTTTTATAAATCAATATACTCGTATTATACTTGGGGTGTTTGGTAAGTAGAGGCAAAACCATGAGATGGTGCTTGTATTGTATTGTTGAGGTCATTCCTGCATTTGTGCTAGAAGAATACATCAAGTTTCAGTCTGATACATTCATAATTCTTTTGTTTGTAGATATCTGAATCGATCTATTACTATGATTTGTAAAAAACAGATGAAAGAGAATTTCATGAGATGAAAAAACTTTACTTTCACTAGAAACTAAAACTGAGCTGAATAAATTTTATCATATCTCAATCAGTTAGAACAGTTTTGTACAACTGCAGAGAACATTGAAAAAGTTCATGATGTGATGTTGGAGGGTAGAAGATTGAAAAAAGTTAATAAAGTTTCTCAGACACTAGACATTCAAATGAATCCCATATCATTACTAAGATAATAATAACACCAAATTTCAGGCAGATGCATTAATGATTTTATTGTTTGCAGTAACTTGAGTCGTACTTAGATTTACATCATATTTTATACAACTGTCTTCAAAATGGGTGATGTGTTTGTTCATAGTTTACCAAAAGCATGAATGAGCAATTATTTTTAAGCATGGTTGAGGTGTTTCCACACAATTAAGAGGAATATTTCATCGTTTCTTAATGGTTGATGAACTTTTGATACATCCTATCAACTGAAATGAAGGAACAGCCAAAACTGTGCTTTAAAATCGATGAACTTGCACCAGAGAAGGTGAAAGGGATGCTCATGACATAATCATTGTTGACTTTCTGGAAAAGTGGTAAAATTATAATTAGGAAATTTTACGTCTTATGCGATTGTGATGGCAAAGTTGTACAGGTTAACGCTGCAAAATTTCTCCACATCTGCCCCTACTTGCCGGAAGCAGCAGTTTTTGACTATTTTGTGCGAAAATGTGATGAAGTGGCTCACTGAAAAGAATTTATGCAAATTATGAAGTTATTGTCGAAACATTTGCCTATCTTGAAGACTTGAATAATATCATACTTAAGGGATTAAAAAACTTTAGAATTAAATTACAAACTTGAAAAGAAAAAAAGAATTTTTCCTGAAAAATTGGCTCTTTATTTTTGCATGTGCTTAATACTTAATTTGTTATAAAATTTTAGGATTATATTTATGTGGTATGTTATTGCAACAAATTAATAAACAGTTTTAAATGATTACACACACATACAGGATTATAGAACAATCTGGAATGGTTTCATGTATGACTACGTGATAGAAATGGATCAGAATGTGTATACAGCTTCAAAAATAGAATGTTTGAAACAGAAAGTTTAAAATTTATCTGTGAAGTTTAATTTTTTAAACAGGTATGGTCATGTGACACATGATTGTCATGTAAAATTTTAATGGAAAAAAATGAATGTGAAACTCATTTTTCTGTTGAAGAGATATTAACAACCAAAATTACAAAATCCTTTTTTTGCATTTCACCTTCAGATTGCATTCAGAAACATGGTTATAATAGTTCCTGTTTTGAAAAAACTCAAAAATTATTAAAAACTATTCAAAATTTTATTTAATAACTTTGAACCTGTGTATTTGCATATACTTTATATAGTAAAATAAAATGACTGCTGTAGATCAGCTGATACATTTGAAATTGCGTTCAAATTTAATTAATTAATAAATCATTATTAACAGTCAACAATAGTTTTTTTTTTAATTCTATGGTCAGTTTAATTTTATGTTGTGACATTACTGTCAATAAGATATGGAACTAACAAATTTTATTTATGAATTTGTTGTTTAAGTATTATGTTATATTTATATAAATTTTTATTTCTTTAGTATTGTAAAATCTTGTATATTAAGAAGTATATTTTTACATTTATTAGTCAATTTTTCAAATTATTCTAGCTGAAACTGAGACACTATACTGCTATGGTGATCAGGTGATCATATACAGTGTTACAAGGTAAATCAGTATTGGATAAATCATTTAATATTAGATTTTCTATTAGAATGTTAATAACCAAATCATGGTGTACAAGACAATAAGATAGTTTGAAAAAAAAATGGTAGTGTAAATGATGATACCTACATGGAGGATCAAAATCTGTCATTACTACTGAGAAAAAGTCATTAGATGTATTATTGCAGACATCTTTTGAAGACAATTTCCTCCATTCGAAAGTTTGGAAAGCTGTTGTTGAAAATAGCATTATATTTTCAAATTTTGCTACTTTTATGTTAAGTGGCCATGTCAATAAATATAGCTGTACATACTGAGGCCATAATTATTCCCAGTGATAATAGAGCTTAATACATATTGTCCACAAAGTTGTTTGGTAGAAATTGTTGACATCACATTGTTTAAAATTTTTTTTTAGATTGCAATTTAGATTGTGTTTATCCATGTTTACATCTTTTGATTACCTAAAATATAATGTTTCACAAACCTAAAACTATTAGTGAACAGAGATGATGTATAATGAAAATAAGCTGTTTGTTTACTACTCAGTACAATACAAGTTCTGACAGAATTTTATTTGAGATTAATCTGCTACCAAGCAGTAGAAGAGAAGCTCTTAGAACATTAATACATTAAGGGGAAACCTTCCAAAATATATTTTTAATTTAGAGATGAGAATGCTATAAAGTATTGTAAGTTGAATAAAATGTTCATAAAATATTTTATTGGATGAAATCTGAAGATGAATAAAAAAGGTTTCTAATGAAAATTTCCTCTAATTTCATTCCTTTTATGAGTTTTGCAATTTTGGTTAAAAACAGTAAATTCAGGATGTTGGGCAGAATTCTCAAATCCTTTGTAAAAATCTATTTTTGTAGCTGCAAACTGCATCCGCTTATATGGTTAGTTACATTCAGTTTTGTAATTTGAAGCTGTTGCAAGATTAATTCTTATGGGGTATTCCATTTTAATTCAGCAAATGATCATTGTATCACTATTTTTGATTTTGATGATATTTGGTATATGATAACTACCCACCTAGTAGTGGCCTAAAAATATTTTTTTATGTTTTTAAAAAATCTTTCTATTTTCTAACTCTCCAACAGATAAAAACAGTCATTTTCATCTTTTTCCATGAGCTGTAACATTCTTATTTTACATCGTACCGAGGGTCAAAAAGGGCTTTTTGGAAAGAGTAAAGATGAAACTTCCTTCATCTTAGTGTACTCAAAATTCACATAACCAAATCTTGTAATGTTTACTGAAGTTACATTTACAAAATGTTGTTTTTTTCAAATTTTCGGACCTTTTAACTCTTAGGTACTAGTAGTACTTATAAAAAAATATTGGACTGTTATTGTCCAAGAATCTGAAATTTTTATAAGCAAGTACTTTTTATGTACTTTAAAATAAAATTTATATAAAATTTATTTTGTTGCTTAAAGAGGTTGACGAATAATGAAGCCAACAAAACCTTTAAAAACACCATTTCTTCTAACCGTAAACAATGTATGCCATTATACTGATGTTATGTATTTTTTTCAAATTGTAAAAATTACAACTAAACTCATTAGAATGAATAAATTGATAATTATAAATAGTAAATTACAAAATGATAACTCAAATACATTAACAAATTGTTCAACTTTTACCTATTTTACTCCTGCTAACGGAACTTGCACTTTTGATAACAAACTTAACTAACATAACTTAGTGCTCCTGCCATTTTTTTATTGAGTAGAACTGATAAGTCCTCATTCATCATTGGTGTAATGTTGTGTCTTCTTCCAGTAGTTGATAGAAAAAGTTCTGAAGGCGTGAGAATCTTTAAAATATTTTCCAGTTGAACTCATGTTTGATTATCCCTCAATGATTTCTTGAATGAGTACCAGGACCCTGCGGATGGAAAAACTTGCCATCGTGTACGCAGCAGACATAAATTTTACATTTTGGCTTTGGTAAACCTATAAAGCAACCAGAAACACTAATGTCTTGTGTACCAATACTAATGTAAATTTTTCTGATTCAGAGGTTGCCTGGACTTTCAGAATACATTTCTGACTTGTTGGAACATAACTGTGAAAGGGTTCTTGTTTCTGGGACTGTTGTGATTACCTTACAACTAGAACTGAGGTATTCTTCAGTCTCTTGAACATCTTTATTACAGCAGAAAAAATGTTATATTTTTAATATTGTCTTTACAATAATTGTACATTTCAGAAGGTGTGAGAATTTGATTGTTGACCTTCCTTTGAAGGCTTGCTTTAGTCACAGTCCTTTTTACAGTTCCACCAGTACCATCACATGGTCCTTTTTACAGTTCCACCTGTACCATCACATGGTCCTTTTCCATGATATGAGGCAAAAAAATGCCATTCAGCTGTGATTTCAAATTTTTTTTTGTTTGTAGCACAAATTTATGACATTTTTTTGTTTTTATTTTGGGCTGAGGAGCCATCAGAAAAATAAAAAAGATGTTTCAACTTGTGGTAAAAGTGTTTTTACTTTATATGACTTGGTTTTGGAAGCAGAAGAATGATGTAGTATTGTACTTCAAGTACTTGCTAATCACATAGTAGTTTTTGCTTGGTAATTTTCCTTAAAATATATGAGAAATGGATGTACTGTGGCATAAGTTTTTGACCAGTGATGTGGCTGATGTTCATGCTGTATCACAAAAGAAAAATTTTGAGAGAAGTTTCCCATTATAATATATTCACCTTCCAACAAGTTTTCCTTTTTAATGTTGAGGAAATTAGCTTGTTTCATTTGCAACAAAATGATGCCTTTTTAGATTATTTAAATTTTCAATAAATTTATCTAAGTACCCTTAAAATGGAAGAATTTGAGTTGTAAGTTCACAATGGTCAACAGAAACTCACTGTTAGAAGATAATTTAAGAATCAAAATCATCCAGCTCTCTTGCAGTAATCTGAGCACTTCAATAGTACCTGGAAAGTTTTCACACTGTGACAGCATGCACGTTTCATTTTCAATATCACATACCATGGTTGAAAGGAGAATTTTATAATCAAATTTCATTTTTAGAGCAGATGACATAAGTTTTACATTTTGGTTGGTGATACACACGCGCTCGTGCATGCACATGGTGAGTATCTGACCCACCAGCCAGAACACAAAATTAGGTCTTAAATCAGCAAATTTTGAAAAACCAATTTTTAAATTGTTTTTCTTTGAAGGCTGTGTACAATTCTTTTAAGTTATATAAGATGAGCCTTTTTTAATATTAATTTTCTTCCATCAGCTTGTTTTACAGAGACACAATCCTTCTTGCGTGGCATCATTCTAGTAAAAAATCTTGGACACTTAATATTTTCATAAATTACGTGTTTATTTTTGCTGTTTGTAGCAAAATTCCACTTGTTTAAACTAATTATTTAAATTGACCGGCTAAATACTGACCAACATTAAATTCATTTTGAATTTTTTGAATGCTCGAGCTGCTTGGTAATAAACTTAAAATATTAATTTTTTCCTGTTTTCATTTTATCCTTTATTGTAATGATAACTCTTTATATTCCCTACGTAAATCAGCATGGGGTACTAAACTGGTTTCTTCCTTAGAAATATTTAAATCAAAGGAATCGTTTAATTTACTGTGACTGACTGACTGCTATTTTTGTGACTTATTTTTTAAAATTGTTTCTTTGTGCTGCTTGATCGTTTTTGAACCTTAACGGGGGAAATGCCAGGTGTTGAACAAGCTTTATTCACCGACTCTATTATAACACAGGAGGCTCATATATATCTTTACATTCCGGTTCGCTTTCTGTATCATCTTGTTGTTTTTATATTTTGTTTAAGCATTTTGTACGCAGTGCTCTGCCTGAAATTAATTTTAGCCTACAAGAAACTTCTGTGATGGTTGGTGGTCCATCTGAAAAAAACACCAAATCCAGTACTGTGAAAAGGCCTCGGTCAGCTTTGTCTGAAGAGGATATCAGTAGTGGAGTAAACAGTGTGAATTGTCCGCTTCACAATACTGAAGCGGACCATCCACAGTTTAAAACGTTAATTTGTTGTGCGAAGTATTCAGGAAGGTGGCTTCCTTCTAAAGGTAGCGCCTTTCCTGATCAACAAGGTTGTGACAGGATCGTGTGGCTTACCGAAGAACATAAAAAATTAAGAGATGGACCATAGTTATGGGTTTCAATTAATATCGATATATATTGATTGAAAACCATAACTATGAACAGAGTAAATCTCTCTTACGTATTACTAATATGGGAGGTATACACTTAAGTACGATGTGCCACAAAACTTTGAATACTAGTATGGGAGTAATATTTTGCAGAAACCTTCTGGAGCTGGACGTAACAGAAATAGCTGATTAAATTCGACTCCAAGAAGTAATAGGTGTGAATCGTATCATGAAACTGCAGAGCGGGTCAGAAGAACCAACGCCATCTCGTATACTTACATTTAATCTTCCGGCACCCGAAGCGGTAACCTGTCTCTTCGGATACGACCATTTATACGACCTGCATCGATGTTTCAAATGCCAAGGTTATGGTTACACATCAATATCTTGCTCGAAGACGGAGATCTGTGCTCGATGTGCTCAGAAAGGCCACAATGACACTTGACAAGATGAAAAATATGCGAACTGTAATGGTTCACACGCCCTCGCGATTGCTGAACTTTTCAAGAAGAAACGGCGATTCTCAGAATCTCTACCGAGCAAAAGCTATCTTTTCCGGCTGCACGCAGAAATTACAGGAAAACACTTAATTCATGGAACCTGGTTAAACCAGATGTGTCTTTTGCCACCGCTGCATTAAAACAAGTTCTAAAGAATTTAGGTATTCAGAAGTGCGGATCCTGCAATGAGCTGAAAAAACGTGTTCATATGTTAGCTGATCAGGTCTCTTCGCTTGCAGCCACTATTTCAGAACTGACGAGATGAACAAAAAGTCATTAGTAACGGGGTTAGTGAATCCAGTTGTAAGATCCATCTGAAAGTCCGTATCCCAAATGTTTTACCCGTTCGGGCAGGAGTATTCACAGCTGGAGATAAGCCATCTACTAAGCTCCCTGTTAAGGTATCTCCACAACCACTCCCTCAGGGATGTCATCTACGACTTCCCATCTTCCAAATCTCCTCCTCCATCGTTTCATGTACTGGAGAATGTGGTCGAGGAACCGCCTGACCTCAGGGCATCAGAGTTCCTTTCCGTCAAAACTACGAAAAATAAAAACCGGATACAGAATTTCAGGAAAATATATAAAAATGAATTCTAACTACCTTTACTTAGGAACATAATTCATTGGTACCATAGTCTTTGGTCCCGCATAGAGAATATTGGGGTATTGGCGCGCGCGAACCACTAATCATGTTCCTCCAAGAAACGCATCTTCTACAACACGATGCAATAACTCTTGAGTCTATTTCTGTGAGAGGTACGACTATCTAATGGA
Source organism: Lycorma delicatula (assembly GCF_047948215.1). Lineage (NCBI taxonomy): Eukaryota > Metazoa > Arthropoda > Insecta > Hemiptera > Fulgoridae > Lycorma > Lycorma delicatula. The sequence continues at coordinate 110,028,461 of NC_134456.1, read as the reverse complement.
CAGTAGAGAGAGTGATTGAGCTGCTGTTTTCATGCGGACTGAGATGTCTGCTAAAATGATATCACTAGCTACCCTTATTCCTGCTGTTGCTGTGAAGATCTCTATTCCCTTCAAATTGTACTTATGCTATTGGTATCTCTCACCGAACTCTCGGTTCAGCGCTCTAGAATCTCCTCACACAAATCCCATCGCCATCGTTAATACTAGACTTCAATGCCCACCATTTTTCCTGGGGTTCAACTTTCTGCTCCTTTCGCAGAAATATGGTACAAACAGAGTGAGACAAGAGTGAGTTTGTCTACTGAATGATAGATCACACACATTCATGCCTTTATCTGGTACATTGTATTGCATTGACCCCTCTCCGTATGCTCACTAAGTTTACTCCCTCGTCTTAATTGGAATGTTTATCATGACTTTCACGGCAGTGATCATAGGCCATTTATTATTACTTTTGATGTCGACCACGAGGTGAAAACAAGGCCACGGAGATGGATTGTTGAAAAGGCGGAACGGTTACCATAAAGCCTTTCCGTCACAGTATGTTTGTGGCGCGGGCGTCCTTGATCAACTTTCTTTACGTCCGTGATACTTGAGACTGCTAATGGATTCATCCCACAAACATCGGGAAACCCTACACGTGCTTCTGTTTCTGGGTGGAATGAAGATTGCCGGAACGCTATTAGCAAACGAGGCAAGCACTGCGTAAATTTAACCGCAGGCCTACAGGTAAACATTAAATTTGTACCGTCAGGCTAGAGCGGTTTGTCATTGGGTATTCTTCGACGCTAGGAGAAGGTCGTGGAGGAAATATGTAGACACCATCTCACGCACGACTGCTATGTGGAAAAAGATCCGTGCGATTTGTGGGTCACCGAAATATTCTATTTTCGGGCTTCGTCTAGAACTCCTTTCATCATCTTCTGCGGTGACAACTGTATTAGTGAATACCTTCCGCTCAGTGTCTCTCATTTCATCATATGGTAACAAATTTCAGAGGTACAAAATACAGATGTAAAGATTACCGTTGGTGATTCGATCGGTGAATTAAATGTTCCATTCGCATTCAGGGAGTTATCACACGCACTTGCCAACTCGCGTGACTCGTCCGTTGGACCTGACAACGTTCGTCTTGGTATGCTGTCGCACCATCCTCATACGACATTACAACATCTATTGGACGATGATGATGATCTACTCTCTGCACAAGTCTTCCCACCCGTCCGGTCGGAAGCCGTTGTCATACCAGTACTTAAGCCTGGTAACGAAAAAGCGAAGCCCCTAAGCTACCGTCCTATCTGCTTGACAAACGTCCTATGCAAGGTTATGGAGAGGATGGTGACCGCAGATTTATGTGGTACTTGGAGAAGCATGACCTTTTATTGCCAGAACACTGTGGTTTCCGACAAGCTCGATCCTCCATTGACCATTTAGTGTCATTGAGAACAGCTATTCAAAAAGCTCTCCTACTACTCCAGCGCCTCGTCACTATTTTATTTGATATCAGGAAGGAGTTCGACACGACCTGGCGACATGGTATTCTGAACACCCTCAAAGAATGGGGCGTCAGGGGCAATATGCTTGCTTTTATTAGGATGACCTGAATGACCGAACTTTCCGTGTTCTTGTTGGAGATCCTCTTTCGATTTGTGCGGACTTGGAGAATGGGTTACCTCAAGGAAATGTATTAAGTACTACTTTATTTTCTATAGCCATCGGCGGTATAACTATACATGTGCAGACGCCTATTGCATGTTCCTTATTTGTTGATGATTCAGCTGTATATGTTGTGTCCCGTTCAACAACCATAGTCGAGGCGCTACTACAGAACAGTATATCTCGCCTTGAAGCTTGGTCCAAGGTTACTGGCTTCATATTTTCACCTGATAAAACAAAATGGGTAGTCTTTTCCCGCCTGCGGGAAAAGACTACCCATTTCTTTACCGCAAGTCTTTCTCAGTGGAGAGCTAGCTAATTGCTATCTCCTTCTGTCAGATTTGTAGGTTTATTTTATGATAGCCGCCTTACGTGGGTCAAACACATCAAAGAATTGAAAACGAGGTGTCCAAACTATTAGATATGCTGCTAGTCTTAGCAATACCAATTTGGGAGCCGTTCGGTTGTGTATGTTGCGTTTCTACTACTCCTTGGTTCGTTCCCGTTTGGATTATGGTTGTGTCGCCTACTCTTCAGTGCCTTATACCGTGCTTAAAATGCTAGATGCTGTAAATCACGCTTTCCTTCGGCTTGCTACGAGTGCCTTTAGATCATGCCCTGTCGTTAGCATCCTTGTTGACTGCTTACCGCAGTCAACAAGGATACTGACGATAGATCTTGATCTGTGGAATAGACTGAACGAGGTATTGGCATCTTATTTTTCTCGCCTTAAGGGACAGCCAAATCACCCGGCTTTTGACGCAGTTCATTGGTAATACCTATTTTCGAAGATATGAAGACCGTCCACGTTGTACTGCACTTGTAGGTGTTCGTACCCTACGTTTACTGCACCTTATGAGTGTTGAAGCATCTTCTATTTTTCCTATTTATCCGTGTTCATATCCTCCGTGGACAATCAACCTTATAAATTTTATGTTTGATCTCGCGAAATAAAATAAAGAATCAACACCACCACCAGTTTTCTTTCAGCAACTGTTTCACCATATTCTCTCTGAGGCAAACTCGGACGCAGTGGTATACACAGATGGATCAAAACGTAACGATACCGTTGGCTACGCGTTTGTTGTTAGTGACCGAACCTACTTGTTTGGTTACTCAGTTTTTTTAATGTGTAGTAAACACATTCAAAAAACTGAGTTCAGCAGTAAGCTGAACTATACTGTATACACAAGGCTTTGAATATCATTAACTCTAAGTATTGTCATATCCTTATTTGAAGCGACTCGTGTAGTGCTCTCCAAGCCGTATAAAAGTTTTATTCCAGGCATCCTACCGTCACCGAAATTTACGATGCAGTCACCGAGTTGAACCATCGCAACACACAAGTGAGTTTTTGTTGGATCTCTAGCCACGTAGGGATTCCGGGTAATGAATGTGCAGATTCCGCTGCAAAAGATGCATGTAGTCAGCCATCCTTCACTACCATTAATATTAACCATGTCAAATAATTACTTCGTGCGAGGTAGATAATAAAATTCGACATGACAAAGATACTGTGTTGTCATGGGATTCCTCCCACAGGAAATGTTGCTTTGAGAAAGTGGTCCTCTGCCGATTGCGGATAGGACATAACGAGATCTACTCACGGGTACCTGATGTCAGCAGAAAATGCACCGATATGCAGTGCCGCTTGACTGTGCGCCACAACCTTGTGGATTGCATACGTTATGCGGCCTTGGGTCGTAAATCTAAATTTCCCAGGAATTTTCGTCAAATCCTGGGCAACAATAAAGAAGTTTCGGACCGGCTATGTTAATTTATTGAGCTATTAGTTTTTGCACACCTTTTAATCCTCGTATTAAGTATAAAGGTTGTGTAATCAGCGAGTTCAAGTTCATAAGTACCTAGGTGTTTTGTTTGATGAATAGTTTGTTTAGCAGCTATATTAGGCAAGTAGCGGCGGATGCCGTCTCTGTGATGCACAAGCTTAGAAGGATTGCTTGAAAGGATTACGGGCTGTAGGACCGTCATTTGTACATGGTTGTCTAAGGTGTCTTCGAAAGTATGACCGTTTACGCGGCGTCCGTTTGGGCCATAGTTCGGAAAGAAATCTAGCACTTATTCCAAATTTAAGGAGTGCCCAGCGCAGAGCCTTAATTGTATGCCCTGGGTGTTTTTAAAATTACCTCCTACTAGGCTATCACTGTATTGGGAAAGGCTCTCCCAATCGATTTAGTGGTGAAGGTTCAGGCAACCATGTGGAAATTGTGAAGAGGCAGAGAGGCTGAGGTATTTGGGATGCAGTTTCGAGTTGGGCTTGTACCGGAGCAGAACAGTGATCTCAATGCACTGGTTCTAAATTTCAAACAGTTTCTCATCTTCCGCCTGCAGAGGAGACTTTACAGCCTTGCAATGGAAGCTTGGCAGCAAGAATGGCACGCACGACTAAGAGGAAGGTCCTTGTATAGATTTATACTGGGGGGGATGGTATGCCTCTCCGTCATTTTTAAGGGCAATGGGAGCCGCAGTGCTCTCCAACCATGTAAATTTAAACCAATATTTGTTTCCGTTCTGCCTGGCAGCTGATGAGCTGTGCGTCTGCAGGGAGGTCCAGTCAAACATAAACATGATGTTAGACGGCTCAGCTCTTGGTGGCACCAGAACTCAGGCCACCCTGGAACTTAGCGGTCAAGGTGAAAATTGGCCACTCACAAGCAGCAAGTCAATGTGGCGAGAGCCGCATTGTCGGACCGTGTAGGAGTTCCTTGATGCGGTTGCTTTGTTCAACCGACATCAGTAGTTTGCCTAAGGGAAGAGACTCCTACTGCGCTGCTGTAGGAAGTTAACCGAGAGATATGGCTGGCTAACCAGCCAGATTAAGGCTCCCAGCACTTTAATGGTAGACAGGTACTTGTTGGCATTCAACAGCGTAGGCGTGGCAGCGAATTGCTATCTTTGACAAGATAAATTTAATTATTGATAGTCATATATGTTTTAGTAGTTGATGGGGTGCGCCTACCCATTTTAGTGATATATGACAAGTAGACGGTGAGACAGGCAAACAAGTGGTGTATGGTACCACGCTTATTTCACACACGCTTTTAGGTTAGCTCTAGGAGCTAGTTAGGACACTGGTCGCTAAACTGTTTCGAGGCTTGGTAGCCATTTGTGGCACACACCTTCAGTCTCATGCTTTAGGGCAACCGAAAGGGGTGGTGGTGGGAAAAATACCAAGCAAACGAACATCTTTTAATAATGTTCTTAAATTTTTTTGTATATTAGTTTTATGTTTTTGTGTTTAACATTTTAGTTTGTTTTTTATTTTCTCTTTGTTTTTAGTATTTTAGTTTGAGTTTTAATTTTGTTTTTAGATTTCTACTTTAGATTTTTATTTTCTTTTAATTTCGTCACGAAAATATTTTTCACCCAAAAAAATTAACATTTAGACTACGTTTTTTGTTTTGTCTTTGTTTTTAATATTTTGTTTTTATATTTCACGTTAGAGCAGAGTGTTTTTCACCCAGCAAAAACTAAAAAAAAAAAATTAAATTTGGTTTGTCTGTTGAAAGTGTAAAGATATATTTTTCGAAGAGATTTCTTACCCGGTTTAGTGTGACAGCTAAATGGGACAGAGCAACTTATGAAAATATTTATCTTAATTATTCGATTTTATGAAATTTTGTTTCAGTGTATCCACTTCTTAAAGATATAAATGTTATTTGCTGTTCAGTAAACTCTATAATATCGTGTAATACGGAAGATCTATTGTAAGTCAATTTGTGACACACTGTCTCAGTGTGAATACAGACTGAACACTCCATAATCCATTTTTATAAAATGCAGGGGTTCTTACAATAACAAGACGGTTAGTATAAATTATAAAACTACCAATTGCACCTTATTTTGTCTTTTCCCAGTTTCTCTACAGCTAAAATAAAAATTTCTCTAATAAAATTAAAAATAAAAGATACCGCAAAAAAGAGAAGTTCACTGCTAATAAAATTACTTTAAAACAAGTGTACATCACCTAACCACAGTATTTACACTAGCAACAGTACAACATATCACATTGAAATCAAAACAGTAACTGAGCCTTCTACAATGTTTACATTCAGGATTACACAAACATTTGTAGACATGAATGTGTTTGTGTATTTATTCACTTTCGTGTTTAAAATGTTAGTGTGTGTATGAGTCATACTTGTAAAAAGTAACAAACTATCTAGAATATAAGCCATCTCATTATAGACATATCAAAATATTTTCTATAATATACCTACAGTATTATCTGAAAAAATACATGCTGTGATTTTTTTGAATTGTTTGCAGTTAGAAGGAACAGTGTTTTTTGAGGTTTTGTTGGTTTAGTTATTTGTCAACCACTTTGAGTTACAAAATAAATTTTATATGTTTTTAAAGTACATAAAAAGTACTTACTGCTGTTAAAAATTTCAGATTTTTGCCTCCTATCCCAGTTGCGGTTTTGGGCCCCAGAAATGGGACATTTTCAAAATCTTATGGTTTGGCGGCCATTTTGTTTGTAATGAAGTACACTGGGTAACAGTCAAAGTTTTTTTTATAAGTACTACTAGAGTACCTAAGAGCTACAAGGTAAAAAACAGGCCTGTTACCTTAAGTCCTTCATTATTTATGTTGGGTCCAAAATTTGAAAAAAAACAACAATTTGTAAACATTACAAGATTTGATTGTTTAACAAAATGAATTTTGAGTACACTAAGATGAAGTTTCATCTTTACTCTTTCCAAAAAGCCATTTTTGACCCCTGTATGATGTAAAATAACTACAGCTCATGGACAAAGTAATGAAAATGGTTGTTTTTTTCCTGTTAGCAGGGTAGAAAATAATCTTACTCAAGAAAAAGATTTTTTTTTAAATATAAAAAATATTTTTTGGCCACTACAAAATGGTTAGTTATCATGTACCAAATATCATCAAAATCAAAAATAGTGAAGCAATAAAAGTTGTGAAAATTTGTTGAATTAAATTGGAATACCCCCTTACGCAGTGTGATAATTTGTAATAATTACACACCATTTAATTCTTACATAGTGGCACAAAAGGCACTGCCTGTGAGTGATTGTAACATTTTCATTACTTGAACCAGTGTGTTTCTACTGTTTCCTGCGTCATTAGTTATTTGTTGCAGGCATACTTTCGCAATGAGACAAACCTTAACTAAATTTGCAATTTTAAGCGATTTTTAATTGTGTTTCTTTTTTCAGTTTCTGTAATTTTTTTATTTCACAACACGTGCTTTACCTTTTACCACATCCCAGAAATAAATTCACAAAGGTAGTCTGGCATTTCTTTGGAGTCATACAATCGATAATCCACATTGATATTAAATACTTTAATCAATTTATTTACACACTATGGTACTGCAATTTAAGGACCACAGTCCTGGATTTAAACATTTTCAGCAGCAAAACACATCTGCAGTTTAGGAATAGATTAGATAGACTATCTATTTTATTGATCTATAAATATACAATTTCCTACAGTTGAAAATTGTCAGTCATAAAGAGTGAAAAAATTGCAATACAACAAACAAAAAAATTTAAGCCATTATTCACTTTTTATATTCAGAGAGTTTGTGATTTTTGGTTTGTTTGTATATTTATGTATTGCACCATAAATTTGTTTTATTTGAATTGCTAAATTATTAAGTGCTAAAAATTGAAATTGCGTAGCAATGTTGTGGCCTGTAGGCTGTTGTGCAGTATAATTTGCATATTTATATTTTGTTATTATGCATAATTTAAAAATGTATAATTAATTTAACTTTTTAGTTACTGCCTTTTCACTGCTATCTTGTTCAGTAATTTTGTACAGATCTCTGCTTCTTCAAAGCAGTTAATATGAGAAATCAATATAAAGCGTAACTAATTTTTAATATAAAACATAGTTGTTTATTAAAAAGACTGAAACACTGAAAAAAAAGTCTGATAAAATATCATCTCTATAATTTTAAAATTTTATTTTATTTTTTAATGATAATATTAAAGAATTGCTCTGAGAAAGCAGAGATCTATGAAAACTAGATTGTAAGAAAAGAAAAAAAATAACATAAAATTTTTCAGTAAATTGATTTATTTTGCTGCTAGGATGTAGTTTTTTAATATATATATATATATATATATATATATATATATATATACATATATTCAATATTGACAACTTAACCACCAAAACACAGTAATAAATAAAACCTAAAAAAAAAGTAATACCAGTAGTTGAATTTCACAGGATCCTGCATATCACTCAGTACACAATTTCTATAATTACATAAAACAGATATTAAAAAACTTAAAATTTAGAAAACATAAAACACTATTAATAACATCAAAATATGTATTAACAACACAACTCCACTGGTATTACTGGAAACTTTTGGTTTTATCTGTTATTGTGTTTTGGTAGTTAAGTTGGTAATATTGAATTTAATTAGTACAGTGGTCACTATGTTGATAATTATTTGAATTTTCAGAAAAAATATATATATTCATATGATATAAATAGAATTTAAAATAATCCTATTTTTAGAGAACTTGTTGATGTTGATTTTTTTTAACAGTGAAATTACATTAAAAAAAATTAATTTCGTACTGTACTAATTTTCTCACATAGTTCTAATACGTATATGTATTGTCATATTTGAAAAGTTTCTTTTTTGTTTAATGTTTTAAACCATTGAAATATAGGTTTTATCATCATTTTATCCTGATATTACACTGATAAAATTTTCCACCATTATTTTCAAATGAGTAAACACAATTTCTATAATTTTTCAAAATTTTTTTGTTTTTCCTGGGCAAAATATGCTTCTGCGTTATCATCGCCCAGACACAATATATTTCTTGTAATAAAGAAAGATATCACATTATATATTTCAAAGTAATACAATAACCATCTACTTTATGGCAATTGGCATGAGCAACTGAGACTCGCTACAGTAATCTAAATATTTGAATGTAAACAGATGGCCCTAAGAAACTGCAAAATTAAAGATAGCAACATTTCATTATCCCCTAAAATGGTTCATATGTTAGGCCCCTAGATTAAACTTGCAACGCAGTGCCGCATAACAGATACAATCCACAAGGATGTGGTGCACTGTTGGCAGTTGCAGTGAGCTCAAAAGGGTGCATACATTTGTATCCAAGATTTGCTTATTAATTCAACTGATTAATCAAAACAAAATTTTATTAAAGTTTTTATTCTAGTTATTCTCGTGCTGGCCTCTGTGGCACGAGTAGTAGCATCTTGGCCTTTCATTCGGAGGTCCCGGGTAGGCATGGCATTTTTCATACACTACAAAAATTCCACAAGCTTAAAGCTTATGTGGCAATGTCATCTAGCAAAAAATAAAAAAAAATAAAGTTACCAAAACTTTATTGAATATATACATACATATATATCGGAGAGGCGAGGAGATTTGTCAGGGATTCAACGTTTTGTGTTTCACTCACTTTTATTATTACAAGTGGAGAATATATAAGACTATAATAAAGCTCAACCAATAAAAATGAGTAGACAACTCGTACAATGAAACAATTACAAATGATAACTATCACCCATCAATAACTCAGCAGTACACGAATCATAATATAAGATTAATTTAATTTAGAACTCAAACAATACTAAAACAACTTGCGATAGACCGAGGCTCAGGGAAATAACGAATTCGCGATCACCAGGACGTCTGTTCGATCTGGGTTCCAAAGCAAGACTACCCTTTCTCCATATTCTCAAATAATATACCTACTGCATATTTCCTTTTCCTTATTAATTTTATGATACCCCTATCGTCCTGGGATCCCGACTACGTTGACAACCATGTGCCTACCTAGGCCTAAGCCTACCGCAATAAAACAATTTAAACCTTATTTTACAAAATATTACTAGTAATAGTACATTTCTTAAAACTACTAAAAATACAGATATTCTAAAGAATATTCTCATCGTTTTGTCGGAAGATACTCCACTGTACTTTATTCTCCGACACGGCCATTCTGACAATCACACGCCCTCGGGTGTATCTAAAACATTGAGTTACAGTGGTATTTTAATTTTTGTTTTCAACTGACCTCGGTCATTATAAAGCATTTACAATAGTTAAAGTACAAAAGATAGATTCAGAAGTCCTCTCGAGTAACAGAAATCCATTAATTATTCATTATCCTAAATAGTCATCGTACAGTACTCAAGAGATCGAAAAGCCATCAATCATTATTCCTTATCATTTAACTGTCCTCTAACTGACCTCTGCACTATCTCTAGGCTACCCTGTATGCCACATACAGTATCATACATATTCTGTAGTTGCCACAACTACCTGCCCGACACATCATCAGGTGCCCATCGCGCCCTGATCAAACTAACATTAGCCACTAATTTAGTTTGCAGTTACGACTACACACTGATGCATGTGCGAAAAATAAAAATGCCAGGTCCACGACCTGCTGCCAGCCATTAGTGCATTGCGTCATTGGTGGTCTCTTTTTAAACCATAGTCCCTGTTTCAGGACCAACATCAACAGTCTCCTCGGCACAACTTTCATTGTCCGAGGAAACATCCAACTCATTAGGAATATAATTCTCAGGCATTTCTCTCAACTTATCATGACTATACTTATAACTTCTACTACTACTTAAAGATTTTAGTGTGTACCTGTCGGTATCAAGTAATTCTGTTACTACGAATGGACCTCTAAATTTCCTATCGAGTTTCGTTTGATTACGTTCTTCGTTCTTAATCAAAACGTGATCTCCTATTTTAAACTTATTAACCTTCGCTTTATTTTTATCAAATCTAATCTTCTCATAATTAGCATTTTCCTCTATACTTTCAATCGCTCGTTGTCTTACATTAGAGATATCAATTTCATTTTCGTTGTCATCAACTAACAACCCGTAAGGTCTTGCCTTCTTACCAATTAATAATTCTAACGCACTAGATTTGGTAATACGATTCGCGGTTGAGTTTAAAGCTAGCTGAACTTCACCAGTGGCGTCTTGCCATGGACGATTATTAGACTCAACAGCAGTGAACATATTTTTTAACGTACTCATTACACGCTCTACTTGACCATTTGCCCTACTAGTACCTGTAGCTATTAAATGTAAATTAATATTTAAAGATTTACAAAAGTCTTTAAAATCTTTCCCAGTAAAACATCTACCTTGATCGGCAATCACACGAGCGGGAACTCCCAATATAAATATTGAAGCCTTTAAAGCTTTAATAACACTATTACAGTCAATTTTTCTGGTGTGATGTAAATAAACATATTTGGTAAAACCATCTATAATAACAATAATGTATTCTTTAGTATTATTTTTACCGCTCAATTTACCTGTAATATCTACATGCACAGTATGCCAAGGTATGCGGGTCTTAGGGATGGGATGTAATTCAGCTTGAATTTTACCTGACTGAGCTTTAGAGAGTTTACAAGTAATACAATTGTCAACAAATTTACGTACGTATTTAGACATACCTTCAAACCAGTAATACTCATAAACCTTATCGAGTGTTTTATCCCAACCTAAGTGCATAACAGACTCATGTACATGGTTAATGACGGACCACCGAAATGCTCTGGGTACAATCGGCAAACAAAGGGTTTCGCCTTTTCTCTGTATTTTCCGGTATAGCGTACCGGCTTTAATTTCATAAGATTTTAAGAGATCTTCCGATAGCTCATCGCTTTGCAATTTGGTGACTATTTCCGAAATTTCCGAGTCACGCTGTTGTTCAGCAAGAAGCCAATCAACCGATAGTTCCGCGAGGTTAACGCGTTTCTCTTCAATTTTATTAACCTGTTTTGGTAAATCGGACAAAGGGTTTCGAGAGAAGAAATCCGCGTGCGACATACGTTTGCCTTCTCTATAAACTATATCGAACTGAAAAGCCTGTAAATAAGCCCACCACCTATGGACTCTATCATTAAGATCAATCTTATTTTGAGAAGATTTCAATGAATTACAATCAGTTACAACAGTAAATTGTCGTCCATGTAATGCCGAAAAGTAATGCCGAAAAGGTTTAATAGATTTAACAACGGCCATAGTTTCGAGTTCGTAAGAATGATACCTGGACTCGGCTGGGCTTGTCCTTTTACTAAAGTATTCAATAACTTTATTTTTACCGTCTACTTTATGCATGAGTATTGCTCCGTACCCATCGGAACTAGCGTCGGTATGCAGTTCTATAGGATAATCCGGGTCAAAGATAATTAAGACGGGTTCGTTGGTCAAAGTATGAATTACTTTTTGTCGGGCGTTTTCATGTGTCTCAGTCCACTCAATATATTTTTTACCTGAGGTAAGAGCATATAATGGTTTCATGATTTGTGAAAACTTAGGGACAAACCGTCGGAAATAAGATGCAAGGCCAATAAACTGTCTAAGCTGAGTAACGGTCCTTGGAGCGGGTAACATTGTTAAAGGGTTTATTTTACGAGGGTTTGGACGAACTTGTCCTTCTTGAATCTCATACCCAAGGTATGAAACAGACGTTTTGAGAAAAGAACATTTTGAAAAATTAAATGAGAATCCCGCATCTATAAGAATTTTTAATACCACTCGAAGTCTTTCAAACGCTTCTTCTATCGTATCTGCAATTATCAGTACATCGTCTAGATAAACTACAACGAAAGTGTACGCGAGCTCACCCAATGCCTTTAAAATTGCTCTTTGAAAAACCCGTAATAAAAGAACTTTCATTCTCTTTTAAGATTGAAACTAATCTTATTTTATCATTTTTATCAACATCTGTATCAACATTATCAAAATTTATAATTTCGAATTTACTACATTCATTTACTACTTTAGATTTACAGATTTTAAAATTATTTTGAGAAATATTTACTTCAAAACCCAAGCTCAAAATTTCTCGACCAATTAAAATATTATAACTCAAATATTCATCTGGGACAACGTGAAATAGAATCTCTAATGTAAACAAATCCATAATTACAATAGATAAAATTTGCATGCTACAATTTACTACAACATTTCCGATGCCTTTCAAAATTATTAATTCATTAATTCTACGTCCAGAAAACTTAATCACTATCGATTCCTTTATTAATGAGCATTCCGCTCCTGAATCAAAACAATATGGAAACGACTCACCAAGATGGTTTAGAATACCAGTAGGAGCTGCAACTGTGCAAAGATTCACACGGCGTTCGACGCTACCATTCTCCTTGTTGTTCCCTGGACCGCTACGGCTGCTACCTGGAGCCGTACAGTTTGGCGCAATATGACCAGCTACCCCACATTTGAAACACGTCACATTGCGCGATGAAGAGGATTTTCTGATAGACACAGTTCTGCTGCAGAGCACCAAGCAACAGAATCCGATCCCGCACTCGCTGGATTAAATCGTGGTAACGCAACACTTTTCTTTGTCGATAATGGCTTTTGCATACAACACTTCATAAACTCAAACAATGTATTCCACTGATCAGGTGATGGACCAGATGGAGACGATCCCACTTCTGATATCGGAGAGGCGAGGAGATTTGTCAGGGATTCAACGTTTTGTGTTTCACTCACTTTTATTATTACAAGTGGAGAATATATAAGACTATAATAAAGCTCAACCAATAAAAATGAGTAGACAACTCGTACAATGAAACAATTACAAATGATAACTATCACCCATCAATAACTCAGCAGTACACGAATCATAATATAAGATTAATTTAATTTAGAACTCAAACAATACTAAAACAACTTGCGATAGACCGAGGCTCAGGGAAATAACGAATTCGCGATCACCAGGACGTCTGTTCGATCTGGGTTCCAAAGCAAGACTACCCTTTCTCCATATTCTCAAATAATATACCTACTGCATATTTCCTTTTCCTTATTAATTTTATGATACCCCTATCGTCCTGGGATCCCGACTACGTTGACAACCATGTGCCTACCTAGGCCTAAGCCTACCGCAATAAAACAATTTAAACCTTATTTTACAAAATATTACTAGTAATAGTACATTTCTTAAAACTACTAAAAATACAGATATTCTAAAGAATATTCTCATCGTTTTGTCGGAAGATACTCCACTGTACTTTATTCTCCGACATATATATATATATATATATATATATATATATATATGTATATTTTATGTCTGTGCTTGAGTTTAACCTGAGATTGATAAAATGTAATAAACAATTATTAATACCATTAAATTCACTTAACTGCCCTGATAAAACTATATCAGAACATGTAACTGCACTTTACTTTTGTGTGTCATTCTATCTTTTTTTTTCTAAACATTAGATGAAAGGTTTTTATGAAATGAGAATCCTTAACTAGGAGGTTTAAATTGAATATGAAAACTATGTTTGTTATATCTGAATGATTTATTGATCTAATATCTGTATTGATTTTATTACATAATTATTTTTTTTTTGTAATTCCATATTAAAAGAATACAATAAAAATGGAATTTCTTAAACTAAAAAATACTTTCAAAATTTTGCAGTATGCACAAAAATGTAAGTCCAAAATTGAGTTTGTCTATTGTTTTTTTAGACATTTCAGCTTATCCATTTTTAATGAAATTAATTAGTTGAGTTGATGTGTATATTGATCCGTGCTCGGTCATATAGAATTTAAAAAATAGGCCAGGGGTTCAACCCACTCTGTCAGAAATTTTCCCCTGTTTGATATTATTTTGTTATGCCTAATAATTTTGTTCATAGTATATTATTTGTTTGTATTTATTTTTTTCATACTACTTTTTCTTTTTTTTAATTGTACTCTACATTCATTGAATAAATATTGTTTCTTTATCAAATAATTATATAATGAAGCATCATGAACTTAGTAAACTTATATACTTGAGTAGCTTTTGCAGAAAAAAATATAACTTGTTTTGATTTTTATTTATTATAGTTTCTTTTACTATTATCAGTTGAGATTTGACCTGATAGTATTTACTCTTAATTATAATTCACTTTTTATTGATAGTTTGTAGTAAATGCATTATATTTGTGACAGACCTTTTAGGTTTACTCGTGTGTGGGGTTTTTTAATTAATCTCTAGTTTCAAGTATGAATTTTATTAAAAATTTTTTTGCCAGTTTTGTGCATGCTTTTGCTGACTCAATATTACAGTGTCATTTATGTTAGATTTTTATTATTATTTTTTATTATCTTTTTTTCCTTTAATAAAAAAAATCATTTGACATGATTTATTCTGTTATACAATTCATATTATAAGATAATTAAAGTAAATTTGATTGTTGAGGTGCTATTGAGCCGATTTGAAAAATTCTGACAATTCTTAAAAGCTTTTTCTCCTTAAATTTCATAGGTTATGAATTGATGATGTTATTTCCCTTGCACTATTTTTATGATTAATACATACTACGTAATGAAGTATAATTACAAAAAAAAGAAAAACAGTAAATCATAGATCTGAATCTCCAGGATTGGAAAGAAAATCATTAGATTTGTTGAGTGCGTTCGGTATTCCGAGATAAATAAGAATTTATACTTGTGTTTGTTTGTCATATAAATACTATATTAATTTCAATTGATAAGGTTTTAATTGATGTGTTAATTTTTCCCCTTTCCCTAATTATAAAAAGTTAGTAGTCATAAATTTAGAGTTAGATCTTATTTTAACTTCTGATTCACCCTATACTAAGTTTAAATTACAAGGGATGGTACTAAAAAAAAAATCCTCGTTGTATTTAACTCATGATGCGTTAACCAAACATGTATTATATACCTATTCAAGAGATACTGAACAAAATAATGTTAACAAACAAAACTTTAATTCACCCACAAATTTGTGGAATTATGTCCAACATTTGTAGCATTTTTTATTGTTATATATATATATATATATATATATATATATATATATATATATATAATTTCAAACTGGTGTACACCCCCTGTTTAGCTTATCTGTATGAACATAATGTGTTTTATGGCTCTGAAATACATGGAAGTTGGAAAACCAAAAGACAAGTAATAAAGTCTTGATGGGTTTATATAAAGCCAGTAGAAAATATTTATTAGAAGAAATTTTATGTTATTAAGAGATGTAAGAAAGGAAAGCAAAGATGCATACTATGTAATAGATGAATTAGTGAAAAAAAATATGGAAGATATAGATACTGTATAATGAGAGTCAAAGATAATATGATACTAGCAAATAATTTTAAATGTAATGCGTGTTGAAATTAAAACATAACCCTGAACACAAAGTAATCCAGAATATATCTAACCAGTCAAGCAACTGATTATAAAAAATAAGAAATAAAAAAAAACTACTGTTAATATTGACTTAATATGGACTACATTCTTATCAAGATTGCTTTTTAAGCTAGTGTTGTATGGTAATATAAAACAATATAAAATTTAAAATAAAATCGTTTGAAATGAAAGTCTTTTTATTTTATATTGTTGCTCTATAGTAAAATTTTTAAACAAAATATTCAGCAGCAAATGTAATGACTATATCGACTTACTTTATTTATGTAAACATTTTGATAAAAATGACGCATTAAATTTTTGTGGTATTGTGTTTTTTTATATGATAAGAAAATCAACAGTAACTGCTGTTGTCATCAATTTTTAAAGCGAACATAATAGAAGTAATATGATATTACCCATGAAAAATACTTTACAATACAATTCAGTAATCTAGAAAAGAAATTGATATAAGCTTACATTTTATTTATTATGTTTTTTATATCATATACTGATAAATACAGATAAAAACACCCAGTTGCAGCTGCATAATATATTTTTTGTGATTAGAAATTATTTTGTGATGCCACATCAAGCCTGATGATAACAACTCAAACTCAGAATCTTTCAGATGAAAGTCAGAATTGCTGATTGTAAATTTTTTCTAACTGTAAATTTCATATCCTGCTATGCAAATATTTGATTAATAAAAAATTATTATTTATTATCCAGTCATTACTATTACCATTTGGTCAGTATTAAAAAAAAAATTATAATTATTTTCAAACATAACACAAATTAAACATTATTTTAGATTTTACTTTTTATTAATGCTTCCTGAAATGTTTCATTAAAATTCCCCATAGTGAGTAAATCATAAAAATTTGCCATTGCAGTAAGGATAAGAAACCTCAGTTTGAAATGTTAAAAAAATTACGGGAATATTTTAATTTCGTTTAAATTTTCATTACTTGATCCTTTTTTATGAAATACATGACTACATCTATTATATTAAACAGTTATACCAATGGAAGAATGGAATTCTCATTTGCAGATAAAAAAAAAAAACATCCTTTAGGTCCAGTGTTTGATGGTAAAAATAGAGTATTACATCAGAATTCTTTTGGACAACATCAATTTTCATGAAAATGTCTGATTAAGCTTATGTAACCCTATGCTTCAAAAGTTATATGTTCCTGATGTGTGCTTTTTGTTTTTTGGGGGTGATAACTACCCCTTGTTAAAAAAAATTAAAAACCATAGATTTAAATGTTTTATAGATTGAAATCATGTTTGAATATGTAGAATAAACATTCTTTTATGTTGTGGAGTATAATTTATGATGTTTTACTAGGTTTCAATCCTTAGAACCACCCCTTGATGATATTAAAAAAAGAATTAGTTTTCAACAGTTTCAAATATTTTAATGATGTATTTATAATGAATTAAAATCCATTTACTATTTGTAATATAATTTGATTTATTGCAACGTTTCAACCCTTAATAAAAACTCTTTATAAAAAAAAAATTATTAAAATTATAGATGTAGGTTGCTTTGTAGCTCAAAATCATTTAAATATGTAGAATAAACATTGTTCCATTTCTGAAACATAATTTATGATGTGTTACTACATTGCAACCCTTAGATTCACCCTAATGACAAAAAAAAATTAATTTTCAGCAGCTTAAAGTGTTTTAATGATACATTTATAATGAATTATAAACTTTTTTTAATCTTATCATGAAAATTAAATTTCCTGTCTTGTATTAAATGATGAATTTAGTGATGAAACATGAATTTGATGTACTTACATTTTTATTAACCAAAAAAATAACTTTAATTCAATAATTTTTGAAAGGTTATATTAACGAAGTGTGCCATGTGTTTATTCTTTCGGTTTTGGAAATGTACTGACTACACCATATAAAAGAGATACATTCACATATATACATGTACAATGTACCTATGTATGTCTATGCACATAAGGTACTATTATCATCAATCAGCAGGTATTTGCCTACAGTATGTTCTGTTACTTTTCTTCTTCTACCTATACTTTCATGTATATATCTGTGGTATGTGTGTGTGTGTGTGTACATATCTAGATACAGTTATATGTATTCACATGTATTCATAAATGCTCTGAAACTGTCAAGAATATAAAAATTTACATGTTTTTCAACTATAACTTCCTTAATTTTTAAGTTTTCCAATCACTCAAAAACCCATTTTGCAGGGAATTTCAAGGGCGCAAGGCATGTAAAGTTCAGATTCCTTGAGCTGTTTGTTTTTGAAATTTTTGAGTTTAAAGGGCTTGGGGAAGGTGGTCCTCGCACTCAAATGCAAACTTTTAATGGTGATGTCTCACCCAATTTTTATTCTACAGAAATAAAAAAAAGATTTTTCAGTAAAAAAATAAATTTTTGTAATTAGCATTTTTATGTATTTTTTTAGTTTTTGAATTACTGTGAAAAAAAATTTTTTTTAAGAATTTTCAAATTTGAATCAACTTTTTTTCTAATCTAGGCATTCCATACTGGTCAAACTTCTAGAACATATTGTTACTACTTAAATAAAGTAAATTGTAAAAGGATTGCATTCAATTCCAATTCTTACGGAAAAGTCATTTGTTTCATTACTGATTTTTTTCTCTGAAAAAGCAAGACAACCATTTTATTTTTATCATAACTCCATTAGTTTTCATGCCAATGACTTTTACCAAAGCTAATTTTAAAGGTCTTTTTAAGTATTTTAAAAAACTCTACGTTTTATTTTCCGTTTTTCGGTTATTTAACATTGAAAGGTTTGACCTCAGTTTTCAGTGAACAAAAAGTTACCTTCAACGAGGCACAACTTGAATTGTATTGCATCTACAAAAAAAAAAAAACAAAAAGCATCTCTTTGTTATTTTATGAGCTTCATTTTTGCTAGTAATAATGTTTTCGATAAAACGTAAAGTTATTGAGTTATTTGTGAAAAATCAACATTTTCAGTCATGAGTAACTCAAAGTATTGACTCTACAAAAAATTTTTGTGAACATTTTTTGCTTAGAATTTATTCTTCCATTGATATTTCTGTGGTTATTTTGAATGTAATAATTTCCATCCCTTCTCCGGGTGGCATCCATCTCCAGGGTAAAACCACGCTTCAGCACTATATAAATTTTGTTCCTTGAGCTATTCCCTAATTACTGCCCAAATTTCACGTCGGTTTTGTCCAAAAGAATTCTTGGCGAAAAACCGTCAAACACTGGCCTAGTATGAAACTCAAATTTTATTTTGGTAAATTGAAATGTTAAAGATATTTTTTTGCTATGAAAAAAGGATTTTACTATAAAAGGTTTTTTGTGAATTTTATTCTATTTTTCATCAAGAAGTTAAGGGCAGCACACTGGTGCATATTTGTGTATAGTATACAGTATTATTTTGATACTAAGTTAATGGTGGTATTTTGTATTAACCATGATTTTACTACAGTTTTGTTTATCTTATTCTCCTGTCATTATTGTCAATAATCTGGAGTTGGCTCTAAGTTTTTGAGTATTTGATTTATTTTAGATTTTTCTACCTTTTACTTTGAATGGAAACTGAGTATCCTAAGAAAAGAAAAATAGTTTGAGAAAACAAAGATGAGTAAGAATAAATTAATTGATGAAGTCATACTAAAGATGAAAGGTGCTACAAACTTAACAATGAAAAACAGGGGTAATTATTTAGAAAGATGATTTACATTTAAAGGTCAATATCCTTGGTGTATGTTATTATGATCATATGGTAAAAATCAATAAACAAGAAAAAAGATTTTGCTCTACTGCAGTTCTTAAATTTTACCAACTTTTTGTTGTAATGATTATGATGAATTTTTTCCTATTTTTAAAGTATGAGAAGGGAATAAAAGTCAGTTGTGTCACATTTATTAGTATTATATACAATTATTGACATTCCTAACAATTGGCCAATTTAATATTCAAAGTTAATTGGACAAGATAGTGAGCAAAGAAAGCATTTGTTGGTTATGTTTGCTAATGTCGTAGAAAGTTAAAAACTCGTTTAAAATCATACATACTCATTTAAAATCATATTTATAAACAGAAAAGTAATTTTATCAAATTAAAATGTTCAAATCACATTAAATAATACATAATCACATAATAAATACTAGACATAATTGTAAAAAATAAAATGGTCATTAAGTATAAAATTATACTGTAATGCCATTTTATATATAACAGCGAACATGATAAAATGTTTTAAAACTGTAAAATAAAACAAAAAACATTACTGTTGAACCCATTGGTTAATATTACTGCACCTGGTAAGAATATTTTGACAGATCGATACGTTTATGGTATATGACCCAAATTCTTTGTTATATTCAGTTTTCTCTTAGAAGGGGGCACCAGTATGAAGCACAGTTCTAGAAAATGGGTTGTTTATGACTTAGATTAAGTTGTCGCTGCATTTAATCCAAGTAATTAAATGGCCAGTTAACTTGATGAATAAACAAGTTAACTTTTAACTAAACACTTAAGTTTTTAAATCGTTTATGTTGTGTAGTTTGATTTTACACTAACTAATTGTACATTTATTGCAAAATAAATCTTTCATTCTGATCATTATTTAATAATATATTATTCAGATCTTATTGTGGGGTAAGTAACCACAGCTACTCTACAGATAAAAGGAGGTACCTGCTCCAGCATTTGTATGGATGTATCGAGGGGAAACCATAGCAAAATGTTGATCAGAGTAGTGTTGCAAAATAAATGTTTAATTATAAAATACAAAATATAAGTCCTTAACCTTAACTTAAAAACATTAAGTAATAGTAAATTAGATATGTAAAGATATCAAATAGATAAAACGATTAGAAACTGAATAATTCAGAAGGTATTAAAGAAAATTGTTTGAGCAGATATTTATGCACATTTAAAACTGAAATAGAGAAAACTGAAAGATTCTTTATTATTTTTTATTAGCAATATTTAAAAAATGGTTGAAAAAATAATATTGTTTGTGTAGAAGAAAACATTTTAATTTTATTTGTAATAAATTGGTGGAAAGATGTTTAAATGGTTTATTAATTTATTAAATTTTATAATGGAAAAATTAAACTGCCTTTCTCATAAGAAAAAATATTATGCTGAATAACATGAAAACTGATTCTGTTTTTCTTGTTTGATGGAGGTGGGTATTGTTAATTTGTCCGAATTGCTTTTGTTTTTAGCGAAGGTTGTGTATATTTAAATATGTGGATTAACATTTCTAATTTACTAAAAATATCAATCTACAAAGTTCATATTATAGTTGCCAAACAATTAACAGCTCATTTTCATTACTTAAATTTGTTTTGACTTTTGAGGGAATCCAATAGATAAATATTATATTTAATCAGTATTCATGATAAATATTTAATTGTTGTTTACATATAACCTTATTAAAACAAATCCTTACATTTTTAATAAAGTTAAATGTATGCTGCATGCTCAATCAAAAAAAAATTCTTGAAGTTATCCACAAAACAAATCAGAGAATTAACATTTGTTTGTATTACAATCTGTCTGGTCTCTCACATCAGTCTGAAATCCAAGATTAAGGACATCAGCCGTAAGGCTCTTATACTGCAGAATAGTTTTAGTCCTCAAACCAAGAAAATAAGTATTTTTGTTAAATTTCACTGAGTTAATAAAATATACATATCTTATTTTTTTGTTAGACTTGCCACGTTGAACCTTCTGTCATAAGATTATGTAACCTCTATTTTTGAGAATATAAGACCCCTAAACAATCAGAATCCCCCAAAATAAAAGTTCTCCTTAATTGAAACTACTATCTTCTGTTTAAAGAAAAAGGATAGAAGATTTAAAAAAGGATCTGCTATGAGATCAAAGTGATTGGATGTAGTTCTACCAGATTGATTTCAGCTTTTGTGAAGTCTAGGTCACATTAAACAGAAATACAACAGGTCAGGGAAGTAGCAAATTCTTTAAAAATGAGAAAGTAGAGAAAACTCAAACAAGATATGTAAGTGGGGCTTAGTACCTGCTTAGAACAATCACAGGAACAGCTGATGACAATCTTTCAAGTTCAAAAGAAAGTAAAAACCATAATTATTAGTAAGTCTACATTTACATTTAGTTTAACTTTAATCACCTTGCACATTTATTTAATTTAATGCATTTGTTTGGCCCTTCATTAATATTGTGTTTGTACAGTTTGTTGAATCCAAGAACACTGTAGAACCCTGTTTGTCTGTCACCCAAGTGATAGTTGGAATGAATAACAGGTCATATAATACGAGCAGTAAAAACCCATTTTAAAGTATGGAGAAAGTTAAAAACAGGATGTAATATGGCATTCTAAAGAACTGTAAATAAAGGAAGAAATATTTAATTTTACGTAGGTGATGTTATTGAGAGAAATATTATTAAACTCTGTATCTTAATTATGGTTACTTAGCATAATATAAAAGTAAACTGTACATCAAAACAGATTTGTTGTAAATAGAAAATGTCTTTCAATTTCTTTAATTTTAAGTCAAAATTCTGGATTTTGCTGCTATGTCTGTCCACTTCTTCTATAAAATATCCATTAGTGTTGAATTAGGTAGGGTACTGTTCTAAATACCATAGAGCAATATTGAACACATGCTTGTCATCTCTATGTCAAAAAACTTGGTGTCTTCATCATCATCATCATCATTTGGTTCCTGTTACCCAATTGTAGCAATTATCCAATCGTCATTCAATTCTTCATTAGTGTTAGCCTCATCAATGTTACGTTTAGCAAGCCATTCTATTATGTCACCATTTTCTGTGTCATGCTGTGTGGGTTGTAGATCTTAGACCACTGGCTTCATTTACTGTGGAAATATCGTCTTCTGGCTTCATACTTGACCACAGTTTCTTCCATGATTTTTTTAATGTTGTTTCAGTCATTTCCTCCAGGCTTCTGCAACAAGTAAATTGCATCTTTAATATTTAGTTCTTTTATTGCTTGAATAAGATCTTAGCCCTCCTCTGTTTTTTTTTCAAGAATGGATCCAATATATTTTCTATTTTACCATTTTTCAGTCATGCAATCACATCCCTGATCCATAGGTTGGATGAGAGGTGTGACATGAGCTGATAGAAATATTGCTTTAATTTCTCTTTTTTGCAATTAATTTTCACTTGGGTGACTTGGTGCATTATCCAGAAGAAGAGCTTTGAGTAGAAGATTATTTTAATGTTAAATTCTTTTCAACTAACACTCTAGGACTTTTGGACTTCCCAATAACAAAGAACAGCACTTTATGACTTTCATTGACATTGCTACATAATGCAGTTCTAATTTTATACTTTGTCAACTTTGTATCAGTAACATTTTCAAATTTTGATGTAAGAGTTCTTTTCAGGAGCATTTTGTAATTTAGCTCGTGTCTCATCAATGTTGTTGATTGGGTTTCAGACTGTTATCTTCAACTAGCTTTTTAAACTTTACCACAAATTTGTTTGCAGCAGTATCATCGGGTGACAATTTTTCACCAACAATAGCGACTTGTTGAATTCCATGGTGCTTCTTCCTCATGTGAAGCCATCCCTCAATTGCTGTGAAAGTTTCATCGTCCCCCTCCAGTTTCTTGTACAGAACCATTGCTTTTTCTTTAATAATGGTTCCAGGTAAAGGAGTTCTGATTTAGGCTTTGTCAGCATTTTTCAGTTTTAGACTGCATCTTTTCCTTCAATAGTTGTTGTATGTGCTTTGGGGGTCTTTTGTGTCATTTTTTTTAGTATATGAAAAATGCTGTGCCTAACCGGGAATACTGAAAGTACTAAAGAAAGTTTTTGCACACACTCACCCTTATCAAGTCAATCAGGTGCTTGAAGCTTCTGTTGGAATGAACACACTACACATTTTTGATTTTGGGTTGCCATTAGTGAACAGATATAATAAACATAACAAAGATACATAGCCTGCTCACAAAATTCATGGTAACAACAACAGATACATTGTATACTATCAATATACTTATACGGTAACAGATAAACACACATTACTGTACTATATGGTTAAATTAAAACAAATTTTTATTCCATGTATGTTTACAAGACTGTACAGTAGTACAGTATGTACTTCCACCGATATGACAAGATAATTAAGTATACATTACATATCAAGGTACAGTACTGAACTGTGTCATTCAGATATACAGAGGAATCTGTTATACAGAGATATGGTAGGGATGCTACTGTATTTAGTAATTGTCATATATATGTATGTATGTGTATGGAATACTGTAAGCTTATTTAAATTAAATTTATTTTTTTTACTAAATGCCACACTTAAGATTCATCTTATTTACAGACTAGTGTAATAAACTGATAAACTTTAAAACTAATAATTTATATGTAGCTGGCAGTGTTCAAAAATGAATGTTTATGTTCAACAAAAAGAAATTAAAATAAATGTTAGCTTTTAAGAATTGCTTAGTTGTTTACAAGATACAACATATTATAGATATAACAACATCTTATGTTGTTATATATGTACTTTTAAGATTTAATTTGGAACCGAAAAGAGCTTTTATTTTAGTTTTATATTATGTCTTTAATAGCATTATTATTAATGTTGTTAAAGTTAAAAAAGATAATATTAATACTGTCTTGTAGTTTTACAACCAAGGTGTTTTACACTTTTCGTATTAAATTTTAGTGATTATAATACAAAAATATTTTCAGGCGATTTTGTTGTATGCTTTGTATTCAATCATTTTTATTATATGTTTTTTTAGTTTTATATAGTACTGAGTATGATCCTATAAAGGACCTTATGGTGTAGAATTTATAATTTTTAATTACAAAAAAAATTTATCTAGAATAATGAAAGTTCAGATCAACAGTGTAAGTAAGCTTCATTTAAATTTAAATTATGTCCAGCAATTATGTTACAAGTTTTTAACAATACAGAAGTTGTATTGTTTCTCTTACAACTTCTTATAGCCTGACTGTTCTACTATACTTGTAATGTTAAGAATATACTTGTAAAGTAAGAATTCAAACTTTTGTACTGCTTTTTAGATCACTGGTCTTAAATAATGCTGAGTTGACTTTTCTGCTGTTGACTTAAGAAGTTTATAATTCCTTGACTAAATATCATGACACTGAATACTGACCATGTGGAAAATAATTCTGAAAATAAACCTATTACGAATATTTTATTCTTAATTCATGGTTTTATACTATTATTTGTTTTAATTTATAAACATAAATTAAATCCTTCTCAAAAAATGAGGTTTTTAATTTGATCCATTTAGTTTTTTACTTTACATGAATGAATGTCTGATAATGAATGATTCAATGATAATTTTATTATGTTAAGAATAAGAAAGTGCTACTGATTGTCTCATATAAATCTCTTAACAGATAACATTAACTGAAGATTTATCTAAATGAAAATTTACATTGCCACATAGGGAATTTGATATTATTTTTATCATTATTTATAATTGGATTTTATGTGGCTACTGACCTGCTGACAAATCTCTTTTTGGGGATCACGAAATTAGCTGGCAGCTTTACACATAAACTGTAATGAAATCATTTTATGAGAAAAAATTATTTATAATAAATGTTTTACTTACATTTATAATTACACATGTAAAGAAATAAATTAATGAGATGGTTGTTTTTTTTTTTTACATTAAAAGTTTCTCCAAACATGTATCTGTATTCTGAAACATATAAAAGAAAATTGTTTTCAAGTGATAAAAGACAATTCCTATATTTAGTTTTTAGCGCAACCATTGACAAAAACCCTTTTGATAGAGGTAAGATGTGGTGAAAGTGATTAATATTTTCAATGTTTATGTGGCTAGATTTCCATATTTACTTAGATGAGCAAACCAAAATTATCAAAATCTTCAGATAAATATTGTAGTTGTAACTTGTATTGGTAGACATTATTTCAGTGAGCTGGTAATGAATCTCAACTGGTAACTTAGCAGATGCAACAACATTTTTATTAATTGGATTCAGTAGCCATCTCTTCGAGAAATAATTTTTATCTTCCAGGAAATACTCCACCAACTTATTTTTAACTCAAGCAAATGCCATCTTCATGCTATCCAAGCTTTGGTGAATAATAGTGTCTTTTTCTTCATACCAGTTTTTCTCAATATAATCAGAAATGAGTGGAAACATAGCCAAATTTTTATTTAGAAGACTAATAATCCAGATACCAAGCTTCTTAATGAAAGCATGAACTTTGTATGTCATTAATAAAATGTTTTTTTCATGTCCTTGTAAATTCATATTCAAGTTGTTATGCATATTCAAACAACATATACTCAATATTCTGTAAAAACATTGACAATGGCATTTGTTTATCCTGGAAAAATATCATCTAGCAATTCCAGTAACCAGGATAACACTTTCCCATGCGATAACTATCTGATTTCTGTATGGAAAAGAAGACATTTTTTCTTTGCATAATTTAGCAAACAGCCTGTTCTGTATGGTTGAATTTTAGTAAAATTAATTATTTTTACAGCTTTACAAAGAATTTGTTTGACATTTTCCAGCATATTTTTATGACAAGAGCATGTTTGTGAAGGAAGCAGGTGAGCCCATTCTGTGGGCTTACTGCCCAAATTTTTTTCAGAAATCCACTGTTCTTTTCTGTTCTCGCCTTTACAGTGCCTTTCTGCACTATCATTACAGCAATACATTTTTTCCAATCTCAGTTATAGATTTTAGTAGCTTCATGAAAACACATCAAAAAGGCATTGTTCTGTTGCATGTTCAGTTATTGATTTGCAAAACTATTCTTTTTGATTGATCTGTCTCTATCGTATCATATCTCACAAAACATAAGAACTCAGAAATGTTTGTCACATCTGTTGATTCATCAAATTGAATACTAAAAAATTCACCTTAGTACAGTTGTTGAATTATCTAATCACAAACATTGTCAGCCATGTCATCAAATCACCTAATATTCTGTCGTTAGAAAGCAGAACCTTTTCCAATTTTTTACTTCTTCCACATCTATTAAAGCTTCATCCGCACCATGTCAATTGCAGCAGACAATATGAAGTTTACTGCGATTGTTATGGGGTTTAGACATCTTAGCTACTCTTACTGCTACGATTATCTCGTAGCAGTAAGAGTAGCTAAGATGCTTTAAGTGTACTTTTATTAGTATGGCTTGATTTACAAATAGAAGCTTGTTGATTTTTCAAAGTATATAATTTTCTTTCATGTACATTTTAAACACAAATAAAACCCTCATATATATTAATAATGTTATACAATTATATTTATAGTTAACATAGTAATATATAATATAATGTAAACACATTTTAAAGTATTTTTACAGAATTTAATTTTACTCTTTACAGAATTCTGTTTTTAATTTATAAATGGATGAGTGCAATAAAAAGAACTTATATAAATAAAAAATTTAATGTAATAAATTTGTAAACATTTAATGAAATTATTTGCAAAAAACTTTATCTTTGTTTTTTCTTTTTATTAGTTTGAAACTCTTCTTAGCTGACAAATCTCTACTTACTTGAATTTTTCTTCGTTACATTTCATTTTCTTCGTTGCTTTTAAATAATAAAAACTTAAAAATTATTTATGAAGTAAATGGAAGCTGGAAGATTATGCATTTTATACAGCATAATTAACCAAATACGATGCTGCATAAAGATAAAAGTAATTGAGTTGTCAAGTGCTTTTTAAATGTACATTTTTGTATTTTTTTCATTTTACAGAGTTAATAAATCATTTAAATAATAAAATTAATAGGCCAGTTATAAAATAAATTCTTCCTCTATAAATGTTAATTTACAAACTCATTTATTTTTACAGTTGATGCTCATAATTTTTAAAAATAAAAAAACTTATAGCTTCATTTTTAAACAAAACTTTTTTACATTAAACTAAATTACAAGTAAGATTTTACTTTACTTTCAGAATTCTTCTATATAATTTTCAAAAATACTAACTGCTGTCTTTCTACAAGTTTACCTGTAATTAAATCCTCCTGGCTGATTAACTAAAATCTACAATTTTAAAACTGATAAAGGACTTTTTATTCTTTAAATAAAATATATTTACTTTGTTAGAAAGAAAAAATATATACTTTTGTCAGTGCATTATTTATTTACCTGGAATTTTACTTATCAAGATGGCTTATCAATCTTGTGTAAACCATCCTTCACTACCAGAAAATTTTCAGTTGTCAGTAATTTTGAAATATAGGAATTACATCTTTCCTTTCAGTGTTGTACTGAAAATTGGCATTTCTTTTCAGCACAACTGTAAAAACCATAACTTTTGTTCATCAGTGATGGTAGTTGAATTTTGATTGTGCATCAAGAGAAATTCAGTTTGCAAAAATTCTATACTGGTTTTCTTCAGCATCAGCTGTTTACTGTACTGATACAGATTTAATTTTATTGCATTATAAAATTTATATTTAATAAATTATTAGGTTTAATTCATTATATGTAATGAATTAACATATAGTTTAAGGAGATTAGTAATATTTACACCC
Organism: Lycorma delicatula; assembly: GCF_047948215.1. Taxonomy (NCBI): domain Eukaryota; kingdom Metazoa; phylum Arthropoda; class Insecta; order Hemiptera; family Fulgoridae; genus Lycorma; species Lycorma delicatula. Next base: position 110,000,050 of record NC_134456.1, on the reverse strand, counting down.
TCCAACCTGCCCCCATGCAACATCAAAATAAATCTCTTCTCTTCAAGAAAAACTAGAAACAAAGCATTTTTGCTTTGGCAAAAATTTTGCAGCCTCTTTTAGCATGTTTAAATTATCTGTTTAAATTGTGCATACAGAACAATCACCATTCTCAGTGTCATTTGCAATTTCTTAAATGGTATCAAATGATTTTCCGTAATCAAATTACACATATTGTTAATGACATTTGGATTTTGATTTTTGCTGGCAGTCTGTCTGTACACAGCTCACTCTTACTACTGAAGTTCAGCCATTTTAATGCAGTTGTACCACTTTAATTTGTGTACCCATAAACCTTTGTTTCTAAAAGTTTACTTAATCTTCCTAGTTGTTTTGCATTTGATACAGTTAAATTGTTTGATATGCTCTGTCATTATGAACAAAATATCAAGCATCTGTTTGATTAACATACATAATGGCTATGGGACAATAGCTGATCCATCTTTGAGATTACTAAAACACATGTATGCACGCTAGATACTAGAGCTGCAGTCTACTAAGTTTAGCTGCTTACATTGAAATACTTTTCAAGAAAAAAATGTCTTATTTTGAACAGATTTTGTATGATGTACAAGATCTTCAATTTTCTTACAGTGATGGGCAAGGAATAGAAGTACGTCTTGTAAGGAATTCATGTCATCTGTATTGTACAGCCTAAGTAGTATTATTGTTATTGCCTTTCTTTGTTTCTTAAAATATTACTAAATTCAACTTTTATTTCTGGAATAGATCAAAAACACTCCTAAAAATCTTTCCAAAAGAAATTTTTAACTTCTCTTAAAAGAGGTGAAAATCCATTTTTTCAAACATCTAAAATTATTGATTTAGACAAAAGATGTACAAAAATGACAGATTTAAATACAGATTTTTAAGAAATTTAATTTGAGATTCAATTTTAATATATTAAACAAATTATAATTCATTTAAAAAAAGTATTTTTTCCCCCATTTTTCTAACACCAAAGTTTTTTTCCCATTATTTTTACTATTTACTTGAAAACTAAGAAATCTCCACAAACATCTAGAAACCTCTTGATGTCTAAATTGTCTGCAAATTAAACCTTCTGTGACATTAATTTTCCTTTTTGCTTTAATTACTGCAATTATTTCTTAATAGTTAATCTTTTTAAGTTAATACTTAATGTTTTATGTTTCTAGATGCTTGAGGTTATTAATTTATTTTACATTAGTCTGTGCTTAAAGTTCATAAATGGGCAGTTTTTATATTGTTAAAATGAAGTTATATTATTATTGAAATAGTTGATTGAAATTTGTTTTCTAATTTTCTTTTAAAGGAACCAAAGCAGTCCGATGTTGAAAAAGGCGGAATACCAGCTGGTGATCCAAGGCTTCTTGTTATTCGACGACCACTCGTACGTCGATCATCTTCTGCTACAACAGTTTGTTTATTTTTGACTGCTCTCTTGGTGATGTGTTGTGGAATCATTTCTGGAGTTTACCTTTACAGGCAGTTCTCATTTGCTCCGGTTTGTAACAAAATATTAATTTTTTAATGTTCATAAACATTTACATTTAATACACATATACATTTAATGATGATGAATTGTCTGATCAAAAGTGAATGATTCAAACAGTAATTAGAACTTACTTCTTTTTATTTTTCCAAGACATTTTATCAGTAACTGCTATTAATATATTAATTTTCTGTGGCAGAGTAGAAATTGAATATTAGGAAGACTATTAACTGTTTAGGGCATTAATATGTGAAGGTATGTGAAGGACCTGATATTGGTATTTTAATCCTTATAGTAGTGGTTTACTAGTTTTAAAGAATAAATTTCTTCAGTAAAATTTATAAAAGTAATGATGTACAGTAATGCAGCCAGAGAATAATCTGTATGCTGTAGAATATGATAAATTCTTTAAATAAGAATAATACAGGCTATAAATATTATTTGATTTGCATTTCTATTGATAACTTTATTGTTCAGTTTTAGTTGAAGTTAATCTTTATCTCATCACTCACAGACCAGAGTAAGGTAAATGCTGTACCCCAAATATTCATTCTGGCATATTATATATGTGGCATATACATCTTGAGTAGCAAAAGCTTTAAAGCTTGACACTTACACTTAAAAAGTGTTACACTGCTGAAAACAATATAGAAATACATATCTATATATGTAATCTACATTCTTCTTCTCATTTATACAATAAGATAGCATCTTCTTAAGTTGAGTGTAATATTCTACGGGTGAAACCCTCCATCAGTTGCATCTCTGGTTAAAAAGAAAAGAAAATATAAATTTATCTGAAAAAATATAATCAGAGCATAAGGAGTTTATCCAGATAATTTTAAAATAGCAATAGTTAACGTTAATATGTTATGGTGTTAGTGAGGTAATGTTAAAAAAAAACAATACTTTTGGTGAGAAGAATAAAATTAAATGGGGTTGAGAAGTCAGAATTAGAGACTTTAATACAAAGTGGACAAGAGAGGAAATTTTAGTGGAATTAAGGCATCCAGGTTATTGAAGAAACCCCACTGGATTGGTCTAGTGGTTTAGTTCGTCTTCACAGATCAGCTGATTTCAAAGTTGAGAGTTCCAATGTTCAAATCATAGTAAATGTGCAGTTACTTTTATATGGATTTGAATACTAGATGGTGGATACCGGTGTTCTTTGGTGGTTGGAGTTCAGTTAACCATACATCTCAGAAATGATCGTCCTGAGACTGTACAAGACTACACTTCCTCTGAAGAAATACCTGACGGTGATAACCGGAGGCTAAACAAAAAAAAAGGTTATTGAAGAAATATAGAGGAGTGTAAACTGAGGTTATATTAAAGGCTAAGATTTAAGCATTGTGTACATTCAAAAATGGCTGATAAAAAGAAATGGAAAATAAGTTATTTTTCTAAATAAAAATGCCCATTTAGTTAGCTTGATTAAAGATATTAATGAATCTACATTAATTTAAGTTGATATTTTCAGTGGTAAATAAAATAGTGAATGATGTTAGACCATCGTGATTATGTATTCTGTCTAATATTTTTTAAACATTACAAATTATGATTCATATTCATTAACTGGAATGTAATATATAGTGCATTAAGCCCGTATGAATGAGATATAAATTATATATTTTTTTAAAAAGCTATTATTTATTTGAAGTGGCCAATACAGAAAAAAGGTTTTTTTTTATTTAAACATATATTACAAACGTCTTGCATTTTATTTATTTATAAAAAAATATACACCAATGTACTTGCAAAAAAAGATATATTGTAAAATAACTGTTAAAAATGATTTTGAGTTTTTTTTATTCTTGTCAGGGAAATAATTCAATTGCTTATCAGTTTGTCAGCTTATTAAGTAAATATTTTATGAAATGAATGTTGATATTTAGCACACATTTATTTGAACAGAACTGTAATTTAATTTTATTAGATTACTTAATTAAAACTGTAATAAGTAATCTGCAAAAGATAAACTTTAATCAGTTACCGAAATGTCAGTGTAATATATTACTTAAAAAAACACACAATTTTTTTTTTTTAATTTCTTTTCTTTCATATTTGTACTTTTAGTAATTCTTATCGTAATATAATGTTACTCATACGGTTTGGTTTTATTCTTACGCATAAAACCTTTTACTTTTTTTAGATAATAAAATAATCCTATATAATTCCTTTAAATTGATTTAATTTTTCTTTTCTTTAATAAACATTATTTTAATTCTTTGAATCCATTTTCCTGAAAAATGCCAGCCATTTTGCAGCAAGCAATTTAAAGATTTTTCATCCCATATTTTAAATAAAAATTCATCATCTTTTTTCTTTTCATAATTAACACTTTTAAAATATAATGCAATAAAAATTTATCATTAGTTTTCTCAATTCTTTCAGATTGTCTTGAAAAATCACGTGAAAAAGATTGCGATAATATAAACCGTGTATCACTTAAAAGCTACAACACCTATGTAAAACATCAATTTTTTATTTATTTTTCTTTTTTTTTACTGCATCTGTAGATGGAAATAACAGCTGTCAGCCTCAGTAAATTAAAAATCAGCATTTACATTTAAATTAAATTTGCTTAACAATATTCAATGTAACATATTTTTTTTTTTGCTACCAAATATGTAAGAAGGTACTACTTAGAATGCAACCCCTTTTTTAATTTTTCACATTGTCAATTTTTCTTTTACCTTCTGCTTTTATGCTGATTTTACTGCATATATAGAAGATTTTATTCCTTTTCAAGCAATGTTTTATTTTTTCAATAAAGACTTAGGTAAAGGCTGCTGATACCCTGAAATTAAATACACACCACTGAAAGTTGGTGTGTAGAATAATTGATTCTGAAGAACAGTTGAAACACATAATTAGTAAATAAATTCTTCAGTTCAAGTATGATTCTTATAATAATAAACTGTGGAATTACGAGAATGAATCAAATTTAAATGTAATTTTGCTATTCTATGCAGCAAGCAGTTCCAAGTTGGATTTTGGAGTGGGGGGTTAATCTTAAGTGTGTTAGAGAAGGGGAACCAGCTTGGTTAGCTCCTCTACTTTGTTCTGACATTAGTACAGTCATGAGTGACTAAGAGCAGATCCATCATCTGTTGCACAACATATAATCATAAAGGTTTTAACTAATGAAGGTGTTAAACCTGTGGATGTTTTAGTATGTTTAAATGTACAGTTTGGAGACACTACACTGTCCCAGAACTGACAGACAATTTAAGAGTGTGTACAAAAGTGTAGAAAACAAAAGACATGATCAACGCCGAAGGTTATTAAAGGTGATTGCTGGTTCATTATTTAAGAAATCATGTTAGAAATGGGTATCAGCTATGGGAGTAATCCATCCATTATCACTGATCATCTTGGCTTTAGACAAATTAGTGCTCAATGGGTTCCAAGGTTTTGACTGAGAGTTAAAAACAGGTCAGGTTAGAGGTCTGTTAGAAACTTCTGAATCTATTTTGGCAAGGGGTCAAATTTTTGTGGTGCATTATCATGTGTGATGAGATATGGGTCCATCATTACACTTTAGTCAAGGCGTGGTGAAAGAAGGATGAGGGCTGCCCAGTGAAGGCCAAAACCCATCTTGTTAGCCGGAAAAGTTCTTGTAATGATTTTTTTTTTACTTGGTGGGAGGGGGGAGGCCCCTCCTACCAAGTTTTACTCATTTTTCTTCACAAGCAACAAACTGTGAATGCAGCTTACTATTGCCAGCTACTACAGAGATGTCATCCTTCTCCAACATCCTTCACACCAGGCCGCACACCATGATTTTGACAAGGAATAAATTGAAAAAATGCACTGGGAAACCCGACCACACTCTATATTCCAGATTTGTCCCCCAGTGACAATTTTTTGTTTGCGCTCTTGAAAGTAAACATGAGGTGAAAAAGTCCAGAGGAAACATTCACAGTATTTACTTTTTCTCTACAGTTAGCAAATTTTTGAAGGATTAAATTGATTGCTCATATTAGCCTGTATATTTTTTAAATGTTATAGTACGTAAAATATTTTGAAAAACTTACACTGAACGACACAAAGCAAAAATTTCCTTGTGTAAATAATATCAAGAGTTTTGGCTGGTAGGCTATTTAGCATGTTCGCTGCAGAATTATTTTAATTCTGAGTGCTGTCACAGAGTGCCATTTTACAGAGTGCTGTCCCGATCTCCGGGGGCTAGAATCGACTTGCATTTAGTGCGACTGGGTTTGACTGAAAATTCACCTCAGTGTGGCTGCTTTTTTTCTGTAATGTGATTTTATTCAATTCTATAAAATTTTACAGCTACAAATAAGCGATTTTAAGGGTTTTTTTTTGTAAATGTTTACTTTCGAGTCGCCAGCGGTATGAAATGTACTGCGGTTATGACACATTACTTTCAATTCCTACTTCTGGGGTAAGAATGCATCATGTTTTTATAACTTTGAACACAAAATAATTCAGTTATTTTCTATTTGTTGTTAGGATTATTTGTTTGAATGATAATCAGTATCTGGTTAGGCGTACTGGTAAAAAAACTGCTTATAGTTCTGATTAATAAATTGCATAATTGCTTATATATGCAATTGTCAGTGACCTTGTATGCTGACAACTTTTACTTTGGTATATTTCTGACAGATAAATTATTAAAACTGAAAATTGCATACTGTGGTACCTTGCAAAGTAATAGAAAAGGTACTTTGAAAAGTAATAGAAAAGTAAAAGTCCCCAATGAAATGAGACATTGAAATTAAAACGTGGGCAAATGTTTGGTCTAGAAAATAAAAAAAATCTTACACTCAGTGAAAAATTATTTTTATTTACAATCATTAGTCTGATGCACTGAATTTTACAGTATAGAATGTTTGAACCCCATCTGTGTTACAAATCTAGAACCTTTTGGATGAGGAATCCTAAATACATTTTATGAATGGAGTGTACAAGGTAATATCCTCGCATTTGTCAGGGATTAGCTTAGTAGTCAATCCTTTTGTGTTTGAGTTGTGGAATGACTGTATCTGAAAGTTTGACACTGGAAAACAGAGTACCCCAGGGAAGTGTCCTTGGTATTACATTGTTGCAGTAGCCATAAATAATGTAACAAACTGCCTGCAAAATCCCATTATGTGTTCCTTTTTTGTAGATGATTTTTGAATTAATGTAGCATATAGAATGTTAACTACAGGTGTGAGGCTGCTTCAAAACACAATAACCCGCTTTGAATTGTGGTGTAAATCTACTGGATTCATGTTTTCCCTGGAAAAAACCAAGTGCATTTGCTTTTCCCAGTTGAGGGAGCATGTTGACCTCAATTGTATTTACATGGTGAACCAGTTGAAGCATGCCCATTGGTTTGATTTCTAGGTATGTTGTTTGACCAGTAACTAACATGGGTAACACATTTGAAGGAGGTGAAGGTAAAATGCTTAAAAATGTTAGATATGCTGAGAGACCCGATGGGGAGCCAGTTTTACCAAGCTCTTGTCCGTTGCCAAATGGACTACAGCTGCGTAGCTTATTCATTGGTGTGAGCCAATGTACTAAAGGTGCTTGATGAAGTCCATCATTCATTTATCTGTCTTGCCACAGGTGCTCTGCTGGATGATAGTGATGAGCCATCTCTTTGTAACAGACTGAAGTAACTGATGTGCTCCTGTGTGGCTCGCATTAAGGTATAACCAGCTCATCTAACCTTTGATGTGGTGTTTGCGAACCAGCATGCTAATCAATACCAGTAACAGCAAAGATCTACTGCTGCGCTAGGCATCAGTGCTCAATGGCTTCTCTCAGTTCTAAGCATACAATTATCTTCAGTCCTTACTGTTGCCCCATGTTATTGGCCCCCTTGGCAGCCTTCTCTCATTAATTACTGCTTTGATATTTGTCAGTATAATAAAAAGAACACAAATTTGGTTATATTGCAAAACAAATTTTATAGTGTTATATAGCATGAATCCTGATATTACAGTTTATATAGACAGCTCTAGAAATGTTAATTCTGTTTGTTGTGGTTGGCAACAGAACATGCATGTTTGGCCTTCCCAGCATCACAGTATTTTCATTGCAAAACTGTATACCATTAATAATGGTAAACAATAATGGTAATATGGTAAACAATAATGGTAAACATTTGGTTAATCAAAAATTTCAACTTATTTGCCCAGATTCCTTGAGTGCCTTACAGGCAATTAGTGACATATACTGTAGACACCCTGTTATTTGTGAGATTCAGTGTGTTATTTTGCAAATGACTAAATGTAACACAATAGTGAGCTTCTGCTGGATCCCCAGCCATATAGGAATTTCAGGCAATGAGCATGCAGACAGTGCAGCAAAAGAGGCTTGTTTTCAGTCTCCTTTTACCAGTTGCGTTGCTTCTAATGATCTTGTTGTTTCCTGAAGTGACTGGGACGCCACTGTGAACAATAAACTTCATCCAGTTAAGAACACTGTTTCACCATGGAGCTCCTCATGCAGAAATAACTGTAGAGAGGAGATTGTCACCTGTTGTTTGTAAATAGGGCACACTAGGCTCACTCACGAATATCTGATGATGCAAATGGATGCACTCCTTTATGCTTGTTGTGACTGCCAACTAATAGTGCACCACATCCTTGTGGATTGTATCTGTTACACAGAATTGCATCATAAATTTAAGCTAGGGGCTAACATGCAAATTATTCTAGGGGTTAATGAAACTAAGTTATCTTATGTTTTACGATTCCTTAGGGCTGTAAGTTTATATTCAGGTATTTGAATTACTGTGTTTCAGCTATTTATATCGTTTGTCGTAAAGCAGATGGTAATTTTATCATTTTAGTATACATTACAGGTTTTTCCATTTTAAAATGGATTTTAATTGTATTTAAAGATGTTTTTGTTGTTAATCGATTTTTAATTGTGTAATTTAAAACTTAATTTTTTTTAAACAAACACATCGTGTCGCCCTGAAAAACCAAAAAAAAGAACCTTTTGGATGAAAGATGAAGATGCTACCATTCTCCTGCAGAGGTTAGGGGAAATAATGATGTAATACTTTACAGTATAAAATTTGAATTTAAATTTAATTACATTTACTCCATTGCACACATTATTTTATGAAAGGAGCATTAAGTGTGTGATGTGTCTTGCAATGTTTTTGACACCTAAGGTATGCAAAAAATCAGATGGAAAATTTGCAGATGTCAATATTCATATGTATGTTCGGTGTTGGCTTCTAAATCACCTTATATCTCCAGAATTACTGGACTAATTTTGACCAAACTTGGTCAGCTCACTTCTATATATGGGGCATTGATGCCATTAAATTTTCAACTTCTGACACCACTAGTACTGCCATAGTCTCTTTTTGATTGTCACCACTAGTACTGCCACACCTGCGCGAATTAAATATGGTTTGCACACATGCTTTTGTTAGAATTATTGAATTAATAAACAAAAAAATATTATATTTAAATAAAATATAAATATTTTAAATTAAGTTGTTTATGTAAGCCGTGCATCAGAAACAACCTACAGTTCTAGGACTTTCTCAGAATCCGGCTTTAGCTGTTTGATGGGAAAGTCCTACAACTGTATTGTCAGCCTTTTTTTGTAATGAAAATATTTTCTTTGTACTTTCTGTAAGAGAAGTTCTTCAGTAATATATGAGACTGTTTTAAAGTAAAGTTTATTTGGAATTTACTGCTATTTACAATGTAAATTGATGGCGCTTATGTAGTTCAGTTATGTTAGTTAATAATTACTGATAATTATTTTAATGGAATTAATAATAGCTGTTAGCAACAATAGTTAGTCATTTTTTTGTTAATTGTTTATTCTCTTCCATTTATGAGTGCTACAATTGGTGATTCTGACAAGTGCGAAATATAAGAAGTAATTGATTTTTCATGGCAAAAAACGATTTTACAGCTAAAATTATCAGAAAATTTGTAACATTTACTGGTTGAATATCAGGAGTGATCCTAAAATAAGAGAGTATTGCATTTCAAGTAGAATGAACTAACATTCATGATGATGAAGAATGCAGTTCCAGCCATAATGAAAAAAATTAGAGATCACCAGATCTTGAGAATACATGGTTACCAAATAATTCTTGTACAACTGTCATTGATTGCCTTGCATGTGCAACATCGCACCATCCTGTTGAAATCAGGTTTTGTGCTGGTGGGAGGAATTGTTCAATGCAGGTGTAAGAAAATATTGTAGCATGTAAACATACCAGTCCCAAGGGACAGTCGTGATCTGCTCCTCATTTTCAAAAAAGTATGGTCTGATGACATCATGTGATGAAACTGCACACCATACCATTACCTTATTGCTCTGTAAAAGGCATTCATGAACTTCATTGGGGTTTTACTTGTTCACGTAACCTGTGAAAATGGGTATGTGCCTCGTCTGACATCCTTAGCTTACCCAGAAATTGTTGCCCTCGTTAATATTTACTGTAATTTTTTGATAGCGGAATTGGTTATTGCACAATCTGTAACTAGTAAGGATGAAATTTTAAGTTGAAATGAAGAAATTTGTGAACACTCTTGGGACAATTTTGCTACAGATACTATTGAATGCCATGGGTTATGTATGACTGAAACATGTACAGCCTTATTGTGTGAAGTGCGAGCATTTCTTGGTTGTCATATAGATTTTTCTTAAAGAGCCAATCCAGTCTCTTTAAAGTTTTTATTGCGTGTTTTGACAGAATATGCCCTAAATTGTAATACCATCAAAATTCCCTCAGTGCAGCTTCCAAACTGTCGTGGTTTTGAAAAAAAGAACATTTTTATGGCAAAAGCATGCTTTTGAAGGTTCCACTGCTCCATGATGACTGAGTGGCAAGGTTGCCTCTGTATAAAGCATGGCTGCCGTTATGCATTTCAAAAGTTCCCATTTTTTTTTTGTGTTGCTTGTATCTTTGTATTTAATAATGTTTTTCCATACTCTAATTTTATTTAACATTCCATTTATTTATGTTTCCAATTTAACCAAATCACAATGCTTTAAGATGTGATTAATCAACCTATTTCATCATACATTTCTTATCTGTCTAATTTATGTAAAACTTTCTCACATTAAGATTTATTTATTGTCCCACTTAATTTAAGCTTAAGCAGTGCTGTAGATTGTAATTACTCTTGAATTTTTCTTCCGTAAAATTTGACACTAAATCAAATACTTTTTCAAAATTTCTAATCAATTTTTTATTAGATTTTTTTTAATGTCTTTTTATCTTTTGGTTATACATATCTTTTGTTTTGATAATAATTTTTCTGGGTATAGGAGGTTTATATAGAAGTAGTTTAGCTGATGCAATGAAGCATTTCATCAGCTAAAAATTGCCACCAGTATGTCTAGTAAATAAAGCTTTTCATATTTGTTTATTGTTCTGCAACTTTATGTTGATATTTGAGTTTATATTAAGGTGGCAAAACCACTGATATTTTATTATAATCCATTTCATAAAATAAAAAGAACAATTGACACTTAGTTTACCATCATATTTCAAGTAATTTGCATAAATGTGTGATGCATGTTCCATTATCTTGCAGTTTGGTAATAACAAATTTTATCAATGTTATTGTTTTAGGTATTATTATTTATCCGTTAATTTTAGTATGAATAAATGTATATACACCATGACTAATTCTTTGTTGTATTTGTTCAGATGCATCGTTTTAGAGGATGGTGCCGCATTCCATATGATGAAGCTGCTACCAATTCAATGTATCATTCCAATGCTTTAGAACAAGATGAAGCATCTGCTCGTTTCGGTGAAGAACTTGGAATTATTGAAGTAAGTAATGATTAGCAAAACCAAATCGCAATCCAGCAAACTCTGATGGTTTTGATAAATTTAACTTTTTATGTGAATTTGGTAACACTAGGTTTAATATCAACTCATGACCACTAAAAATTATTAGTGGTCTGTTATATATTAATCATTTTTCATTTTTTCTCAAAGCCGTTTACACTTCTTAATTATAAGGGTTGGCTGAAATGTTATGCAAAGTCGCTTATAATTTACAAAGGAAACAAATATGGCATAAAAGTGCATTTTATTTGCTACAAAAACTTAAATTTATTTTTCCATGTAGTTGCCATTTACAGTTACACATTTCTCTCATCAGTGAAACCAGTTTTCTCAATCTGTCAATGAAGAATGCTAGTAGTCTTCTCTTGATTCATGACTTCACTGCATCCTTCAGTTCATCATCTGTGGTGAAATTAATATTCATAATATCCCTTTTTAATTATGGAAAGAAGTGAAAATTGCAAGATGCCAAATCTGATAGGGTGCAAAGTGTGGAAGAGGTTCAAATTGCAATTTTATAAAGCCTTAGTGGTTGAACTCATATATATATATGTGTGTGTGTGTGTGTGTGTGTGTGTGTGTGTGTGTGTGTGTGTGTGTGTGTGTGTGTGTGTGTGTGTGTGTGTGTGTGTGTGTGTGTGTGTGTGTGTGTGTGTGTGTGTGTGTGTGTGTGTGTGTGTGTGTGTGTGCGTGTGTGTGTGTGTATGTGTGTGTGGGTGGGTGTAGGTGTGTGTGTCTGTGTGTGTGTGGGTGTGTGTGTGTGTGTGTGTGTGTGTGTGAGAGCATTAATTATCACTTGTAGAATTATCAGCTGATATTTGTTGCAGAATTATACAGTTAGAAGTACATGCATTGTTGGAACACTCTCCCAATGAATTTTTAACATCTGTATGTATCCCACAGAATTTACACTTGATCCAGCTTCCAGGTAGTTTGAAATCCCAGAACAGTCATTTCAATGGCCCAATTGTACTGAAATGTGTCCTACTCATGACGGCCATCCATTTTGAATCAGTTCATCCTCCTATTTTTGGTACTTTTCATCAGTCACAGAAATTGATTGACTACTGCCTATTGTGGTTCTTTCTTAAAATTTGCTTTATTGGCTTCTGATCACAAAATTGTATTGTCTGCCTACTCTAAGTACTTTGATCTACAGTTTCGTGATTATAAATGGCTTGATGAAGAATGTCAGAAGTATTCACTTTTCCCAAAAAATTCAATCACTGCACTTTGTTTTAAATGCATTGATGGAGCAGGTGTACTTGACTCCATAACAATGGCGTCTGACAGAAATGAGACGGCATGGGTTAATAAGTTTTGGAATCTTAGTAGTAGGGAAAAGAAACAGGATTGCAGCATTTATGCTTTTGCATACATACCAGCTGCTTTTTGTATCTACAATATACATATACAGTACAACCCCACTATTACATGGATAAAAAAATCACGGATACATTTATAACGTGGGTAAGAGCATGTCCTCCCAAAAAAGGATAATTGTCATTATGTATAAAAATTTTTAATACTGTAAATATACACAAATGTATCTTTTTCAACTTCCTATAAGTACAGTATTTAGTAATAGATTGTACAGAATAATTACACTAATACATTTAGCTCCATCAAATTACTGCCATTTGATCAAGAAATTATTCAAACTTTTAAAGCCTATTATCAACGAGAGTTAATAATAGCTAAAAGTTGAAGATTTTTTGAAAACCCTTACATTAAAAAATGTTATGTAAATTGCTGGAATTGCATGGAATAATTTAAGCAGTGTGACAATAGCAAATTGCTGGTCAAAATGTACGAATGACCACAAAATTGAGGATATTAATATTTTCACCAACAGTAATGCTGAAGAATTCTCTGCATGTACTGGTCAAAAATTCATTTCTACAAGTTTTAAAAATAAATTGAACATATTGAATTATTACCTAACTATGAGACCATGTTAGGTATTGCTTTAGAGGATGAGATGAATGATTTGTAACGTGTATGAAAATGCCATGCCTGACCAGGATTCAGATTCGGTACCTCCAGATGAAAGACTGAGACGCTACCACTTGCGCCACAGAGGCCAGCTATATTGAATTGTAAAAACCAGTTTTTATTCTTTGCTTACTTGGTATAGTTATTACAGTATAGTCTAAAACCAGTCTCAATCATGTCTTATTCATTATATTGACATTCCATCCATTTCAGTAACATTATTCAGCATTTTTGTGTCATCAACAAAAAAAAAATTAGCAAAATAATTTTGGAAAATTTGTTACAGAAAATCACCAGCAAGTTTTATCCAAATCAACAGAAGGATATGCCTACTGGAAATTATTTCAGAGAAGAATTTGAAATAGATACTGAGGATGAAAACTATGAAAAGATCACAGTTCCTGATTTTATTGGTGAAAGGCGAAGCAGGTTTATTCATGATTTCAACTCTGTAAGTTGTGTCTGATTATAGCTTGTATATTATTATTAAGTATATTTAAATTCTATTAATAAATAGTTTAACAGTGTAGCATATCAGTTTGTAGGGATTATAAAATTATTTAGTTATTACATTACTAATATGTATATTTGTCATTATAATTGCTGTTGTCTGAGGCGTTACCCAAAGATTTACATATATACTTAAACTAATTGTAAAAAGTATGTAATTTACTATTAAATTATACTCTTAAAAAAGTTGAATTTAATACTGGAAAACACTTCGTCATTTACTATTGGAACCCTCTTCATTTAAAGACAACTCCTCTTGAGTTTCCTCCACCATCTCGAATCTTTTACCCTTGAAATTCATTTTATTTTGGGGAATAAGAAACAATCACAAGATCTTGGTTGTGTGAGTAATGTTGAGTTGGGATGACAATTGCATTCATGAGTATATGTATGAGTACTATTGTTTTTTTGTCATTAGTAGATAGGGGACACATTTCTATTTTGTTTAGTGCATTTCAGGTTTTTCCAACAAAATTCATAAACAAGCCCCATATAACAAACCTAAATCTTAATAAACATCATGAATTGTTCGCTGACAATCTTCATGAGATTTACCAGTATTTACATTGGTAAATGCTGCGTGAAGTGGTGCTCTCAGAACATTCATTATTATCCCTAATGAATGTTCTTGCTATATTGAAATTGAAAAATTAAAAACTAGTTGGTTTGAGTCTCATATCATTCGCTTTGAATTTAACTTTCATGCCAGCTATGTTGGCAGTTACAAAACATCATAGACTTAAGCTCACAAAAAATGAATAAATTTCATAGTGATTTGCCATTTTCACTAAAATGTATTAATAATATTCAAGCTCAAAGGTGAAAACTATTTATCCTTCAGTTAGCATAGTATGATTACATTTTAGCAATATTTTTTAATGTGAAGTTTAAAGAAATATGTTGATTGTTCTCTTTTTAAATTTCAGAACAAGACTGGAATCATCGATATTGATGGTAAAAGGTGCTTTGTTATGCCACTGAATCGTTCACAGGTCCTTCCACCAAGAAATTTATTGGATCTAGTCCAGAAAATGTGGAGTGGTAATTAAAATAATGTCTTATTAAATAGTAGTAAATTAAATAATTAGGATTCTTCTCTCTGCATTGTGCACATGAACACTATTCTTATTCTTTAAGACTTTGGGGGTTGGCGTCCCCCACGGGCCTAGCCTCTACAGCTTTTCTTCCCACTACACAGTTAACTGCAGAATACATTTGACTATACCCGTACACGACACCAGGTACACTACTTGAATTACAACATATACATTTCTCGACTACACAACAACATCCAACACAGTTTTCTCTTTCACTTACACTTGGTGGTGTTGCGACATCTTACGAAATGCAACCGTAACCCAAGGTGGGAATTATCGTGCCGATGGGTGAATGGCTCTACGTAGTGAGTCTCGAACGATGTCCTCTGGGCACCAGAGCAAACCCAGTTGTATTTAGCTCTAGCTCCAGTACGCGTGCGCTCTGCTGGAGTGGTGTATTGTATCGTCGGTTCTCGTGGGACCAAAATTTCAGTTCCTACAGCAAATTCTATGATGGTTGGTGGTCCATCTGAAAAACCCACCAATTTAAGTCTGGTGAAAAGGCCTCGGTCAGCTTCATCTGACGAGGATAATTTTGCTACAACCGATGAAGTTGGTGTTAGGTGCAAGAATGTTTGCTTTGTTGTTGTTAGGAATAATCAGGAGGGTGGCTCCCTTCAAAAGGTTTCACCTTTCTTGATTAGTAAATGCATCACAGGATGTATTGGTTCTCCGAAGAACATTAAAAAATTACGTGATGGGACAATTCTGGTGGAGACATATAATGACGAGTAGAGTCGTTGGTCTTTGTTACGTCTGACCAATATGGGCGGCATAATTGTAAGTACGACATGCCACAAGACCCTAAATACCAGCCGAGGCGTGATTTTTTGAAATGAATTTGAGGGAAATTGCTGATGAGCTTAGTACTCAAGGTGTTGTAGAGGTGAAACGTATGATGAAACGGCAGAACAGGACAGAAGAACCGACGCCGTCCCTTACACTGACATTCAGTCTTCCTGTTCCTCCAGAGAGGATTAAAGTGGGTTACCTTTCCGTTCGGGTTCGCCAGTTTCATTCCCAACCCACGGTGGTGTTTCAGGTGCCAAAGGTACAGTCACACTACAACATCTTGCTCGAAGTCGGAGATCTGTACTCGATGTGCTACCGAAGGTCACAGTGACTCTAACTGCGAGGAAAGAGAAAAATGTGCGAACTGCAATGGTTCGCATACGGCTCGCTCCCGGGATTGCCCAACCTTTAAGGAAAAGAGGGCGATTCTCAAGATCTGTACTGAGCAGAAACTACCTTTCCCAGCTGCACGCAGGGAGTATAGGAAGATAGTTTAGCTCATGGAACCTCATTCAACCTGATGTGCCCTTCGCCACCGCTGCGTCAAAACAGACTACTTCACCTGTTCATACTCCACAGTGCGGATCCTACACCGAACTTAAAAAACTCGTTCAGAAGCTTTCTGATCAGGTTACTTCGCTTACAGCCAGTATTTCCGGGCTGACAAGGGTGAGTGAAAAGTCCTGCGTCGCAATAACTGATTCCAACAGTGTGGTCCATACAAAAGTTCCTGCTCCCAAAGTGCTGCTGGTACGGGCAGAGGCTACCACAGCTTCCTGTGGTAGCCTCTGGGATGTCAGTAGCGGCATCCCGTTCTCATAAATATCCTCCGCCGTCACCCCATATACTGGAGGATATGGTTGAGGAACCTCCCGACCCAAAGGCGTCAGAGTTATCTAAGTTGAAGAACACGAAAAAGAAAAATAGAATGACGTACAACTGAATTCTATATGGTTTCCTGAGTATATTTATTATTATATTTTTTATTTTATTTTAATTTTATGAAAATTATTCAGTGGAATGTTAGGGGTATACGGTACCGCATTGAAGCTATTGGAGTACTGGCGCAGATGATCCGATTGTCATGTGTTTCCAGGAAACTCATCTTCTGTGACATGACCCAATTGCACTCAGGGGATACTTTTGTGAGAGATTCGACTGTGTAGTGGACGGTAGAGAGAGTGGTGGAATGGCTATTTTCATGAGGGATGAGGTATCGGCTAGAAGGATTCGACTGACCACTCTCGTTCCTACTGTTGCAGTGAAGATCTCTGTCCCCTTCAAGTTGCATATCTGCAATCTGTATCTCTCGCCGAACACTGAGTTCAGTGCTCTGGATCTCAAACCTCCTCGCACAAATACCATCTCCATCATTAATAGTACAATGCCCACCATGTTTCTTGGGGCTCGACTTTCTGCTCCACTCGGGGAAATATAGTACACAATGTGAGACAGGACTTGGACCTTTGTTTGCTGAATGATGGATCTCCTCATACATTCATGTCTTTATCATCTGGTACTGTGTCTAATATCAATCTCTCCATATGCTCGCCGGCTTTACTCTATCATTTTGATTGGTCTGTTATTGGTTTCGATGTGGACCATGAGATTCGGAGAAGGCCACGGAGGTGGATTGTTGAAAAGGCGAATTGGGATGGGTATCGTAAGGCCTTCCAATCGCAATATGATGTCGGTGCGAACGTCCTTGAGCAACTTTCCTCTCTTACGTCCTTAATACTTGAAACTGCCAGCGAATATGTCCCACAAACATCGGGTAATCTTAAACATCCTTCCGTTCCGTGGTGGAATGATGATTGCAAATTTGCAAATGTACTATTCGGAATCGATGGCAGGCACTACGCATATTAAATAATGACTACAACTGAGAATCTCGATTTGTACCGCAGGGCTAGGGCGGTATGCCGTCGGGTCTTCTTGACCGCTAAGAGGAATTCATGGACGAAATATGTGAACACCATCTCACGTACTACTCCCATGTCTACTGTGTGGAAAAAAATCCATGCAATTTTCAGGTCGCCAGGGCAATCTATTCTCGGTCTCGTCGATGAGGGAGTACTCCTTACATCATTTTCGGCTGTAGCGAAATCTTTCCGCTCGGTGTCTCTCACCATCATATATTAACGACTTTCAGAGGTACAAAGCACAGATGGAAATCTTGGCGTTGAATATTGGTGTTTTGGTTTGTGAATTGAACACTCCATTCTTACTTAAAGAATTGTTGCACACACTTAAGAACTCACGTGACACTTCGCCTGGACCAGACAACGTTTGCCTTTGTATGCTTTCGCAACTTCCTAACTCAGCACTACAACATCTTTTGAGTATTTACAATGGTTTATTCTCCGGACAAGTCTTTCTGACCAGCCGGGCGGTCAGACGCATTAACCAGTACTAAAGGCCTGGTAAAGAGAAAACCCGATCCCTTAAGCTACCGCTCTATTTCTTTAACAAGCGTATTGTGTAAAATAATGGAGAGGATGGTGAACCACAGGCTTGCATGGTACTTGGAGAAACATGGCTTTCTTTCTTCGGAACAGTGTGGTTTCCGACAGGGGAGATCTTCCATTGACCATTTGGTGTCGATGGAGACAGCCATACAAAACGCCTTCCTGAACCGCCAACACCTCGTTGCTATCTTCTTCTATATAAAAAAGGCGTACGACACGGCCTGGCAAAATGGCATTTTTAACACCCTTAGGAGGTGGGGGATCACTGACAATATGCTTGCTTTTATCCGGGGATTCTTGAATCACCAGACGTTTCGTTTTCGTGTAGAAGATTCACTTTCAAACAGTGTTGTCTCGGAAAATGGGGTACCTCAAGGTAGTGTATTAAGTGCTACCTTGTTTTCTGTGGCCATAAACAGCATTACCAATTGTGTGCGGGCTCCTGTCTCTTGTTCTCTTTTCGTTGATGATTTTGTTATTTACGTTGCGAGCCGCTCTACGCCCACTGCGGAGCGACTACTACAGAACACTATATTTCGCCTTGAGGTCAGGAACTACTGCTTTCACATTTTTCACCCGACAAGACGAAATGTGTAGTCTTTTCTCGGCTACGGAACCCTTCTAATCCGCGGGTATTTCTGAACAGAGAGCTTATTGCTGTCTCTACTTACGTCAGGTTTCTGGGTTTACTGTTTGACAGCCATCTTACCTGGATTAAACATGTAAAGGAATTAAGGATAAAATGTTTCAAACTTTTAGATATGATGCGGGTCCTTAGTAACACCAACTGGGGGGCCGATCGGTCATGTATGTTACGTTTTTACTACTCCCTTGTTCGTTCCCGTTTGGATTATGGTTGTGTCGCCTATTCTTCAGCTCGTCAAACTGTATTTAAAATGCTGGACGGTGTCCATCATGCTTTTCTTCGGCTTGCCACATGTGGGTTTAGATCGAGCCCTATCGCAAGCATACTTGTAGACAGTGGCAAGCCATCACTTTGGGATAGACAAGACCAGCTTTTGTTGTCTTATTTTGCCCATCTCAGCGGACAGCCGAATCACCCAGCTTTTGACCCAGTTCTTAAGAATCCTAATTTGAGGGAGTTTGAGGACCGTCCACGTTGTACTGCGCCTGTGGGTGTCTGTACATGACGTCTGCATGAGTGTTGACTCTTCCTCGTTCTTTCCATCATGTCTGTCCTCGAACCCTCCGTGGAGAATAAACCATGTTAATTTTACGTCTGATCTTACAACGTACGATAAGCGTTCCACGCCACCTATTGTTTTCCGGCAGATGTTTCAGTTTCTCCTCGCCACTTGGCAAGGAGAAACTGAAACCTCGTCAAGTGGCGAGTGGTTTCACCTCGAACCCAGGCGTTGTGATATATACTGATGGATCGAAGCATGGCGGTAACATTGGTTGTGCTTTTGTTATCAATGAACAGTCCTATATGTTTGGCCTACCCTCTGATACGAGTGTGTTCACCGCAGAACTACTCGCTGTAGATAGGGCTCTAAGTATCGTTGGCCCTAAATAATTCTTATTTGCAGTGACTTGTACAGTGCTCTCCAGGCGTTGGAAAACCTTTATTCCAAACATCCTGTCGTCATTGACATTTATGATAAAATCGCTGAGTTAAATAAACGCAACAGGGAGGTAGGTTTTTGCTGGATCCCTAGCCACGTTGGAATTCTAGGTAACGAAAGAGCAGATTCTGCTGCCAAGGAAGCATATATTCAGCCTCCTTTCACCACCCGAATTAGTACCTTTGATATAAAACAATCACTGCAAGCAAGGTGGCAAATGACTGGACGGCTACCATCGATAATAAACTCTGACGAATGAAGGATTCAGTGTTGCCATGGGGCTCCTCTACAGAAACTCTCATCGTGAGGAAGTGGTCCTCTGCCGGTTACGGTTGGGACATACGAGGTTCACACACGAATACCTAATGTCAGGAGAAGACCCACCCCTGTGCACACGATGCAACTGCCGCATGACTGTGCATCACATTCTCGTGGACTGCATATGTTATGCGGCGTTGCGTCGTCAGTTTAATATACCCGGAAACATCCGTGATGTCTTGTGCAACGATAGTGGGATTTTGGAACGGGTGTTTCTCTTTTTGCATAGTACCGGGTTACTGCAACGTATTTAATATGCTCATATATGTTTTTCTGTAAGGACAGTTTTTTTAATAATTTTAACCTTTATTTTCAATTTAATTTTTGGTTGTATGTATTTAATTTTACTGTCTGGAGAGGGGATTTTTGCACAACCCATCGGAGTTGGGTTAATTTTATATACTTTCTTTAATCTATTATTTTAACTTTTATATTTTATCAACTTTGTCTGTGGTATTAGTATTGAGCTTTATTTTGCCTTCTTAGCTTGTTTTAGTAAATTTTTATTATATGATTGGTATTACATTTACGCCTTGTATAGTTTATTATTTCGGAGTTATTTTACCCTTTTACTAATAGTTACCGGGCGATGATAACGCCCAGGCGTTTTTTGCCCCAAAAAAAAAAATGTAACTATTATAATTTTTTATTTTTATTTTTACATAATAGTGTTTGATTATGGTAAGTTAATAATTTTGAGTAATGTAGGTTCACCAATACAGGTTAACACCACATCTTAAGCATACTAGTTATAGACACAAATTTACTTAGATGGTACTCTACCAAAATAATATAATTGCAGAAAACGTATGTACCTGTAACTTAATTATTGCGTTATATTAAACGTAGTGTGAAAAGTATATGTGATATGTTAAAACCTTGTTTTTTGAAGCGAATTAAAAAATATGTACTATTATGAATACGATGCAATGTTAGCAGAGCTATATCATTCTTATTATGCTGATATAATTATTGTTCAGACCTTTTTTATTTTATATTCTTGTACTGCAACAAAAGTATTTCAGGAGGGAGGCCTATCTTTACCTGTTAAGTATCTCTCCCAATTTTGGTTTACTATACAGCCACCAGATAGGAAAAAGTCTCTTACAGGTTCTTATGTAGAATGACCCCTCACAAGATATGCGATAACTAAGGACATAGTAACTCAAAGGTTCTCGCATCTTTACAAGTATCAAATATGTGTTTAACCACTACCCATTAAGCCACCTGGGGAGGAAGAGCTCAAGGATAACAAAAAGAGATGGATAGTCAGAAACAGATGATTCACCCTTAGAAGACCATGAAATAATAAACCACACCTAAAGGAATGCTTCAAAGTCCCTTTGGTATTCCTTCCATCCCACCCACAGTTCCTTAGGAGAAAAGGATATCTCGACCCAGTATGATTGAGGATATTACTGATTAAATGCTTAAACAAATTTCTTTTATTCCATGTATTAGAGTTCCAAAAAAAATCAGGCTTATCCATCCCCATAATTGTATGAGACATTATTCAGTAACAGACTGAATGAAGAACTGGTTAGATATTATTTATTTATCCCTATCTCACAGGAGGGTGGCTGTTTTTAATGATTGTACTTTTCTTCATAATTTTTGTTCCATCAGGAAATTTTTTCTGATTAAGTATCAATGATATTTTTCAGTTGAATCAAAGACTCCCTATCATCAGTAGGTGAAGCTGGTTTCTTTATTATTAGTATCCGTCCTCTAGTTTACTAATTTGTATTAAACTTGTTTTCCCAATCTACCATTTACTTGATAAAAATTATTAATTTGCTAATCCAGAAATTGGCAATTCTAAATGTTCTGTTTCCTTATTTTTCAGAAGTTTTTGTAACATATTTCCAAAGTATTATGGTGTAATTTTTTTCAAGTTTAATTATAAAAATAGATTTTGTAATAAGAAAAACTTTGCTTTAGAGAAAATAATTTTCCATGAAAAATAAAGTAGATATTTTACAAGCTGTACATCTGAATCCATATTATAACATGGAGTGGTAGAATGAAGGAGCACTATACTGTAAGTATATTTTATATACTGCTGCCATTTTTCATGTTTATATTAATATGTTGTGTTTTTTTTTTTCAGGATATTATGAAGTAGATACATCAGTTTTACATCAGACAATGCGTGTTACGCTACCTCCAATTCATGATATTAGCCAGATGGGTATTTACATTCAGAAAGAATGTGCTGGATTTCCAGTCTATAAGCTTGAAAAAGTAGTTTCTGGAGGTACTAAAATTTTATCCTAATTTATTATTATTGTTACGTTCAAAATTAATTTTAATTCCTCTTATTAAAAAAAGGTCATTTAGAACTCTATTTTACAGTAATGCTATTTTATTTTAACTAGTCAGTTTTCTAAAATAATTGAATTGTTCAGATAAATGCTAACTATGTATCTCAGTCATTGAAATAAAATGAATCTATTGTTTCAGACACCATTCTGAAATGTAAATTATAAAATTTCTAATAATTCAAATTTATTTTGTGTTAAAGTCAGTCTTTATCCCTAAAGTTTACTTAATTAAATTTTCATCCCTGTTTTTTATTAAATATATTTTTTCAAATATGAGGAGACTTAGATTTGTCACTCAATTTAGATTTATCAACATCACTCAATCCTCTGAGTACTGCGCAGCTGAAAGCAATGGAAAACGACAGTTGCTTTTTTTTTAAGAAAATGAATGTAGCACTCTGCATTTTCATATAACAAAGATGGAGGCGCCTTTCTTGGTAAAATATTCTGGAGGTAAACTAGTCCCTTGTTCGGATCTCTGGGAGGAGGGGTGATCTACTAAGGAAGGGGTCACCAGAAAATTCATTCTACGAGTCAGAGCATGGAATGTTAGAAATCTAAAAAAGGTTGGAAGGTTAGAAAATTTAAAGAGGGAAATGGATAAGATAAATGTAGATGTAGTAGGAATTAGTGAGGTTTGGTAGGAAGAAGAAAACAACTTTTGGTCAGCTGATTTTAGAATAATTAAGTTGGCTTCAAATAATGAGTAGGCAGGAGTAGGTTTCCTAATGAACAAGAAGATAGGGAAGAGAGTAGAGTATTTCAAAATGCATAGTGATAGAATCATTGTAATAAGGATAAAATCAAAACCTAAACCAACAACGATTGTTAACATCTGAATCCGTACAAGCACCCATGATGATGATGATGTAGAGTGTGTATACGAAGAAATTGATGAAGCAATTAAAACACATAAAACGGGGATAAAAATTTAATAATGGTTGGAGATTGGAATGCAAGCGTTAGAAAAGGCAAGGAAGGAAATATAGTGGGTGGGCTGAGCAAAAGGAATGAAAGAGGGGACTGACTTATAGAGTTTTGCACAAAGTATAATTTAGTAATTGCAAACACCCAATTTAAAAATCATAATAGAAGAATATACAGTTGGAAAAAGCCAAGCGATACTGCAAGGTATCAGATAGATTATATCATGGTTAAGCAAAGATTTAGAAATCAACTCGTTGACTGCAAAACTTACCCTGGAGCAGACATTGATAGGGACCATAATTTGGTGATAATGAAATGTAGAATGGGGTTTAAAAACCTGAAGAAAAGGTATCAGATGAATTGGTGGAATTTACAGAAGCGTGAGGAAGAGGAGGTAAAGAAGATTTTTGAGGAGGACATCGCAAGAGGTCTGAGTAAAAAAGATAAGGTAGAAAATTTAGAAGAAGAATGGGAGAATGTTAAAAAGGAAATTCTTAAATCAGCAGAAGCAAACTTAGGCGGAATAAAAAGAACTGGTAGAAAACCTTGGGTTTCAGACGATATATTGCAGCTGATGGATGAACGTAGAAAATAAAAGAATGGTAGTGATGAAGAAAGTAAAAGGAACTATCGGCAATTAAGAAATGCTATAAACAGGAAGTGCAAACTGGCGAAAGAAGAGTGGATTAAAGAAAAGTGTTCAGAAGTGGAAAGAGAAATGAACATTGGTAAAATAGACGGAGCATACAGGAAAGTTAAGGAAAATTTTGGCGTACATAAATTAAAATCTAATAATGTGTTAAACAAAGATGGTACACCAATATATAATACGAAAGGTAAAGTCGATAGATGGGTGGAATATATTGAAGAGTTATACGGAGGAAATGAATTAGAAAATGGTGTTATAGAGGAAGAAGAGAAAGTTGAGGAGGATGAAATGGGAGAAACAATACTGAGATCTGAATTTAAGAGAGCATTAAAAGATTTAAATGGCAGAAAGGCTCCTGGAAGAGACGGATACCTGTAGAATTACTGCGCAGTGCGCAGAGTGGAAGAAGTGTTAAGAGAAGACCAATTTGGTTTCAGGAAAAATATAGGGACAAGGGAAGCAATTTTAGGCCTCAGATTAATAGTAGAAGGAAGATTAAAGAAAAACAAACCAACATACTTGGCGTTTATAGACCTAGAAAAGGCTTTCGATAACGTAGACTGGAATAAAATGTTCAGCATTTTAAAAAAATTAGGGTTCAAATACAGAGATAGAAGAACAATTGCTAACATGTACAGGAACGAAACAGCAATAGTAATAATTGAAGAACATAAGAAAGAAGCCGTAATAAGAAAGGGAGTCTTGACAAGGTTGTTCCCTATCCCCGTCACTTTTTACATAGAACTTGGGAAGTAGAATTACTTAAGGTGGATGAAGCAGGAGCGATATAAAATGCTGAATAGCACAGGTGAAATGAACCTTCAGTCAGAAATATAATTTTACATCAAAAATTAATTTAAACATCAGGAAAAGATTTTTAAAAGTATATGTTTGGAGCGTAGCTTTATATGGAAGTGAAACTTGGACATTCGGAGTACCTGAGGAGAAAAGATTAGACACTTTTGAAATGTGGTACTACAGGAGAATGTTAAAAATTAGATGGGTGGATAAAGTGACAAATGAAGAGGTGTTGTGGCAAATTTATGAAGAAAGAAGCATTTAGAAAAATATAGTTAAAAGGAGAGACAGACTTATAGGCCACATATTAAGGCATCCTGGAATAGTCGCTTTAATATTGGAGGGACAGGTAAAGGAAAAAGTTGTGCAGGCAGGCAACATTTGGAATACGTAAAACAAATTCCAAATGTCGGTATACCCCCCCTACATACTACGTAGGAGGACGGTGGGGGGGTATACCAAAATGAAACGGCTCTCCAAGATAGGGAATCTTGGAGAGCTGCATCAAACCAGTCAAATGACTGAAGACAAAAATAAACGTGTATATCTTTTACAGTTTCTAATTATTATATCAATAAAAAAGTGAAATAATTTCGCTATGAAAAAAGGGAGTTTAGTAAGTTTTTAAAAAAAAAACAATCTGGACCACGTGAACAAACTTTATTTTTCCTTTGAGGTTTTAATCTTCTGCCATCTGTTGGTCATGGTTCTGCTGTTTTTGTTTCCTCTTCTGATTTGAGCCATTTTAAATCTTTTAAACTCAACCTTATTTTTTGAAAGTTTCCCTTTCTAAAATTTCTTCTGTTATTCTGATATCTTGGAAAATCCTTTTCTATCTCTAAAAGCCAATTGTTTTTACTTTTGAAATTATCGAAGAAGTTGAAAGTTTTCTTCATTCATTCTCTTTAAATGACTAAAATAAAATTTCACACTTCTGGCCTAATATTTTTCTTTTGTTTTTCAAAATATTCTCTAGTTTTCCTTAATTATTTAATGTTAAAGTTTCTGTCGCATAATGACTTTCATGTTTTTTATAACTGTGTTGTAATATCTGAACTTTGCTTTGTAAATCAGTTTTTTATTGTAAAGATTTTTGGTTAATTGGAAAGTCATTACCATCATCTCATTTACCCAATTTTCTAAACATATTTTATATAATCCATTTTTCTGGATTATTTCTAGATATTTAATATCTTCCATGACTTTAAGTTTACTGAATTTTCTTTCCATTTCTTGTGGGTGTTTTTTTAGATTTGCCCATTATTTGCATTTTTTCAAATGAAACTTGCTGTCCAGCTCTTTTGGTGATTTCCTTAAAATTTATTTGTTAAGTCTGTGTTTAGGTCATCAGCAAAGATCGCTAGATCTTCTTCAAAAGCAAAATAATCCATTAATATTCCTTTATGTTTTGTTCTGATTCTTGTGATAGTAAGTTTTAGGTTTTCATTTTTTTTTTTGTCATTCAAAAATTACTTTTAAGTAGAAGTGGTAAGAGACTTCTGTTGGTGTTATTTATTTTAATAATTTTTTTTTTATTCTGTAAAATCCAGATAGCAATGAAAATATTTAATTTTTATTTATTAATAAGTGTAACTGTTTACATGTTCAATAAATGCATTTAGAAAGTAGAAACATATATTTCAGATCCTAATATAGAATTTTGGCCAAAATTAGAATGTTTTAGTTTTCATGTGTATAAAATTAAGAAAAACCAACTAATGGCAGTAAGATTGATACTGTTATGATCCCTAGCTAACAAAACAAGCACATACATATAGATTGTTGCAGATATTATTTATTGTTACTGTTTCTTTAATTGTTTGTAAAAGACGTATGTTTGAGGTATCAGAAAAGCAAGTGGATTTACTTTTCCATAAATGAATTTCACAACAATTTGTTTTGGAAGTATAAATTTCTGTTTAAAAAACAAAATGGTAGACAGACTAAGAAAAACTGGATGTACATTTGTAAGAACCTTTTTCTTGTATTGATATTGAGAACACTTTTGAAATACTGGACAGTAATTTTTTATTTACTCTGCACACTTAAATGGTACTGGATATAAATTTTATTACATTAAATTTTGACTTTATTTTCCAGGTTCTTTTAAACCCATCATCTGAAAAGAATTTTTTTTTTTACAAAAACTTAATCAGTTTTTTAAATTTATTACAGTTTTTAAACGCAGCGTTTCTTCAGCCAGGGAAAAGTACACAGTATTCTCAGGAAAAATGACTTCGTTTGATATTTTAAATTTTGGTGAAGTATTAGAATATGAGAAGAAGAAGCTTCAAGTTGTAGATAAGGAGCGCTGAATATGCCTTCTTATTTTTATGTAATATATATATGTACGTATATATATTTGCACTATACTTCTTTATATTCCATAAAATTATACATAAAAGATAAAAATATACAATAATTATAATATGCACGTAAACATTTATTTTGTTGTAAATTTTATTAAAGTATAGATATCTACATATGTGGGTATAAACTTAATATTGTTACTTTTAGTAAGTTAATACAGTGTATCAATTCTTAATGAAATAAGCATTATTTCTAGGAACAATATATTAAGAACAAATCTATGTATTTTTATCATTTACTATTTTATTCAATGAACAAAAAGTTTTTCTTTGTAATTTTTTGTCAAAAATATAACTATAATTAATTTTTTTTAACTTTAGTAGTAGTGGTGTTTTTCAATTAAAAATAAATTAATCATTGTTTAATGATTCTTTAACAATTAAAATTTATGTGAATAGCAGTTTGTTGTTTCTACTTGGTTTTTAAATTGTTAAATAATTTTAAATATTAGATATTGATGAGATTTTTTTTTAATTCTATTTCAGTAAGATAAATTGTTTTGGAAATAGCCAATTAATACTTAAATTAATGTTTAATAACAAATTTTGTGTTCATTATATTAAATAATAAAACATAGTGATTGATTTATTGAAATTAATTTAAAGCGGTGAGGTAGCAGAAATGTATCAAACAGTGAATTTTTATTAACAATTTATTAAATTATAAAAAATTAATCAACTTTCAAAAAAATATTTTAGTTAAGATTTGGTCTAATTTCACATACATCACAAACTTATAACACACATACATCTAATTTCACATACATCACAAAATTTATAACATTTAGACATCTAGAAATAATTTACGAGTAAAAACTTTGTTTTTTATTGTGTGTATTATTGAAATAACATAAAATTGCAATTATTGTTTAGCAATATATTCAAAGCAATAATTTACAGGTACTTTTAATTACTTAATAAGTAATTTTCATAAAATAATGTATAATTTAAAAAAGTGTTTAGTCTTATATGTTTTGCTTATTTTAATTATTCATTCTGTTTTATATACACATATCCTTAGGTTTTAAATGTGCAATTTTCATGTGCAAATTAGTTCCAGTGATTGATTGGAAAAAAGGACAAGTTATAGCAATTTTGGTACAGTTTGAAATACTAAAATGAAAAATCATAGTATATATTTTCTCATTATTTTCTTTATAACATTAATAAGTAAAAGATAATAATAAATTTGCTGCTTTCATAAATGATGATATATAAATGAACATGTTGTTTTGTTTATTAAATAATTAGTATTGTTTGTTTTATTCTATTATTTAATTAAATCTATGTTTTCATGATTATTAGAAATAATAAAAACATATGTTGTTTGTATATATTACTTTTCTCTACTGACCCTTATCTATGCCATCATAATAATAAAAAATTATATAACATAGCTTATAAAGAAATGAATTAGTTTTTTATTTGAAACTGGTGAAATAATTTTTGTGTAATTATTTACTTTTCTAAATCAAACAGATCTAAAATAGACATGTAATGCAGGATATGAGGTCTAGCAAAGCAAGAGCATTAACATAAAATCTTTTAAAAATTTTTTGCTACTGATAAAGATGAAGAAAATCTTTGGATTAGTACCACAACATTCAGTCAAATACTTTAAAGAATAAGTGTACATGGTTTTGTTTTAGTTGATAAAATCAAAAATAAATTATTAATATAACTTTGTATTGGCTAACACATAATCTTTTCCATGTTTACATAGATATTTTAATATATGCATAAAGTTCTCGTTAGTGGTGATTGTTTTGATCATGAGTTAATAAGTACTGAAATTAAATTAAACAAAATTCAAGAAAAAATATAAAATATGGTAGAGAATAAAAATAATGAAGTTAAAATAATATTTCATGTAACAGTAGCTACTAAAGTTATAATTTAGATGATATAATAGAAGATATAGATTATCAGATCATCTACATTTGTTTTCTATATATTTTTAAACATTATTGAACTTCTATAACTAAATTATTAATATTAACCATTAAAACAGAATGGTAAAAGAAGTTTTTATTGCTTATCTTACTTTGCACAGTTGCATTTTAAGACTACTCTTATCATCTGCTATTTACACTTAGAAATTACACATAAAAATATATGCTATTTTGAATAAAATGTACTGCCAAATAATTAAGAATTACTTCTGGTCATTTTTATCAAAACCTGTGGTACTTTTATTTGTGTTTTAAGTAAACAGCTGATGATGCCATCAAAAGTACAACTTTGTTAGTTTATGTAAGTAATATAAGACTTACTTTGTCATTCTGTTAACAATAGTTAGAATTAAAGTACTGACTTGTGATGAAAACAAAGTAAAATTTACTGATCTCAAAGTGTATTTTCTGGACTAATCGTACATTTTATTTATAATGCTGAAGAACACCAACTAGTAAAATGTATCATGTAGATGCAGGTATTTGTATTGATTAAATTTGGACATTTTTTTCCCAAGATATGTAAAAAAAAATGGGTCCCTTTAAACCAGATTAAGTTGAACAGAAAAGCAACTATTTGTACATGATAAACAACTACTATGCTAAACTTCAAAGGTGAATTTTAGTAATATTGCAATATTGTATTTGAGACATGAATTTTTTTACTGTGTGTGTTGCTATCTGTTGAACTAGTGAATAAGAAACACCCCCTGCTGGCCCCAAGGAGATAAGGATTGATGTGTAAGTGAGTCATGAACAAATTCAGGCCAACCATTCCTGAGATGAGATGAGTGGTTTATTGAACCCCAACCACCAAAGTCACCAGTATTCACTATCTAGTATTCAAATTTGTATAGAAGTAACTAACTTTTGTCAGGATTTGAACTTGAGAACCTTCATCTCTGAAATCAGCTGTTAAACAACTGATTTTGCAACTATGAGTTTACCACTAAACCAGCTCAATGGACTTAACATTAATATAAGCAAAAACGTTCCTTGTAAACATGTCCTTAAGCGCTTTATTTTCAAGTTATGGATAGCAAAATTGTGCCCCACCTTTTATTAATGGGTAAACTGAACTCATACTGGAATTCTTGAAACCAAAAGTAAGGTACAAATTTAATGGTTTTGTACATTTATCAACATGAAAAATTTAATAAAACTGGTTCCAGAACTGTATCTTGTAGTTTCTGAGAAGTCTGAGTAAACAAAAAAAAAAATTTTTTTTCAAATTAATATTGCTAAATTGCCAATAAATGAATAAAAAATTTTAGAAATACTGAGAAGATTGATGTAAATTAAACAAAGACAAGTATCAGAAATTCATAACAGACTAAAATGTGGAAGAAAAATAAATTTTAATAAGGCTAAAATAAAT
Source organism: Lycorma delicatula (assembly GCF_047948215.1). NCBI lineage: Eukaryota > Metazoa > Arthropoda > Insecta > Hemiptera > Fulgoridae > Lycorma > Lycorma delicatula. The sequence goes on along the minus strand of NC_134456.1, from coordinate 109,969,569 downwards.
AATTATTAAAAATAAAAACTAACTTCTTAAACAAATTAGATTATCTGAGAAATATTTATTTGCTAAGTTTGAAATAATAGCTGATCAACATTTTAGGTTTTGCATTTTGTGTCTGATCAATTTTGGGACTGTGCACTGTACAAATTTGATAACCCACTATACATTTATATAACCCATGGTGGGGGATTGTCCAGTGTGTTCATCTGTGGTGGGATGACCTTAGTCATAGTCAAGTGTGTAACAATGCTGAATAAGAGTGGTTTCACTGTTGAAGAGCGTTTGTTTGTGGATCCACACACTGGTAAAACATTGGAGAACATTATGAATGACTTCTTTGTGCGCTTTGGGAAGTCATCACCATCATGGCAAACATTACTAACATGGGAGAAGAAGGCTTTTGCAACAGTAAGTGCTCTTGATGTGCCATGCAGTGAGAGCATTCAAGCTTAGATGTATGCTGCTGTGGAGGCTTCGATTCAATTATCACCGATGAAGTCAATACACACATGTTCTGCACATTTAGGCATTCCAAGATCGACAATGCGAGACCATATGCGGAAGGACTTGAAAGTTAAATGTTTTCGTCTAGCCGCAGTTAATGATTTGAGTGACAATTATAAAAAGGAAATTTTGTTCTCAGATGAGTGTGTGATATATTGAAATTCTTATAAGTAAAATGTTTTATTCTGGGTGAAAGACAATCCTAATGTTTTTCAGGAAATCAAACATCATCTGCCTCATGTTATGATTTGTGCTGGGATGACAGCTGAACATCCATCTCCTTGGTCCTTATTTTTTCAGTGGTGAAGTTAATCAACACAGTTATGCCAGATTGATCAATGAGTGGTTGCTTCCAGAATTAACTGCAAAAGGGTTGACATCACTACATTTCAATAAGATTGTGTTCCAGCACATTTTGCTTTGAATGCCTGTAGATGCCTTGATAAAATATTTCCAAATCATTGGATTGGATTTGGGTCAGAAGAGTTATCAGGCTCCATTGTCTTGGCCACCAAGAAGCCCTGACCTCACCATGCTGACGATGCACTCAGGGGTTTTGTAAAAGAAGAGATCTGAAAACGTAGATAAGTCGGCAAAAACAGCTCCAAGATGCTGTTAGGTCAGCATTTGAAATGATCACCCCCTGATGTACTGTTGCAATGAACAATCTGACATGGAGGAGCACAGCTGAACCAACACAGATAATTTAGATCCATAGAATGTAAGCTGCACCCACCATAATAATTTTCATAACTAGCAAAAGGGACTCCCCTCCCCTAGGTAAATAAGAAATGCAATTACCATAGAACAAATACTCAACAATTATCTGCTACTACAATCACCAGAAGGAATGTTGTGTTACAACTTATAATGTGGTGTACGTTACAGGAGCAACAATTTTATCTATTCCATATAACTTGTCCAGATATATATATATATATATATAACAGTTATGCCAGATTGATCAATGAGTGGTTGCTTCCAGAATTAACTGCAAAAGGGTTGACATCACTACATTTCAATAAGATTGTGTTCCAGCACATTTTGCTTTGAATGCCTGTAGATGCCTTGATAAAATATTTCCAAATCATTGGATTGGATTTGGGTCAGAAGAGTTATCAGGCTCCATTGTCTTGGCCACCAAGAAGCCCTGACCTCACCATGCTGACGATGCACTCAGGGGTTTTGTAAAAGAAGAGATCTGAAAACGTAGATAAGTCGGCAAAAACAGCTCCAAGATGCTGTTAGGTCAGCATTTGAAATGATCACCCCCTGATGTACTGTTGCAATGAACAATCTGACATGGAGGAGCACAGCTGAACCAACACAGATAATTTAGATCCATAGAATGTAAGCTGCACCCACCATAATAATTTTCATAACTAGCAAAAGGGACTCCCCTCCCCTAGGTAAATAAGAAATGCAATTACCATAGAACAAATACTCAACAATTATCTGCTACTACAATCACCAGAAGGAATGTTGTGTTACAACTTATAATGTGGTGTACGTTACAGGAGCAACAATTTTATCTATTCCATATAACTTGTCCAGACATACTGTACTAGCAAAAATCTTTTGTTAATTAGAAAATCTGCACAAAATACCAGTTTCTTTAATCTTATTCTGGTTACTGATGACCTGTACTTTTCATGGAATGGAATTTACATTTGGTCAGATGATACTGCCACAATGAATTTCCAGCATATTTATTTTGTTTAATCTGTAGTGTGGTGGTCATTTCTTGGTGACATCTCTTCAGTCTCATTTTTTCAATCAAATCTTATTGAACTCTTGAAAGATAATATAGTTGCAAATAGAATGAGACTGTGATAGTGCACCAACCATTTCTCTCAATATTATTTAATTACATAATATGATAAATACATTGGTCGAATCATTCCTGTAAATTGAAGCTGTTCTTTTATTCTACACGTATTAGAATACAAAAGAAATATGGAAATCACATTTTAAATATCTGTAGTTAAGTCTTATCTCTATTATAAGATGTACTTGAAGAAGCAAGGATTTATCGTAATAAGTATTATGCTTAAAAAATTTGGCGACCTCACCAAACAACTACAAGCATGTTAGTACTTTTAACCATAAATAAGTATTTTGATAAGTTTTGAATAATGAAATATTTTATTCTATTTCATGCAATTCGAGATAAACAATTTTTTAGTACTTTTATATGAAACAATTTTTAAATTTCATTGTTTTCTGCCACATTTTGATCTGTTCGGTTTTGAACAGTTGTATTTCTGAATCTTGTGTATTTGTTTCTATTGACTATATTCTCCTTAAAATTTTTATTTATTTAATTTAATAAAGTTAATTTACAGCAACTTTTTTACTCCAAAATCTTTGAGCTTAGCAACAATTTTCTCAGAAACTACTAGTTACTTCTGAGACCTATTTTATTCAGTTTTACATCAAAAATATTAGATTTGCCCTTTAATTTCAGTATGATATCATTGGCTGTGGTCTTCATTTGGATAACATTGGTTTTTTTGTTTTCCTGAAAAAAATTGTGTGTTAATAGAACAAAGAATTGTTGTGAAAGTTCGTATGAAACTTGGAAAAACCACTACTGAAACTTATCTTTTATTAAAGAGTATATGGCAATGAATGTTTATCCCTTGCTCAGGGTTTTGAGTGGTTTATGTGTTTCCAAGATGGCCAAGAAGAAGTTGAAGATAATGTTCGCCCAGGTTGTCCTTCCATGACAAAAACTGATAAAAACATTGAAAAAATTGGTAATCTGACCCAGTCTGACTGTTAACTATTTGTGCGATTGCTGTAACTGTAGGAGGCGATTACTGTAGGAGTTGACAAAGAAGGTGTAAAGCAAATTTTACATAACAATTTTATCATGCAAAGTGTGCATGAAAATGGTGCCTAAAATTCTCACAATTGAACAAAAAGAAACTCGTGAAAATGTTTGTTCTGACTGACCCAAACTTCTTGGAAAGAGTGATAACATGTGATGAATTTTGGTTTTTCACTTGATCCAGAAACTAAGTGTCAGTCCATGCATTGGAAGGCCCCAACTTCACAGACAGCTAAAAAAACTCAAATGAGCAAATCAGAATTCAAAGCGATGATGATTGTTTTTTTCGATGGCATTGTGTACCTTTACTGGTTCCTGAAGGTTAAACTACTGATCAACATTGCTACCTTGAGGTCCTTGCTCAACTCTGAAAAAATAAGAAAACCTGACCCGAATTGTGGAACAAGTCATGGGTTCATCAGGACAGTGCACTGGCTCAAACTGCATTGTCTGTCAAGATGTTTCTAGCCAAGTACAACATCTCAGTGTCAAGTCTGCATTAAAAGGAACAAAATTTCAGACCATTGAAGCTGTGAAAGAAAAAGCGCACGCATCATGAAAGAGCTCACAGAAGATGACTTGCAGCACTGTTTGAACAATTGAAAATTCGCATGGAGTGTTGGTAGGGATTAAGGAAGGGATGTATATTGAAGGAGGTAACTAAATATGTATGTATAAATTTAAAATAAAATGTTTTACAGCATTGGTCTCGTTATTAATAGTAGCTATATTTTGTATAACACATCAGCTCTTAAAGTATACTCGTACAGTGTGATACAATTACATGACATGAAAACCTTTGGGAAGGATTCTTATTACTTTTGTTTGTTGGCCATTTTGTGATTACAGTATGAGGGTTTTTTTTAGAAAAGTACCTGATCATATTTTTTTTCTCAAAAGGAATTTGATTATAGATGATGTGGAGAACACAGCACTAGTTGTTCAGACTGCATGTTAATAAAAATTTATTTAAGGCGGTTTAAAGGTCTTTCTATCAGTTCACATAGCTCATTTCTGCACTCAGCTCCTGACAATTCAGCAGCTCTGTAATAGAGCAATCTTCATGGACTCAACATTAACTTAGAAAACATATATTCTTTAGCAATCTATGATTTATGGAATCATTAAGTGTTTATATACACACACATAATTTTGCATTATTCATTCAAATATTAAAGCATCATATCTAATTATTAAATGATAAATGTCTATATTTATTTATTTGAAACAGTGGTAAATGTATAGATTGATTACCCTAACCAAGGTACTACACCAAGGCTGGATATTATCTCGACAGTTGTATCTAGTGTGTGTGTGTGCTTTCTTGTAGCCATATAGAGCACTTCACTTGCCCAGCAGCAATTTTCTGTTATGCCATAGGTGCATATCAAATTTGTATTTTTTATATAACGACTGAAAATATTGAATACAAGGGTTATTTTTTTTTTCAAGGTCCGATCGGTCACGAAATTAAAACCACAGTGAAAATAAGAAATTTTTTATTTGTAACAAGTACATCATATTTACACTATTTCTCTACATAGTTGCCACTCTGATTTAGACATTGTCGTGGTGTGGTACCAACTTTCCAATACCCTCGTCATAGAACGGAGCCGCTGTGTTTTCAGCCATGTTTCTACGCTGGTCTGTGCCAAAATGTTGTCCTCCGGACGTTTCATGTGAGCAAAGAGATGAAAATAGGATGGAGCCAAGTCTGGGCTGTATGGTGTGTGATCAAACACTTCCCAACAAAAACACTTCAGGAGCTTCTTTGTTACAGTTTGTCTTTGTTACAGTGTGCGGCCGAATATTGTATCCATGAATTCCACCAAGGGAACTCCATTCCAGTACCAGAACACAGTTGCCATACACTTTCTGTTGGAGAAGGTTCGCTTGAACTTCTTTGGTTTACTGAGAGAGTGAGAATGCATCCACTGTTTGGATTGTTATTTTGTTTCTTCACTTTCGAAATGGACCCATGTCTCGTCAGTTTTGTTCAAAAAATCTTCTCCTTCATTGTGGTAGCGCTGGAGAAACGTTAGGGAGACGTCCATTCTCATTGTTTTGTAATAGTCGGACAGCATCTTGAGAACCCATCAAGCACACAGTTTGCGGTACTGAAGTCTCTCACTCACAATGGTGTAGAGAGCTGACCTTGAAATTTCACGAAACGAATCACTAAATACAGAAATTGTGAACAGACGATTTTCTCGAATTGCCTCATCTACTCGCTCAACCAGATATCGGTTAACACTCGCTTCCTTCCCTGACTGCCTGCATCATAGCGTCTGTACGTCCTGCTTTAAAGTTCCTGCACCATTGTTGCACTTTGCTGTCACTCATTGAAGTTTCACTGTACACATAACTTATTCGTCGATGAATTTCAGCTGCATTACACCCCTCAGCCTGAAGAAATCGAATTACCGCATGCACTTCACACTTGGCAGGAGATGCTATTGTAGACATGTTTATGTGCTAGCTGCGTGTTCAGAACTAAATGAAGTGACGCGGCGTGATTTAAGATCATACTAGAGACGCTGCGCAAAGGTTCATCCGATTTTTGCGTGGGTTTTTATTTTGTGACCGATCGGACCTTGAAAAAAAATAACCCTCGTAACTTTACTGTACCAAATGCTGCCAAAAGTTTGGTGATACACATGGCAAACTTAAACAAGCTAGTTTAAATTAAACTTACCCTTTTCAAAATTGCTGGACTTCAGTTGAGAGTAACCAACATCAATAGGACAAAGCCAAAATCCAAATGATATTAGTAATTTACACTGAAAAAGTCATACATCCTCAGTTTAATAATGGAAAATCACTGGTTGAACATTCAAGAAATTGCAGATATCTAGGAATTAGGGATGGTTCCGTACAAATAATTTGGGCACGAATATAGTGGACAAAAAATTTGTATCAAAGCTGCTTCTTCTTAAAAAAATTCATTTTGACATTACACAGAACATGCTGGCAATTCTAATTATTAAACAACAAAGCAGGCTCTGAGGAAAAAAAATCCATTTAAGTATACTCAGTTGGGGAGAGTGTCCATTTACTCTAAGGAGGCGTCCCCCGCCCACCACGGCAGGTTAGCCTCCCCGGTCTCGGATCTTTATTTCTTTGTGTGCCTGCATCTAATTCCCCGCCTCAGAGATGAGGTCTGGCTACGCCACCCCCCACCACCTCAGCAGGGAACCGGGTCACGGTCTTTATGCCACGCCTCTAACCGGCGGCACCGACCCCACCGAGTGCCAGGGCACCCGCAGAGCCAACACCGCCGGCCGGGGCTAGGTCTTTCTTTAACCCAACTTATCCCCAGGAGTTTGCTCCCATCTCCGGAACCCGCATACCTCGGCATATGGGCCCTCCACGTAGGGACTGTCCTCCCATCCTTACTTTCACCTACATTCCCCGTCTTCTAGCTGCTTCTTCCTTTGATCGTAGGACTTCACCCGCAAACTTGCTAAACCAATCCCAGTTTCCATCACTGAACACCAGCCAGTTGATTAAAATATCCGGTGTTAGATTGTTTGCAGAGATCTCACTTCTGTTGCGTGCCCATCTGGGACAGACAAAAATAGTATGTTCAGCGTTGTCTATCTCTTGGCAGTAATCACATTGAGGTGTAGCCCTTTTCCAATTTAATATAAGTATTGACCAAAGGAGCCGTGACCCGTCAATAATTGTGTAACATAAAAGTCTATGTTACCCCTTCTTTTACCTTTCCAATTTCTTATGTATTGAAATTCACGCTTGAGTGAGCCCATGCATTCTGCCATTCTTGCTCTATTAATACTGCAACCTCATCTCTTGACAGTCCCGTAGATCTTAATATACGCCCTTTGACTTGTAGATGAATAGGGGGGACCTCAGTCAGTATACACAGTACATCATATGAAACAGTCCTGTACCCTGCAGCAACCCATAGCAAAGCAAGCCGATGAACACTTCTTAGTTTCATTTTGTTCCTCTGGGTGTTCATAGCGTCTCCCCATACCGGGGCCGAATACAGTGTCACAGACATGGTGGCTGCAGTTATAAATCTCCTAGTCTCCATCCTTGGTGCGCCGTGGTTATGAAAGAGACCCCTCAGAGCCTTGATAGTGGGGGTTACCCTCTTACTTATCATATCGACATTGTTACCGAATTTTAGGCTTTTGTCCAGTATAACTCCAAGGTATTTTGCATTATTTACCTCTATAATTCATTCTCCTCTAATGCCTAAGTTAATATTCCTTATCCGTCTTCTTCCAGAGAAAATTATACAGCTAGATTTCGTAGGGGATATCTGCAGCAAGTTCCTTTCTAACCACTCTTCTATTAGGCTTAAAGCCCAATTGGCTTTTTCCTCTATGTTCACGACATCCTTGTCTTCAACTAAAATCGCTAAATCATCAGCATACCCGACCACAAATACCCCCTCCGGGTAGTTCAGTCTGAAAACCTTATCGTAAAAGATGTTCCAGAGGATGGGTCCAAGTACGGACCCCTGAGGGACACCTCCAAAAATTTGGAATGTAGACTTTCCCTCTAGTGCTTTCACTTCAATATATCTTTGATGAAGGTATTGATTGATTTGATTAATCAGGTAATCGCTAATGTTCATTCCTTGTAATGCTTCAATTATTGATGGCCATGGAACGGATCCGAATGCGTTTTTAATGTCTAGCATTACCATTAAGGAGAGTTTCCTGGTCCTCCACGATCCTCTTCTCCTTGCTAAGGCTCAGTTCTTGACTCTATTTATCGCGTTTATTGTTGATTGTCCTTTCCTGAAGCCATATTGCTCTGGATGTAAGCAGTTCCTCTTTTCGAGTTCTTCTCTCAGCCTGGCTGCTATTAATCTTTTAACGACTTTACCCATGTTATTTATGAGACTGATTGGTCTGTAACCTCCTTGTCCGTTGCTAGTTCTTGCTTTGGGGAGGAATACTATCCTGGCTGCTTTCCAGCAATCAGGAAAAATGCCGTTTTGCAGACCATAACTGGCTATGTCTACAATTTCCCAGGGGATAATCTTTGCCAGTCCTTTAATAACAGTAGCCGGTATTCCGTCCGGTGCTGGACTTTCTTTATGATTCAGTTTTTTAATTGCCTCAAGGACTTCCTGTTGTGTGAATCTGCCACCTTCACATCTGATCACTTCTCTATTAGCAGACACCTCTATGAAACAAGGCTCTTACTTGTTGTGCCGACATTTCGTTACTTAATGTCGGTACATGTCTACCCAAACGTTTGGGTATGATCCTGAATGCCTTCCCCAGAGGTCGGCATCCAGATCATCACACAGCTCCTGCCATTTTCTTTTCTTGGATTGTTTTATAAGGAAGTTAAGTTTCTTCCTGGCATTCCTGTATTCTTCTACGGCTAGGCGACCTTCTTCTTCCATACCCGTTCGGGCTCGTAGTCGCTGGGCTATTCTCTTATTCCTCTGCATTATTCTTCTTTGATCCTCAATGTCACTAGACCACCAATAAATCGGATGATGTCTATTGGTATTCTGTGGTATATTGGCTATTTCGTCTTTAATTATATTTTGAAATATCTCCGGATCTATCCTCCCACAATTCATGATCTTATTTGCCGCTTCCCTTGTCACACGGTGAATCTGATAATCTGTCAGTCTATGGTTGATGTTTATCTGCATTACTCTTGAAGGACAGTCTCTAATGGTAATCGAAACAGCCTTGTGGTCACTTCCAGTCTCTTCATTAAGCACTGAGAAATCAATTGTGTCGATACGTATTCTGCTATCTATTATTACCAGGTCGATAATCGATTCGTGCCTCCTAGCGCTGTATGTGGTTGTTCCGTCGTTCACACAAATCACACCAGTAGATCTTCAAGGATTCTTCCTCTGGAGTTAGAGGAAGCAGCCCCAGCCAGGGCGGTTCTGCAATTGAAGTCTCCTAGCATTATTGCTCTCTTACGGGACCGCATCATGACCTGTTGTAGACTAAATATTTTGTGTTGAAAAAACTCCAGAGCGCAGTTTGGGCTGATATATACCCCAATGATTACTATGTCACGCAACTCTATAGCCACAATACCTCTTGCACTGAATATACATTAGGTTCAGTGGCTACCAGGAAGTTGAAGTTGCCCCTTGTGGCAATCACTGTAGACAAATTGCATGATAGTAAACTTCTATTGTTATTTATTAACATTATTAACAGTATCTTACTCATGATTCCTATTGCAATTCAAACTGCCAGTTCTGTGTGCCGTACTTCTGCAGTCTAGACATTTTGTTGCTTCCCTGCAGTCTTTAATCACATGGCCCGATCTCCTGCAGTTAAAGCACAAGTCAGAACGATCCGGTCCTCTGCAGTCTCTCCTGCCATGTCCGGTCCCCCAGCAGCGGTAGCATTTCTCATTTTCCATTCTAATATATGCTCTACAGCTCACCCATCCGACTCTCAGTTTAGATGCAATGAGTTTTATCGCTCCCCTATGAGTGGTGATCACCATGGCATTCTTGGTGTTCCCATATGCCTCTCTTAGAGATGTAACCTGAAAACTTTCTTCTACGCCAAGTACCTTTTCCACCGCCTCTTTGACCTCTTGTTCCGTGGTATCACAGAGCATGTCCTTCACATGTACCACCGTTTTACGCTCCCCTTTTGTTCTGATGTCTACCTGGAGTTCCTCTGCCCTGTTCTTAAGTAATGAAGAGAACTCTCCTGCTTTTTGCGTCCCGGTTATTCTAACCTCTAATTGTTGATCTCTGTCTTTCCTAATAGACAGTATCTCCCCAACTTCTTCTGCTTTGACTTTTTCTTTCATGGTCTGTATATGACCTTCCTGGCGCTTTAACGACTACCGTTTTACTCTCAACAACCGGTGGCGTTTCTCGTCTCGCCAATGCTGATCTAGACTTTACTATCCCCTGATCACTCAAGTTAGGAACAACCATTCTAGGGAGGGTTTTACCCTTCCTCATAAGATATATTACAATTTTCTTAATTAATATTCCAGCCGGGCCGGTGGGCATTATGAAAATGGAGGACTCTGATTTTCCAACCACCTTTCTGAGTGCCTTTATTACGTGAGTCGCCATAGCCTTGTCTCCGCTACCAGAATCGTAAATGACTGTATATTTTGTTCCTCCCGTAGTTATTTTATTATCATCCAGAATTGTGGAATCAACCAAAATCATTGCACCCGGTCTCGCCTCTGCATACTTGTTGTTGGGCCTCAGACCATTTAAGTCCACAAAGTGGCAACAGTCTTCTCCAGGTTTTAGGGCACTTACCTGAGTCAGCCGGTTCATCAACCATGTGGACCACCTAGTTGGTAATTGGTTGATGAGTTGTTCATCTGATAAGTCGACATCAAGTATGTCGGACATTTCACTTTTATAGTGACCTTCGGTCTCTGTACTCTGATTTGTCATGTCCGGTGACTCTTCGTTGAGTCTCAGCAGTTCATTATATATGTCTGTCAATTCTCTTTCGTGTGCTTTAATTGCTGTTGCACTCGCCTTACCCATCATTTGTCTCAGTTGAACCAATGCATTCCCTAATTTATAAGTGACTTCTTTTAAGGTAAGAGGGGCCTACTCCTCTAATGAGCAGGCTCTTGCTCTTTTTGCCGCTCTCCCCTCAACGGCTTTCCATTTTATCTTATCTTGACTAGCTACACTGATGTCCATTCCTTCGGTTTCTTCTGTAGTGTTTTTCTTCTTTCCACTATTCCCTCGCGAGGGTCCAGCCCCTTGCAAGGCTGTATCCTCAACGGGCAGCGAGCCACGTCGTCTCATACCTTGGATTTCGTATCAGGGTGCGATTCCACATCCAATGATACCCCACACGGGCAGGTGCCCCCAAAATTTTTTTTGGTGATGGAGGGGGGAAGGTAAAATGTATCTATCCGAAAATAGGGTCAACAATTTTGGGGGGGTCAAAGGGTAGGGAAGTTTTTGGTTCGGATAGATCTCAAGGAAGTTTGGTTCTATTGTTAATATTACAGGAAATATGGAGGATAAGGAATTGCCCGTAATAAAGTATGTCTCAACACTTAGAAAAATTCTCACAGTATAAAATCTACGAAAAGTTTTACAAGTCCTTGTTTACTTCTTTTACTGGTGATGCAACAGACAAGACAAAGCTTGCCGTTACAGTTACAAAATTTTACTCTGTATTAGTTATAACCTTAAAATACCTCTATAATAGGTATAACCTTAAAGTTCTAAAAAACTAATTCAAAATAGTTCTTAACTCACTGTATTGAATTAAATTCACTCGTAATGACTCTCAATGATTATTACACCACTATTAGGACCTTAACTATTCTCCACAAAGTCAAAAAGAACAGTAAAACAATCACTCAAATTTTTTTTTTTTTTTTTAAACTCAATAACTTTAGTATTCCACGTCCAAAACTCATAAAAACTTTACACTAGTCCGTTATCCTTACCTCGAAAGTTTACAATGTCCTGTTCCAATTAAATAACCAAAAAACCACAAGATCGCAGAGCTCAGAAAACACGTCTACACACAGTCATCCACAACTCGACTTATAAGTGGCAACCTGTGGTATAGAATCTTAACCATAGCTGACATAATTAGTTATTTTTTTGTCTTTTCAAAGACTTAATCTTATGAGATCAGCTCTTCAAGATCTGGATTACAATACATTGACACATTTAATCTTGCTTTATATTCATAATATTTGTTACAAAAACCTTAATTATCAAAGCTTTTTCAAAATAGTTTGTACATACAAATTGCAGAAGTGTAAAGGTTAGAAACTAATTATAAAAATCGTTTTAACCACAATTAACTCAAGATTGTTTATATAATTAAGGAGTAAGTATTTCAACACACCTGCAAAATTTATGTATTTTGCTTCTCTACATAAATGACCAAACTATTGCTCTCCACTAAAATAGTTTAAAGTTTTTTAATACATAGACTCCAAAAGTCTTTGATGCAATAAAGATATCCTTTAAATAATAATAATATTTAAAGTATTATGAACAGCACATCCTCAAATCATTTCACAATATACAAAAATATTTCTAGCACAACTAATTATTTTTTGTTTAAACAGCGTTTATTGGCCATTTTCTGATTAATATATGAGGGTATGATGACCTTTGCAGCAGAGTAGTTTTGTCTCTACCAACTGATTTTAATTAATAATTAAAATCTTTTACAGTGTTAATGTATTTTAAATGTTTTAATGTTTCTAATACAGTTTTGTCTATCACCCTTAGTTTTAAATACAATATGCTTAAAAGTGAAAATATAGTTAAAATCTGTAAAATTTATAATTTTGCATGGCCATACCTGTGTTGGAATGATTTCACTGATGATTTCAGCCTCAGGCACATTCCGAATTAATGTTAACGGCTAGCATTTTGGTATTCTATTTCCCTTTACAGCGGCTTTCCATCACCAAAATGTCTTAGTGGAAACATTCACTGTGTTCATCACTTACATCTCCGAAGTTGTCCGAGAAAAAATCCAGATGTGAGTGGAGGAAATGTATTTTTTCAAAGAGATATCTTTGACCAACTCTCTTTTTTGAGGACCAACAAATATTCCTACTCTAATTTTTCCTTACCTAACATTTCGGAAATTTCTGCCTAATGTATAAAAATCCAGGACTGTTCTTTTTCAGTGCTTTTCCAATTTTGCATTAGTCCTAGCTTGCTATTAAGAGGGGTAAAAATATTTTTTGGGGTTCAACCAAGGGCTCATAAATAATATTTATTCCCTTTGGAGTTAAGTTGCCTCCTTTCTTCCACTCTTTGGTAACATAATTTTTATCCCTGGTCTGGCTGTTGCATTCACAAAGAAAACACATGTACTTTAGTATAGCCTAACTTCATGCCTAACAAAATAATTATAACTTTCAAATCACTTCATATTTCCAGCTATGTTTTTTATAACTTATTTTTTCACGAATGTCTTTCTTCACATCGTACGTCTCTTTCAAATTAATACCATAAGCGATTGGTATAGAAGGATATTTATTACAGTTGTGTAGTAGAACTAATTTTAAACTATACTTGGACGTAGCTATGAAAAGGCACCTGTCCTCAGGTTTATGAACTTGTCCTAAGTGCAACATAAGCTCATTAATATTTGCGGAATTAACCAAATTATTTTCAAATCAGTTCTTTCTGTTGGCTTCAAAAGTCTGAAATTTTTTTATTTTTTTGAAGTAAATTTCAACCTTGCAGTCTTGATCCTAACAGTTCAACTTGATTTTTGATAAATTTAGATCCCTAACCAAGTCATACAATTCACTTTGTGATATAAGATGTGGCTTATTGGAAGATAACTCAAAATCAAAATCATTGTTGTCTTCTTCAGTAGTGTCTGATTCTTCATCGCTGCTTTCAAAACATACATTCACTGGTGGCTCAGGAACTGGAATAATTTCACTGAGGTACAGGCCTGTTTACAGATTGCAATGTAACACCATTAAGGTTTGATTAATCTTATTTAGGTTTGATTAATCTTATAAGGTTTAGTAATTAATCTTATAAGGTTAGTTTAGTTTAGTTTTAGTTCTTATAAGGTTAATCTTATAAGGTTTATTAATCTTATAAGGTTTAGGTATTAATCTTATTAAGGTTTGATTAATCTTATTTTACAGTTATATTTAAATTTTCTAGAAATTCCAGACACACTTGTTAAAGTAACAATTGGTGATCCTTTGGTTCACGCCAAACCATGGGTACACCAAATAGCAAAGTCTTCTGTGTACCTTTCAGCCATCCTCTTAAATATGCAGCACAATTAGTGCATTCTATATGAGGAGCCCACGTCTTATACTGATCACCAATTTTACACTACAAATACTAATGATATGCTTTTTTAATTAAAGGTGTAATGTTTTTCTATTTGATTTTACAGTAAACTCACCACTTACATAACAAAAGTCATGCACATCATTTACTCAACTTCGAGGCATTATAACACTGCACTGTTAACAAACTAAAGACACCAATAAGACTGAGCAAAATTAATTCATTCCTAAATCCATTGCTTAATACAAACAACACAGCTGTGCTTTTAGCAACATGTATTGACCAGCACAGACATGATTAATCTTGTCCATAAAGGCTCACTCTTCAATATTAGACATGTCATAATATGTCTCTATGATATGATTTGTTTGTCTAGTATTGTTTATTTATAGCTTACAAATTATGTTAACAAAGTTAAAAAATAAAAAATGAGCTAACAAAATACAGCTTAAAATGCTAACTATATGTTGAAAAATGAAAAAAATTCTTTAAAATTAAAAAATTTTCAAAAATGGTGGGCGATAGAAAGATTTTGAGTTCATATTTGTTTTAGCAACAAAAACAGATTAAAATCAAGTATTGCATGTTAGGCAACAAAAATTATGTTTATCAGTGTAATTAGAAGAAAAAAAGAACCTAAAGAAAATATTATTATTATATTATTAGTAAAAGTTACTTTTACTAATTAATCAATAAAAATTGAATTCTTACAATTAATGTAACTAGTTGTACCCTTATTCTTGGATGTTAGGTATTGTTTTTAATTAAAAATATACAGTGTTTGATAAAACAGTACATATCAACAAAGTATTAGATTTTATTAATTATAAAACAATGTAAACCTTTTATTAGTATATGATAGGTAATAATAATAATAATAATAATAATAATAATAATAATAATAATAATAATAATACCATGTCAATAGAAATGGTGTCATTATTAGTATGGTGTCATTTATTAGTATATAATAATGGTGTCCATAATAATATAAGTATATAATAATAATATAAGTATATATAATGGTGTATATAATAATATTAGTATAATGGTGTCATTTATTAGTATATGATAGGTAATAATAATAATAATAATAATAATACCATGTCAATAGAAATGGTGTCATTAAATACGGACCTTCAGAAGCATAATATACCTGATCGTAGTGTCATATTCGCATCAGGTAACACAAAGAAAAATGTCATCTTTCTTAATATAATACAATATTAACAGAATATGTTTTTAGAGAATATCTGACTTGAAAAAAATTCTATATCAAAAAACAACAGTATTTGTGCTTCTTTGAAGTTGAATATCAAATTAATGCTTGGTAAGTTGTTAGCTGTTTTTATAACCTAAGTGTTCTGATCAATACTTTATCATGGTTTACTTTAATTTGATTGGGTGAATGACGGAAGTTTTGTTTTTTATTTATCTATGGAATTTAATTTAAAAAAATTAAATAAATTACTGTCTATATAGACAGTTCAACACGCAACGCCAATGGAAACAGTCGGGTTTGCGTGGGGCTTCGCCTATTTGCAATATTTCTGAAAATATTCGTAAGTTATTATACTAGATTGTTTGTAAGGGTTTGGTATTTGTTTTTGGTTTCTATTTTTGTATATTTTATTTCATTTTGTTTGGTAATTTCTCAATTTTCAGTTATGTAGGTAGCCTAGATAGGTTATCTAGGCTATTTGTTGGGGGTGGGTGGTTTACTTTCTTTGAACCATTCTACTGGCACAGGGGCTGTCTATCTTCAGTTTATATTTATTGTTATTGATTTTTGTGAAGTTTAATAATTTGTGGTCAGTTAATTGTGAATTTGTCAAAATTTCATATATAGTTGTTTATTTTGAACAGCTGTTGTCACATTTGCAACGGTTTTTTTGTTTATGTTTTGTGTGGGTAGTTTTTATTTTTGGCGTTTATTAATGAGCAACTGCTTTGTTTAACAAAGATAACAACTGTTGGACAGTAGACTGTAACCAGATTTTACACGAAACTTTCTTAGCTGAATTTTCATGTAGTCAATCCGACAGGGGTTAAGTGGTGCATGTGTCTTGTACTTGAGTTTGCCCATTTAGTTCACTATATAGTGCATTGTTGATTGAAGGTATGTCTGACAACACTTGACATTAAGAAAAAAGGTAAGCCCAAGCAGTGAGGTGAAGGTAAAGTGAGGTAAACTTGGTGAGGTGTTGCAGGTTGATGCTTTTCCTCCTCTTCTGGGGAGGAAAAGTCACAAGCTGGGCTATTGACCCTGGGCCCTTGGCTAGAAAGGATAGTGCTTTGGTTCAGAAATTTAGGAAAACCTTTGGAAATGCAACTTCTGCTCCCTTGGAGCGAGCCAATAATAATATTTATTATCATTAAAAAAAAACCAATAATAATAAAATAAACAATCTGTGTGGAATTTATAAAATCAAATGTAATGATTACAACAGTATTTTATAGGAAAAACAAATAGATCCTTTAAAACTAGATTTCTTGAACATTATAGAAATTATAAAAATAATATTAGGTTTATCTAACACAGCAGACCATCTAATACACAATAAACATTCTATTTCTGATAACACAAATTCAGAAATATTAGAAATTAATAATAGAAAAATATTACATAAATAAATACAAACAAAATTTCAATTTGATAAACAATCGGTGTTTGAGGGAGATGGTGTTTGAGTGCTGCAACAGATAGCAGCACTTAAGTAAATTAATATGAAATTCTCATTATTTCAGTATTTTCATTTTAAAATCTATTATGCAGTAATAGAATTATTTCAATCACAACTAAGGAAGTGGGATCCGGCAAAAGTACTTTCACGAAAAATTAAGGCAAATTATGTTTTATCTCTCAATATTATAGTGGGTGGTTTAATATAACTGAAATACATATATAATACAATAAATTGATAACCTACATGAAATGCTCTGATTTAGTTAACTCCTGCATCTTCCATTATCACCTGAACACAAAAGTGATTTTATTCTTCATTTCCTTCACTAAAAATTATTGTTATGCGATAACAATGTTAACAATCAAACTACCACTTCTTTTGCAAGATAATATTTGGGTTCGGTGAAAATAACATTTTTTATTTTACTCAAAAAAATTAAAAAATAAAGCTTTCACATTACATAACTAAAATATACATGCAAATTTATTTTGTCATATTTTAGTATCACTTCTGATTCTCTACATTCCTAGACTTGGTTATCAGAACATATAACCAACCAAAATGAGCGATTTACCAGAAATGGTGAAAATTGGTTTTTCAAAGGTGTGTTCTAAGAAAGGTATAAAGACTTCATTTACTTTATATGTAAACAATTTCAAATTAAATAATGCATACACAAATTACTGCAGTTCTGCAATAGTTTTTAAAAATAAATAACCATTTACAAAAATTAATTATCACTAACTTAATATTCTTTTCTCTTTTCTTCATGTTAAACGATTTCACATAGATCCCTTTATCAAAATGTATAAAATTAATATACTTTGATTAAAAACTTACTTTGAAAATTTAAAATTGTGTAGTATGTTCACTACCTCATTCACTGATGTAAGTAATAAATTAATATTTTAAAATATAAAATATTATTGTAAAATAAAACACATTAAGCAGAGACAAGGTGGTAACATTTATAGACTTCTAGAAAGCACATTGGACCATCCTGAGGAGACTTAGAATGACCCTTGCAAACAGTAAGTCAAGAGTGAAATTCAGAGGCAAACTTTCAGAACTATTTGAGATCAAAACAGGACTGTGCAAAGGCAATGGACTCTCACCGCTACTATTCAACTGTACTCTGGAAATGGTAATGAGGGAATGGCACAAAAAATATCTTCCAAAATTAAAAGGCCAAAAAATCAAACACAACTGCCTTGTTTTCAACAAAGATTTGGCACCACTAGCAAATGACATCAATGAAGTTAAAACACAGATATTAGAACTTCAAAACATTGAAAATAAAATTAGTCTCCAAATATCGTTCGAAAAGACAGAGATTATTCCTTAAAAACCATCACAATTAAAAGAATTAACTATAAATGGTAATAAAGTTAAAATATAATAACCCAATTTATATAATAACAAACCTAAATGTAAAACTCAATCCAAATAAACAAGCTAAAGCACAAAAATTAACCTGGTACACCTACAGTAAAAAATGTCTATCCATAAACGCAAAAATAAGATACTACAACAGTTATAAAACTGGAAGCCACATGTGCAGCAGAAACATTCTTCTACCTGAATGAGCAATCAAAGACCAAGAGACTCCAGAAAATCAAGTAAGAATAAAAACAAATTTACTGAAGTGTCTTACTAGATATAGAGAAGGTATTTAATGGAATAAAATCTTAAGATTTTAAGCAAAATTCAAGTGGTAAAGGACAAGAAGCGTGATTTTCAATCACATACAGGAACCATCATTTTCCTGTTTAGCCTCCGGTAATTACCTTTCAGATAATACTTCAGAGGATGACTGTATGAGTGTAAATGAAGATGTTTTGTACAATCTCAGTTCGACCATTCCTGAGATGTGTGATTAATTGAAACCCAACCACCAAAGAACAACGGTATCCACAATCTAGTATTCAAATCCGTGTAGAAATAACTAACTTTACTAGGACTAGAACGCTGGAACTCTTGACTTCCAAATCAGCTGATTTGGGAAGATGCGTTCACCACTAGACCAAGCCGGTGGGTCACATACAGGAACCATAGAGCGTTGATAAGAGAAATTGAAAAAAAGGCAATCTCTTATATAGAAAGGAGTGAGACTAAAATGTCGTTTATGTCCATGATTTTTTAACTTACATGAAAAGCAATGCAGAAATTTTAGGACAAATTGAGTGATGTACATATTAAAGGAGAGAAAATGAAAATGTTAAGGTTTGCCGATATTTTCAAGTGGAAACCAAATGTTTTAGAAAAAAACAACATAGATTCACTACCAAGGAAAAATAAACTACAAAAATAAATGAAATAAATCAAAGGTAATGAAATGTGACAAAGGAAGACAATGAGGAATAAAATATTATAATACAGAGAATTTAATATACAAGTACACACAATTTTGTTAATTAGATATGTAGTAAAATTAAAATTGAAAATAACCTTATTTAATAAGGTAAACATAAGAAATAAACAGACATAAGGAAGGAGAAATTCCATGCACAAAAGAAGTCTTATAGTATAAAATATAGTTCTAGCATGTATTCTGCAGTTCTACGGGAATCAAGAAGAAAGTATTTATTAAAATTCTGTATAACAGAGCACTTTATAATAATGAAATACAGAAAACAGAAAATGCATAAAGACCTTTTAAATTTGTTACAGGATTTTAAAACTAGCTGAACTGATAAAAGTTCAAAATTAACATGTGTTATGGCGAGTACAAAAGAAGAGAGATTTGTGGCAGAATATTGCAAAGAGAACTAGGTTTGCGAACCAACCTACTAAGACACCTGGATTTAGTTAAAAGTGATAACTGAAATATGTGCAGATCATAAAAAATGGAACATGTAAAACAAAAATTAATTGTGATATGTATAGTAAACAGGTTGAGCTAAAAAAAAAAATAACAGAAAGAAACAGAGTATACTATCATATCAGTCAAAGTAACCTCCTTCAAAAATATAGGGTTTTTTCACACATTACTAGCCTTCGCTTAATACTATTTTCAAGAATGTTACCAGTAAGGACTAAATTTTTGGTGAATTTCAATCTAACTCCCTTCACAATTTTTATTTTACATTTACTCCTCATGAGGTATTCAAACACAGATTAAAGAAATCCAGTTACTAACAACTCATAGTATTCATATTCTCAAGCCTGTGTCCTGTAAGAGATTCTTTATGGAATATTTGAAAAGTGGGTAATGAGCTTCTGTAAAATCAAATAATAAAAGCAATCTATTTTGAAAAATAGTTCACAACTATACCGTCTGATTTATATAAAGAAATGTTACTAAACCAGGCACAGTGAATTTCAGAATAAAATATAAGAAACTAGTGTCAGTTAAACTGAACAAAGAATTTCATTTTCTAGTAAATGCAAAAATTAATTCAGGCTATCAACATGTATTTTCTATTTCTTTTCTTAATATTTTCTGGGACACATGTTAATATAAAAATTCCACAATATTAATATAAGGGGGTTTACTTTTTAATTTTAATCTTTTTAAATTTTTATAAGTAAATACTGATAATTCAAACATAATTTAAAACCACAAAATGCAATTACATTATTTGAGTACTTCTACTCTGAAATATAAAAGGAATATCTCTAAAGTAAAGACCGCTGGGAATTTTCTCTCCTTACAGTTATCATACTTGTGTCGTTCATGGCCACGCTAGTAATGAATACGCTGCATTGTTGTCTATAAGTTGTCACACTGTAATATCTTTGATTACGTGTGAATTACATTATAAAATGAATAAAAAATCTATGTTGCCGCCAACTGTGAAATACATGGAGTCATACATTTTTAGTCAGAACATCACAAAAAATCCGAATGTGATCTGCTTTAGAATTTTTTATGCACTACAGAAAAAGGTGATGAGTTCCTTATTCAATTATTACTGATAATGAAACATGGATTTCATACAACACACCAGAGAGAAAATGGCAGTCAAGTGAATGGTGACATCCTCAACCACCAACCAGTTCAACAAAGGTAAAACCAGTCATTTGAATGCAAAGTGATGGCCACAGTCTTTTGGGATCAGTTTGGCATACTGCTGATTGATTTCATGCCATGTGGAACGACTATAAATGCAGAAGCCTACTGCAAAACTCTACATAAGTTACGGCACTCCATCCAAAATCAGCGATGTGGGCGGCTGACCTACGGTGAAGACCTGCTGCATGATAATGGAGATCCACATGTTGCGGATCTGACACATGATTTACTGAGAACATTTGGATGGGAAATTTACAATCACCCACCATTATAGTCCAGACTTAGCTTCTTCTGAATACCATTTGTTTGGGAAATTGAATGAATTTTTGAGTGGTAAGCAATTCGGAGGTGTCAATGAACTTAAAAAAGCTGTTAATCATGGCTAAATGGACTGGCAGCAGAAGAATATGACGAGAGTTTATTGAAATTAGTGTATTGCTATGATAAATGTCTTATTTCATGTGGTGATTATGTATAGAAGTAATATAAGGTATGTAGTTTAAGAGAAATAAAAAAAAATATTTACAAAGTTTCCAGAATAAATTTTTTTATAATGAAACGGTCTTTACTTTAGATATAACCTCTCATATATTAGTTTATGCTGTTAACAAACTTCTATAGGGAACCAAATATGATACGTATTTTACAATAAAAAAATCTATCTTCAACTGAGTTAACATCCTATGACAGGCTATTATTTTTTTTTTAGGAAAAATGAAATGGTTTCCTGTTGCCTCATTTGGTGAGCTACATCAACTATTACCAAACTGTTCATATCAGCAAACCAAGCCCAATACTGCAGATATCATTGTTAAGAATATTTGTTTAACTCTCCATGAAGAACTACTTAAAAACTTTATTAAAACTTAAACTTTTTTAATAAAAAAAAAAGAAAAAATATAGAATAAACCTAAATTAATTGTACTACTAGGAAGGCTATGTTTTTGAAAAAATAATTATAACTTTTAAGATTATATAACATATTTTAATTATAATACAATAATGGTCAACACAATCATCTGCTAAAAAATAATGCATTTTAATCACTAGGCATATTCCCATGCTTCTCCATTGAGAGATCTTTGACGTATCTGAAAAAGCTTTTTCACCCACCTGTTAAGTCTGTCTTCTTTATTTTCAAGAGAAATCTGTAAATAAATAAACAATCATTGATCAATTGATGAATTCTTACTCATCAAAATGTATCAAAAGAATAATCCAACTTAATAAAATTTATTATAATACTTATCAATGTAATACTGACAATCTTTCCTAAACTGGTGACTAAAATAATAACACATTTAATCCCAAGAGTTTATACTTTCATTTATTACATCTATCTTGTTCCCTCAACATCAGATATAAATATTATGCTAATATAAATAATATAATAGTTAATTTTATTTATTACAGGAATACATATTATTGTAGGCAGAAGGTAATTTATTCACTTGTTTAAAACCTTGTTTCTAGTACTATTTCACAGATTCCTCGTGAAATATTTCTGCTGCTGTAGCTTATGCAATCTACTCATATTTTCTAGAGCAATAAATAAAATGTAACTGTAATTATAATCTAATATCTATTACTAATAATAATCTACAATATCTATTACTCCTGTTTAAAGGTTCAACACAAACACACACACACTATCAGAGATTACAGGACCTCGTTGGTGTGCAAGTAGAATTATGTACACCATAGATCATGAGAGATTGGATTTAAGAGAAGTTAATGTTACTATTCAGGAGATAAGAAAGAAGAAATAATCTAGGTATAACTAATTAAAAAAAAAAAAAAAAAAAAAAAAAAAAAAAAAAAAAATAGCAAAATGACCAAAAAGGATAATTTTTATTACTGGTGCCAACTGGTAAATATGAGGATGATGTGACTTAAGTAATATATGAAAAGATAAGAGAACAATTTGGTCAAATTAGAATAGGAAAATAAAGATTATTGTTAAGTAATACTAGATGATAGGAGAGCTGAGTCACAGAAAGAAAAGGAAGATCAAGTAGTGTAAAGTAATATGCAAAGTACAGGTATGTAGAATGACAGGAGAAAGGTTAATTGAGTTTTGTAAGGGAAAACAAATGTTCAGAGTAAACATTGATTTAAAAACTCAAAACAAGACTCTACACATGTAAATCACCAGAAAATGAAAACAGATATCTCATGGACTACATTGTTGAAGAGGCATCCAGAAATGCGATTACAAAGGCACATGGATGCAATGACTGGTGAATAATATATATGAATAATATATACTTCTGATAACAGAAGTAAAAAAAAGTATGAAAAAAATCAAGAGCAAAAATTAAATGGCATCTGGAAAATCAATAACTGGCAATGATGTAAAAGGGAAGTTAATTCAAATATCTATAGAAAAATTATCAAAGGTAACAGCGCAAATTTTTTTGATGAACATGAAAAACACCATAAAAACAAACATGGCTTCATAAAGAGAAGGATAATAAAGAAGAAATGGATTACTAGATATGGTTGAAGAAATTTAAAAACACAAAAAATTCCACTATCAGGAAGGATGAAGATGTTAAGAGGATCTACTAAAAATGAGTGTATTTAAAAGAATAACAAAAAGCAAAGGAGAAATGGCTTGGAGATGAATGCTCAAGACACAAAAAATTTAGAAAGAGGAAAGTAGTATGAACTAATGTATAAAGAATTAAAAAGATAACAAGGAATAAAGATTATAGATAGCAAAGTGGTACACAAAGAGGGACATATACAATAGGTGTCCAGAAAGTAACTATGTTTAGGTATAAAAAACAGCTGTTGGAGATAAGTTTATTACACACAATTTGAAATTACACCCTTTCAACTACTTTTCAACAAAGTCGCCAAATAGATTTTAACACTTAGTCATATCTGCAGATGAGTTTCTGTATCCCTTCATCGAAACATATTGCTGCCTGGCTTTTCAGCCACTTTTGAAACCCATAGAGCGCAAAACTTATGGTAACCCAACTTTTTTGTCATAACTTCAAGCAAAAGTCAAACTGAAATGAAAATTATATAATATGTAAGTATACAAATACAATATATATATATATATATATATAATTATCTTTTATGATGGTATAGAATCACTTTAATCGGTCCATTATGCAAGTTTATTCAATGGGACTGCTTGGGGCTTGCAGTTTTCTCAGTACGTTTTCATACATTCTGATCTTTGTGCACTTTTTTGTGTTGAAAATGTTTGTGTTGTAAGTCTGAAGCAAGTATTTTTTCTTGATCTTCTTGTATATATATATATATATATATATATATAACCAGTATAATGGACCAGGTTAACAGGGTTCTATCAAGTAAGAAGAAAGAAAGAAAATAAAAAAAGAATAATCTTGAAGAAAGTAAAAGAGATTCTTTTCTTAGAATAATGTGTCCGTTTAACAATCTGTTCTTTATAATACAGACAATAGTATCTTTAAAAATTCTCGTTGAAACAGAAGGATTACCAGATTTGAATAATAACTTATAGAAAAATGTAAAGGCAAGAATAATTAAAATTATTATGCTTCAACAATTAGAAGGATGTGCTGGGTATTGGTTCTTCGAAGTATACATACTGCCAGGGACCAGTGGACAGGATGAGCAGTTTTTGCAAACTGTGTTGGTTTGTGATAAGCCATGTTGTGAAAAAAGTAAGTTTTGGTAACAGTGAGTGAAATTACATCACGAGTATTCCAATGTGGACGTTAGGTGAATGTAGGAAATTGTTCAGGAAGTTATTAATAAACAGTATTGACAGTATCATATTCAATGTTGAATTGTAGGGTAGTTCTTTTATAAACAGTAAAAGTAATAAAACTTGACAATATATTGAAATTCTACACTCTGTTTTTTATACAAGTGATAAAATTAAAATTTTAAAGTATCCACAAAGCTGTTTTGAAGAAACATATCTATTGCAGAGCCCCCAGTGGCTTATAACCATAAAACTAACCTAAGAACCTGCTCTGAGGTGATTATGGGTATCACCTCAATGGGGAGTACCCCCTGGTGGCCTGTAACTGTAAAACATGCCTAAGAATCTGCTCTGAAGAGATACCAACATTAGGTAATGCAAAAAATCAACAAAATTGGTCTAGTAGTTTTTGAGGAAAATGGTAAAACATACACATAACCTCCTATTACCCCAAATGCATATACCATATCCAATACATTGTGGGTAAAGATTGAATTATATGAACTTTAAATTTTGTTAATGCAATATTATTTTCTAGTGGTCATTATAAAGTTTTTCTGTAAACTGCAATGTATTTTGGTATTCATAACTGAACTGTCATTAAATAAATATTGTCTTTTTATTTGAATAACTATTTTGTATATTATATGTATTTATTGATATTTATATTATTTATTTTATATTTTTTAGAGTAACAAATTGCATTAATAAGAAATTTTTACATTTGTTAGTCTCTCAATATCCTAGTCAAACCGCGAACATGTAACAATATACCAGGTATATTCATAAAGTAAGGGCCGTTTGATCATTAAAAAAGTAACTTGCAAGAAAAGGATTTTACTTACAGTTTTAGTTTACTACATATCTACTTCACTTTTCCACATAATCACCATTCAGTTCTAAGTACTTTTCGTTAACTCCTCTGCATATAAGTCTGCCACCTGGGAATTGAATCAATTGACAACGGCAGTCTTGGGTTCCTTCAAGCATTTTCAAACAGTTGTCTACCAAGCCACTTTTTCAAATGCAAGAAGAGGAAGTAGTCACTAAGTGGAAAGTCGTGACTATATGGAGGGTGGTCAAAAAGTTCCCAACAAAAATCTTGAATCTTCTTCTTGGTTAAGGCAGTGGTGTGAGAACGTGCGTTGTTGTGAAGGAGGATTATGCTGGGTGACAATTTCCTGCGTCGTCGATTTTGGATCGCACGTCTCAGTTTGGTGAGAGTTTTGCAGTACACGTCATATGTAATTGTTGATCCATGCTCCATGAAATCAATCAAAATGATGCCTTTTTCATCCCAAAAAGACAGTAGCCAACATTTTTCGACTTGAGTGTGGAAATTACTTAAACTTTTTTGGTTTTGGGGAACTTAAATGGCACCACTGCATTGACTGTTGTTTTGATTCTGTGTTGACATAGGATATCCACATCTCATCACTTGTAACAATATGGGAAAACAAATCAACTCTATCTTGTCAATAGCAATCCAAAACACTTGTCCACTGCACATTCTTTACTCTGTGTTGGTCAGTGAGCATTTTTTTGGTACCCGCCTTGCACACAATTTGTGATATCCAAACTTTTCTGAGACAATTGTGTAGATAGAGGTGCGTCCAACATGTGGAAATTCTTCAGCCCAAGCAGTAACTGTCATCGATCACATCGCAGTTTTCAGTACACTTGTTCAACAATTTCGTCAATCTGAATACTGGGCCTGCCACTCCACTCTTCGTCATGCACATTTGTGCGGCCATTTTTAAAGTCTCTACACAATTGTCTAATGTTTCCTTCACTCATTACTGTCGGTCCATATACTAGGCACAACTCCCAATGAATTTCAGCAGCTGAAGATTCTTTTGTACACAAAAATTGAATCACAATGTGGACTTCACAACTGGCGGAAGAACCAATTGTCGCGGATATTGCGATCTGCATTCACCAGCAGGCAAACAACTACAGAATAAAACAACTGCAATAGCTTCATAAATAACCAATAGATGGCCCTGAATCTGTGGTTAGACTTTCTAATATTTAAATATAAGCCTACAACCCTTAGTTTATGAACATGCCTCACATAAAGAATGCATCACAAAGTTTTCCTGGGACTTCATATAGATAATCTATTCTACTCGTGAAGATAATGAAAAACTTCGTTTATAAACATAGTGCTTTGCTTGCGAGTTATAGCTAGTGAAAGATTTTGTTTGGATTTCTGCTACCCTGGTGAAATGAGAGTGTACTGAAATTTTTAGGATGTTAATGACAGGGCAGAATTAGAGATTTCTTACGGTTTTTGACCAAACAAATTGAATAAAATAAAAAATTCCCAGAACTATATCCGCAGTAGTTTTACGGAAATTTGGGGTGAAAACCAATAAATGTTAAAAAAATAAGCCCACCATTTTCAACACATTTCTTGACACACTTCTATACTGCTTTTTTTGCTCCTTTTAGTTCTTCAGGGCTGTCCTTGAGTTGCTCAACCACATCCATAATGCAGACAATTAATTCCTTCCGAGAATGTATTTTTGTTTTGTAAACAATAATTTTCATCCATCCTCAGACACAAAAATCTAAAGGTTTTAAGATCAGGCAATAATGGTGGCCAGGAAAGTGGATCTCCACTTTTTTTTTTTTTTTGTCTTCAGTCATTTGACTGGTTTGATGCAGCTCTCCAAGATTCCCTATCTAGTGCTAGTCGTTTCATTTCAGTATACCCTCTACATCCTACATCCCCAACAATTTGTTTTACATACTCCAAACGTGGCCTGCCTACACAATTTTTCCCTTCTACCTGTCCTTCCAATATTAAAGCGACTATTCCAGGATGCCTTAGTATGTGGCCTATAAGTCTGTCTCTTCTTTTAACTATATTTTTCCAAATGCTTCTTTCTTCATCTATTTGCCGCAATACCTCTTCATTTGTCACTTTATCCACCCATCTGATTTTTAACATTCTCCTATAGCACCACATTTCAAAAGCTTCTAATCTTTTCTTCTCAGATACTCCGATTGTCCAAGTTTCACTTCCATATAAAGCGACACTCCAAACATACACTTTCAAAAATCTTTTCCTGACATTTAAATTAATTTTTGATGTAAACAAATTATATTTCTTACTGAAGGCTCGTTTAGCTTGTGCTATTCGGCCTTTTATATCGCTCCTGCTTCGTCCATCTTTAGTAATTTTACTTCCCAAATAACAAAATTCTTCTACCTCCATAATCTTTTCTCCTCCTATTTTCACATTCAGCGGTCCATCTTTGTTATTTCTACTACATTTCATTACTTTTGTTTTGTTCTTGTTTATTTTCATGCGATAGTTCTTGCGTAGGACTTCATCTATGCCGTTCATTGTTTCTTCTAAATCCTTTTTACTCTCGGCTAGAATTACTATATCATCAGCAAATCGTAGCATCTTTATCTTTTCACCTTGTACTGTTACTCCGAATCTAAATTGTTCTTTAATATCATTAACTGCTAGTTCCATGTAAAGATTAAAAAGTAACGGAGATAGGGAACATCCTTGTCGGACTCCCTTTCTTATTAGGGCTTCTTTCTTATGTTCTTCAATTGTTATTGTTGCTGTTTGGTTCCTGTACATGTTAGCAATTGTTCTTCTATCTCTGTATTTGAACCCTAATTTTTTTAAAATGCTGAAAATTTTATTCCAGTCTACATTATCGAAAGCCTTTTCTAGGTCTATAAACGCCAAGTATGTTGGTTTGTTTTTCTTTAATCTTCCTTCTACTATTAATCTGAGGCCTAAAATTGCTTCCCTTGTCCCTATACTTTTCCTGAAACCAAATTGGTCTTCTCCTAACACTTCTTCCACTCTCCTCTCAATTCTTCTGTATAAAATTCTAGTTAAGATTTTTGATGCATGACTAGTTAAACTAATTGTTCTGTATTCTTCACATTTATCTGCCCCTGCTTTCTTTGGTATCATAACTATAACACTTTTTTTGAAGTCTGATGGAAATTCCCCATTTTCATAAATATTACACACCAGTTTGTATAATCTATCAATCGCTTCCTCACCTGCACTGCGCAGTAATTCTACAGGTATTCCGTCTATTCCAGGAGCCTTTCTGCCATTTAAATCTTTTAATGCTCTCTTAAATTCAGATCTCAGTATTGTTTCTCCCATTTCACCCTCCTCAACTTCCTCTTCTTCCTCTATAACACCATTTTCTAATTCATTTCCTCCGTATAACTCTTCAATATATTCCACCCATCTATCGACTTTACCTTTCGTATTATATATTGGTGTACCATCTTTGTTTAACACATTATTAGATTTTAATTTATGTACGCCAAAATTTTCCTTAACTTTCCTGTATGCTCCGTCTATTTTACCAATGTTCATTTCTCTTTCCACTTCTGAACACTTTTCTTTAATCCACTCTTCTTTCACCAGTTTGCACTTCCTGTTTATAGCATTTCTTAATTTCCGATAGTTCCTTTTACTTTCTTCATCACTAGCATTCTTATATTTTCTACGTTCATCCATCAGCTGCAATATATCGTCTGAAACCCAAGGTTTTCTACCGGTTCTCTTTATTCCGCCTAAGTTTGCTTCTGCTGATTTAAGAATTTCCTTTTTAACATTCTCCCATTCTTCTTCTACATTTTCTACCTTATCTTTTTTACTCAGACCTCTTGCAATGTCCTCCTCAAAAATCTTCTTTACCTTCTCTTCCTCAAGCTTCTCTAAATTCCACCGATTCATCTGACACCTTTTCTTCAGGTTTTTAAACCCCAATCTACATTTCATTATCACCAAATTATGGTCGCTATCAATGTCTGCTCCAGGGTAAGTTTTGCAGTCAACGAGTTGATTTCTAAATCTTTGCTTAACCATGATATAATCTATCTGATACCTTCCAGTATCGCCTGGCTTTTTCCAAGTGTATATTCTTCTATTATGATTTTTAAATTGGGTGTTGGCAATTACTAAATTATACTTCGTGCAAAATTCTATAAGTCGGTCCCCTCTTTCATTCCTTTTGCCCAGCCCGTATTCACCCACTATATTTCCTTCCTTGCCTTTTCCAATGCTTGCATTCCAATCTCCAACTATTATTAAATTTTCATCTCCTTTTACGTGTTTAATTGCTTCATCAATCTCTTCGTATACACACTCTACCTCATCATCATCATGGGCGCTTGTAGGCATATAGACGTTAACAATCGTTGTCGGTTTAGGTTTTGATTTTATCCTTATTACAATGATTCTATCGCTATGCGTTTTGAAATACTCCACTCTCCTCCCTATCTTCTTGTTCATCACGAAACCTACTCCTGCCTGCCCATTATTTGACGCTGAGTTAATTACTCTAAAATCACCTGACCAAAAGTCGCCTTCCTCTTCCCACCGAACCTCACTAATTCCTACTATATCCACATTTGTCCTACCCATTTCCCTTTTTAAATTTTCTAGCCTACCAACCTTTTTCAAGCTTCTAACATTCCACGCTCCGACTCGTAGAATGTTATTTTTTAATTTTCTGGTGACCCCTTCCTTAGTAGTTCCCACCCGGAGATCCGAACGGGGGACTATTTTACCTCCGGAATATTTTACCAAGGAAGGCGCCTCCATTATTGCTATGTGAAAATGCAGAGAGCCACATTTTCTTGGAAAAAAAGCAGCTGTAGTTTTCCATTGCTTTCAGCTGCGCAGTACTCAGAGGACTGAGTGATGTTGATACGGCCGTTTAAGTCGTCCTGACTCACGCCCCTAACAACTACTGAAAGAGCTGCTGCCCTCTTTCAGGAATCATTCCTTAGTCTGGCTCTCAACAGATACCTCTCCGATATGGTTGCACCTTCGGTCCAGCTACTCTGTATCCCTGAGCACTCAAGCCCCCTCACCAACGGCAAGGTCTCATGATTCATAGAGGAGGGGATCTCCACAACTGATCCATTTCTCAGAGAAATGATGATTTAAGTGAGTGGAAATGGGACAAGAGAACTGGGGAGGCACACCATCATGCTGGAAGTATACTTTGCATTTCAGCGCTAGAGGAACATCTTCAAGCAGGTTTGGCAATACTTCTTAAAGTAAGTGCAAGTAGACCTCAGCATTTAAACAGCCAGGTAATATGAATGGTCCAAACAGCTGAATGTGAAGAAGGCCGTACCATGTATTAACACTAAATCGGTGTTGAAAACTGCCTTCCACTGTTCCATGAGGATTAACTTCTGCTCATATATACTCATTGCATAAATTGTTGATGCCATCTTGATTGAAATTAGCCTCATCGGTAAATAAAGAATACTTGTATAGTTGATCTGTATTCCACCAGTTGCAGAACTCTAGGCAAAGCGGACTGTTTCCTGGGTGTGTACATTTTGAACGGCTGTTTATGATAAGGAAAAAATGTTTTTTGTTTAGTGTCCTCCAAACCAATGAATGCAAATCTTGGATCTACTTAGCAAGAAGTTGTGTACTGACACCTGGACTGTGCTGCACTACATCGATAATAATTTCATCCATAACAGCATCATGTTGGGACAGATCATTTGTAGTTGGTATGAATACTAGGTAGTGAACCTGTTTCCCGAAGATTGCAAAATTCACGCTGATTATTTTAGGATCTGAAATCCTATGATTCAGAAAACATATTTCATATTCTATTGCAGCAGCTGTAGCATTACAATTACACACATCAAAAATGAATACCTATCAGCTTATTCCTCTGTTCTAAATAAGTATGGCATTACTTCAAAGCAAACTGATCACGCTCAAACTAAAATTCACAGAAAGCCTTCACTAATGAAAGCACAGTTCACAGTACCCGATATACTTAATGTAATTTAGAGAATGATTTAAACACTAATACTATATTGCGCATTGTTGATCAGCTATTGTTATTTTACTGCCAACTTTGAAATAATAATTTTTCAAATAATTGATTGTATTTCTACCATTAATAAAAAAATTATCTAAATAATTTTTATTTTACAATTGTGTAACTTCCAGATTTAAAATTTTTTTAACAGTATATTCTGTTTATACAAATTTTTCACATTACCAAAAAAGAATCTGATTTTTGTAAACATTAAATAAGTACTCTTCTAACAATTGTAGTAATGTACTGTTTCTAAATAAAATTACAATTTTTCTAACTTTTCTTTATTTTATTCACTTTTTTTACAACTTTTGTTCAGAATTAAATTCTCTACAAATTTTGGTTAAAAGTTTTGTTTTTATTACCCATTTAACAAAGTTATTGTACATCAAATATAAAAAACAGGTTTTTTATCCTAATTTATTGGTTTTCACCCCAGATTTCTCAAAAACTACAGCAGGTAGGTTCTGGGACCTATTTTATTTGATTTTTCAGGCCAAAAATCATAAGAAATCACTAATTCTGCCCCTTAATAAATGTCCTAAAAATTTTAGTATGACCTTATTTCACCAGGTTGGCTGAAATCCGAGCAAATCTTTTACTAGCTAGCTAGCTGTAATTCACTAACAAAGTATTTTAGGAAATATGTTTAAATGAACTTTTCCATTATTTCCAGGAGTAGAATAGGTTATGAAAATCCCAGGAGAACTTCATGATATACCCAGCATATATGCATGTAAGAGGTTTATATTATCAAACAGAAAACATAATGATCTCCATATAGAAGATTGGATGTGAAATGGATGGGAGGAAGTAGGAGTATGAGTAGTAAACCTAAAATCTGAAGCATTGCAACGAACAACATTTACGAAGTATAGAAAACATGTGACAATAAAACTGCCAATAGAAATAAGTGTCACAATAGAAGGAGGTGACCAGAATCTTCAAACTATGAATCCAATCCTATAAAGGTGCAAATACATAAATAAGAGGAAATAAAATAAATTGTACAAGATTTGCAGATGAGAAAGATACAAGATAAAGCATAGGATACTCTACAGATGATTTCAGAATAATAAAACTACAACAGATTATTGAATGAATATTAAAAAACAAAAATAATGAGGATGGGAGGCAATAATCCATTGAATATTGACACAAAAGAAGAATAAAACATAGAAGTACTTAGGTACAATGTTAGCAGATGATTGCAAAAGTAAAAATGGGATAAAAACTAGGAGAGTAGAGACTAAGGAAGTATTTAATACGAAGGAAAAGTTACTATGTTCTAAGATGGTATTTAATTAGAAAATGTTATTTGGAAACTACGTCAGCTTGGATGTGAACCAATGACACTAAGAAACAAAAAAGAAAGGTTAGAGGCCATACTTGAATCAAACATGTACGCGCGCGCACACACACTTCACTTAATTCTAGAAGTGTTAAGTAGAATGGGTTTATCAAATTCAAAATTTTATGTCAAAATAATAAAACCGAATATTTTCATAGCAATTAATGTGCCAAAAACTGTGGAAGTTATATCAAATTAGATAATTTAACTCTAAATTAAATATTAAAGGGGCTGAACATTTTTTATAAACTCACATTTGGATGAAGCAAACTTTCTGGTTTATGATTCCAAGTAGATAAAGCAGTTTTTCCAGTTGGTATTGCAACATCCACAATAACTGGTGCAGAATCTGAATTTTTACTCTTATTTGAAGATGAGAAACTTCTCTGAAGGAAACTTGGTGCATTTATCTCTTCAATAGCATTTTCTCTATTTATCTGTTGTTCTGCTGTAAACATAATTCAAAAGAAATTTTTAAATAATGATCAGCAACTCTTATTTGATTGGATTTTGTTAAAACAATGTAAAATAATTACATGAATTAATAATTCTCTTTAAGAATAAAGTAAATATTTTATGTTGTAACAAAATAAAATTAATAAAAAAGTTATATCATAGAAGAAGCTTATGAATCCCCAAATTTACAACCTCAAAATAAAATTATTTACAGTTATTTTTAGTAATCAGTTCATTCACACAATCAAGATGACATAAACAGACAGAACTGTTAACACAACTACACAGTACTGGTCAAACCTCAGTCTGAAGATGTGATTAAAAAAAAGAAGAATTTCTAAAATACGAGGGTTATTTTTTTTTCAAGGTCCGATCGGAAACGAAATTAAAACCACAGTGAAAATAAGAAATTTTTTATTTGTAACAAGTACTTACATAGTTACGCTATTTCTCTACCAGAGAAATAGTTGCCACTCTGATTTAGACATTGTTGTAGCGTGGTACCAACTTTCCAATACCCTCGTCATAGAACGGAGCCGCCTGTGTTTTCAGCCATGTTTCTACGCTGGTCTGCAACTCGATGTCTGTGCCAAAATGTTGTCCTCCTAGCCCGCTGGCTAGGAGGACAACATTTTGCTTACGTGAAATGCTTTTCATGTGAGCAAGAGAGGACTCCATTCCAGTCCCAGAACACAGTAGCCATACACTTTCTGTTAGAGAAGGTTCGCTTGAACTTCTTTGGTTTACTAGGAGAATGAGAATGCATCCGCTGTTTGGATTGTTCTTTTGTTTCTACAGTTTCGAAATGGACCCATCTCTCATCCCCTGTGACAATTTTGTTCAAAAATCTTCTCCTTCATTGTGGTAGCGCTGAAGAAACATTAGGGAGGCGTCCATTCTCATTATTTTGTGATGGTCAGACAGTATCTTGGGAACCCATCTCGCACACAGTTTGTGGTACTGAAATCTCTCACTCACAATGGTGTAGAGAGCTGACCTTGAAATTTCAGAAAACAAATCACTCAATACAGAAATTGTGAACTGACGATTTTCTCAAATTGCCTCATCCACTTGCTCAACACGATCATCGGTTGACACTCGCTTCCTTCTCTGACCGCCTGCATCATGAACATCTGTATGTCCTGCTTTAAAATTTCTGCACCATTGTCGCACTTTGCTATCACTCATTGAAGTTTCACTGTACACATTACTTATTCGTCAATGAATTTCAGCTGCATTACAACCCTCAGCCTGAAGAAATTGAATTACTGCATGCACTTCACACTTGGCAGGAGATGCTATTGTTGTACACATGTTTACATGTTAGCTGCTTGTTCAGAACTAAATGAAGTGAAGCAGTGTAATTGAAGGCCATACTAGAGATGCTGCGCAACACATATGCGCAAAGGTTCATCCAATTTTTGCACAGGTTTTTATTTTGCAACCGATCGGACCTTGAAAAAAAATAACCTTCATAACTAATAACTACAGTAGTGCGCAAATTAATCTGAACACAAATGTTACATTATAAAATGTAATTTATTTTAAAAAAAAAAATACCTGTACAATTTGTTAATATCTAGTAATTAAAATGTCCTCCTTTATTCCCACTTCATGTACACAATTTCGTGGCATCATGGCATCAATTCAGAAAGTGTAGTACACTTCTTTTTTTTTTATCATGAAACCATACCGATACTGCTTTAATGAGGTTAATTTTTCTGGTACCATTCATATTTTACAGTCCTTTTTGAGTTGTGTGCAAGTCTGAAGAGTTGCCTGGCCAAGGGAGCACTCTGTTTCCTTGTTTGAAAAATTTTTTAACTTTTTTGGCAGTATGGCATGGTGCCAAATCTTGTTGAAATACTCTGTTGAATTTGAGGAATTTGTGTCTTGAAGTTGAGTCACAACTGTTTCCTTCATAATCTTGATATATCCATCATTTTTTAACATATCTTCTCCTCAAAGTAACGAACAAGGATCTTCACACGTGAAACAACCCCCAAAACATTTTTCTAGGCATGTTCAACTGATTGTTGGATATGAGTCAGTGATTTACTTTCATCTGATGCTTTTCTAATGTATGGAACCCTTTGCCCCTGAACATAAAAATGTGACTCATCCAAAACATAACATTTTTCCAGTCTTCCTTGGTTTAGTTAGCATGTGCTTTGCCCAAAAGAGTCTTTTTTTGCACATTACCAGTGTTAAAAGCTGTTTTTTAGCTAGCTGATGAGCTTTCTGTCCAGCTGCAAGAAAAAAATCTCTTCCACTGGCCGCCAATTCTCAAATTAAGTCCACAGCAAATAATTTTGGATCAAGTTTATTTTTTTTCACTAAAAATCTATCCTCTGCTGGAGTAACTTTTCTTTTACAGTCACATTTGCCTTATGTTATCTATGTTTCTTGTACTATCTCTGTATTTGAACCCTAATTTTTTTTAAAATCCTGAACACTTTATTCCAGTCT
This sequence comes from Lycorma delicatula, assembly GCF_047948215.1. Lineage (NCBI taxonomy): Eukaryota > Metazoa > Arthropoda > Insecta > Hemiptera > Fulgoridae > Lycorma > Lycorma delicatula. Next base: position 109,933,926 of record NC_134456.1, on the reverse strand, counting down.
ACGTCATCGAATGCCTTTTTTAGGTCTACAAATGCCAAATATGTTGGTTTGTCTTTCTTTAATCTTTCTTTTACAATTAATCTGAATGTTAAAATTACTTCCCTTGTCCCTACACACTTTTCCTGAAACTAAATGGGTCTTCTCCTAACACTTCTGTACAGAATGCTAGTTAAGACTTGATGCATGAGTAGTTAAGCTAAAAAAAAAAAAAAAAAAAAAAAAAAAAAAATGTTCTGTATTCTTCACATTTATCTGCTCCTGCTTTCTTTGGTATCATGACTATCTATAACACTCTTTTTGAAGTCTGATGGAACTTCCCCTTTTTCGTAAATATTACACACCACTTTGTATAATCTATCTGTTGCTTCCTCACCAACAGTGCACAGGAGCTTCTATCCCAGGAGCCTTTCTGCCATTTAAATCTTTTTGATTTATAAAAGTGGACTAAAATTAGATTTATAATAAAACTTATAAACCAGTTAACCTGTCATTTAAAAATTTATTTTTAAATCTACAAGATTTAAGAATGTACGTCTCTAATTAATATTAAAATCGTTTTAGTAACCTACATTTAAATAAAATAGCTTGCCTTAAAAAAAAAGAATTTCTTTTTTTTAACCAACATATTGAAAATATTAAACACCAACATATTAAAATAGAAAATATATTGAAACCAATCATAATTTCTTTTTTAATATTTAAAGAAAAAAATAAAATGCATATGTAAACTAACCTAATAATATCCCTACGGGGAGGGAGAAGAAAACAGTTATTTTGTTAATATTCCAGGAAAATAATATGTTGAGTTGGGCTCTTTCGCCTCTTAAATATATTTATTAATCATCAGCTTTTTATGTAATCACTGAAACTGAAAAACAAAGTTATGTAATGTTCAAATTGTACTATCAGGAAAACAGGTAAATAATAACGTACTCCTTATTTATGAGGAATTTTCTGTAATTCTTACATGATTTAAGTAGATTGCAGCTCATAACAATAATGAGAGAAGAGCAAGTTTAAATATAAATACATTATGAAATAACAAGTACATCTAATAATTATTGAACTGAGCAAAAGCTTGGTTAAAAATATGGAAGATGTTATTCATAAAAAAAATTTATAAAAGTTGTCATAATATGCGATATTTTTTTAAATATCACATATCATCAAGGAATTTAACAATTAAAATATTAGAATAAGAATAAATTAATTCTCTCTGCAATAACTTATTAAAATATATAAAAAAAACCTTGATATGTTCATTACCACCCCCATATCCTTCCCAATATCCTTGATAAGGTTCATTATCATACAGTTCTCTATCTGCCAGCTCCCTAGCATATATGGAACTCTAATATTCTGTTTAAAATACCCCCTATTCAACCAGCATACATCTAATGTGTATATTTTGTTACAGAAGCATATATATTTTGTTGCAGAAGTATGATTCCTACTTCATTAACCAAGAGTTGGTTAGGATTATTTTTGTTCTGGTACAATGAAATGTGTCAGGCTTTTAGACACAGTTTGGCTAATAAAATTATGTTTTTACTTTTTTTTTGACATTTTTATTGCAAAATGACAGCAAAGCATACATTTTTAAATAACATGTCCACCCATTACTTCTGAACAAAAACATACTTAACAAATATTATTAAAGTAAATAATGATAACAATTTAATATTTAACTCTCTGCAATTATTATACAAACTATACATTTTCATTTGTCATGTATTATTTATTTAATTACACACAATTTACAATTGCTCAACATACTGACATGCATATTACAAGACCATTTTCACTTGTTAAGTGCAATCCAGGACTCAATTTGGAATATCTTTATCACAAAATTTCTATTGTAAATGCAATTTACTAGTCATGGCTGAAAAAGCTGTTCCAAGGAAATCTGCAGATTGTAGTAGTACATCTTCTGAACAAACCATTACCTTTGATGAACAACACTCTCAACTCTCACTTTTCCAGCAATCTCTGCCTGATAGCAAACACGTCCTATCACTTTTTCTAATGACCTTCCTTCTCAACCACCACATTCATTACAATTTTCTAAAGTACATGTAAATACCAACATATAGTACCCTATTCAGTTTTTGTAAGCAAATAACTAGTTCAACGCAATGTTTAAATTTTTAAGTATGGTCCTACTGATAAATGAAATTTCTTGTGAAAAAATATTAAAGAAATTATTTTTAGTTTATAGCTTGTTTATTATTATTATTATTAGTGATCTATGATATCATCTGTAATTTTTTATTTCTATGCAGATTCATTCAAATGTTTTGGATAATAATCATATCTAGCCTGAATGCATAAATTAAGATTCTTTGTATAGAATTAAAAATGAACAACCCATAAATAAACAAAATTTTGCACAGTTAGGAATAATAATTTGCTGTAAAGAGCAAGTATTATAATCTCAGTATAGTCTTGGAAGTATTACACGGAAGAATACTGTGCCAACTCTGTGTATGTAACAGAATCAATTTCATTTAATAACATAAAATTGAAAAAATTCACATTGAATATTTAAAACCTGGCAAAATAAGAAAAGTTTTTAAATATTAGGTGGCACTGTGGATGTCATATTATGAAAAAACAGTGATAAATTTTTTAATTTTTCTACTGCATGTTCTTGACCAATCAATAACCGTTGTACATGGCAGACATCCATTTTCTGATATAAATTTTAATGAAAATGATCTTAACTAAAAAATCATTCTACCAAAAACTTTACTCTGTACACCTCTCCAGTACATGCAAGACATCATGTTACAGTTGATGATAGGATCAATGAAGATCCAACCAGCCTTGTGGCCAAAGATTCACACACATAACACCGTACAACTGATAAAAGTGGATGTTGATGTTGGAAATGAGATACTTATAACTTATAAAAGGTATGTAGATATCTTTATAAAGATATGCTGTCATGAATTCCAAAGGATTTTCCTTTGCATAACTTCAATCTTTAGATTAGTGAACTTTCTACAACAGTTCCAAATCACAGATCAATATTCCAATTCTAGCCTAACAGTGGTTTGGTAAAGATGACAGATTGTGTTTATTCACCTAAAGTAATGACCCATTAAAAGCAATCCAAGATTCCTTTGTATTTTAGATATTATACCATCTATATTGTGTAAACAAAAGTTTGGAGTCAAAAGTAACGCTTACGTCACAAATGGTTTCAACATTACATATTTCTTGGGTAACTTTTATACAATGGTATTTTATTGGTATTGTCTTTCTAATAAGGATCATAAATAGCTGTTTTATCAAGATTCAGAACCATTTTATTATCAACTGGCCATTTATGAATCTTATTTACAACCAGCTGAAGGGCCAAAAAATCACTATACGAGTTCAAACTTTACGTAAGTTACATAACTTACATAACTTTACATAAGTGAATTTTGTGAATATTGATTTTATACCATGTCCAATGTAATTTAATAAATAAAAGTGAATCCAATATTGTGGAACACCAGATGCTGCAACTTGCTAGATTTCACCAGACATTTTCACCTAAAATAACTTGTTAGATAAGTATGAATAGATCCATCTCAGCATAGAATCTCTGGCGCCATGAATTTCCAGCTTATGCAACAGGCTGTCATAATGAACAGTGTCAAAACACTTCCTAAAATTAAAGTAGACAGCATCAACCTGTCTGATTTTCAACCTCCAGTGTGATGAAAGATAACATTTCATTTAGGTTTATAGCTGTAGGACTTTTGGCCACAAAACCATGCTGCAGTTAATCAGTATATTTATTCAACAAAATTGCACAGGTGGCCATGAACAACTCTCTCAAATACTTTTGCAATCACATTTTAAAATGCAGGATTGTAATTTGAGATAACATGAAAATCACCTTTCCTGGGGACAGGTGTAACAAGTGTTTGATTTTTCTCACAATCAGGAAAAACACAAGAAACAAAACTGCTATTACAAATCCATACTAATACAGGCGAGATCAGCTCTGTAATACCTTTTATAATGAAGATGGGATGCCATCATTACATGCCACACATCTCACTCTTAAAGCTTGCAATACACTCTTAAACATTTTCCTTGTAAAATGAAAAGTACCTACTACATCTGTAATGAGATGGTCCTCAATATAATTTATTTATTTATATTTATTAAATATTTATGCCTGTTATACTCAGATTAGTAGAAAGACAGGGATACTTTCCAAATTCCTCACTAAGTTCTTTGGTGTCTGTAATATCTTTATCCTGAATTTTAATTGGACGTACTCTATTAACTTCCTGTGTGAAGGATTTCACATATTTACACAGGTTTGCAGGATTTACAAGCTCTTCCTCTAGCTTTCTGCTTCTCGTATCCCTCCATAGCAGATCCTAAACCTTTTTTCTTAATAGAGCAAACTCATCATAATAAGAGCTAACCTGGTTTTCTTGAAGTTTTGGTGTGCCACTTTCTTACGCTAGAGTTCTCCGGAAAATCAACCACAAAAGGAATTTAACCTACTTCTCCTGAAAGAACATAATCCTATTTCTAGTAGACAGAATTTCACAAAGTGAATAGGCAGTAACATTGATATTTGTGGAATAATTGACTACACTCCAAAATGTCTCTTTTCTAGGATTATAAGACCACCTCCAGGCTAGTCATAAGCTTGCCTAATAGATTTATTATCTACCATCTTCCCTACCTTGACATTTGCTGCAGGGTATCAATCCCATGTCCACACTCACATCAACATTGGATAAAATAATACTTCGATCCAAGATCGAAGTATATCCCCCCTCTGGAATATACATTGGAACAGATGAAAATATATATATTATAGATGGTAAATATATTGGAATAGATGGAAATTACATTGATCAAGTGTGGAGTATCATCCATTACCTAAAAAACGGTCTCCGCCTTTTCCTTGCATAACACTGAATTCAAGGTTTGGGGGAAATATTTCCAATCAACTCCTGACATATTAAAGTCACCTAGGATCACAATTCTACGTTGCTCCCAATCTAATTTGTAAAATTTGATTGAAATACTCTGTCAACTTCAATTCAATTTCAGGATGAGAGTCAGACTTAAATAATTATTAGCAATAAGGAGGTTAATACCATCTTTCATCCACATCTCCTCAACCTAAACACATTCTGTGGTAAGCTCCAAGTCATTCCTCCTAAAAATTAAATTTCCTATCAACTGCAACAAGGGAATCTCCTCCACAAGTTTAACAATTTCAATGCAGTTCCTATCAGCCCTAAAAACCAACCAATGACCAGGAAAGTAGACCTCTGTTAAAGTAGCTTCAAGAAAAGTCATTTCTGTAACAGCAATATCATGTTTTACTGCAGCTGCTGACACAAAAAATTCAACAGCTTTAATGCAGAGGCCTCAATGTTTTGAATATAATGCTAAGTTCAGCACAACTCATTCATTAATCTTAGTTAATACCCTCGTCCGGGGTCTTCTGATTTTTTTGGCATTTTATACAATTAAACTTCTTTTAGAGCTCCAAAAAATGTCCCTGAGTTCTGGCCAGAAGGCAGGGGCAACAGCCTGCTCATAATCTTCCTGTAATATAATAACATGAAAAGAGCTGTATCCATTTCTCGTAGTTCTGATCTTTTATGCAAACAGTTTCTTTAATCTGGTAGCATTTTTTTAGTAACCTTTGTACATCAGAAGCTTCAGTAGTGTCCTCACAAATATTCCTAAGTTTGGGAATCAAATCCAACTTGGAAACCAAATCATCACACTACATTTGGCTTTAAGAGTGTCATATTTTTCAATTTCAATATGGATTACCAGCACCAGTAATGAGTAGATGATCACTCTTCAGTATATGCAAGTAGTCATCACAGATATATTTGTTCACAATGTTAATAATGAAAAAAACATAATCTTTGTCTATAATACCCACTCAAAAAAAAAAATGTCATGCATGGACTACTGCACAGCAAACACTTCTGCTTACTGTCAGAACCCTTAATACATTTCACACACTTGACATTAGGTGGTGGTATCCAATCAGTAAACAAAACACTAAACCTAATTTAAAAAATGTTGGTGTCTGTTACTAAATTTGTTAAAAAACAAAAACAAATATAGAAACTAAAGTCAACCTTTGGCATAAGATAAGTGAGAAAGGAATCGCTTCTCTGACCTGCATCAGATCAGAAAAAGGTTTGACCTCACAATCTACATATTTATTGGGACTAGATGTTAATGGTAAGAAACAACAGGGACAAATTAAATTATATTATATAATAGTGATTAATAGTAATAATAATCAAGTCTCAAATTCTATAATTAAAATAAAAAAGTCTGGCATTATCTCATAATTAAGAAATACCAATTATAAATATATTTTCTACTCACCACTTAAAGGTGTTAAATCAAATCCAAGAAGACCTTGTTGTTGCAGCTTTTTACCAGCTGTTTCAGCAGCTTTAATAGCTTTTTTCAGAGTATGATGTAACTTTTCGTGTTCTGACTCATTTACACTATGAAATGACGGGGAATTTTTCTTTTCTATTTCTTTTGAGCGATATTTTTCATTTGATGTTGATCTTGACCTTCGACTTCTTGAATTTGAATCCTTCTTTGTATATTGATCACGTGATGGTGAATGAGAACATCTACTATAGCTGTCAGCACTTCTGGATCTTTAAACAAGAGGGGAAAACCACACATAACATAAATGGAAGAACCACAATTGTCTTGTTTAAACTACTGATTAACACAGTTTTATTCCCTATGTGATATTTCTATCAGTAGTAATTGTATAATATAAGATATTCATCCACCTTAGAGTTTTCTCACACTTACATTTTATTGTAATAAGACATGTCAGTCAGCGTTTTGTGCAGCTCACAGGTACTTACTAAGAGATCACGTTAGAATAATGCATAACTCAATCATATGAACCTCTGACTATGACACTAAGATGCACACTCTATTCTTTACAGTAACCTAAATAATCATATAGAATTCACTTATAACACACACACTAAACTACATGTAATTTTTCATTGATTTTTAACACTGTGAAAATATATAGAAAGAAAAGATTATAATTTTTAAGTTTAAATTAATGGTGAACATGCTTATATTTTTTTCATTATAACTTGATATATTCTGCTATGTAAAAGTGTTTGCAATTTTTTGGTTATATCAAGAAATGCTATTTATTAGTGAACTAACCAATTCATTGAATATTATAATAATTCAGTAGGTTTGAAACCAATAAACAAGCAGTTCATAATATGTATATGAAACATTTTACTTATATATCTTATTTATATTACTGATTTTTCAAGCACATCACTTCCAAATGTACATAAACATCATTTGTTAATCTATAATATTGTAACAAGACCGGTATAACAGATTTCTGCCAATTAAGAAGAAAGTAGTAGAAAATATAATAATGGGAGGAATACAGAAAGGGGCTAAAAGGAACCCTTTTAGTATAGCTAACAGGTCCGTTTAACAATCGTCCTTTGTAATACTGCCTGTTGACACACCTAAACAGATGTTGTTCCTATGAGAATAGTTACCTAACCCAGAGTAGGAATGCATGGTAAAAGAAATGGGCTCAGTCGACTGTTTTCATACTCAACTGGAGTTTGGTCAAGAGGGTAGGAGTATAAATACTTCAGGGAAGACGAGTTCAAATCTGTTCTAAGTGAGGAGTTATTATGTAAGTTTGAAGCGAGAGTATTCTGCGAAGAGGTCAATGGAGCAGTGAATTTCTAGTGTGTACAAGTTCGATGTGATTAAGGTGACATCACAAACAATTCCAGTACAGTGAAAAAAAAAAAAAGTGCTAAATTTCATTCATAAATTGTTAGAGTAGTTTAACTTGTGAATAGCAAAGGTACTTGCAGTAAAAGAACTTTATACTTGTCTTTTCTAATCTATTGTACTATTGTTGTTAATACAAGACTAGTGGTTAAAAGTGTTAGATTGTTCATGCTAATGTCTTTTGTCAATGGGACTGAATTCTGGTTTGTAAATAAATCTTATTATCATTTTTATTATCGATTTGTCTTATTGTATTTATGTTCTTAAACTAATAAATTGTAATTATATAAACATTTTCAGTTGTCAATCTCTCAATATCCTGATTGATATTGAGAATCAATCTATCAATATCACAAACACGCGACAATATTATTATGTGGAATAATCAAATTTGGGATAAAAATTACTAAATAGAAGAATTTGATTAAACAACTTCTGGCAAAAATCTAGTGTTAGCATAGGTTAGGAAGGCACAATATTACCAATAACAGAAATTTATAAGAGAGAAAATGACAATTTAACATAAATTACGGTTTAGAGAGAATGGCTTTGCCAAAAAAAGGACTGTATCCTGTTGTGAAAAGTAACTTGTGTTAGGCTTGAACACTGTATGGAATATAGTTTTCAGTTATTCTAAATTACCACATTTTATTATGTACATTTATAAATATTATTAAATGTGTTGCAGTTGTTAACGTGGGATTGTGTTTTACAACATGTATTGTGCTACAGTTTAAGCAGTAATATTTGGGCATAACATGCAAATGACAAAAATCTAACTGAAAGTGTTTTGGAGATAGAAATAATATGTTTTGTTACATGTGAAAAAATCCAAGAGGAACACAAAATAATACCACACCACAGAATTATTAACCTAAAGAATTTAATTAAACAAATTCTGTTGCAAAAGCTAGTGTTAATGTGGACTGACATTACTGATCTACAAAGGAATTAATTGTAATAAATAAATGTAAAATAAATTTTACTATAACAAGAAAAATAAGCTGTACAAAATAAATACCTTGGAAATATTGGTAAAACAAATAACCAATAAAAAGCAAGGTATTATGAATATGATCATGTGACATAACCGTAATGGTTGTAAGTGATTTGACATGAGTCAGAAGTCACTCCTGGAAATATCACAGCCATCCAAGAACAACAAGACCCCATCCCAGGCTTACTAGGGAAAATAAGGAGTTAAGTGGTTTCCTCCCTTTGCCTGCTGTACTGATGCATTACAATGTTGCATATCAGCAAACCAAGAACACCAAAATGCAAGAAATAATTGATCTTACTAGGGACACCTTCACTCTATTCATTATATAATAAACACAATAATTTTCACAGAAAGACACCCTGACTGATGTCTTTTGTACATTAGGTGCTTTGTGCAAAGTAATAAGAAAGACAGGAACAGTAGTCTAAACAAATTAAAGTGCCTTTTTGTTTTGAAAAACAATGCCTCTATTCAATAGTTGATTGAATACAAAAATGGTTGATTTAATATGAATAGTAGTGGTTAATTAATCAATGTGCCAAAAAGAATTGTATTTTGATGTGAAAATTTGCTTATATTAGGATTGATTGGCAATTCTCAGGTTTAGTTTTCTGTTTAAAGAAACAGCAGTAAATTTTTGATACATGTACTTATAAATATTATGAAATAGTAATGGTAACAGACGATATGATGTAACAGTTATAGTGCAAATATATACTAGGGTTATTTTTTTTTTCAAGTTCCGATCAGTCGTGAAATAAAAACCTGTGCAAAAATCGGATGAACCTTTATGCATATGGGTTGCACAGCATCTCTAGTATGGCCTTCAATCACGCCGTGTCACTTCATTTAGTTCTGAACACGCAGCTAGCACGTAAACATGTATACAACAATAGCATCGTGTGAAGTGCATGCGGTAATTCGATTTCTTCAGGCTGAGGGGTAAATGCAGCTGAAATTCATCGACAAATAAGTAATGTGTACAGTGAAACTTCAATGAGTGACAGCAAAGTGCGACAATGGTGCAGGAACTTTAAAGCAGGACGTACAGACGCTAATGATGCAGTCAGGGAAGGAAGCGAGTGTTAACCGATGATCTCGTTGAGCTAGTGGATGAGGCAATTCGAGAAAATCGTCTGTTCACAATTTCTGTATTGAGTGATTTGTCTCCTGAAATTTCAAGGTTAGCTCTCTACACCATTGTGAGTGTGAGATTTCAGTATTGCAAACTGTGTGCGAGATGGGTTCCCAAGATGCTGTCCGACCATCAGCATTTATGGTAGCGTTTCTCCAGCGCTACCATAATGAAGAAGAAGATTTTTTTAACAAAACTGTCACAGGGGACGAGACATGGGTCCCCTGAAGAAACAAAAGAACAATCCACAGAGTGGTGCATTCTCATTCTCCCAGTAAACCAAAGAAGTTCAAGCAAACCTACTCCAACAGAAAGTGTATGACTACTGTGTTCTGGGACCAGAATGGAGTTCTCTTGGTGGAATTCATGGAACATGGCAAGAGCATCACTGTAGCCTCATACTGCGTGACTCTTCAACATCTACGAAGGGCAATTCAGAATAAGCAGACAGGAATGTTGTCATCAGGCATTGTCTTTCTCCATGACAATGCTCAGCCGCACACTGTAGTTGTAACAAAGAAGCTCCTGCAGCGTTTTCGTTGGGAAGTGTTTGATCACCCAACATACAGCCCACACTTGGCTCCATCCGATTTTCACCTCTTTGCTCACATGAAACGCTGGCTAGGAGAACAACATTTTGGCACAGACATTGAGCTGCAGACCAGCGTAAAAACAGGGCAGAAAACACAGGTGGCTCCATTCTATGACGAGGGTATTGGAAAGTTGGTACCACGCTACGACAAATGTCTACATCGGAGTGGCGACTATGTAGAGAAATAGCATAACTATGTAAGTAGTTACAAATAAAAAATTTCTTATTTTCACTGTGGTTTTAATTTCGTGACCGATCGGACCTTGAAAAAAATAACCCTTGTATTCCGGCCAATACATGTCAGCACATATAACCAACTAATATGTGTTACAAACTTTGAAATAACATATTTGGAAAATATGAAAGAGCTAAAGTGATTAATTTATTTTAAATAAATTACATAAGTTAAAAAAAAAATGTATCTTTACACCTCTTAGATACATACTTGTGATTGTCTTGTAAATTAAGTTTATTGCCAGATAAATCCAGTACACTGACGATAACATTATTTATTAATGTTATAATGTCTACTATGTTAATGTACAGATCAACTGTTAGTATACTTTGCCATACAAAAATAGTGTATAGTACACAAACAGCTGGAAAGTTGTTGAAACAACCTTATAAATACGTTTTATAAATAGCACCAGTACAGCATCATTGGTAATGAATTAATGACAATCTGAAAAATCATGCAGATATAAAATGGAAATTTTTATACGCTACGTTTTTATCATAATCTCAACAACAAAAATTGTTTTTTACACAGCAGAGAATATCATATCAATATACCTGTTACGACTGTTTTTCTCTCTTGTGGACCATGATCTTGATCGTGACCTAGAATGCTTATTTGAAAATGACCTCGATCTTCTTCGATTACGAGAATATGATGGTGAACGAGACCTTCTTCGAGAATAAGAAGATGAATGTGACCTCCTTGAATTACTATACGATACTGAACGTGAACGCCTTTTTAAATATGAAGGCGATCTTGATCTCTTACGTGAACGGGATCTACGATACCGATCTCTAGAATGAGATCTTTCTCTTGATGATCTTAAACTACGAAGCCTATCAGGAGAGACACGTCTACTGCTAATCTGATAGCTTCTGAAAAATTGATTAATTTACAGATAAATGATCACATCAATAAGTTAAATATAACAAATTTAATTTTACTATTACTAGAAAAGCCCCATAAACTTTTATTCACATAAAAAACTCACTTTTTAAACTAATATACAATTTTATATTTAAAAAATGAAGCATAGATAAGGTGCAAAATTTAAAACATAAAATAAATAATAATATAGTTGCAGTAACATATGTATAAAAGTAATGCTAGGAATTTTATTTTTTATTTTAAATACAATCCAGACTTTTAAATATTTATTAATTATTAGGAATAATAATATAGATAATAATATAGAAATACAAGGGAGGTTTGAAAAGAAGTTGGCCCCATCAGTGTGTATTAAGGGGATTTTCAGTTAGTAGCATCTTTTGGAAAAATGCACACAAAAGTTTGACCTAATCAGTTAATTTCTCTTTGTTTTGTGTCCACTTGAATTGAGGAAGTAGAGTGATTTCTAAAAAATTGATGAAGAGTTTCATATCTTGATTAAACATTATTTTATGAAAAGAAATTTGCCTCAGAAGACTGAAAAACTTTATAAATATTTGGTCAATCTGCACCTTCAATTAGGACAGTTTAACTAGTTTTAAACTTTTCAAAGTGGCCATATGAACAAAAGTGATGCCAAACATTCCGGATGCTTTATTAGGATCACTACTCCAGAAATGATTGATAAAATTCATGATAAGGTGTTGGATGATAGAAGAGTGAAGGTGCGCTGTCAGCATCCTGAGTGAACAGGTGCATAATATTTTGCATCAATGATGAAAAGCTATATACAAGATAAGTGTCGAGATCACTCAGAACTGACCAAATACGAAATCATGTGAGGTATTCCATGAGCGATTTGCAGCTGTTTCAGGAAATCCACAGGATTTTAGGCATCATTTCATCACTGAAGATGAAACAAGAATATACCAGTACTTGCCAGAGAACAAAAAACAAAATGGAAATGGAAAATGAATAACTGCCTAGCAGGAAGGAGATTTATTCAAATTAAGTGATTGTAGGAAACAAATGCCTATTTTGCAGATTTTTAACAATCCTATTATTTGGAAGGGTTCAAACAACTGTAACAACACTGGATGTATCAGCTTAGAAGGAGATTATGTTGAGAAATAAAAAAGGCTTAGTAAAGTTTTTATTTTTGCTTGGACTTTCCAAACCAACCTTGTAAAATTTCAAAGTTTATTATATGCATCTTTAAGAAGTAAAAGAAATTAAAGTAAAGAAAGGGTAAAATCATCACAATTTCCATGTGATGGAAATTGTGATGATTTCCATCACAATGGAAATCATCATTTGCCATTACTACCATCATCATTATTTGCCATTACTACATTGTTTGAAACCCTCATAATCCTAATCCTTTCCTTATATCTACCTCTTTTTTCCTATATCAGTACCAACGAGTTTTCCATCAGCTACTTCACTGCCCCCATTTTTGGAATCAGGTATGAACTATCTGGTACCTGGGAGCAGTTTGCTTCTTTAATGATAAAGAAACTCCATGGAAGTAGGGTTTTCATACTACTCTGTTTTCTAAATGTAGTGACAAAAAAATCCTGTTAATAGTTGAGATGCCTTCTGACAAAATTAGGTAAAACCAAACCTTATAACAATCGGTGAAGAACAAAATAACAAAGCTCAAAGCCATATTTAATGAAGTCATAAACCAAAACTAAATTAACCTGGGTGCATTTTTTCTTTGGATATGTATCCAAGGTATTGTAGTATTTAGTGAAGGCTATACTCAATACATTAACTTTTTCAGTTTTTATATATAAATAATAATCCTAAAACACAAATATCAATAATTACCCACTTTGATTTGTATTTATCTCTACTACGAGATCTACGTGTCTTCCTTTTGATTTTTTTAGACCTTCTACTATATCGACTACCTGATGATGAACTACTGCTTGATCTGTTAAAAAAAATTAATTAATTAGATTAACATATACTAATTATACAACTTAACTTTAAAAAAGTCTTATATCTTAGAGTCTAATTTTATGAAATTAAACGTTTTAATCAGTTCAAATATTAATTATAAAATGTAATAAATACCAGCAACATCAGATAATAAAAAAGGCAAAACAAGTCAGTAACACCATGTTTTAATGTATAAAAGAGATAAGAATAAATAAAATCAAAATGGAAAGAAATATGAATTATAATATGAAGTGAAATACTGGCACTTAATGTTTTTTTCATTCTCTTTGACAAGAGTTAGATTTGAGTTAAGCACTTTTTAAGACTCATCTTTTATGATGATCACTGAAATGTAATGTCAATGTATAATAAAATATAAATAACATTCTATTGTTTGTTTACATTATATGCCTTTTTTCTTATTATTTTAAGATTTTAGACTCATAATTTCATTAAAATAAAAAGAAAAGAAAACTGTTAAATTAATAAAAATCAGGTAAATATCATTAATCAAAACCAACTTACTGCTCAAGAAGCAGTAAAACAAAATGCTTGTTTCTTTCATCTTTTTGTAAAAAATAATTCACTTTTAAAATAATCAAATCTTGAAATACAATACAACTGAAATTTCTTAAATATATTATGACATGTTCATCATTTTTCATTATGAGCAGTTTTATTATCAGTAATGCTGTTACATGAGAATCTAGTAACCATATCACTGGCAACTCTAAAGAACCTACCTATATGCAAGAACAAATTTATAAAAATTGTAAAATATATATAACCTTGTGACAGACATACATATTCTACAATCTTCTTTTTATTCTTTCTGATTTTCTACACTAGTGTAATTCTAAACAATTATCTGCTAGAGGCAGAAAACCCTAATAAATCTCTCAATTATTAAACAAGTAGTCAGCCTCACACTGTCTGGAAAACTAGTAAATGAGTATAGAACAAGATGTCAAATTCCATACCTTTTAGAACCTTCTCCAGGTATGGGAATAAAATATTGTTTAAATAACAACAATACTGTAATCACTGTTTCAACTGCATCGAGACTTATCAAAGATTTTTTTTTTACCACATTCAGAATTATAAAGAAAATGTCTCTTCATACAACAGGATATGTGTTAGTGTTTACACAATTAAGTTATTTTTCCAATCCAATCATACTCTAAATTATGAGGATATGTTTTCGTAGCATCTCTACACATATCAGGGTGGATGTGGTTGATAAACGTGTGATTGGGTATGCCACTGTTGACATTACTCTGTAGTATATGTAATGTATATTATGTTCATACTAACACACATAAAAAGATTTGCATTCATCACTGGACCCCTAGAAAATTATTCCATGACCCCTTTATGGGTATCTTGAATTCTTATACATCTGAAAACAAATTTGAAATATGGTGTTCCACAGGCTCAGTTTAAGACCATTGCATCTCTCTTTTTATATTTTCTTCCATATAACTTTTCAACTGATTTTACTACTACTACCACCCTTATGACACTAATGTTTTGTTTTAAAAAAAATTCCATCATAAGCAAAGGCAGCAAAAAATTAAGTAATTTGTTCAATTTAAGTAAACTTTAATCTTTTAATTTTAAATAAATCTGTAGTTTACATCTAATCTTCAGAATGCAATGAAATTAAAGTAAATCTATGTAATTCTTTGCTGTTCATTAATCAACATTTTGAGAGGGGCTCTCGTGTACAATTAAATAATAAACTCGGCTCTGCAAAATATAGCATTCACAATAGGGCTGAAATTGATTTCAGGATGTAGAAAACAGGTAAACTACAGTTATTTCATGCCAATTGGTAGATGCAGCAATGAATTTTGGAGGATTTCAAAAAATTCCCTAGAAATAAAGAATGTTAGCAGTCAGGTCTATATTACATTCAAAACTGATATAAAGTTGTACATTTCATTTTAAACATCTCCCATCAATACAAAATAATAAGCTTGATATTTTGAACAGATTACATTTATAGTGCATAATGAAGTATGAGGTGTGGTTCAAAAGTAAGGACTGATTGGTAACAAAATGAGAACAATTCAAAAAATGAAAAATTTACTAACGGTTTCAAATAATTACATATTTACTTTATTTTTTTACATAACCACCATTTAATCTCAAATCGTGAAATAAGCTTCTTCAAACCCACTGCATAAAATCCTGCTGCCTGGGATTGCAGTCACTTTTGCAAAGAGATTTTTATCTTTTAAATAACAAATCTCAAATTGTTGAAATGCAAGCCAGTTTTTGAGATGTTAGTTTCTGGGTTTGAGATCAGGATTGTAAATGGGATGATAAAAAAATCTCCCATCTGAATTTTTGAACTGTTTCTGTTGTGCACGCAGCTGTGTATTGTTCTACAATACGTGTCATGCAGAACAATTCCTGATCTCAGCATTCTCCACTGTTGATTTTTAATGGCATGATAGTTTAGAAAGTGTTTCACAACAAACTTGTGATGTGATGGGACTTCAACAGCATTATGTCCTCTTGCATTTAGAAATCTAATCACTGATCAGATTTTGCAACCGCTGGGATTTGTTATTATCGCATTAATTTTAACATGCTGTCGCACAAAGGCAAACAATATAACAAGCAGTGTGGCAATTACATGCTCAACAGGCCACTTAAAGTTATTGTGCTCTTTGGCCCTTTTGACTGCACCACATACATAATCACTGAGGAATGATGATAGATTTCAATGTTTCCAACACAGAACTACCACAAGTGAACAACATTTGTGTTATTTAAGAGATAAAAGTTTTACACAACTGTAGGTGAATCACTTACAGATAAATCCACTGGCTTTAGAAAAGTGTTCAGAGGAAATTAAAAAGAAAAAAACATGGAGTAGAATTTATTGATGATGAAGATAAATTTCTACAATTGAAAATGAGATGATTGTGTAAAATTTACAACAAATTTTATTATGAAAAGTTTATATTATTTGTATGCTTAAAAACCTAGTAATTCTGACAACAGTGGAAATCTCTCATTTTGTACTGAATTTAAGAAATTGAACTCAATTAATAAATAAAGTAAAATTAAACTAATTAAAAATGGAATTATCAATCAGAAGTGACTAAAATGTTTTACCAGTGGTAAAAAAAATCTTACTGTATTAGAAAGATTTTAAGCATTGAACCACCAGACATTACAGACTGATTACTGTCTAGGAGGTAGTCCCACTAAATCTACATGGATTTTAAAATTATTTTTTGTATTTTTTAAACTATTTTGTGAATAGGTGTCTGAGAAACAGTAAAACATAAAATTTATCAAATTAATTAAAAATTTAAATAAATTAAATTATTAATAATTTCAGTACTATTAATAATAGTTTAAATTAATTTAAAAAATGTATCAAATTGAATAATAGTAGAATGATAAGAGATAAAGATAGGTTAAAGTAGGAATAAAATGCTTTACTATTTCCTTCTATTTATCCCATGCAATAATCTCCACCTTCCAATCCATCACATCATACTTCCCTTGTTTTCTAGATCCTCAATATCATTGTATTCTTCTTCCATCCACCCTTCTCTAAGTTTTTGTTTCCCTCTTTAACTCATTGTTTAATTTATGGATGTTCTTTCCTTTTCTCTTGTTTTATTCTTATATTGTTTTCTTTCTTTATTTTTTAAGTATTTCAGATTGTTATCCATGGTTTCTTGGTTCTATTTCCCAGATAACAACCTACTTCTTGCTCTACTGTTCTTACTATGTCATGTTTATTCTTATGCAAGTCTCCTTCACTGTTCTCATTCTGATTTTTGTGGGACTGAATCCTGAAGGGTTCTTTATTCAGTAAAACAGAATTGGAGAGTATTTTTATTATTATTTGACCAGATTGAAGACTAAAAGGTTTGTTAATCTGGTATCACTCATGACACAGTTTGTTTTCTAGACAAGTCAGTTTTAAAAACCAGCTGTAAACTGTACAAAGTAAATTGCTGTTGAATGATATGGAAAAGTCAGCTGACTTTTTTAATATTTAAAAATGTCAGAGCCTGTAACGGCAGATGACAATGCTTCAGAGCTACTGATGTACAGTTTTTGGATTACTAGTACATAACTAAGTTATTATAGGCTTGCCATTCTGTCAGTAAACTTCTTACTAAGCCCATTGCCAACCCACACGTAACACCAGATATGAGCTGCAGTTTCAACAATATCTCAGTTATAGATGATAAGATTACAGCATTTTCCAACCTTGAGGAGCCTTGCATTTGGAAAAATCTTTTTTTAAGACATAATGGTACTTGATAACCTGCAGGCATTTTTTTGAAAAATTCTGGTATTTAAATCACCTACTTACAGCTTTGAATGAGGTGTTAAATCAAGTTTTATATATGGTGTCCATTATCTGTTGGCTAACAGCTCAGAAAGTTGATGCTATGAATAACAAGCCCAAAAAAACCTGTTTCATTACAAAAGCTATGCATAAAATAATGAATATTTGTAACAGCGCTTACTACCAAAAATGAAAAATCAGTTACTCTGCTGTGAAATCAGCTCGGCCTGAGCTAAGTTTCAATACACTGTTACTGTTTTCCTGAGTATTTTTTATATGTTAACTGTAGAAAATACTGGCAAATATGAAATTAAAAGATCTAGTTTTATGGCCTACTATTAAGAGGTACTTTTTTATTTATTAATAATTACTGCCAGCTCTCAGCTGCGGCAACTCAGGCAATGTCTTATAAATTCTGCTGGATAGTACTCCAAGAATCACAGCCAACCCTTATCTAGTTCTCAGTGATTCCTATTCATTTCTTTAACTAAAAGAATTTCTCTAAGCACCAATCACTTTGAAAGTTATGAATAATAATGGGATAAAAAAATATTAAATACTTGACAAAACTACAAGCAGATATCTATGATGAAAAAGAAACACTAAGGACACAATTTAAGTGTTTTAATTTACACAGGAACTACGTAGAACATAGAAAATTTAACTGCAAGTACAAAATAAATATTTTAAAAATTATTTAATTAAAATTTATTGTAGTTAAGAATTCTTTACTTTTTTAATAGCCCTCACATATCTGCAGCACATTCAAAATCACATCAAAACATAATTAAATAAGTACTATTAGGTTAAACAAAACATACTGGATCTGAACTATCCACAGACTACCTATTTCTCCTCAAATTTTATCTTATCTCAGGAAATAATGTGAATTATATTTTAAATGTTAACCAGACCTCAATAAATCTACTTCTGAATAATAATATAACATGAACATAAAAAACTAACAAAATACTTTTTCGTATTTTCAAGACTTACCTTCCTCTACCAATGGACCGTTTTTTTCTGTTGCCACCTTCATACGAGTCAGAATCGCTTGAATACTTACTCATTGTTATCCAAACTTTATATACAAAAAAAAAAATAAACACAGAATAAATATATATATATATATATATATATATATTTACATAAACCATAAAAGTATATCTAGAAAAAATTACCAGAATCATGAAACATTACATTTTAACAATATTGAAAAACTTGCATAAAACTAATCGATTTTATGCAGTGTTTTTAGGATAGATCAATAAAACAAAATGTATCACAGCAAGAAAATTATATCAGCTAATAATCTCACCAACATAATAATATATAATATAATTTGCCACAGCATATCAGCTAGGCAAATAAATTTACACAAATCACTTCATCAATCTAATAGACATATTGTCTATTTGCATATGGAACATTATCATTTCTCAAACTGAGTAACATTTCTGTTCTCAATTTGCAAATTTTATTTCATTTTATAATTTGAAAATTTTCTATTAGATTCCTACAAGCTGTCTGAAACTACTGAAATCAATTTTAATGAAAATATGGGGTGTTATTACCTTACACAATCAGATTAGACCAGCATTTCTTAACTTGGGGTCGTGAAATTAGCCTCCAACTTAAAACATAAACAATAATGAAAATATTTTATGAGAAAAAAATCATTTATTATAAACATTTTACTAACATTTATAATTGCACATGTAAAGAAAATAAATTAATGAGATGGTTGTGTTTGTTTTTCATTAAAGGTTTTTTCCAAACATGGATCTAACTTAGAAACAGACAAAAGAATGTTTTCAAGTGATAAAGGATGATTCCTACAATTAATTTTTAGCACAACCATAGACAAAAACCGCTTTTCACAAAGGTAAGACATTGTGAAAGGAATTAATATTTTTAATGGTTCTGTAACTAAATTTTTGTATTCACTATGAGGAGCAAGCCCAATATTCAGATATGAATTGTAACTTTTATCTGCATACAATTCGATGAGCTGGTAATGAATCTCAACTGGTAACTTAGTAGCTGCAACAACATTTTCACTAAATGGATTCAGTACTCATCTCTTCAAGAAAACATTTTTATCTTCCGGGAAATAATCTGCCAATTGTATTTTTAGCTTAAACAAATGAAGCTTCATGCTATCCAAACTGTAGTGAATAATAATGTCTTCTTCATCATCACCCAAATTTTTCTAAATACAATCGGAAGCGAGTGTAAACATATCAAAATTTTTGCTTTGAAGGTGAATAATCCAGATATCAAGCTTCTTAATGCAGGCGTGAACTTTGTCATTAGTAAAATGTTTTTATCACATCCTTGTAAATTCACATTCAAGTCATTTAAATGTGAAAATACATCAGCTAAGTAACCCAACAGCAACATATACTCATTCTGTAAAACCATTCAGAACAGTATCTGTTTATCCTGGCATAATATTATTAATTCATCTAAGAATTCCAATAACCAGAATAGTATTTTCTCTTGCAACTATCTGACTTCTGTATAGAAAAGAAGGCAATATTTCTTTTCGCATAATTCATTGCATAGTTTAGCAAACAGCCTATTCTTTAATGGTCAACTTTTAATAAAATTAACATTTTTACATCTTCACAAAGAATTTGTTTAAAATTTTCAGGCACATTTTTTGTGGTTGTGGTTTTATGAACCAGATGTTTAGTTTCCAAGTGTCAAATTAATTTTAATGGCTACATACTTTCATCAGAGAAGACTTGAAAGCAAATAACACACTATGGCTTTCCATCCAATAAAGTAAAATCATAATTTAAATAACTGTCATTATACAATCTTGTCTTTTTACAAATTGATTCACTGGATGTAGATGGCTCACTTCATTTTTTCACAAATTTATAAATTTTGCGTAAGAATCTAATTAAAAAAACAGTTGCACCTGCACTGTTTGACTGTACACTAAAAACAAAAACCTCAATTATGATTTTCAATGAAATTATGCTTTTAAAAACTTATTTTAAAGTTTAAAGACACTAGATGCGTGCTTTGCATTTGAAACTAAACTGACATTCTGTAATCCCTTATGTCTCTTTACTTACTGCTGACAGCACATGTTCAAATATAAAACCAATATTTTGCAAGCAGACCAAATTGGAAAGAACACACACACACACAAGTTGGAATCTGTAAATTACTGTTTGTACACTTCATACATCCATGTTCTTACCTGTTTCTATAAATGCAAGTAAATATTTTTGGATAGGTTTTATTGGGGTATTGTGAAATATTCATTATGTATTTTTTTTTACTTTTTGGAGGCTGTGGAGTAAAAAGGAGAATCACTGGACTACAATTTACAGAATAATTTTTTCGATGAGTTCCATTTTAATGGCAAAGTTTTAAAACATTTTCCTGTTTATGACAAACTATTAAAAAAGGAAAATAATGAGAACCACACAATCTATAAAATGGGTTCTCTAAAACATTGTTTTAAATTTTTATGACTATAAATTAACTTTTCATGTTGAAAGATTCATTTTAATGTTATTTTATTCACTTAAATGTTGTCACACAAAAAGTAAGTTATTTTAAAGCACAACATCCTTACAAAACAAAATGTATAAATTGAAACCTCCAAAGTGATTTGATCCTACACAATTACTATTACTTATTATATTATTAAAATTAGAACAATATTCCATTGCAAAGGAAAGGAACAATATTGTTAATAACATACTCTTGTTTTCACTACAAACTCCTAAATTAGTTGAAAAATTTATACATTGTAGTGTCACACAATATTATTATGAATTTTAAAAACCACATCAGTTAAATATTACAGCTTGGCAAATTATGATAGTTCTCTATTAAAGTAAAATTATTAACATATTAAAAATTTTACTTTTCAGATGCAGCTGTATTCTTAGGAGATTAACATTTTTCTAGAAGATAAATGCTTTAATAAATCAGTAAAAATCTATAACTACAAAACTAGATAACAAACGATCTCAACAATAAAAAATATAACCAAAAACATAGAAAAATAAAAAAATACATTAACATTCAATTGTCATTAACATTTCCCATATTAGCTATTTTGTATAATCACATAAGCAGCAGCGTACATTATAACGACACTGTTCAGAGATTAAAGGTCGTTATTGCTTTTCAGCAAGGCAAAGTAATTATAATTTGACACTATAGCAAACTGCAATATTAATGGACTGAAACTGTTATAATAAATAAAAATTCATATTTGCTAACGTACTAGTAAGTACATTTTTACACCAGGTTATATTAACCTCCTATTTTACTTAATTATTTTCTTCATAAATAAAATGAAAAACCTTCATAAGTTATCTGCTTACCGATGTTCGAATCACCCAAACCCAGATTATCCCAATAATGTATAGGTTAGTACTTTTTTTCTGAGTAAAGAAATTTAATAATTAGGCATGTTAACATGTCACAGAACATAGCCGAAATCATCATTAATATTTGCCATCTAAGATAAAATAGTTTTAATTCAACAGAAAAAATCTATATACACTAATATTTTTCTTACACAAATGGCCAAATATCGACGTAGGTAAACATAACCTTCTACATGATATTACAAAAAAAAAACACACTAAAAATAAGTTCTAAAGTACTATATGAAGTCAACAAACCAGAACAAACAAGCGCTTCTTTCTAAATCAGAATTATCACAAATAAATTAAAAGTTTATCCTCTTGGCAATGTGTTTTAGGCTCCACCAATCCTAAACAAGTTAATATACTAATTTCTTTCCCACCATTAACGCGCTAATCACATGTTAGGGTCAATGTCATTTTTCTAGGACTTCCTTTTTTTCAGGATGAATTAAAAAAATAATTACAATTACAGGCTTGTAACAGTGAAAATCTGAAATTCCGTAACGTCTAATTTCAAAAAAGAAAAAAAAAGAAAGGCACACAACTACAACAGTGCAACTGATTGCAAGTTGACATTGTGCAATAATGACGTCTAAACATGCGATACAGTTCGGTTTTCGATATTTTGAATTCACTGCGATCTAAACAAATTTCGATAAAACTGAATTTTTAGAAACATTTTGTTTGATCTCTTCCGCATTAGGACTCAGAAAAAATTCATGTGTTTTATTTACTTATATTATTATACTTTTGTCTTTTGCTGAAAACCAGGAAATTTAACAAAAATAGAAAAATTTTAAATTATTTTATGTAATAATACGACAATGCCTACAATATTTTTAAAAGTTACATTTTAGCCTATTTGTTACCTTGACGATCATGACGTCACTCTCCTTGTGTCTGTTTTTGTGGAATCTGCGTGAAACGTGATTCGATGTATTCGTCTTCCCAAGTATTTGATGAATATTTTTAAGTTAAAATGTTATCAGTGTTTTAGTTTGAAATTTATACTTCTTGGATTGATTTTTGGCAGTTCAAAGATTACGGTTCTGGAAGAAGTATCGTTTTGTCACCGGCTATAGACTCTTCAAGAAGACTTTTTATCCGTTGATCTAAGAATGGCGTCTGATCAAATAAAAAGTAGAATGCAAGTGTTTAAAAATAAAGGAAAGGATCAAGATGTAGGTTATACTTTAAATAATTATATATGAATGCTTTTCATTTTATTAACGTTTTATAAGAGTGTGAATAACTACACAAATTCGTGGTTCAGGTTTACGTAGACGTAGTACTTTGATTTGAAAATAGGTGTATTTATATATTTGTGCGTTTAATTTCCTAAGTTTACAATATTGTGATAATTAATTAGTCAGTGTGAGAATTACAAAAATAATGTAATAACTTGCACTTAAAATTAGTGGTTTTACTAATCGAGTAGGAAATGCATCAGTGGCAGAGTTTTGTTTAACGTTGTGTAAGGTTCAATGTGCATTTTTGTAGTGTAGATGTCATTTAATTAAGAGGATTGCCTGAAATTAATTTGCATATTTATTTATCATTTATATGTTAGATTGCTTTTTTAAAACTGTGTTATAACCTTTACTTTTGCTTGTAGTGAAAAATATGCTCTTTTAGAATATGTGGCTCTTTTGAACTTGGCAGTGATGACTAAGTTCATTCCAGGTTATGGTTGTAGGTTACAGTAATGCATGTAAATTTTACATATTCAAAAGAGTAAATGGAATATTTTATAAATAAAAAAAGAATCAGATATTTCTCTTGTCTGATTTTTAATGTGAATAGGTGTTTCTTGTAGTCTTCACTATTATATAACTGCGGTACTTTTATAGTGACATTTCCATTCCTTTGATGGCTAATTCTCATACTGAAAGGAAAGCACGCTCTTATTAATTATATTCTGCAATGTTGTAACCGAAACAATTTGACATCATTAATTCAATGATTACAGTCAAATTACTTTCTCCACTGTTAAAACAGTTAGCCACTTTCTAAAGTATGAT
Source organism: Lycorma delicatula (assembly GCF_047948215.1). Taxonomy (NCBI): domain Eukaryota; kingdom Metazoa; phylum Arthropoda; class Insecta; order Hemiptera; family Fulgoridae; genus Lycorma; species Lycorma delicatula. The sequence continues at coordinate 109,909,557 of NC_134456.1, read as the reverse complement.
TAAAAATTTCATGATCATGTATTGAGAGTCATTTTTTAAATATTTACTTAAATGATTCCTGTAATTATTTAACCACTACTCTGCAATAAAAATTATACTCTTCCATTTTTCAAGAATACATACAATTTGAAACTTAAAATTAAACCCACAGCTAAGTATTGGTGGTCTGCAAAGTGCAATTCAGTCATTTTAAATTTTAGAAAATTTATAAGCATTGAATTTGACAGAGATTTCTTTAATTTTCTTTTAATGAGAAATTTTGCAAAACCATTCAGCAAACCAAAATTTCACAGGATGATTCTAATTTAATTTATTTCAGTTCATCTGAGAAAAACACCCCTCTTTACTTATAACATAAAAATGAAGTACAAATAACTTTTAATTAAAAAATTGTGATAAATATTTCCCTAAAAAAAATTTAAAAAAGGATGTTACCGCCTTATTAAAATTTCATGTGAAACTGAAAAAAATATTACTTCAATGTATTTCTTCATTACCCAATAAGCTGTCGTCTGTTAACTATTGTCATAGTTTCCTAAATTTATCAATATCTTCAATAAAATTTTCAAACTGTCTGCTTTTTAACAATTTTTTGTTAAATATTTGTATCTACTCAATTAACACCTCATCATTTAACTTAAATGTATTATTGTTCCTAATATTACCTTTGATTTGTGCCCATATCAATTCTACTGGGTTAAAATTGTTCAATGGTATGCAGGAAGATACTCATACATAATGAATTCATATTTATTTTTGCTGCAAGATTTCATGAGACAAGATTTTAGCTAAATGTATTCTTTAGACTTATTTGTACTTGTTAATTACACCATCCGGGCAATAGACTTTGTCATGTGTAAATTCATTATAATAGTGTTTTCTATTTTTATTGTTAATTTTATTTTGTGAAAAGAATTTGATTTATCCTATTGTAAAATTTACTTTGTGTTGTTTTACACTGTACATATTTATTCTTTAAAAAGAGGATTTTAAAAGAAGCTCTGTTGCCTTTGTTGGTTTTTTATAATGTTGAATATTCTGAAACTTAGAAAATGTGGCATGTAAAAAACCTGTACTCATGAATGATCTACTGTGACTGAAATGAAGCTAATTTTTTTTACATAGATTTTTAAAAATCTATATGGAGATCCAGTGCTCTTATAATGTAATTATGATGCTTTGTCATCCACATGTTCCTTTATTAAAGAATATGTTGTTTAAGAAACAAAAGAAATTTTGATTTATTGCAGTTGTCATTATTACTGGGTTTAAAGCAATTGATTTCATAAAAATTGATTTGTAGAAAATAACTTTGTATGTTCTCATTATAAATAATCCCTCCTTTAACTATTAACCATTTTTATTTGTGTTCTATAAAATTTGTGTATTCAGTAAGATATATCAGTTAAAGTTACTCAGCCATTCATGATATTATAGCCTAATGATTTTACTTTCATTTCATGTATTTTACTGTTGGCCTAAATTTCATGTGTTGCTGAACATAGCAACACTTGCTATGTTTCTATAGTAGATAAGTTTTGTTATGTTAAGATAGGAAAAATTATCACCACACCAAAAGATATATAGTAACCAAATAATTAAACTATGAATCATAACAGAGTTAAATATATTAAGATAATATTTGTCAATTAAAAACAAAAATGTTTACTCCTTGTTAAATTGTAATTAATTTTAATCTCCTGAAATCTCTTGAAAGGTTCATCTCAATGAGTAAATTAAAAAATACTTGTAAAAAACCATTGTTTTAAGTTTTTATTACACAAATTGAAAATATTGTTTGCCTTAATTTTGTAGCTTGACATTTTACACAAAAATGCACCCTCAACTAGTAAAAAGAACAAGGATAGAACTATTTTACTCTGTTCAAGGTGAAAAGGAAAACCCATTTTTTAAAAATGTTTTTGTCCATGGAATTTTTTTTTTAAGTAAAAAACTGAAGAGTTTTTCTTTTTTAGAGTGAATTTTGGTGAATAAATGCCAAAATTCACCATTTTAAGACCACTAGTACAGGTGAAGATATAATATTCAACTAAGATTTCAGTTTTTTTAATTTTCGTCCTTGTTTAAAATAAGTTCATTCCATAAGTTTGTTAAAAAAAGGTTCTGCTGTGTATGCTTAAGAACAAACTGAAATAATGGAATGTTATTATGTGGACAATTTGAGGTAATTGTCTTTGATTGGAAGTTTAGCATAAAACAAGGACATGACAGTAGAAAGCATTATAGTGATTTACAGACATAATTTAATTATGTTGTTGCATACAGATAGCCATGTACCTACCTACAAAAACTGTAAAACTGCAAAATGTTCTAATATATCACTGAAATGTATACCTCAGGGGCAGCCAGCCGGTAACCGCCTAGAAAACATTGTCTCAACTGGCCCTAAGAGACACGGCGGCGACTAACCACCCACTCTGTATCTCATATCTCATCCATCCTTTGGACCTCCCAATGGTGTTCTTCCTGGATCACGGAAACAACACGACCTCCTTTTCTGGATGCCGTGATGCCTCTCCCCAGGAAGGCTACCCTTCCTGTCCCTACACCTAGTGGGGGTCTGAGTATGCACCCCATGCATACCCCCCTGACCCTCACACGCCCGCCTGCCTCTCAACCCAGTCACTCTCGCATGTGAGCGGGCCTAGACATCCTCAGCTGAAAGGCTACCTCCCTGGTGCTGCACAGTTCTGTGCTTCAACCCCCTAGAGCCCTTTTTTTGATAAATCGGATAACCCTACCAAAATAAAAGTATAGCCCATTCTATAAATTTCATTTATAGAAACTGTGTAGCTAACTATTGCAAAATGTGATTGTTAAATGTTCAAAAATTATTTTTTTAAAAAAATGCTGTCTAGATTTTAGTATTGCTGGTCACTTATTAATAGATTTAGCTGGGTAAATTTATGCCTGAAAGTTAATTAAATGTAGTGGTAAAAGAATAATTCTCATTGGCCTGTTTGTTCATGATTTTTCAGTAAACTTTTAATGCCAACATAAAGAATGCTGTTTTAAATATAAAGATTGTTTGCTTCATTATGTTTAACATGTCACTTCTAAAGTATTTTTTGTGCAGAAAAATTAAATTAGAACACAGTTAAACTTCTGTATTTTGATACTTTTATATAATTCAAATATATATAAGTTAATATTCATTTCTTTTTTCAAGCTTAATATAGTAATGTAACTTTATACTGTCATCTTACACCATTAATGTTCCAAATGATATATGTTGATTGTCTATGTTTTTGAATTATATCTTAGCGTACTTTTACCATGTATCTATTAGAGCTCTGACAAATTATCAACATGAATTATCACAAATTGAAACAGTATACATTTTTTTTTTATAAAATTTTATTTGCGGGAAACCACAGTTCTTATAACCATTCATCATTGCTGATCACATTATCCTGTGATTTTTCTGCAAGTGGAAGAGTATATTATTGGTCCTACCCAACAATGGTGTAGCATTCCCTTTATAGTCTTTAAAAATACATCATAATTTTCAACTGTTTGAGATTAAAATAATCGTTATTTTTTTTGTTAAACTCAAGTTATATGCCCAGCAAACATTAGTTAGATAGCATAGTTAGATAACATCTGACATTAGTTGTCTAGTAACAATTCATAGTTTTTTAGTCAGCAGTATGTCATTACCAAGTTTTATTACTGTAATTTAAGCTTAATTAGCTATTACTGTTAATTCACTACCATTCTAAATTTCACTATTTAATTCAATACCATTTAGTGTACTATTTTACACCTCATACTAAAGTAGCACTAAAAATACTTACTTTTAATTCTGTGAACTAAACTTTATATAAAATCAACATAATCTGCTCACTTTCGTTTGCTCACCTCATCTAATAAACATTAAATATAAAAATTATATGGAACTGATTAATAATAAAAGTAGTATTTAAACTAAACAATAAATAGCGCTGTCCCACCTATTCTGTTAGTGTTCGCCTTATTTTGTTGTAAAATGTAAACCAATGTTATACATTATATACAAATTGTATATAATTAGTATATTTTATATTATGTAATATAACATATTTTATGTATGTAATATGTATATTTTAAGTATTAGGTTAAGTTTGGTTAGGTAATGTCATTTCCATGTATAGAATCTTCATATGATATCAACATAAGCTAACCAAAGTTAACCTTTCTATAAATATGCAAATTGTACACAATGGTAATATTATAATGTGATAAATGTTAATTAAATAAACAAACCATGAATGACGATGACTAATTCCATCTAATGGTAACTTTCAAAACTGAGATGTGATCTAGATATCTGCTGGGCATGTAACTGAGTTTAACCCTTTTTTCTGACATCAGTTACCGTATTTTAGATAGTAAATTAGATTCCTTTAAATTTTCTGTCATTTAAGAGTAAGCTTAATAAATAATTTTTCATTCATATTTCCAGCCAGTGCTATGAATAAAGTGGTTTAGAAAATTCAAGTATTTTTTATTATAAATTTACAAAATTGAGTTTGTGTAATATAACTTTACTTCTTTTTTTTAAAAAAAATTTGACTCATGTGCAGTGAGTTAAAAGAATTCTTTGAAACTAAATTTCTGTTTCAACTGGCCAATTACAAGTTATCATACACACGCATACATGTGTGTGCATATATATATATATATATATATATATATATATATATATATATATACACACACATTATTTTATTTTTATATATGAAGTTAAATTATATAATATCATTTATAAAAAATAGTGTTTGAAGTTAGTTATTTTTAACAGAATATAATTTGAAGAATTATAATTTAAGGTACTTTCTCAAAAAAGCACATGAGAGAGCACCTGACACCTTTGCCTATGGTTAGCACACTTATATCAGAAGATGCTGATATTAATGCTGGTTAATATTTTTGGAACTGATTGTTAAGTTGGATACACAAGTTGTTGATATTAAATAACGAGACTAATGCTGTAAAATATTTTATTTTAAATTTATACATATTTAGTTATTTTCCTCTCCAATGTACACCCCTCCTCTATCCCTACAACGCTCCATCCAAATTTTCCATTGTTCAGAACATTGCTGGGAAGTCTTCTTCTGTGAACTCTTTCATGACGCGTGCCACTTTTATTTCACAGCTTCAACAGTCTGAAATCTTGTTCCTTTTAATGCAGATATGACCTTGGGGAACAGATATGTCACGTGGTGCCAGGTCAGACAAATAAAGTGGCTTGTCTAATGCTGGGATGTTATACTTGGCTAGAAACGTCTTGATAGACAATGCAGTGTGAGCCAGTGCATTATCCTGATACCCATGACTTGTTCTTGCACAGTTCAGGTTGTTTTTTCTTATTTTTTTACAGAGTTGAGCCAGGACCTCAAGGTAGTAATTTTGATTAATAGTTTGACCTTCAGGAACTCAGTAAAGGTACATAATCCCATGAATGTAGAAAAAAACAATCATCGCTTTGAATTCTGATTTGCTCATTTGATGTTTTTTAGTTCTCTGTGAAGTTGGAAGCCTTCCAATGCATAGACTGAAGTTTAGTTTCCGGATCATAAGTGAAAAATCAAAATTCATCACATGTTATCACTTTCCAAGAAGTTTGGGTGATTTTCAATGGCATTTAAAGTGTCAGAACAAACATTTTTCATGAGCTTTTTGTTCGATTGTGAGAATTTTAGGCATCATTTTCCCGCACACTTTTTGCATGTTAAAATTGCTATGTAAAATTTGCCTTACGCATGCCTTGTTAATTCCTACAGTTACAGCAATTGCACAAATAGTTAACAGAGAGTCAGATCAAATCAGATTACCAATATTTTTATCCATTTTTGATGTGGAAAGCCAACCCAGGCAAACATCTTCTCAGCCATCTTGGAAACACTTAAAACCACTAAAAAAACCCGTGCCATATAATTTTTTTAGTAAAAGATTAGTTTCAGTAGTGGTTTTTCCAAATTTCATATGAAATTTCACAATTCTTTGCTCTAATAAAACACATATGATTTTTTTTTCGGCAAAACTAGAAACAGATGTTATCCAAATGAAAGTCATGGCCAGACTGACTAATATGTCTAGAGAAACTGGATTGGCAACAAAGAGAAGGCTTCACGCTACACAGCTGTTGGACATACAGATTTGATGCATGTGCAGTTCTTCTGTAACAGCATCAGTCTCTTTATTTAATAGTCACACTTGTATGTTTTATCTTGTAGTAAGGGTTAATTCTTGTTCCATTCTACAGTTATACATATTGATTATTTGGTCGATGATTATTTTTCCTAGTATAATGGCCTATTTTAAATCAGTGGAGTGAGAGATGCTTTAACAGGGTTAAAAGATTTTGATCTTAGTGATATTAATCCATTCACATTAAAATACGCCTTGAATTACAGTTTACATTTTCATACTCATCTTAATTAGGTGTAAGATGGGTATAACATGCATTTCACTTAATAATTTTTGTACTTGAAATTTTTTTGCAGCAGTTAACTGCTTCTTAAATTTTTAAGATTTTGTTTCGTTTTCATTCAATTTCATTATGATAACTTAGTTTTAATATTTTTATTATCGCATATAAAAAACTGCTTTCACAGCTTTAGGTCTAGTGGCAAATTTGATTTTGTTTACATCAGATATATAGTATTTGCCATACGTCGTTCATATTATATTTTATTAGTTCCGATATCTTCGTATTTTTGAAAAATAAATATAAGTAACAACTTTTTGAATAAAAAACTACATATAATTTTACAATTCAACTTATAATAAATTATAAATGAGCCATGTGAAGGATCCTTTGCATCATTAAAAACATTGACAGTCATGCTGCGTTTATGAAAGTGATGATTCAAATGATTCTGATATGTGACAACTTTGAAATAAAAAATTGTAGATAATTCTGCCATAAATACAGATTTATGGATCTAACCAGTAATAATTTGCGATTTAATAAAATTATAAACAAACAGAATAAAAAGAACTCCATGAATCTTTTTCTTGTTTTTTACAGCATTTAAGAAGGTAAGTAAAACATGACTTTGGACTCCCATCACTGACTTTCTTGCTTTTCATTATATTGAATTTGAATTTGTACTGCTGGCTGCTCAGCTACCTATCATGTAATTGTTATTGGTACCACGACCAACATTTGCATGATCTCTCATGGCAAGAACAGAGGGTGTGATTAAGTGAACATAATAAGCAAAGAATGCTAATAATATGGGTTCATTAAATGTAAATCTATACTTTTAACTGAATTTTAAACGCACACAGAATTTTTGAAATAATTACTGACAGTATATATTATGAAAAATTTGTTTAGAAAATTATTTAGATCAGATCAAACTGTCTTAATTTAAAGAAGTAGAATAAATTAAAAAAATACATTGTATGTATTTATTTATCAATTAATCTTTTTATTTAAAAAAAAAAACAAAGTTATTTATTGGTGAACATGCTATATTTTATTTATTTTTTTTTAGGAAATGAGAAGAAGACGAAATGAGGTAACAGTAGAACTTAGAAAAAATAAAAGAGAAGAAACACTTCAGAAGAGAAGAAATGTTCCAATTGCAGATTCAACAGGTATATTTATTTTTTTATATTTTATAATAGTTTTTCTTGTCTGAAGTCTTATTTTCATTAAGGAAAGATCCAAAAATTGCTTCTGTGACTAAAAATGTGGATAAATTTTATCCTACTTATAGAGGCTTTTTGGTTAAAAATAAAACTTAGTTTTTCTAATGGGCACTAAAAAAAATTGTAAAAATTCTATCTGGTTAAAACTTAAAATTGTGTTGAGATAGATAAAGCTAAAATATAATGTATTATTAAGCACTTAAAAAATAAAGTATAAAACATACCTGTCTTCAGCAGGGAGGGGGAAGATGCCCTCCAAAGTAGACAGCTCCAGTCATATCCCAATCATTATTGCATTTAGCCTGCTGGCCAAAACAATATTTTAAAGTCGCCTAGGTAGTGTGGACATAGATAGATCTCTCAACTTGTATTAAAGTATACCCTGAAATTAATTGCTATAAGATAAGGAAGAACAGGAATAATCCAAAAGAGTTGTAAAGAGGATTTCTAATTGTTGCCTGCAATAATTTAATCAAAGAAACACTTCCCTCTATCCAATATCTGAAGAGTTGAGAATGGATCATATTCAATCGGCTTGTTCTATCCCCCCCATTATTCTTCCTGCCTGACTTTTTTTCTACACCCCTACTTATATCCTTCTTAATCTTATTTAACCATCTTCTCATTCTTCCCATTTTATCTCTATTGGGAAATTTAAATGCAATTTGCTGTTCCTTATTCTCTTTATGTATTCCATTAATGTGAGTTACAATTGCATCTGTTTCTTTTTAATTAAATAATTTTTTGTACATTTAATGCTTGATAAATTCATGACTATTGTAGAATGTCCTTTTTTAATGTAATTTCATCACCAATATAAATATGTTCATAAAAATGCTGAATATGATTTACATACATTGTTAATTTCAATTGCCTTATTATTATTATACAGGCTAGTTGGTTGATTCATTCTGTAACATTTTGCTGAAAATTTTATATATAGTCTCATTTCTGCTTAACTGGTCACTATGAAGTGATATTTATTTCTCCATTTTAAAAGAAAATAATTGAAATTTCTAAAAAAAATTACACTTAAAATAGAAATAATAAATAAAAATGAACATCCTTGATAATTATGTAATTCCAACACCTTTTTGCTTTTCAGATGAAGATGATATCGAGAGAACATTATCAACTACTAATCTTGAACAGCTAGTTGAGGAGGCAGCAAGCGATAATCCTAGTAAACAGTTGTCAGCTGTACAGTCAGCACGGAAACTTTTATCATCTGACAGAAATCCACCGATTGATGATCTGATACGAAGTGGTATTCTACCGATACTTGTGCAGTGTCTTGAAAAACATGACAAGTATGTGTAGATTTCTCTAAGAAATTTTATGTTATTTTGAAACTTGTTGTGTTAGTTTTTCTTGTGTAATATAGGTAACTTTAAACATTGCTATTAAAATTAAACTAAATAATTAATAGATCTTAAATAATAGTTTTTTCTGTATTATTGAATGTCATATATAAGAAGTAATTCCTGACATCTGAAATAATAACAATTAAGTTGTCTGTTGTAACAGTGCCCAAGATTTAAGAACATTAAGATATAAGATCTGTACTATAAATTACTGAATTTTTTTTACTTATTACAAAGTGATTATTATCTACTTTTAACTATTTTTGTATTGATCCCAGTATTGTTGTCGTTTTTGAAACAGTTCTGGTCATCTCTTTCAGGATTGTGCATATGTCCATTTGCGAATTTTTGGCCTTTCTGATGTCATTACCTTTCAAGAGTATTTCAGTTTGAGAAGTTGAAAGAAAGGTCTGCTGATACCAGGTCAAATGAGTAGAATAGTTGAATTAGGATAGTTTTGGCCAGACAATATGAAACTGGAGCAACGTGCGAGTTGGCTGTCGCTTGTAAAGAGATAACATTACAGCCTTTTGATGGATTTTTTTTATTGTAAGAATCCCATGACATGATCCTGTTGATGTGTTGCTTTCTTCTGTGTTTTTCCAAACTGTCAAATTACAATGCATGATTTCCTGAATGTGCACATGTCAGTATCATTATATTCAGTGATCTTGAGAATGCCAAGCACAGATCATAATCTGTTTTCTAACGACCATCCTTAAATCACTAAAACATTCATAGTAACTCATATGCTAACGTACTGATCACTTACATTGCAGCATTTCACGATCAGTCTCTGTAAATGTTTTCCCAAGTTTAAGAAAAATAAGTGCTGATTCACTAGAATTTCTTGCATAAATAACTATGCATGCATTACCTACAGCTCAATGAATATATGATAATGCAACTGATGACAGATTAATCACAAAGTATGCTGCATAGGATCACGTATTCAAATAATACATTGGCATGTTACATAAAAAGCAGTAACTTTTTGAACAGAATTTATATCGCATTTGTTTAATAAAGTAGTAAATCTGTATATAAGTTATTTAAAACTTAAGTTTGAATACTTAGTTTATTTAATTTTTGGTAATTTTTAGCAAATAATGTTTAAACACCTTTTTACAGTTTTTTTCTCATTCATTTTATAATTTTTGGTTTGTGTAAATATTTAAAAATTTTAAATGTTACTTTCCTGTTATTTCCTAAACTGGTGTAATAAAACATAATCACAAAATGATCCTTTACTCTTAATGGTGAAAGATTGAAGAAATTGCAGAAACACTGTTTTCCTGCGGATGGGTTTGGTCTTGAACTTTTTTATGCAGGGTGAATTTGGATGTTTCCATTCTATACTTTGCCATTTATTCTCCAGCTCGTAATGATGGATCCATGTTTTGTCACTAGTGATGATTCTGTCTAAGATGTCCTGTTCATTACCACAGTGATCCAATTGTTTTTGGCAGATGTCCAAGCGCATTTGTTTATGCAACTGTGCAAGTTTTCTTGGGACCCATCTTGCATAGACTTTATGAAACCCAAGTCTGTTGTGGATGATTTCGTAGGCAGAACCGTGACTAATTTGCAGATGATGTGCCACTTCATCAATAGAATTACTCAACTGTCTAAGAAAACCATGTCACATGCATGCTCAATGTTTTCCTCATTTGTGATGGTAAACGGTCGTCTGGCTCTTTCATCGTCCGTATTACTTGTGTGACCATTTTGAATTTTTCAATCCATTCATAGTCACTGTTGCGGCAACACATTGTTCCCGTACTGTACCAAAAGTTTTTGATGAATTTCGGCCCCTGATACACCTTCTGACCACAAAAAACGGATCACTGAACGTTGCTCTTCTTTGGTGCAAACAGAAAGTGGAGCAGCCATGGTTAATGTCAGGGCAGCGATAATGGAACTAACCTAGCAGCATCAAACCTGCACAAACATAATAACAATTAAACCATGCATCATCTACGTAACACAACAGTACTACCAACATAAACTAAAATATAACTAAATTGAGAATAATAATTGACTTACCCTCGTATGTAGCTCTATACAGTCAATAAAAATACAGTGGTATAAAAGTGTATTTCTATTTCAAGCCTATATATAAAGATTTATTTTATTGAAAAGACAATATTTTATTCCTAGCATTTTGGAATTTATAAAAGAAAGAATTATCAAACATTACTACTACTTTCATAGCATAGATGTACAAAAACATTCAAGCTGCTATAGGAATTTTTAAACAGATTGTTTTGTTTCTAAGCCTAAAGTTGAAAGTATTTTAGTAGTATATTTAAATCTGTTCTTTAGATATAAATTTTGAAAGGATAGAAGGCAGACAAAGAGCATTTCTGTTCTTAGCATTGTAAGTTGAACATCTATTAAAATTGTAGTGTATGTTGTTAATATTCTATTAATACATTGTATAATTTCTTTATGCTATCTAAAATGTTTTACTTCCTCTAATTATTAATTAATAACATTCTGGATTCCAGAAAATCATTTTAATCTAAATCTTATTTAATTTTTTTTTTTGCAGTGCACAGTTACAGTTTGAAGCTGCATGGGCATTAACGAATATTGCTAGTGGAACATCTGCACAAACACAAGCAGTTGTTGGAGCAGGAGCAGTACCTCTTTTCTTACAGTTGTTATCATCGTCACATCAGAATGTTTGTGAACAAGCTGTTTGGGCCTTAGGTAACTATCAGGGTTTATATTATAATACGTTTACATACATTTTAAGTCCTACTTTAATCTACATCATTATTTAATCTATTTAGTCTAATTTGAAGTAGACAAAAATATGTACCAGTTAGAAAACTAGCCATTGTATTGAAATAATGTACAGGATGGTGCATGAAATGATCCAACATTTGTTTTGGCAAAAATTGTTCAGGCTAATAATTAATTATAATGTTTTTTGTTGACGGAAGGAACAGAAGTTCATGAATATTAGTTTCGTCTCTTTCCAAGTGCACTGTTTTATAGTTCCAAGATGGCTGACAAAGGAAGACTGACTGTCGAACATCACATAAAGACTGTGTTGTTTTATAATGAAACAAAAAGTGTGGTGCTTACGCAAACATGGTTTTATGCACATTTTCAAACTCTGGTTGCCCTCATTTAAAACAATATGTAGACTGATGAAAAATTTAATAGTGATGGTTCAGTATTTGAGAGTAAGCGTGAACGGCTTTCAATGTTTGTTTTCCACAGAATTTCAGAGCTGTCAGAGCAGCATTGCTGAGGACCCTAGGAAAATCAACTAGAAAAGCAGCAGCACAACTTGGGATTTCTAGGTGATCTGTGTAGCAAATTTTAAAAACTGATTTTAAAATTTGTATCCATTCAAAAAAAAACAGTGTTGCCTAAATTAACACTTGACAACAAACATCAAAGAATGGCATTTGCTGAATGGGCTGAGAACCAAGACATATTGTAGAACATAGTTTTCAGATGAGACAAATTTTCACCTAGACTTGGTTGTTAATAAACAAAATGTGCATTTTTGGGCATCGCACACATGCTTCATGAAAAGGTGCATCACCTTCCAAGAATGGGCCGTTATCTCAAGTCATAGGGCCATTCTTTTTGAACAGACTGAATGTTATGCTGCGTAATAATTTTGTTCCTCAGCTTCTTGTAAAAGGGTTTCAATTAGAAAAGGAGTGGTTAATGATGCAGGATGGAGCCAGACCACACACAGCTAATGTTGTTTTAGACTTTCCGCTTAAAACATTTAATGCAAATGTCATTTCAAACAGATTTCCTAATAGTCTTGCATGTGGACAGAACTGGCTCCCAAACAGTACTGATTTGAATCTGTGTGATTATTTTCTTTTGTGATTTCTAAAGAAAAAAATTTCTCTAAACATCCTTGTACAGTGCTGGAACTGCAAGTGCTGATCATTGAGGCGTGCAATGAGATAACTGAGGATATGTATAGTCACGTTATTAACAACATGGGAGTTTGTGTTAAAGTTACTGGACGTGATAATGGTCATATTGAACATGTGATAAGCAGAACATAATCTCCAGGTATATAGTAAACACGTATTTTACTTTTCTGTATTACGATTCAAATATGCATATTTTTAACAAAACCAAATATTGGATCATTTTGTGTGCGACGCTTTATTTATGGTCTATTATATTTTTCAGTTAGAGCAAAAATACCAAATTCAGTAATTTACCACAGAAGCTTTATAGCTTTTATGTGAGAATATGGAAATAGAATTTTGTAGCACATAAAAAATGCCGTGCCTGATCAGGATTTGAACCTCAGATCTCCAGATGAAAAACCAGGATGCTACCATTTATGTTCTTATGCTTTAGTTTTGTGTATATATTTTATTGATTTATCCAACTAATTCAGGCTGCTAGCCAATTACATCTTTAATGTTAATATTTTATCAATACACTGATATTTGTTTGATAACTAAAATGCTTTATTTCCTTCATTTACTAATCAAACATGATTTTACCCCTTAAATATAATAAATTCCACTTCTAAGGACTGAACAGTAGGAATGTAGTTTTTCTTTTTTCCTCTATTCTGTTTTTCAGGAAGAACATGTTTTGGAGTTTCACCCAATTTTTTTCCTCTTTATTTAGTTCTTAACCCTTCGCAGGCAGAAACCCATATACGGGCTACCTGTACTTAATGTTGGAGAGTGGAAACCCATATATGAGTCTCTGAATGTGACCACTATTTGTCTTTATGTAGTTACATATAAATTCCAAAAGATGGCAGGAGATATTATTTGTCATTTTGAGACGGGAATTCCTGACATAATTGGGAACTATTTTACTTATCAGATGAATTCAATGATCATGCGTATGTAACAAGATGCGTGCATTATTTTTTTGTTTTTCACTCATTTTTAAGTGATTTGTTTGCAAACTGTTCCTTCTAAAACTTCATTTTTGGCTTGCTTCGATTGAATTAAAACAAAATTTTTGAGACAAAAATTCAAAAGGAAATGATTAAAATATTTATATTATTATTATAATAAAACCATATACTGTACCCTGCCTAAGTGCACTACTTCTTCAAAATTGCTATTGTTATTACATTACGATCAATGTTACTATTACTATTATTCAGTGTCTTGCATTTTTCTTGCAAGATAAAGAATAAATAGGATTAGTTCTGCGACTACTCCTTAACTAGATTAGTGGCAGAACTCAGCAAAAACCCATGGTATATGTTGTTTTTATGCATGAATAAAATAGTTTACAAAATACTTTAGTTTTTGCATGAACCTTCACCCACAGCCATAAAACATCGCCACCAGTGAAGGATTAAAATATGTTTAAGATTTGACTTCGTTATGTTAATTGTAAATTTGTTTTGCTCAGATTATGTATCTTATTGAATATAATTTAAATAAATTTTTATATTAGCAATTATAACATTTCATCAAGGAAAAGAGCTAGAGGAAAGAAAAACTAAATGTTTTTCGATAAACATTAGAATAAAGAAAAATATATAATGCTTAACTGTTTATTTCTAATACTAGTTTGTTTAGAAACAAATGATTTGAAACTATCAAAAATTAATTTCACAGGGTAATAGTTAAATAATGTCTGTAGTATTAATCTTAGTGTCTAGTTTTGGATTAATGTTTATACTAGCTTAGACCTTTTGATGTAATCAGAACAAATACTATATATAATATTACTGTACTTTGTCTATTAATTTAATTACAGCTTATGAATCAATAAGTTGATGGAATCTTTAGTGATCAACAAAAATATGAATTTTTTTTTTTTAAGATTGGTTTATCATTAATTTATAAAAAGTCTGAAAATGAGAATAAAATACAACATTAAGGGAAAGTTATATTAAATAATTGCAATACATAAAAAAATTTCACAGTGAGATGCAAGTATACATAGATGTAAAATTTTAAATTGAGTAATCGCTAAATGGTTGAATGGCAAAATAGAAATAAAAATACATCATTCAGGGGTTATAATGTGAATTCTAAATATTTATTTACCAAAATATTACTGCTACTGACAGTCATATAGAGATAGTTTGATTTCATTATCTTGTAATTGTAGGTCAGAATCTAATAAAAACCATTCTTTATAATTATTTGTGTTAACTACTGATCTGCCTGATTGTGTATCATTTACAAATATCAGACGGCTAGTTTACAGCTATTTTTTAGATTTCATTAACTTAAAATAATATTATTCAAATTCTATTGTGTTGTAGATATAAAATACATTTTGCAACACTAGATTTGAAGCACCTCAACCTGTTATTACATGTAAAATGAGTATAATTGGGTTTAGCATGGAATGATGAAAAATGCATTCTAGTTAACCCGGATTTGGTCCGTCATCGCTGTTGATTGAAAAAGTTATACTTTGGTTTGATAGTTTAAAATAATTAAAAAACCTGTTTTTATGAAATCATTAATATTCCAGCTCCAGCTATTTAAGTTTTAAAATTATACATGTATTTTTTAGTAGAGAGATTGTGAGGGTAAATTTATTTGCTTTGTGTTGCAGGTAATATTATTGGTGATGGCCCAGGTTTACGTGATTTTGTAATTAATCTTGGTGTAGTGCAGCCTTTGCTTGCGTTCATTAAACCCGAGATACCTATCACATTTATGCGTAATGTAACGTGGGTAATTGTTAATCTTTGTCGTAATAAAGATCCACCTCCTCCAGTTCAAACAATTCAAGACATACTGCCAGCTCTTAATGTTCTAATTCACCATACTGATATAAATGTGAGTTTTTATGATTTGTTTATTATTAGTGATTTCACCTACATAAAAACAAGCTAGTTCAGAAAGTAGGTTTCATTGAACTTTTGAAAAAAAAAACAATAAATTATGTTGGAAAATTCAATTGTCAAATTTTATAACAGCTGCTGCTTTTGTATATCAGTAATTAGTTTCTTGCATTTATTAGCCTTTAAATTCATTTTTTCATTCCTTAGAAGCAGAAGCCACTAGATGCTGGAACAGGAATAAAGGGAGAGGAATGCTCTAGTGATTCCCATTCAAATAATAACAGATTACTTCACAAGCACTCACTTTTTAATGATTTAAATAATACAGTTCCATGTACAAATTGTGGAATTTTGGATATGAAAAGGAAAATGTAAAAATGGTGAAAAATCAATTTATATGAATTATTTGTTGACCCTACTGATTGATCAGTTAATCATTCATCAAAGATTGTCATCCATACTGAATCTCATTGTGCAGATTTTCTTGTGCCCATGTACAGATCTCAATAAAATATTATGTCACTTTTGAATGGATAATGAAGGACTGCATTTGCAGAGTGACGGCGCTTTCAGGATCAATAAGGTGCATGCAAAAATGAAATGTAATATTTGGATAACCCTCATAATTGTCTTTCATATTTTAGATTGAAAACTGTTAAAAATACTTTGTGACCATAAGATAATATAATTTGTGAATTGAGAAGTGAATCAGTGTACTTACCAAAGATAAGATAGATACAATAATATTTCTATCTTAATTTTCATCTGTTTCTTGCTGTTTTTTGCAATGGTTTGTGGCTAGAGGTTTACCAATATCGTTCTTATATGAAAGATTGACCTTTTATGACCTTAACATTTTTTTCAACTTATGCTGATTCTGTCAGCACAAAAATCTTGATTACTATTTGCTGCTAGTTGTATGACCAAGTATGTTACAAGAATGACAGAGCTTTACTTACCCATCTGAAATTTAATTAGCTGTTGTATCATTTTTTAAAAATTAAGTTCTTTTTTTATTAAATTAGATATTTCCTGTGCATTATTTTAATTTTATTTAAAAAAATTTCATACATAGTTTTGTTAACATTTTGAAAATAGAAAAAAAAATTTTAAAAATCGTTCAAATTGATTTATCAGTATATATGTATATATTAAGTAAATTTTTATAAGAATCATATTCCTCTATACTAATATACACAAAATTATATTTATTTGATCAACCTAAGTACAGAACAATAAATAAAGTAAATAACGTATCCCATTATACATGCAAAAACATTTCTGCAATTTCTCGCATAATCAGTTGCATTACATTTTTTTCAAATTGTTTACATAAAATTACATATTATACATAATTATTACAAAATAATAAAAAAAAATTTATAAGAAATAAATAGTTTTTTATTATCATATATATTATGATATATTACCAAATATATAATATACAGGCTGTCCCATATAAAACGCAACCCAACCTTATATTGGTAGGTATTGAAATAATAAAAAGGCATGTGTAAATGTTAATGTAATTTGTATTATTACCATTCATTACCTTATATTTAGAGTAAATGTCAGAAGTGGTCGCCATCTTCTTGAATACAAGCTTCAATTCTTTTTACAGCGTTTCTTGCAACTTTTTTCAAAGTTTGTGGCTGGATATTTAATACAGCTTGTTCAATATTGACTTTGAATTGTTTGTGGTTTGTTGCTGTAGGCTTTTTCTTTGAGGTAACCCCGTAGAAAAAATCCGCCCCAGTCAAATCTGGAGATATTGGTGGCCACAAGCCTCGACCGATAACACGATTACCAAAGAATTCAATGAAATCAGAAGTTGAACCTGCGTAGTGCGATTTCGCACCATCATGTTGTAGCCAGCAGTGTCTGTCTTCCTCTTTCAAGAGTGCAATGAACTGAAATAAAATATCCTGATATCGTTCTGCATTAATGGTGTACTTGAAAAAAATAGGACAGATTATTTTATTCCGCAATATCGCGCACCACACGCCCAACTTCTGCGGGTGTAATTGTTTTTCATGATAAACGTGGGGATTTTCAGCACTCCAAATTCTACTGTTTTGGCACTTTAAGTAGCCCCCAAATGAAACCATGCTTCATCTGTGAAAAATAACGAATTCATAACATTAATTCCCTCACGCAGAAATCGACGGAACCATTGATAATATTGTAGCCGTTTTTCTTTGTCAGGCTCAAGAAGTTGATGAACCATTTGAATGTGATAAGGTCGTAATTGTAATTGTTTGGTCTCTCGATGAACAGTTGTTTTAGACAAATTAATTTCAGCAGACAAACGTCTGATCGATTGATTTGGCGAGGCGAGTAATTAGTCTTTGATTTCAGTGACTGTATCTGTATTCAACACTGACGCAGATCTTTTGTGTTCCTTGTTATTAACAGAACCAGTTTCTCTAAATTTTGCAACTAACCTTAATACTGATGTTTTCTTAGGAGCTGGTATGTTTTGTTAGGAGCTGGTTTATCGGGGTACTTATGGCGAAACAAATCTTGCACTACAACCACTGATTTCATACTGAAGTACTACTCAACATGAAAACACGTTCATCTAGCAAAAACACCATCTTGTCTCTAGCAATACACTGAACGTTATGATTGCATTGTTGTTACTATCGGTAGTGTTCCAGTGCGTCGCCCCGATGTTCAGATGTTGGACGAGTCCATTTCAGTAACGAGTAAGGGAGTAAGCTTGACTTTTGAAATTTCATGGATTAGTGATTGATGGGTTGCGTTTTATATGGGACACCCTGTATAAAGACTGCAGGAGAAAAAAGGGACAAGAAGTCTCATTTTAAAGTCTGAAACCTATACCTTCTAATCAAAATGTAATTAAACTTGCACTTCAAATGGAATAGAACTTTTTTTAAGTTCTGTTTTCTACTGACTTATTAAATATGTTCTAAATACAATTTTTCATGTGGCAGGAGATAACAACTGAAACGGGAAAAAGTAGGTAATAAAAACTAAATTTGTATGTTTTTCAGGACAACATAGGTACTTTACTTAACAAAATGTATCAGTTACTTTAATAAATTAAAAAAATAAAAGTAGTATTTAATAAAATATAAAAAATTAGTGGGGGGTTTTTTCTTGGCATTTCTCCTGCTACCACTTCATTCAGTCACCCTAAAGAATAAGACCAAATGTCTGTGTTTCAAACGGCAACTGAACCTTGAACAGTTAAGCGACCAGTGTCCTAACATAGCTGCTAGAGCTTACCTAACAGCGTGAACAGACTAAGTGTGGTGGCATACACCACCGACTTAACATGTCCCAACCACTCGCTTGTCATATATTTGCTAAAATGGGTAGACTAATAGTCCCTTTTTTTCAACTACTAAAAATATATATGAAATCCATAATAAAACTAATTTTGTCTAGGCAGCAATTCATTGCGTGGAGCCATAATAATTGGCTGGTGGTCAGCCATACTCAGGGTTAGCATGGCAATGTGATAAGTCTTTCCTTAAGCAAACTATGGATGCCGGTTGAACAAAGCAACTGCATCAAGGAACTCCCACATGGTCCAACAATGCAGCTGTCACCACATTGACTTGCTGCTAGTGAGTAGCAATTTGTGAGGGGCCTGGTCTCTGCCCCCCCATCCCAAGAGCAGGGCAGTCAAACATCAGGACCTTTGACTGGACCTCCCTGCAGACGCACAGCTCGAGCTTGATTTGTTCACAGCATTCCAGCTAACAACCTACTGTAGTAGAGTGATACAGTTACTTAATTCACATACATAAATTAAAATGTCTAAAAGTCTTAAGTCTTTGTAACTCGTAATATGATCATGTCTTTTGTTGGCAAACAATTTAAACTAAAAGTAGTTTGAGCTTTCAATTTTATTATCACTAAGTTAGGTGATGCTAAAGAGGTTTAACAGAATCTTTGAAACATTGAAATTTTGCTGAAACAATGGCTTTTGAACTCTTTTCAAAAGCATAAGAACTGTATTGTAGTGGTTTATCAATCATGATTAATGTATTGATTGTTTCAGATATACTAAAAAAAGTCAAAACTTTCATGTGAGGCTAAATTCATCATTATTAAGTTACTGGACAATAAGAATTTTGATAATTTAGTTTAAATGGTTCAAATGATTTTAAGAGAAAATTTCCACATGTTTTCAAAACAAGAAATAAATTTAATTTTGTTAAGTTTGTTAAATTTGAAAAGGTGATAACTATTGAATGATTAGTTTCTATAATTAAACATATTTCTTATTCTGTGACCCTAGACTATTAGCCTTGTTCAAAAGTGACACTATTTTCTGTACTCTGAATGAAAAATTGTCAGTATTATATTACTGGCAACCAATTAGACCACTCAAAAGGGTGTAGCTTTATAATGAGCACATTTAAATATATCAGTCGTTCAGCAGTTGAATTTTAGTCTTTGTTTTAGCTAGTTCGAAATCCTCTTGCATTCTAATTATGATTGTCCGCATTTCAGAAATGTTACATTTATGGGTTTGAATTTCTTAAGAGTGCTAACCAGGTAATGGCAATCCAAACAACTGTAGTTTTTGTTTTGTCCTCCAGCTGAATCACAAAATGTTTCCAGTTTTACATCAGACCCAAGAAAGTTTAATATATGAGGTCTGTTCAGAAAATAACCGAACTTTAATTTTTAATCTTTATTATTAATTTTATAAATTATTGGTTCATGTCTCCCTCCTATTATTCACAGTTTTCCCAGTGGTCCAATTTTCCACTTTGCAAAGCAGTCCTGGATAGCTTCATTTGAAATGGGCTTTAAGGTCGATGACAAATTTGCTTTAATGACATCAATAGTTTCAAAACTGCGTCCTTTCATCACTGATTTTAATTTTGGAAATAAGAAAAAATTGCAAGGAGATAGGTCTGGCAAGTAGGGAGGCTGAGGGAAGACAGTCACAAAGATGAGTGTGCAAGCGTATTGTCATGGTGAAGCAACCATGAGTTTCCTCATAGTTCTCTCCAGGACCTCCGGTCTCTTCTTGCAGAACTGCTGTAAAACTCCTTGGTAGTATGCATAATGCGTTCACTGTTTCATCTTGAAGCGAGAATTCAAAATGCACAATTCCATTAACATCAAAAATACAGTGACCATCACTTTTGACATTGGATTGAGACTGACATGCTTTCTTGGGGCTTGGAGATCCTTTGCCAATCCATTTTGATGATTGAATTTTTGCCTCAGTGTCGTAGCCATAAAACCAGCTTTCGTCTCGTTATGATCCTTTGTATGAATGTTTCATCATCATTCGCTTGTTCAGGAAGTTGCTGACAAACATCCACTCGATGTTCTTTCTGCTGTTTGGTCATCAAATGATGTTCTTAGTTGCGACTCTATGCATGTTCAACAAATTTACAGTCAAAATGTCATAGGATGATCCAGTTAAGATGCTAATCTCTTTTGCAAGTTCTCTGGTAGTCAATCGACGATTTGAATACACCAGACCATTGATTTTTAAACATGGGTCTCATCAGTTGAAGTTGAAGTTGAAGGCCTTCCTAATTGAGGGTCACCTTCAGTTGACTGACGACCACTTTTAAATCATGAAAACCATTTGTAACATTGCATATGGCCCAGAGCATCATCTTCATAAACTTTTTCAAAAGTAGAAACATTTCTACGACAGTTTTCCTCAGTTTCATCAAAATTTTATGTTTTATTGTTTCTCCCAAAAATTGCACATTACAAAAATCACTACTAACAAACAAGTTGTACTTGCATGTTGCAGAGGAAATTTGTAGAACACAATGCTGCCAACTGCACATCAGTAAACATCTCTGTTGGCGTGTAATTAAAAATGTTTGGTTATTTTCTAAATAGACCTCATATAATATATGTTTGAAAAATGAAACTGCTTAGTTTGAACCTTTTTTTTTGGGTATGCATAAAAGATTTTTTATACAATTTGTGAATACTCATTGAAAACATTGACATTTGCCTTTTGTAGTAAATGGTATTTGCTCTAATGAGACATAAATCTCTGTGGTAATCTATAACTAAGCGCTAAGAAATGCCATTGAATTAATCTCTGTATCAACTAAAGACTAATAGCTGATAATAATAATAAATTTCAAATGAAGGCACTTAGGTTATATATAAAATTAAAAATATTTGTGCTTCCATAGGTATATTTTCATTTTACTGAGCACAAATTATCACTATAGTAAAAGATATCAGTCTTGACATAGACCAGTACACTTTTGATAAACATTTGCACATTAGTATGTAATCATTCAGACAATGAAGATATGTAAACTCATTACTTTTAATTTCAGAGTATATTTGCAAAAACCTAAATTTTTTATAATTTCTTTATTATTATACTGACATTTTAAAAAAAATATTTTATTTTTACATTTTAAGCTAAATAATGACGCAAAAATTGATTTGTAAATATTTTTATTTTATTTGTGTAAATGATATTAAATTTATTTTTTCTCATTATGCTCACATATTGCAGAAGAGTACTGGAAAGAATCGATTATAAGAATATTTAATAAAAAAAATTTTTTTATTCAAAAGAAAAATGTGATTTTCCGCTCCTTAATTGTAATGCTGATATGAAATTTTCTTCAATTTCATTAATTTGAGGACTAATAAATTTAAAGGTCCCTAAAGTCATGTTATGTTGATAGAGAATTAATTGCAAGAAACTGTATCTAAGTTGTCCATACAGACTGTATTTATATAGGCTCTCTCGTGTTATGATTTGTTATTGAAAAAAAAAATGATTAACTTTTGAGTAATTTTTCTTACTGTAGGCTTATGTAGTTATTTAGATTTGTCATCAAGAGATAAATAAAGCAAAATGAAAACCAACTTCAGTGGGAGAGAATAAAGCAGTGGAATGTTTTACTGGACTGATACCCAGGATTTTGATATTCACAGTTACAAAAAAAATAGCACATATCCTCTCATGTATAATTTTATTATGTTCATTTTTAATGAACGAACAGTTTGTTATTTAATTTAAAGAAATGAGAACTGTCAATGTATTATTCAACAGGCTGTTAAAGTGTCATGTGTTCATGAATTTCTTCAGTCGTAAATTCTTAGCATAAAATTATATACTGTATGTCTTCAAATAATTCATGGACCTGAATTTTTAAACATTTAAAAAATATTCAGTCAAATAAATAATTTTCTCAATGGTTATCTTATTTTTGTTTCATTATAAACCTATGTAAAATCATTTCCTCACAAATCACACCTACTTTTATATAAAAAAATTTTGGCCAAAAAAAGTGCATGAATTACTTCAGTAAATACTAATAATAATATTCTTTCTCTTTGTCAGAATAATGCTACAGTTGTTTCTGCATCAAAGAAAAAAAAAATCTAAAAATAATGTAAAAATTAGCCAGTTAAAACCCCAGAAATTATTGCCTTGAGTTAGATAATTTAATATGTTGGATAGTATGAATGTGTGGCAAGAAAATAGTGAGATCATTGAGTTAAATTTGAATAGAGGTAATATAATTTCATTTTGCAGATTCTTGTCGACACTGTATGGGCTCTTAGCTATCTGACGGACAGTGGAAATGAGCAAATTCAAATGGTCATTGACAGCGGTGTAGTTTCAAACTTAATACCTTTATTATCACATAAAGAAGTCAAGGTGAGTATCAAACTCTACTTAAAGATTGCAATCTCTATTCACTGATAATTCAGTTTTTCTAATTATAATTATATTGTATTATACTAATTTAGTAGTAGTTCTGTTTCTTACTCAGAAATAAGTTTTATTTTTATAATTTTAAATTGTATCTACAATGACAAAACGGTAACACCTCTCATATTCAAATATCTCTTATCTGAACTTTCTGCCTGGAAAGACAAAGATCAAAAGAAAATAATAAGTTTTTATTTTTACATCTTCTTTCCTTTTGTGTTCTACTGTAAATTGAAATTTATGTGAAATATTACATAATTTTACTTCATTGTATAATAAAAGTGCATAATTCTATGTTCTACAAGTTAGGACTTGTAGGAAATTCAAATTAAGTATTGATTAAACCCAGTAAAAGATTTTCTGAAAACATATACATCTTCATAATGATATATATATGTGATTTATTATCATCAACTTGACTAAATTATGTTTGGTTATTTTTCATGTGTGTCTGTGAGAAAACAAAATCCAAGTGGAAATTTTATAATTTGTATATATAAAAAAAGTTTAGTGATTATCCATTTTCTTTAATTATTACTGATTTATTTATTTTTTCTATTACACTACTCCTTACTTTCAGTGTTCATTAGTAAAATGAGTTGATAGATAATTCCAGTAGAAATAAATCTGAAAGCAATTATGAGAGTTGAAAAATATGAATTGTTGTATACTGTTAACCAAGTTTAAATGATAGAATATCAGATGTTAATCACTGAGTGGTTGAAGGAAAGAGAAATTGTTAAAGCTATCTGCAAAACTGGAGTTATTAATCATATTGTAAAACAATGAATAAGTGAAACTAAGTGTTGCTTTTTTATCAACAAAGAAAATTTGTACCTTTGTCAAGTCCTGTTTTGTATAAAGAAAAATTTTTATTAGTAATCTAGGTGATAATTTTTTATTATAAAATATAGCTGTTCCTTTAAATTTTTGTACTAGTGTATAGTAGGTATTTAATTTCAGTTAGAAATATCAGGAAAACGTCATTTTTACCTTTTAATCGCCATCGTTTTCCTAGACCATCTGAATGCCCCCAGTCTTCTGTGGACCTTTTACCGCCGCCCCTCCTGAAGGCCTCCAGCACCCACAAGGGGGTGTTATTCCCCACAAGAACAAATGATCTAGACTGTAGTTAGTGTGATCTAATTTGAACAGTGTGATGAGCTGCGTGAAGGCAGGTATTGTTATGCAACAACACTTGACAATAGACTTAGAAATCAAGCTCGTTATCGGTGATTTGATGAGCAGAACCATGACTGATGTTCAAAGAAGCTACCTCATTGATGGTAACTCACCTATTTGCCAGAAACATCTTTTGAGCTTGCTGAATCTTGTCCTATGTAGTGGAAGTTGATAGGTGTCCTGCTTTCTTTTTGTGCATCACACTCATCCGGCCACTTATAAACTTCTTGATCCGTGAAAAAAACACTTTGTGATAAAACACTGTCCCTGTATTGTGATAAAAGTCTATGATGAATTTCAGCTCCTTCACACCCTCTGACCAGAGAAGTCTGATAAACAATTTATTGTTCCTCCTCTGTGCAAACTGCTAGCAGATCACATGTTTACACTATAATAGCTAAAAAGCAAATGATTCTATCGGGATCAAATTTCACACATATGATTGCTGCAGTTGTACCAACTCTAAGCAAGCAAGTGCAGAAGACAGTACAACAATCTTGAAGGTGTGTTATGGCAAAAGCGTAGATAATTTTATTTACTTTTATAGTTGTGTTCTTAGACCTTAAGTAAATTAACTAACCTCATCCCTATACTTCTCTTTATGGTGTTAGAGAGATGGATTTAGGGAAGGAAGATAAATTTAAATGATCTTAGTAATATATTTATTTGTGCTTTTTACAAATTCTAGGTACAGACTGCTGCACTCCGTGCAGTTGGTAATATTGTTACTGGTACAGATGAGCAAACACAAGTTGTACTGAACTATGATGCACTCTCGCACTTTCCTACTCTTCTTACTCATCCAAAAGAAAAAATATGCAAGGTTTGTTTCTTTACCTATATTTTTTTTATAAATAATAAATTATATTTTATAGTAATTTTTTTTCTTAATTGAATAACTTTAGAAACTTTTGAAAGAACAGGTTAGGTTTCTTAACATTTTTATTAAAAAATGTTTTTCTTATTTGGTTATATTTAAATTATAATGTTACATATTCTAATGTTCATTACATATTTTAATAATTTGCTTCACTATGAAATAATAACTATAATGGCAAAACATATATAATATTTTAATAGCTATGAGATAAGCTATTCAGATATTTTTTTCAGTTTTATTGAAATGGAATTAATTTGATTTGATTACTTATATAGTAGCAAATAAAAAATTATATATTTTACAGTTATTAATATTTTGTCATAAAAAGTGCATTTGTTAATGCATTTTACAAGAAACATTGTATACATTCTATGATTACAAGTTTATAAGCATTTACACTACTGGTTTGAGACAAGCAATGTAAATTAATGTTGAAAGTTTATATGTAGCTGTTTTGCAGGGTTCGAATGGTGTATAAGTAGATTTCAATTCTAATAATACAATGTACATTTATTTAAATATATCAAATATGTATTGAAATATTAAGCATATGGCAGTAAAGCAGATTAAGCAAATTATATTTGGTCGAGGCTTGTACGTTAAAATACTTTCATACTGCATGTAGGAACATCTGCATTTTCAGTTGAAGCTATGTTGGTAAGCATGTATCGGTCTACAATTTCATAGATTCTACATTTTCATGAGGGTTATTTTCATTTTCTATGATTTTCTTTTTCTTGTGAAGTCCTCAGGCATGCTTTTGCATATATTTTAATAAGGAAGATGACACAGATTAAATGATAAATGAAAAAATGTAAGGAGCTGAAACCAAGATGAAGCTGATATCTTAAGTCAGGCTGTTTTAGACATGTTTTATATTTTTTACTGTTTGTGAAAATAACATATATAATTGATGATATAGTACATAAAAAAACCGTGGGGAAAATTATTTTTCATGTTTTTGAAAAAAAATGTACTTTTTTGTTAATGATCAATATTATTGATGTAAACTTGTTATTTTTTGAACATTGTTTTGTGGCATATTAGTCAAAAAGTACATTAATCTTTTATTCACTAAATATATATTATGTATACTGTATTTTAATGTAACTTTTTTTTTTTTAAATTAACCTAACAATTCTTATTGCATTAAACTATTATTTTTTTAATTATAAAGAAAACCAATTTTGCAAACTTCTTCAGCGACAAGGGCTGCAATTTTTTGTTTTTTAAAGGTCACAAGAGCTAAATCTAAGTCATAAGTAAATTTGATTCACTTTGTCATTAGATTGAATAATTGTATGTAATCTTAACAATCAACTTCATGTTTATTATAAAGTGCATTTACCCTCTGATATGGATATTTTAATATTTTCTTGGACTTTTGGTTAATTATTCTTCTATAGTCTGCAATTTGTGATTCTTTTGGCAGTTTTGAATTAATTTAAGTACATTTGAAAATAGTTTTTTTATTTATTTTTATTATTTGATTTTTAATGTGTTAATTATTAAAATTTTGTCATTCAGGAAGCTGTATGGTTCCTTTCAAATATAACTGCTGGTAATCAACACCAAGTGCAAGCTGTAATTGATGCTGGTCTCCTACCAAAAATTATTCAAAACCTTAGTAAAGTGAGTTTAATTTTAACTTTGTCATACTGTTAACCAGTTTTTGTCAGTGCAGTTAAAAATTGTAACATTTTAGGAATTTTTAATTGTTTTTATCTTTTTTTTTTTGCTTGTATATTTAATAATGCAATAGGACATTATAATTTTTAGTATGTCATCATATTGAGGGAAACCTTGATCAAAAGAGGACGTAAAATGTATGTTTTCTTAATACAATTTTCCAGACTTTTTAATTGTACAGTTAACAAAACGTCTTGTTAAAGCTTCCATATAAACTGAGTCATCAAAGAAAAATTTTAATAATAGTGATAGAACTTTCTAGGTTTTAAAATGATCCCTCATAAAACCCTGGTATCTAAGAAGGGAGCACTTGAATTCAACAAAAAATAAAGAAAGAACAACTAATGGCATCTGCTCAAATCCATCAGGGAGTTTGAAACTAATTGATTGGTTGGAAAATCACAATATTCAGGGGGTGAAAAATGTATATGTCAAGTCATTATCACAAAAAGACAAAAAGTGCATAATTGATGATAAGTTGAGTAGTACGTGATTGTTTTATGAATTTTTAATCATTAAATATTTTAAATTAAAAAACAACCTCATGAAACAGTATTGAAAAACATTCAAACTCACCCTAGTATATCATAACTTAATCTTTGTATCTATAATTTGTACATATCTTCGCAGCTTTTTATTGTGGATGTATTTTAACTCCTTTTTTAAAAATAACAAAATCAGGGAGGTAGTAAAAAAAACACTGATTTGAGGCTGGTGATTTGGATCTTAGTGATGTGGAAAGATTTTTTGTATCAGGTAGCTGATAAATGAATAAAGTGAACTGTTATCTTTAAAAAGTCATTGATTAATTTAATCAATTGTTTTATAGTAGTCTAAAGAAAAAATGGAAATGAAAATAAAGATCTTTTGTTTTGTAAACAAAAGGTTTCCTGTTACTAAATCGGTATCTAACAAAATTAATTATGGAGAATGAATGCTGATAGGATGAAAAACATTTTCACTGAAAAATCGGCATAAGACTGAGAAACCCCCTTGGAGCTCTTATTTAGTGAGTCAAAATGGTATAGTTTTGATAGGTTTTTCATAATTTTTGAGAGTTTATAATTTTTTTATTAGTACAATACACAAGAAACATTTTTATTTGCTGTAAACATCCACAAAAATACTAAACTGCAAATTTGAGATTTTTATCACCAGCCCCATCAGAGTTATTTGAAGCTAGAATTTGAATTTTTTTTTTTAAATTAGTTTTCAAAAATTCATGAAAATTTAGGGAAAGTGTATCACCATTAATATTATTTATGGTAAAACTACTACTAACATATACCTACGCATAAAAAATAATTCAAACTGTCTTTGCCATTCCTGCCTCTTGAAAAAATGACCAAAAGTGAAATTTCACAATTTTTCATGTTCATCTTTATTGGTAATTTTTTCATAGGAAGAAGAGAGATAGATAAATAAACAAACCACTGACCATTCTTTTACCTTGAGAAAATATGAATAAATTGCTTTTTGTTTCATCCTTCCAGGACCAATATTTTTTTAACAATTACAAAAATAGGTGTGCGCACCGTAACAAAAATGGCTGCCACAGGTAAGCTGCTTAAATAAAAATTTAAAAAAAAAATAGTTTTAAGGTCCTGAGACAAGTAGGAAACAAGTAAATTTCAGGTTTTTTTTAATTGGTCAAGCAACCACTCTTGGGTCACTTAAAATGGATTGACCCTATTCTTAGTGATAATGAAACATTTCATTATATTTATAAAAATATGAAAAAATTGATAAAATGCGTAATGTCTTTTATATTTGTCTAGGGAGATTTCCAAACGCAGAAAGAAGCTGCATGGGCTATAAGTAATTTGACAATCAGTGGTAATAGGGAGCAGGTCGGTAACCTCATTCAAGAAGGTGTCATCCCTCCATTCTGTGCATTGCTTAGCTGCAAAGATACACAAGTGATTCAGGTTGTTTTGGACGGTATTAATAATATGCTCAAAGTTGCTGGACCTCATGCCGAACCACTTGCCACCATGATAGAAGAATGTGGAGGTTTGTTGAAATGTTACTTTAATATATTTATATATAGCTTTTTACTTTTTAATATTATTTTTACAATAACATTATTGAAATTGAGATTAAGTATGTTTAATATTATTAAAACTAGTTAACTTTTATAAAATTAGGTGACAAGATTTAGCTTTTGACAGTTTTTTATTGTGTCAGTATGCCATAAAACCATCTGATAACCATTACTGTGCTTTTGTTTACTAGAAACAGAAACAAAAGATATGGTTGGTTTTTTAAAATTGAAAGTGTAAATCATAGAATAAATTGCTGCTTTCTTTTATTGCATATTCATAATTATTTTAATTAATATGATATTGTTAATCTTCTTCATATGTTTTAATGTAGTTTGTAGTCATTCTCATATATTATAATTAAAATAAGGGCTATCAAAATGTAAATAAAATTTTTAAATTCTATACATTTTTCAATATTGTAAAATAAACTTCGCTCTTAACTTATTTTTCTATATACTCTTCAGCCTAGTTGAGGCATTTTCTTTCATAGGCTTTTTTAATTCCATTGAATGAAATTCTTCCAGTTGTGGTTCAGTCTACCATACCGGACTGGATTGTATCAAAGAACTGAAGTGCAAGCCATAGGATCAAACATTTACACTTTATCATACTAAAGCTTGTTCCTTCTTCAGTATGAGAGAGCAAGCATTGTCATACAAATAAGCTATACTAGAGCTCAACTCTTAATAAGATTAGATGGAGCATGTTTGTTTTGGATGGTCCTCAGTAACTTTATTAATATCACATCCATTGATTGATTTGTTTTCACTATGTTAATTCATGAAACTGAAGTTTCAAAGTCCATAACAAACATGTTCAGAAAAGCATCACCTTCATCTTTAACATTCAGTGAAAGGATAATGCTGATCCCAACTACTATGTCGTCTGTTGTGAAAGGTCTGTAGGAACCGTCAAGTATAAAACTTTGATAGCATTGCTAAGCTGTAGCAAAAAGTGAACTGACCAAGATCTCTGGAAATAAATTTGAAAAGTAAATCCAAACTAGATTTTCAAATCTCAAATTATTCATTTAAATCTCTAACTACATTTTCAGTCTTCTTAACTAATTTATCATGAATGTAGTCTTCCGTTCTCCTTAAGTTAGTAATGAATTTAAACCACTTTATAGAATCTGGCTAACAGCAACCATTTTTAAGGATACTTTGCAGCTGGCAGGATTCTTAGTCATAGCTTACATTTTAAGATGGTTCTTACTTGAAACATCAACACAGACCTTTCTTATTGCTGTTGGCACAACATTGCACTACCAAAATGGTTTTAACTATGTCAAATTTTCCACACTATGTTTAAAACATAAGTTACTTTTCAGATAATCCTTGTAAGGGCAGACTGACAATGCAATAATAACAATGTTTTGTAATAATTATTTATTTTCAATTAACGTTATTTAAATAAGATTCATATCGTCTTATAATTGAGGTAAGCAGTAATTTTAAACATATAACCTGTGCTATGAGTTTTGTGAATGCCATAAATAGTTACATTTCTTCTAGATTTCCCACATTGTCTTAATATTTTGTTTTCAAACATTTTAATGATATAATTGTCAATAATTTGGCTATGGTATGAAATAAATAGCTTGTCAACAGCTGATATGTTAGTGATTTGTTTATGATTGTGTATTTCTTTACATGCTGTATATTGTATTATTAATTCAAGTAAATATATTCGCTTAGGTTATCTTGAGCATAATATCTGTTGAAATCAAAAAGGGATTATGAAGTTTTCTTTAAATTGTTACCAGTTTACTATTGTTACTTTTATATTCTTTAGGTAATTGTTTCCAAAAGCTTTAACAATTTAAAGTTTTCTTTAAATTGTTACCAGTTTACTATTGTTACTTTTATATTCTTTAGGTAATTGTTTCCAAAAGCAGTTACTGTTTATTTTCAAAGTTTAATAACTTCAATTTTAAATTTATTTTTACAGGTTTAGACAAAATTGAGATGCTTCAGAGCCATGAAAATGTTGATATTTACAAATTAGCATATGATATTATTGAGCAATATTTCTCAGATGTAAGTATATACAAATTCTCAAATTTCAGTATGTATGTGTATATATATATATATATATATATATATATATATATATATTTAGAAAATGTGTATGGAAAGATAAATTAAATAGGTGCATTTTATTATTACAATTTTGCAACTTATATTTCCCTCTGTCTATACACCCATTGCATGTTTATGAATTTCCATCTGTAAAAAGCACTGCTATAATTTATCAGGTGTTACCTATCTGCGTCAGTGTTTGCTTATTTTGGGTGTACCTCTCTTTTTCTGTTTAGCCTCCAAAACCACCATAAGTTATTACTTCAGAGGATGAAGTAATCCTCTACTCATATTACTCTAATAGTGAATGAAGTATAGTCCTGTACAGTCTCAGGTCGACCATTCCTGAGATGTGCGGTTAACAGAAACCCAACCACCAAAAAACACCAGTATTCACGATCCATTATTTAAATCTGTATAAAATTTAACTGCCTTTACTAGGATTTAAACCTTAGAACACCAGCTTCAGTCACTCTGCAGTTATTTTTGTCTCATTCATTGTCTGAAAATAAATGCCCTTCATTGTGGATTTCACTTCATATAGATTTTCTAACTATATTTAACAGAGAAAAAGAGTAAAAACCAGAATTTAGGAATAATTGTAAAACATACTGGATCTCGATGTAAAGTACCAGGGATAATTCATTGAAGTAAAATTCATGTCTTCTGTTGACATCAAACGTGTAATAGTCATATTCTTATTTTAAAAAGGTTTTCTTCATTAGCAAATCTTATTTCCTAATGAAGAAAACTAACTGGTGATGTATTGAGCTGTGAGACAAAGAAAGAGCCGTAAGTAAAAATAAGCACAGTATAGCATATTTACATCTGTAACTCTGAAGTCGATGCTTGCATCTAATCTAACATAATCCCTTTGTAAGTGATAGAAAACTGCATCAGATTTGTTCCCACTAGAAATTAGAAATATTTTGTGTTTTCATACATCTGACCTGTATGTTCTTATAGTATGCAATAGATAATAAAAGTAAAAATACCTTTTAATTAAAAATTTAATTTTAGTTAAACAAATGTTTTATCCAGAAATTATATCTGTTAAAAAAAAAATTATTTTTTATTTTGTTTTTTACTAAATTTTTCTTGGCAACTCTAGTGCACATATAATTTTTCTTTTATTAGTAAATGTCTGTTTTCATTGGTTTTGTTTTCTTAAAATTGTTAATTAAAATAACACATCATCCAATGATAACAATAAACATTTCACTTACCAGTAAAAATTTGTGAATATAGCTTTTATTTATGTATGTTTTTTTCATTGAATGCGGTGTAATTTTCTTAACCATTACATTTAACAAAATGTTAATTTATTTCATTTTAAAGATATATTATTAGTAATCAGTTAACTGCAATGATATTTTGTTTTATCATACACAATAGTGTAGATAATTCAAATTACTATATTTTTAATCAATTGATTGCTAAATTTTAAAATCATATAACTTATGAAAATTACATGAATTGGTAAAATGTTCATTGTATTTTAAAAACATACTGTATTTACATTTGTAATCACCTGTAAACTCTATTATATATACCTTTATGGATGAATTATTATTTTCTGCTGAAAATTAATGAATTTATGTTTAGTTTTAAGAAATAATAGTGAATAACCTTATTACTTTTATTTGGTTCAATATTTAAATTTTATTATGTATTAACACATGAATTATTAAAATGAAGTTTCATTTTGTTGTAGTATAGATTGCTAACACAATATTCATTATTAATCTCCAAATATGTTTCCAGGTGGATGATGATGCAAATCTGGTTCCACAAGCATCAGAAGGTGGCTTTCAGTTTGATCCAGACACAAGCATACCTAGTGAGGGCTTCAAATTCTAAATATGTTCATCACTGCAACTTCTCAAAGTTTATCAAACAGCATTCAGAAGCTTGTACATTTTTTAATAATGGACTTTTTCTTATATCAAATGCGAAAATAACTTTAAAAAAAGGATGATTATGATTTTATCGTTATTGTTATTATAAATATTGTGTCATTGTAAGACATTGGACTTTTTCTTGACATGTTGGGATGTACGGGATGACAAGTTATTGTAACATTAAAAGACAATTCATTAAAACAATATGATGAGTAACGCTAACTGTTTGATGCCTCACATTTTGAATCAAGTTTCTGTTCCCAGCAATAATGCTATTTATTGTGAGGTGGAATCATTTTATGTTATGTTTTATAAATATTTATACATATTTATTTATTTATTAATTTA
The DNA here is from genome assembly GCF_047948215.1 of Lycorma delicatula. NCBI lineage: Eukaryota > Metazoa > Arthropoda > Insecta > Hemiptera > Fulgoridae > Lycorma > Lycorma delicatula. Next base: position 109,875,919 of record NC_134456.1, on the reverse strand, counting down.
TATATAAACATACTGATTACATTTATAAATTCGAATGTTTTATTCGCATGTATCATACGATATTATACCTCGAGTAGAGGTAGTTTTAGAATTTAAAACTTTTTTCTTTTTTTTTATCGAGTTTAAACTGCACTTTAATGATAATGCCATATTGTGCGAGTAACTCCCCGTCCCACCAAAGCACGAAAGTAAAATAAATTTAAAAAAATTCTTTGTTTAGTTATTTATCTCTTTGTGTATGTATAGTATTGCTTTCAATATCAGTTTTTATCACCAGTTTCTGTATTACTAAGAATCAGTTTGTTTATCCACTAAGAATATTTTTTTTAATGTTATATATGAATTTAGATTTGTTTAATCCAAAAATAATTTACCATAAGCCAATATAGGATATTCTATGCTGGTTTAACTTATTTCTTGATAGAAAAAAAAAATTGAAAGTATAATACTAAAAATAGAATGCAGTATTTTGCATACGTTTTTATCAGTTACAGTTTAAATATTTGCTATTTGGATGATTTATGATTATTTAAATAAATATTGATTTAAACTTCTTTCAATTGGAGAATTTTTAAATGTTTGTTATTTGCCCTGTTACATCAGATATTATTTTTAATTTACTTTGTTTTTTTTTTTTTTTTCATTAACTGATGTAATGATGATCTTATATATAAATGGGAAAGTTTTTCTACTTGTTTATTTGCTACAGCATAAAGCGAGAACCAACAGTTTAAAATTTTCAGGATATATTCATGTAATCCCATGGAAGGTTTTAAGCCACAGATCGAGGCTCCAACCCCTTTAAGGGTTATGATAATAATTGTTAAAGAAACAAAAATTTATCCTTTTTTCTTTAGTGAATATCTGTAAAATATTTAATATTCTCACAACTATGAGGATAACGAACATGTTCGAGGTCCAGGCTTATACAGTAGGGTGAATGAAGCGAGCCTGACCAGTTAGTGTATTTATAAATTCTATTTTAGATTTTAAAATAATTATTACTGCAACTTTTTATAGCCCTCTTTTTAACCTGTTACACTCTCTTATGTAATGTAGTTATTAGAAATATTTGTTTTAGTGCAATTTTTGACATGGCCAAGTATGAATTTATATAAAAGTTTTATATTTAATAAGTGAGATAATAAATTTTTTTTGTATCTATTCATACTTGCTACATCATTTGTTTATTTTTGTGACCATGTAGTGTTTTTTCATTGAATACATCCTACCTTGTTACTTCTTGGTGATACAAGAATATATACTTGAAAGGAGGAAGTTTAAGTGATAAATAAAAGTATTCTTGATAAAATTGATTTTATATATATATGTAATCAAAATTATTTCTTTTCTGACCAAAATATTTCATATGTAGATAGATTAGAGGTAATTCGTGCAACGGTGTATTTTTTTGTCCTCTTATTAAATAAATGACTTGTTTACAAGTTCATCTTTGTGATTTTAATATTATGAATCTATGTTTATGTTCTTATTATAGTTAAAAAAAAGTTGTGCAAAATAAGAATTTGATAAAAGACGTAACAGTTACGCATCTTAAAAATGTAGTTAAATTGTTCCTAGTAAAAATATTTACAGTTGAGCTATAGTAAGCTTACTTACTACACCTGTTTTGATGCACTATGTCAAAATCTATTTTTTTTTTTTTTTAATTGTAGATATAATATTAAAACTGTGATACAGGTATAAACACACCCTGTGCGTGTTTTAATATTACCTGTGCTACAGGTAATATTAAAACTGTGATACTGAAAATACAAAGATGGAATATTAGGGATGATAATATGCCTATTCATAGGAAAATTATGTTGATATTAGGGAAAGGAATTACGAGCAAAACTAGTTACTAGACTTTTAAAAACCTATCTTTTGCTCAGAGAAGAATACAATTAGTAAATCTCATATCCCTATGAAAAAAAATGCTTATTTATATAAATTATTTTAGTATTCATTTGCTCTATATGTACCTCCCAAATCAAGATTGTAAGCAAACATATTCATATATATATATATGAGGTGTTCACAACCACAGTGGGCCTAGTCCACTTTCAGAAATTTTACAGAAATGGAGATTTAGTGATATTTAAAAAAAGTTTGGACTTAGTTCACTATGATAAGTTAATTGTACAGCAAATATTACATAAAGTAGAATTTTAAAATTCACAATAAAAATTCTACCCGATATTTTTACTTAAATTAAAAAAGTCACCAATATTTTTAGTAGAGAATAAAAATATTTAATTATCATTAAGCAAAATTTCATCAATATCCTCGTGATTAGACTGGCTGAATTAATATTATTCCTATTTCTACTGGAAGATTTTTATAGAAGGGATGATGAACTGTAGGTATATAGGGTAAAAGATCCATTGTATCTTCTTTTATTCAAACTGACCTTGCAATGACCTGAATATAGAGGCTCTTGAAATACATTTACCAAAGAAAGTAATTACCTTCCATGGCTATATTTTTTTTTTATTTTTTCATGGAAAGGTATATCCTAATAGAGCATCTCTTTAAAAAACAAAGAAAATGGAGAATCTCTTGACAACTCTTATCCATCTTACTTTCAGCCAACTTAATGCTTCATTATTTGTATCTTTTTTCTGTTTATAATGGACTCAAGTGATTTAGTGAAGGAATTGGCTAGTCATGTTTCATTTCATTTCATATATTTTATAATGTGGCTGCTTTCTTCTAACATTTTTTATGAGATTAACCCTATCATCAGGGGGTGAAAATATGTTCCTTCTTTCAACTCACAAGCTCTATTATTTCCAAACTCACAATCACTTAGAAGAAATCAATGGCCTAACACCAAATATTTATAGTCAATAAATATTTACTTCTCTTTCATTTGTTTGAACTAACTTCAAAATAGTGAGTGCCATATTAATATTTCTAGTTTGCCCAATGCAGGTATCAGAAAACATCATGATATGTTTATGCCTTGGAGTAATCTCCCTGAGATGTTTTATTATCACACTAGAAATATCCTGTGATCCTCATATACCTTCTGTTTAGTCCCATATTTACTCCCTATATTATTGTTGAAAGAATGTACACCAAAATTATATGAATAGGTTTTTTTTACATAGGACATGGATGTAGAAACTTTTAAAGGAACAATAATGCTTTTTGTAAGTCAAATGCATGGACATAAAATTCAGCAGAAGTTTCTCCTTATCTGATTGCATATTTCTTGCCTGTATGGCTTTTCTTAAATGAATTTCCTTTTCAACGATGATGGATTGCGTAGTAAATTCATTATCTTCTGCATCAATTTTGATTGTAGCCCATTGCATAGTCAGCAGGTATCTGTACTAGGGTATTTGAAATGTAAATAAAATTTGTCCACTTTAAATTTTTTTTTAAAAGTGGACTTTATTTTCTGAAACATGACTTTTACATCTTACAGACTAAGAGATTTGGCTGCAGGTATCACATTTCAGTATTATCCTTCCTGAAATAGTGAATTTGAAAGGACAGAAAAGGCCTGATATGTTAAAGGATATCAGTCATGTTTTTCTTGGAAGTCTGTTGCCTAAAATCTATCTCTTTCATCTATAAAGAGATATATCTTTCTTTCATCTAAAGAGATCTATCTCTTTCATCTTTCTCAAGCATCTATAAAGTCAACCCCAGCTTATTTACAAAATACTAAGAAAATATTTCTTTCTCACAAACACATTATATTCACTTCACCTAAAATTATAGTAGTACACAACAGATGTTTTTTTGTCCTTTCTCCATTTTGACAGCAAGACCTCACTGGTATTTTTACTTGAACTAGGCCCAGGAGGTAAACATTGCCTATGTCCAAAAAGATTTGTCAGAACAGTGTTTCTTACACTTAAATCAAAATTTAACCAAAACATTTTAGCAAGTATAATATTTCCTGTGATATTTTGATAGCTGTTACCTCTGTTTCTAAGATGCTTCCTTGTATTTTTCTTCCATTTACTTTCATTCTCATACTCTTCCTTCCTCCCTCGGGTTCAGTATTACTGGAATCTTCTCTCTCTGGCTCAGTATTACTGGAACTTTCTGCAGCATTCACAACAGCCTCACTTATATTATTTTCGAAACAAGCAAACAAAATCAGTTTATTAACGGTATAATTTATTAAAAACATTCAATAAAAAATAAACATTTGGGTATTTATCAAGCCCACACTACATTACCTATCTATTCAACTCCCAAACAAAGTTACAAGAATGTTAGAGCATGGTTAATAACATTTTGACACGGCAAACCTAATCTGAAAACAATGTTACATGACATAACCAATAGTAACTTTAACACATTTTTTATTTTAACAGTACTGTATTATTTTATGAATTGCAGACTAGATCTTAAATACAAATAAAACTTTCCTACTAAAAAAAATAAAAACAATTTTGAAATAAATTTCAAAAACTGAAGTAGCCAAATAAAAGCCTAAACTGCTCAAACAATCCTACTGAATTTCAGAGATAATTACAATATTGCAAGATTATTCAAACTTGAGCTGTTTACCAAAATCTTTTTAAATTACTCAGTGTACTTATAGTTACAGTAGTATGGATACTGAGATTTTAAGGTAATAGTACAATTTCTTAATGTAAAAATTAATATGAACAAAATAATGAGAAAACATTACTTACCAGAACTGTTTTTCATCTGATGATTCAGAAGAAAAATCAGGAACATAATCTTCATTACAAGACATTATTTTCTTTTCTAGTTGTAAAAATATAAGTTACTTTTATCAAATAAATTCAACATAACTTTAAAAACTAACACAGATGCTTGGACTTGGTTCACTGTGGCAGTGAATCAATTTAACAATCGTGTGCCATGACAAAATATTCTGCTGCCTGTGAGATAAAATGGTTGACTATGGACTTCGTTTGTTGTGGCTGTGAATAAAACTCATTTATCCATATTAGGAAGCAATAATATAAATATTTTTTTTTTTAATGGACTCTGTTCAGTCTGGTGGTTCTGAACACCTAATATATTAGTCAACATACCACATATATATATATATATATATATATATATATATATATATATATATATATATATATAGTATATGTTGATGTTAATTCAGTTTGTGATTGGAATACGGAACTTATAACAAATTTCCCTTAATAAAATCTTATTGATTGATGTTGTATAAGTTATTGCCAAGTAACTTCATTTTTATTTATGCATGTAAGCATTTCAAGATAGTTAAAATTAATAGATATATAATCAGTTAAATTGATTTTGTTCTGTCAAAAAAATGAACCAAATTTCTTGTAGCCTTTTACTCAATTTTTTTTTTCTAATAGATTATTATTAATAATTTAATTGGGAAATCAAAATAAAAAATTTATTTTTATTTAGTCTGTTTTATTAAAAAAATTTTTTAGTTACATTTTTATTAAACATATTGCATCTGAAAAAAATTTATCAATCAATTCTATTCAAAATACTCAATTTTTTTCATTTACAGATCCTTAAGATACTGGAATCTTAAATTTCAACATAATTTTGAATTATATTCTGCTGGATATGCCCATTATCTAGCCTATTATATTTTTATCTTTCAAATACAATAATGAAGAAGGAAAATTGGCTGCTGCTGTGTAAAAGTAATTTTTCTACAAGATATTAGTAAAACAAAACTTAATCTTTAATAAAAAATAAAAAATGACTAATAAGATATGAAATACCACATCTGTAAAAATGTGTGAAATAATATTAAATTAAAAAAAAAAAAACTTGTTTTGATATGTAGCTAACAATTTGGCTTACAAAAGCAAATGCCTAAATTTAAAGTGTATTATGTAGTAGCCAATCTACCTCTGTAGTCAGTTAATTCTTAGATGGCACCACTGAAACGCTACATTGAAATAAGAAAAAATTATAAATATAAACTAACCAAACTTAATAGCGTGGGTGAAGTTTGCTTAGATTATATTTATAATTTTATTTATTTTCTTATTTCAGTGATGCCATCTAATTACAGTGGTAGATCACCTACTACATTAATACCATTTAAACAAACAATTTTTAAACCTTGTCCTTTTTTATGGTACATTATTTTATTTATGGAACAGATCACAATGGTAGCGGGAGTTTATCTCCCTACTAATCACAAAACCTGGGCAAATGTTCCTTGCTGCAGTGTCATTCTTTTATCAGTTGGATCATTATTTATTTAGTGATAGTTATAGGTTTTTTATGTTTATTTATGGGCAGAGTTGGTTTTTGCATTCTGGTCCTTCAGACCAATACGAAATAATTGTAAATTTGGAAAGGAAGGTGTGGGTAATTGGTAAGACATTTGAGTTTTATCTTGGGTGGGCTCAGTCGGCTGGACTCCAGTCCTCTGTGGTGAGTTGCTTTTGATTCATTGTTCTTTTTTCTTCTTCTTTGGCCTGGATTTCAGTTATTTTATTTAGAACACTGATTAAGAACAGGTTGTTATTTCTTAGAAAAACAAGTAAAACTTTTTAAGAACACCAACAAAAAAATTGTATAGAGTTAAAAATAAATTTTATTACAATATAAATGTTTACTCAATCAGATTTTAGAGTTTTTATTTTTATTTATTCTATGAATTATAAAGAAATTGACTCCAGTTTATTTTTTCACAGTTATAAAAATATGTTGACAAGAACAAGGTTTAATTTTGTGTGCAAACTGATTTTTTTCTAGCTGTTATGTTGTGCAATTATAACAGTTAAAGTTTTTGTTTTTTCTTTCTTTTTGTGATATCAGAGAGAAAGAGGGCACTGTTCTTCAGATTAAATGTCTTGCCATAAACATTATTCATATATCTTGAGTGAAAAATACACAGAAATTTAAAATGTGTATAGAATTAGTTTTGTAGTATCCATTTGTTTCAGTTTTTGGTTTTTAATAAATGTTATAATGCTGCATTGGAGTGCATTTATATACTGAAGAATTGAATAAGATAACTTTAAGGTAAAGTATTTCTTTATTAAACTACTTAATACTTTTGCAGAGTAGATGATTTTTAATAGAACTACAGAACACTATTTTAACCCAATAATCATAAGAAAATAACAGCTTTAAAAATTGCAGTTTTACATATATATTTTCCAGCATATATTCTGTGTTACAAGTTATGTAGACAATGTAAGCTGCTTTATGAATAAAATCTTTTTTTTAATTTTTCTTAACATTTGTTTTATCAATAAATAAATGTTAAAATTAAGATAAATAATTGCAGAATTGAAAAATTATCTACAGTATAATGAAATGCATTTACTTATATCTAATTATATGCAATATGAGTGCTTCCTAACATGGCTGCTTACTTTCCATCATACCATTAGATATGTTTATACAAGGAACAATATTGGCCATCTGAAAAACTACATTGAGGATGTGAATGTGTGACATTCTTTATAGTGAACTATGCACCTTGTTGACTGACATGCTATAAAAAAATTGTTGAATTTTTATTATTTTATAACATGATCTAATCAGCAGTTAATTTTGCTACACTTTGGTCTTTGTTAAGTGGGTATAGCTTTGGGTTATTTGTAAATTTCATTAAATCTACATTTATTTTTTGTTATTTTTTCTAATTCATAAGGTTTTTATTGTAAGTTTAGAAGCATTTTCAGTGGTTTTTGTAAAACTATCACTATTAACACACCCCATTAGGATGGAAAATTAAATGATACATACTGCTTTACTTATTGCTTACATACATACTGCTTTATTTATTAATATAATAGCATAGCAGTCAGCTATTTATTTGCGATACGTTTGAAGCATACAGCTGGATATAATCCTTTGTTATAGGAGTTAGAGTTTAAACATAATAGATTTTTTCACACATTTTAAAATACATAAATTTAAGAATCCAAAGCAACAAATAGGAAACCATGATTACTTGAAACTGCAATTGGTCTTAAGAGAGCCTATAGTAAATTATAATCTGGTTATTTTTTTTTTTTGAACAAGCATACCACAGTAGTGGTAACAGTTTACTACCTCATTTTGTTAACATAAATATGTATTTTTTTTTTATATGGGCAAATATAGAACATTTTTATATAATAATCTATTATATTTAATATTAAAACAGTTTTTTAATAGTAAAAAATTTGCGCTTCTTAGCAATTTGATAATTGCTTATTGCGAGTAGATCAATATACAAATTATAAGATTATTAAATTCAGATTTTTTATTAAATTAAAAATTGTTAACTAGTTTTATATATAAAAAATAAATAATTATAGATTTTTTTTTTATTAATAAAAATGTTTTTATTGTAATTGTAAAACATTTTTAATGTAGTAAAAAAAAATTTGTAATAGAAAAGGGTTTTTCATTTTTATTTTTCATTATACTAAGAAAAATTTATTAATTTAATAAAAATGTTAAAATTATTGTATTATCTGCATTTTTGTTGCAAGTTTAAAATTATGTCCAGGGGAAATGAGACTGTTAAAAGTACTTTTTGTCGTTTTATCTTTATTAATTATTATTAAATATATATATGAAGATAATGCCAAGATTAGAAAAATTTATTTAGTTAATTGATGATAATAATTATTACTATATAAATTTGTAAATAAGATTAAATTATTTTAATTTCTTAAGTATCAAAATGGTAATAATTAACTTGTATAAAATAATTTTTAAAAATTAATTGCAATTATATTTTTTCTTAATATTAATAATAAATAAAATATTGTATATCTCTTTTATTGCGGATTCATAGATTAAGATTTAACATATGAACTTTTTTGTTTTAGGTGTACTTTATTATTTATTAAAATAAGTTTACAAATTATCCAGGTTTTTTTTTTTAATTTTAATGGCACTTTACATATGTTTTTGTTATATCTTCTCTCCTAAATGGTTATACCATGATTAGTTGCTAAGGTGTATGAAAGAGTATTTATAAGATATTAAACTTTGTAAATAACTATTTTGTTCCAGCTCAGCTATACATTTTTATTTTATACTTTTCTTTCTTGATATACTTAGCCCAGCAGTGAACTTATTACCACATTGGATTGGTATGTTGTAGTAATAGTTATCCTGTAATTTGTAACAAACTTAAATTTAACACACTCAGATCAGTAGTACTCTACTCAAAAATATTGCAGTAATTGTTTTTTTTTCTTTGTAAATAAGGATAATTTATTTGTTATAATTTATCTTTAATATAATACAGAATGATTTGCTGTATGTAATATAAATAAATATGCCCTATAAATTAGATTTTATTTTTTAAAGAAAATAACAAAAAAACTAAAAAATAGAAGTTAATGTTGTTCAAATGGGTCGTGAGGAATTTCTATATGCCAACTTGCCACATTGCAAGTAGCTGGATTATACCTAGTGTAAAAAAATATGAAACAAAGGTGTAAATTATGTTAATCATTTATTCCCAGTATGATAGTTTACACTATGATTTTCCAAAACTGTAGCACTGTTATTAACATCATCAATTTAGTCAATGGGAAGACAACCAGAACACACGTTATCAATTACTTCACCTTTTTTGTGAAAATATTTTTTATTCAGTTTATTAGACCCATAAGGGATAAGAAACACTTAAAAAAAAATTCTTGCGTCTGAGTATAAGAATTTATTTACATATGGAATTGGTTCTAAAATAAAAAAAAGTTTTAGAAAAATTTGTCTTCTTTACACCCAAACACTTGACTGTACTATTGTCTTCAGGTGTAAGCTTATTATATTTACTGCAGTGCATGATAGATTCTATACTAAAGATTAATTATTAATCGTTAATTTGTACTAGTTGTCTGTTACAATGGATAATATTTAAGTACATAAGCAATACTTCCAACAAAACTCTACTGTAAGTATCATTGAAGGGTACAAATAAACTGATTTACATACTAGTGAAGTATCTACATAACATTTTTTTAGCTGATATGGAAAGACAAATCAAAAAATTATATTTACAGTATAAAGATCATTTGTCGTATTTATTTCACAAATTATAATTGCTTTTATTTACAAATGAAAATATTAAACTATAAGTATTAATTATTGAGGGTATTATAATTAATACGTATTAATTATATGGAGTTAACGTAAATTCTTTTTCAAACTTTATGTAAAATAGATTCTTTGCCTTGCTGTAGAGTTGTTCCACATCATTCACTATAGTAGATAAATTTTGAAAGGGTTACAGTAGTTGTCATTGCATCCTGTGATATCACGACAAATGAATCATGATAGTATCAACCTATTGTTCAACCACTTCAATGTGGTCATCATGACGTAGGACTCGAGCTCATTCCAAATTGTTAAAATAGAATTGTTTAGTCCACTGTAACAATGCAAGTCGTCTTACACTCTTCATTACAATTAGGTAAATAGTGTTTGCAACTTTTGCTTTCCTAGAACAGTTCACAGGTGATAGCAACTCAATTGTTTCATTATTTCAAGCATCTTCCTGAAATTATCATGCATTTGCATCAATTAACAGAATTTGCTGACCATACTGAAAATTTATATTAAGTTGCTTGTCGTTTAAACTTTTGAAACCTGGTTCATAAACTGTGTAAATGTAGTTCTTAAATGCTCATGCAGTTCTATTAGCAAGAGAATTTGGTAAATAACCTTTGAGTAGGCTGAAAAGTTGTTAGCAAGAAGTAAAATTTGTTTTATGATACACATTTTAACCCAGTTTCTAAGAATGGTTGACAATCTCTCATTTAAAAAACAAGTCTAAAGCCTTTGTGTGATTTGAGATCTGTGCATTGTCATGCTGAGCTACACCCTTCAAGAGCATCCCAAACTGTTATGATTGACCTCAAATGTTTCAGTATTTCACATTAAACTTCGGTCGATGTGGGTCCCAGGTTCTGTAGGATTTTTTTTTTTTGCTTTCAGATCTAGCAATTATTTCTCAGTTCAATAGTGTTTGTTTAAATTTTTTGGTTTATTAAGTGACTAATGTTGCTAATTAGACTGACATTCTAACCTCGGTCACAGTTTTGTAAAGATACTCATTTCCCTTAAAGTTTGCTAGAACTTTACAGTTACAAATTGTTAACTGGAATTGTTGTTTACAGTACAAACTGTTAAGAGGAAGAAAGAAATTTTTGGAACCTTTAAGTAATTGTTTAATTTTATTGCTCTAAATTACTGACATTTACAATTATTATCAATGTTACTTTTTTCAAATACCTATGAATTAATTATATGAACTAAAACTTAAGAAAAAATACTGTAAATCTAATGACGTTAAAATACTGCACATAATTTATAGTAATTATATTTAACTACAGAAAAGTTAAATTATAAGTTACTATAACTGTAGCAAATGCTAATACATTAAAAATATCCTGAAGACAGTTTACATAGATTATTTATGCTGGTATGTGAAATCTTCCACTGAAAAAGTTTGCTAACTCCTAATGTAAAAATATTATACAGTGTAAGTTTAATGAAATTATGTATAATATCCAGAAAATCTCTTTCAAGTTAATCAGTTTATTACCTTTATTATCAAAATTATATGAAAAACTAATTTTAAAATGTTTAAACCCCTTTGTTTGTGACCATATTTTGTTACTTAACTGAGTGAATAGTTTGGTTTTTCAGTCATACATATTTATGTTTAGAAAAAAGGATAATCTGAAACATTTTTAAATGTGCAAAAGGCATTTAACTGTGTGGCGTCGGAATGATTTATAAAACACACTGAGCTTTACTTCAATGGAAAGTAGAGCTTCCAATTTTTGTCAAATTTATCCTGGCATTTATTTACGTTGTAGTCTCAGGTCGACCATTCCTGAGTTGTGTGGTTAATTGAAACCCGACCACCAAAGAACCCCGGTATCCACGATTTAGTATTCAAGTCATGATCTAGTCAGTTCTGTCCTGGGGCTAGTTAGTTTTGTATTCATCAGTTACATCACAAATCACTAGAATGGTTTCATCAATGGAGAAAAAACTACTTGAAGCTACCAACTCTATTCTGAAACTGAAGCAAGAAGTTGGTTCAATTGAGCTTAGACAAAAAAGAAAATACAGATGATAAAGACATCTCAAAAAGATATTGCAGTGCCTCTACAAGAATCTATACTAAATCCTCAAAAATGAACACTGATTTGGACAAAGGGCCACTTAACATTTGATTTTCACAAGTGGGCCTCTTGTGGTTCACCTTCAGTTATTTATTAGCAACATCTACTAACTGAAAAATAAAATATTGACTGCATTGTACTAAGAACAAAAATTTTACTTTTGCTGAAAAGAAAAATTCCTTTTTCTCATATGAAAATCATTGTTAGAGGTAAAACATTGTGTTTGTTGGTACAACAAAAACTTGTTTCCAAAACACTTTGTGCAATCTGTGAAGCATTTGATTAAAAAGAGGTTTTGGTATTGGTTTTTCAAATAGTGGTTCTTTATTTATCCATCCTGTTGAAGGGATGATGATTTCTAAAAAAAAAAAAAAAACTAGTCCTGCAGTGAAAAATTTATCCTGCTACTGGAAACACAGATGAAACAGTTTTTCACCATAATTTAGTACCATACCATACTTCCAAGTAGGAAATAAATTTGTTAAAGAGAATGGGATTGTGATGCTAAATTGATCAGAAATTAATCTCGTGGGCAATCAAGAAAATACCAATTGGTAAAGAGGACTCCACAACCAAGGACTGATTAATATATTGTTCAATCAAATTTGATTCCAGAGAAATAAAATTGAAATGTGAAAATGATTCTATTTTAAACAAAAGAAATGATTATTTGCTTAGTACTACAGTTCTTGTTTGAAGTTTTTTATTCAGATGATTTGCTTATATAGTTGTTTGTAAATGTAAACTTTCAAAAAAGTTAATGATTGTGGTTACTTTTTTCCACTCTGTGGAACAGTAAATTTAATGTAATAAGATCAACTGGACAATATCAACACAAAGAATATTATTGTTACAGTTAATACAACTTCAAAAAATATTTTAAAAGAGTGCACTGAGCAATGTATATCAATTAATTTCTTTGAAAAATGCTTGTTTTATGAAGACTCTAAATTCTTCTATAGATTAAGAGTTTACAGTTTTAAAAGAAAAAATTATGTATTTTTGTCTGGTATACAAAATGTAGAAGCCGTATTACATATTCATGTTTCTCATCATTGAATAACATGGTAAAAAACTTGTTGGGAATTAAAATGGAAACAAATAGGGCACTAACCGTAGACCAGTTTCATTATATAATTAATCCTCTTTTAATTATTAACTTTTGTTTTTCTATTATTATTTTAAGCATAATATTTTTTTAATTTAAAATGGTTTTATTCCATTACAGTGGCAATACTCAGACTGAAGAACTTTCTCAGTTGCCCCATCTTTCAGAATAACAGTTGTATGTGGTGGAAAATTAACTGCAAGTCTTAAAGCTCCTCGAGATAGAACTATACTCTGTGTTTCAATATTTGGTAATTTTTTATTATGCGATTTATTTGTTTTATTAGGTGTTAAATGATTAACATTTCCTCCTGATTTACAAGTTTGACTTCTGCTTTTATGGTTTTGTTTTCCTGTTGAAGGACAAGAGGATGGTGAACGTTTTTTAGCAATTTCCTGATCACATTTTGTATTCTGTATGTTTTCTTTCTGAAACAGAAATATGAAATCTATTTTATCAATGTATATAGAAAAAATTGTATTTGATTCCAATTCTTTTTGTAATGGAATTAATTAAATGGCACATTTTTTTGTTAGTTTTATACCTTCAATTAATTTTAGTTGTGTTTTTAACACAAACAACCAGAGAGGTTATTATTGCCTGAGAAATAGAATATTATAACATTGTAAACTATGAGAGACCGGCCCACCCTGGAACGTCAATGTGGCGAGAGCCGCATTGTCGGACTGTGTGGGAGTTCCTAGATGCGGTATCCTTAATTTGCTTAAGGGAAAGATTCTTACCGTTTTGCTTTTGGGAAGCTAACCCTGAGTATGGTTCATCACCAGCCAATTATTATTGCTCCAAGCGCTATAAAATGGTGGACAGGTACTTGCTGGCATTCAGCGACCTAGGCGTGCTGCCGAGACAAAATAAATTTTATTATGGATGTCATATATACTTTAAGTAGTTGATAGGGTTTGCCTAAAATATATGACAAGTGAACAGTTGGGACACGTAAGCCGATGGCACCATGCTTAGTCTGCTCAAGCTGTTGGCCAGGTTCTAGGAGCTACGTTAGGATAATGGACACTAGCTAAACTGTTGGAGACTCAGTTGCCATTTGTGGCACAGAAATTCGGTCTTGTGCTTTAGGGCGACCGAATGGGATGGTGGCGGGGGAAATACCAAGCAAACCAAAGTCAGTAACGTTGTGTACCTCATACAGAACACTATCGGAACTGATGATGTTAAATCCAGAACTCTGTTACTATAAATATAGTGAAAGTGATCAAATTCCCCCACCAGAAGAGCAGCCCAACCGCATTCAATAATGATTCTCAACGATGTGATTAAAGAAAAACTAAGTATCTGTGAATATTTTGCCAGAGGTTGCCAAACAAATACGATTGCTTTAATTTGGCGCAAACATTATAAAATACCAAACCAACAATTGATATGAGACAGTTGTAACTTATTTATTTATTTCAGACAACACAAAGTAAATTCACAACACATTTACAAAGAACGCATAAATGTTGACATGTCGTTTGATGATTTTAAATCTTTATACAACTACGTTTGAACAAGAGCCGTTACAGTTTTTTGATTATCGATAAAAAATCTGATAAAAATAAGGGTCGTTATAGAAACGACATTGATAAATTTTTAATCATTGATTGAACACTGCACACCGAACGCAGCACCGGTAAACATTAATAAAGTAATCGTTTGAATTTAATTTTTTTTTTATATATTCATTTGGAAAGGAAAAACAATTGGTAGAAATTGATAAATTGAATAAAGCTTTTAAACATAAAAATACGGCATATATTATGGGTTTGGCTGAAGAAGATCCTTTATTTGCTAACCCCTTTAAACCGATAATCGAAACTATTCAAGAAATTAAAGAAGAAATCTATAAACCAAAACCAATACCGCCGCTGACTGATATTGAAATCGATATTGCTGAAGTAGATTGCGATTTGGGTGATTTTTAGAATTGTTGGCTAATTAGAAAGACATCAACAAACTTGTAGTTTGCTGGCACGAGATTATTCAGATAAAGACGATGTAGGGCCCTCAACAATGATATCACATCTGAAAAAACTACTTTAATTGAATAGACTTAAACTGCATGTGAAGGTGAAAACCCCCTTAGATTTACAAGATGTATAGATATTGTGGTAGATAGTCCATTTACACAATTTTCTGAAACACAAGAAACAATTACAAATGAACCATATTTATAAATGTTAAAAACAGCACCAAAAGTATCACTGGATCATGTGTATTGAGTAAAATATGATACAAACACATTGGGTAATACTAAAATTGAATTTAAAAATTATTTAATTTATTTGGGAAAAAATGCAGTATATCAAGCCACGCCTGGTATTTTAGAGTTGTTAATTTTTTTAAATTCAGACCTAAAAAAGTTCACAAAAGAGATATGCAAATTAATGATAAAATGCTGAAACATACTGGTGCGCACTTAACAGATGCCGGTACAATAAAAACAAATCTTTTATATATAATGATTAGAAAGCTTTTTCCTCAAAAAAGATCTGTTTCACTGTATAAAACAGTCGACATAGTTTAGCGGTAGCGGACTACTGCATTAAATTATAATCAGTCTTATCAATATTGGGACGATGCCAACGAATTGGTGGTTAGATTGTATACACTTGTGAGTGAATACTATGTCGGAAACACGGCTGTTTCAAATGAAATTATATCCATAAGTAAAGAATTGTAAAATGTTGAATTCAGATAGAGGATTTGATTTTATTTTTTATGTATAGAAATGTTACGTTTAAAATTAGGCGGTAAAAGAAGAGGGAAGGGGAAAAAGGTCCTCCGGGGATTGGTTTTTCAATGACTGAGTTTGAAATTATAATGTGAAAAATCATAGATAGTGTAATGTATTTGATCCGATTGAAGATGGTGACGCGGAAAATTTTAAACGAGCTAAAAGTATGTTTAACTAATACACACTCACAGTGAACAGTTTGTCGGTTTGGAAAAATTGAATCAAGACGATAAAAGACTATGATGTAAATATTAACAAAGAAACTGACAGTATAAAAATGATAATGTTATCATTTGATAAAAGAATAAAAGCATCGGAACAGGAAAAGGAAGATTTTATGGGCGATGTCAAGTACTCATATCGCGATCGATCAGAGAACATGAAATCAATATGAAAAAGAGATCTACGAAGAAGATTTTTAATATGTTTAGATTTTTTTTTTTCATTAATAGAAATTGAGTTAAAATTATGAAACTGATTCATTTTGTTGATTTACCCAAATGTGCTACCAAACAAAGCGCTGGTTTAGATTTAATTTCAGCAAGCAATACAGGTTTAATAGTTGGTGAAATAAAAATCATGCCAACCGGTATTGCAATATTGTTACCGAAAAATCTTGAAGTGCAAATAAGACCCAGATTAGGTATGGCGGCTAAAGATTACATTACAGTTGCCAATTGGCCGGGCACAACTGATGCCAATTATCACGATGAAATTAAAGTAATTCTTATTAATTTGGGCAATAAACAAGTTATGGTACAAAAGGGTATGAGAATCATGCAGATGATAGTATCAAAATATGAACATATTTCTTGGATTGAAAGTGTAAAACTTGATGAAACTGAATGTAATTGTCATGTTTTAGGTTCAACTGGATTAGCATAATTAACTGTACAAAATTATCTGTTTCATCGATAAATTTACTGTATTTTGTTGCTTTATATGAAATATTTTGGTCCTGTAAATCTGAGGGACCAAAATTGATACATTAAAAAATAATTAACCCTGAAAATTTTGTTGTTAAGGATTGTACTGTTTATTGTAAAAATGTGGTGGAAAAATTACTTAAGGTATTTTTTAAAGTATCTAAATTAATTTAAGTAATTTTTCCAATACCAATAAGTAATTTTTTTACTTTTATACCAATAATGTATTTGAATAAAAATAATTAAAAAAGAATATGAAAAAAGGTTGTATTATCCGTATTATTAAGGTTGTATTATCCGTAAGGTTGTATTATAAAAAAGGTTGTATTATCCGTTCTGTAGTCAATTAGGCTGTAGATTTATTACCTTTGAAGTGCATATTTCAGGTTACAATTACTACAATCCGGGTACGAAATTAAATAAGGCTGAAGCCTGGTGACAAAGGCAAATATCAATAAATTTGATGAGGCTTGTAAACTTCACGATATAGCTTATTCGAAATATTCAGATAATAAAACCAGATGTGAAACCAATAAAGCACTGACTGAAAGAGCTTGAGAACGTGTAATCGCGTCAAATAGCAGTTTAACTGAAAAGCGACGGCTTATGCCGAAATTAACGCGATTAAACTTAAATCTAAATTTGGCGGTAGATTGAAACTAAAAAGGGGTGGTAGAGAAAAATTAAAGAAAGGCGGTGGTATTATTAAGAAAAAAGTTAATAGTGAAAAGTAAAAAAAAAAAATAGATTCAATACTGAAACGTGCTTCATATGATTGCAAATTGGTTAAATATGCAAAACGTTGAAAATTCCACATTTTAGAGGTGTTTATATGTGAGATGCATTAACAAAAAAGATTAGAAAAAATGAATGCGCCTTAGTCAATTTAGATTCTTCAAATAGACTCTGTACACATTGGGTTTGTTTTAAAAAAAATCAATAAAAATGTAGAGTATTTTTATAGTATCAGCAGTGTACAGCCCCCTACAGAACTGATATTTCTTAAAGTCTAATGTAACATACAAAATTACTAAATATCAAGCCAATGATGATGTAATTTGTTCTCAGTTTACTTTTTAAGCGGATTATTGCAAATAATTTATTAATATTTGTTTTATTCTTTCCTACTAGAGATATGAAGCTTCTATTATCGATTGATGGTAACAGTTCGGTGATTGATAATACATTTTTCCCACCAATTTATATTTCAAAAGGACAATAAGAAATGGGTTTACAATGGTTATGACGGGGAAACAGTATTCCGAATGTCAAAAAAAAATAAAAACAATAAATTGTGTTTTGGCTTTGATGAGGATGTAAAAAAAGATGAAAACAATAATAATTATATGCTAATAAAAAAGTGCTACATAACTATACCGACAGGTAGTTATGAGATTGAGGATATAGGTGATTATATACAGCCTGAAATGAAAACAATAAAGAAACTTTTTCCATTAAAGCAAACAACAATACATTACAGACTGAAATTAAAAGCACAGTATGGATAGATTTTTCAGATAAAGATTACAGTATTACTAGTCTTATGGGTTATGGATCGAGACTATTCAAACCATACACATATTGGATCAACCAGTAAATATCGCCCTTGTAAATGTAATATGTGAAAAATGAAATATTATTATGGGCAGTATCAAAAATGGAAATTGAGACAATATTTTGTATGCGTTTCCATTAGAATTCATATCATCCTGGTGATATGATTGAAGAATATCCATTGAATATTATATTTTTACCTGTTGGTGTGAAAGAAATTAACAATTTAGAGATACGATTGACAGATCAAAACGACAATTAACGCGATGAACAAGTCAGCTTGTTGATATTGAGAATATCTAAATAATCTATTGTAAAATAGAATGTTTTTATTTTTTGTAGATATAGAATATATGCCTCCTACATTTGATAGTGATGATAATGTTTTTGTTAAAAAAAGTTACAAGTTGACTGAAGAACGTATTAAAAAATTTAATTCATTAGGACTAGAAGTTGTAAATGGAAGATTAAAATCTGTAAAGTGTGAATTTTTATTTTTAAAGCAATACTATATTGAAATTAAAAATAATTCTTTTATGTAGATTGCGTAATGAATTATTTAAGCATTGAAAAATGTAAACATCAAGATGATTGATTCATTGACGTACAAATAATACCATCCACATACACCAATCGTTAAAAGAATTTGATAATAATGCAGAAATTATAATTCGTGTAAATCAACCAGAAGTATATACACTGTTCCTAGTGGTTTGTTAGTTTGCGGAAAACTTATAGATTCAGATAATAAAAAATCAGATTTTGTAAATTTCACTGGTGCCTTTTTATTCGATGAGATTAAGTATCTTTTAAAGGGGCAAGAAGTCATTGAAAAATGTGATTGGAAGACCAATCACATTTAAAAAGATAATAAAATTTATTTAGATGATGGTAATTTTAGTTTGGGTATACCTTTAACAATGTTTATGGGTTTGCTGAAGATTATAAAAAACCCATTGTAAACACTAGACAAGAATTGGTTTTGAAACGTAGCAATGATGATGTAAAGGCAATAGTTGCTGCAAGTGCAGATCATAAATCTAAATTGAAAATAACTGAAATCACATGGGATATGCCATATTTAAAAGCGGCAGCTAAATTTCGATTGGAATTGGTTAAATTGAGAGATAAAAATAAAGAGGTGTTCATGCAATTTAGAAAATGGGAAATTCTTCAGTATCCAGCTGTTCCTCAAACAAATTTCACAGAATGGAATGTAAAAACATTATCACAATTAAACAAACCACAGTATGATACTGTTTGTTTTCAAACTGATAGAAAAGATAATTCCATTAAAGAGATATCTAAATTCGATTCTTGTAAAGTGAGAAATATTAAAAGTATTTATAAATTCAACTCCATATACATATAAAAATTTAAACGGAAATCAGAGGTGGATGTATAAAATGTTTACAGATTTTCAAAAATCATATTATAAAAATGCCACCATACAATTTTTCCAATTACAAAAAAAATTATCCTTTATATGTAATTGATTGTTCTCAATAAGATGAATCTTTAAAAATAGCTGATGTTGATTTGAAAATTGAAATTGAAACTGAAGAAAGTTTTAAGCCTAAAACACCAGTATATTGTTTATTAATATATGATACTATAATTGGCTGTACATCATAAACTGGTGAAATAAAGAACAAGAATAGTTGATTAGATTTTGTTTTTTTCCTGGTGGATCAAAGGTCAAATGAGGTAATATTATCTTAAAATTTAATTCATATTTTATAAAAATAAACAAGAACAAAACGACTAATTTTAATTCATATTAACTTATATGTATAAGTAAAACCAATACATATAAAAACAACTAATTATTATTCATTTAATGATGCATCAACATATTGTTTATTTATTTAACGAATGAATGAGCTGACATCATTGACAACTAAACACCAGACCATGGGGAATTCCCTTGTATTGAAGTGCAGGTAGCAACTTAACAAATTTGGCCTATATGATTCCCTATACTTATTGGGGAACAATGAGTCTATAGCATTATTTTTCAGTCAAAAATGTTCTAGGATACACTCTTTTCGAGATATTTTTAGACACTGAAGAAAATACATTAAAGAATCATTAATCTAAAAATGATGCTGCAAAAGACTGTACTGTTTATTGTAAAAATGTGGTGAAGCAATTACTTTATATAAATATTTTGATCACTCAAATCTAAGGGACAAAAAACTGACACATTAAGAAGAATCATTAACAGCTGATGTCATTGACAACTACACAGGACACAGAAGAGAATACATTAAAGAATCATTAACCTGAAAATGATGCTTGCAAAAGACTGCGAGGTATGTGAAATTTTCTCAAAAAAGACTGCATAATATGTGAGTTTTCTCCAGAATAAGTCCCATGGGGACTGTGTGTGAAACTAGAGTGGTGATGTTTGCAAGCACCTCACAGGAGGCTAGACCAATTATCACCATCAACTGTTAACAAACAGGATGCTCCTGGGGCACTTTTAGGAGATGCAAACGGCTTATAATATCTCTGAAAAAAAAATTGTCCAACTTTCAATATTCAAACGAGTATTTGTTAGTACGTTGAAGGCTAACTTTTGCATACAT
This sequence comes from Lycorma delicatula, assembly GCF_047948215.1. Lineage (NCBI taxonomy): Eukaryota > Metazoa > Arthropoda > Insecta > Hemiptera > Fulgoridae > Lycorma > Lycorma delicatula. The sequence continues at coordinate 109,854,884 of NC_134456.1, read as the reverse complement.
TAGGTACACTCTCTATCTAACAGATCGTGGTTATTCAGGAATGTTTTAACTTCGCAATCAATTTTCAAAATTCAAATGGGGTATTTGCTAGGGGTGTTGGCATTGAAATTCAAATGGGGTGTTGGCTCTCTGCTAGCCAGTGGACACGTGTGGGATGCTTCACACAACAATTTTTTATAATTCAGTCTATTTAATCATGAAAGCGTATGCTGCCGATACCTGTTAATTATTGAATAACATAGAATTTTAATTCATTTCGGTGATATACATGTAGAGTTAGTTTAATGCAATTGTATTCGATTTTTTAACTAATATGGTATATTGGTTCTGTGATAGGCGATAAATATTTGATTATTCATTTGGCAATATTTTTCAAATTATTGAACAGCATCTAGATCTTTTTACAGTAAAGTGGAAACATTTGTTTGTATGTTATCAAAACGTTTAATAACTGCTAAACTAATCGCTACCAAATTTCAAACAGTAGCTTCATTATGTAATCCGGAGTGTCATAGGCTATATTAAAATAAAAAGCTATTTATTTAAACATGTAAATAATAAATAATCCATTGTGGTACTGCACTTCTTATTCAGGCTGCTCCTTTCTTATAGTAAGCCACTCCCCAGATATTTTTTAATAGAAATGTTTTAAATAGAGGTCTTATTAAAACTGATGACAAGGTTATAAGTGTTGGTGAAAAGTATTTATGTGATTTTGGTTTACCATCGCTAATTCATGATGAACAAGATAATGAAAACCACCTATGACATAGTGTTCTGAATTTTTTTTTAATATCAATGAACTTCAAGAGGACATAAAAATATTAACCTTTCTAAATTAGAACCAGACACTAAGAATATTATTCCATCACTTGCAATATCCATACTGAGAGAAAAAAGACAAAAAATTGATGGGACAATAATATGACCTGTCCATCATATGTTTGATGGACAGGTAGCTTGGCTCTCGGTGTAGCATAATCAGGCATCACTACAATGCTCCTTGCTGGTGGTAGGACTACTCATTCAACTTTTAAATTGCCATTAAATCTATCATATGGACAAAAGTCAGTTTGCCTCTATGCATAAAAGTCTAATTATATGGGATGAATGCACCACGATTCATCGAGCTCATGCTGAAGCAATTGACCATACTCTCGGAGACCTTACGTCGCATGATAAGTTAATGGTGGAATAACATTTGTTGTCTTTGCAGGAGATTTCAGCAAAATTTGCCAGTATGTCATGGCATTCGTGATGAAATATATATATAATATTGTATGAAATATAAACCACCAAAACATAGTAATTAGATAAGTTAAACTTACCATATTCCTTCTTACCATAATTTCCAGTAACTAGTTTCACAATGTCCTGCACCTTCAGTTGGTATTAAATTTTATATCTATACATTAAAACATACTCTTTTAATTGTTTGTCAGTATATTCAAAATTATGTTATGTATTTTGAAATTTTGAACAATATTATGAGCATACAAGTAAATTTTGGTGTCCTGTACCAGAATAATTTGCGATGTATATATATATATATATATATATATATATATATATTTAACTTATTTGCATTTATAGTTATTTTTAAAAGATACCTTAGTCATTCCTACAGAATCACTTCGTCTTCTTGATAATCTTGGACGTGGTGGATCCCATGGAATTCTTTCTTCTGGAATTTTTTTCTGTAACAGTTAAGATTTGTTTATAACTCTTCTGATTATAATACAATATTATATTGTATTGTTTGTTAATTCAAACTTGAAGTAACAAAAAAAATTCTGAATTACTTCAATTCAGTTCATACTTCACACAAACATAAAAATGTAAATAAAATAAGAAAGGTAATTTAATTCTAATTTCATTAAGAATATGAATCTGTTTAAGTATATTCTCAAAAATTGTATCTTTGCTTTTAAACTAAATACCTTACTTTCTTTCCTTCTAATTTCTATTTTATTCCTTTTTTCAATAAATAAATAAAAATGATTACCACCTTTTCTACAAAAGTTAGCATTTTGTTCTCCCACATCTTGACTTTGATGAAGATAAAAAAATAATTAAATCGTAACAAAAATAATAATAATGTATACAGCAACTCATAATTTACTGTACTTTACAGTACTAAGTGAAATATTTTCAAGGCATTAAGTAGCTTACATAAAGAATGGAAACAGAAAGAGCTTCATTGATATCTTACTTGTCAGCAGATGTATTAATAAAATCAAGAGAAATATATGATACAAAGAATATATACACAGAATAAGTTCATATAATGTGTAATAAAGGAACTAATAAGGTACCCTTTAAAATGCGGGTGCAGCTGACACCAACATTAAACTGTACCATAGTATATTGAACTGCATCATTGCATTAGATCATAAATCCTTAAGTTAGATAGTGAAATTTCTCCATTGTTTGGTGTGTGGACTAGCAGTTTGCAATTAAAACTTTCTGGGATCTTCAAATTTTATAAAACAACCTGCAATACTAAAAAATTAGATTTTATGATATAGATCATTTTCTCCTTATTTATGTTTAGTTTTTCTTAAATAACATACTTGATATTGTTTTAAATTATTTTTTTTTTAATTTTAATAACAGTAAATAAAAATACCTTACGGAAATCCTCTTGCTAAAACTTTTATTGTTAAACCCATTATGCAAGCTTTCTTTCAAACTTGGCAAAATTTTTCTTTCGATTTAAAATGCTGTTAAATCGAAATAGAAATTTTGTTTGATGCATCTCACATAAAATTCAAGGGATCTAGGAGAAAGTGAACTACTGGAAAAATGTTAATTATTGTTACTTAAATTAGTTAGTTTTCACTGGCTTAATTTAAACTGTCTATTATGTTGTTTTTTTATTACTGTTTACATTTATTGAACCAAATGACAACTGTTATTCATTATTAGTCTAAACTGACCATAATAGAATTATGAACAGAGTTTAAAGGAATTGGAACTAAAAACCAAAACCCACATGAATTTACAAAGAAATGCTGCAACAGAATGCCATGCTTTTACATATGTTGGTTAATATGTGATTAAGATAATTTGTGATGAAATCATAATTTGCCAGTTCAAATTCCATTTGTGATAATAGAATTTGATGATTATTATATATTTATTGGATGAAAGTTCTGAGTGTTTATCTGATTCATGTATTAAAACAAACTTGGAAATTTGGAACAAAAAATTATACAAAAAAAAGATTTTCATTGCAAGTGCTTTTGCGTACAATCCATATGTGTAGTCTAAAGTAGGAAAAGCTGTAATCAACATAAACAATAAAGAAACATTTTTTGGTCTTATATGTGTAATAATATTTCAGTCAACTTCTTAGAGGATTAGGTTCAGTCAGTCATTAACTACTGAAAATACAAGAAGCATTCATAAGAAATCACTTCTATTTTGTTATTTCTACAAATAGAATTCTGAAAAATTTTTGGATTGCAATGTATTTCAAGTTAAAGACATTTATTTTAAAAAGACTCCTTTTATTTCATTATTGTTAGCGTAAGTGTGTTATTGTTCTCATAGCCTTCTTAATTAATTGTTTTCTAATTTTAAAAAAATGTATAATTTTTGTTTGTTTATGTATGGCTTAGAAGTAATTACTGCTTTATTCTGATAGGTAAAAAAAAAAATATTTTTTATATTTTTAAATAAATAGATGTACTTTATTCAGATCAGAATGTACTTTATTATGATGATGTCAAGAATAATAAGTGCCATTTAACAGAAACAAAAAGGAACAGCTCCACTTTTGTCTAAAGGGACCAAGGAAAAATCATAAAAATCTTTTTTATAATAGTATCTCGAAATACAAAATTAATAAATAAGAAAAAGAAGTGGTTAATTCACATTAAAATAACAATGATATAATAACAATGATATAATAACATGAATAAAGTAACAATATTAAACCACTAGCTGTAAAACATTTAAAAACTTACATACAAAGTGTATCACAAAGTTTTCCTGGAACTTTCATAACCTATTCTACATGTAAAAATAATGGGAAAAGTTCATAAAGACATAGTTTCCTAAAATGCTTCATTTGCCAGTTACAGCTAGTAAAAAATCTCACTTGTATTTCAGCTACCTGGATGAAATGAGGTCATACCGAAATTTTTAGCAAATTAATTAAGGGGCAGAATTAGTGATTTTTATGGTTTTTGCCTTAAAAACTTGAATAAAATAAGTCCCAGAATCGTATCTGCAGTAGTTTTTGAAAACTCTGGGGTGAAAACCAATTAATTGGGGTAAAAACCCTGTTTTTTTTATATTTGATGTACAATAACTTTGATAAATGGGTAATAAACACAAAACCAAAACTTGTAGAGAATCTAATTCTGAACACAATGGTATAAAATAAGTTGAATAAAAGAAAGAAAAGTTTGAATTTTATTTAAAAACAGGTTACTACATTTTTGTCAAAAAAAATACTTATTTAATATAAACAAAAACCAGATTCTTTTTGGGTGATGTGAAAAATTTGTAAAAACTAAATTTACTGTTAATAATTGCAAATAATCGCATTTACTGTTAATTTCTAAATAAAAATTATTTAGATAAATAGTATCAGTTTATAACAAATGTTAAAAAATGAGCCTGTCATTTTCAACACATTTATTGGAACGCTTCCATACTTCTTCTGTTGCTATTTCTAGTTCTTCAGGGATGTTCCCTTAAGTTGCTCAGCCATGTCCATAATGCAGACAATGAATTCCTCACGAGAATGTATTTTTGTTTTGTATACAATATTATTCATCCCTACACGCATTTAAAAAAATTTAAAGGCGTTAGATCAGGCGGCCAGGAATATGGACCTCTAGGACCAATCCGTTTCTCAGGGAAATGATGACTTGAGTGAAAATACCACAAGAGAAGTGGGAAGGCGTGCTGGAAGTATACTTTGAGTCTCATCGCTAGAGAAACATCTTCAAGCAACTGTGGCAATTCTTCTTGAAGAAAGTGCAAGTTGACTCGGCATTTAAGTGGCCTGGTAATATGAACGGTCCTAACAGCTGATTATGAAGAAGGCCGCACCACACATTGACGCTAATTCGGTGTTGAAAATTTTCTTTCACAGTTTTATGAGGATTTACTTCTGCCCATGTGTGCTCATTGCGTGAATTGTTGACGAATCTCGATTGAAATTTGCCTCTTCAGTAAACAAAACAAACTTGTTGGGTTGTCAATTTATATTCCACCAGTTACAGAGCTCAAAACGAAGCGAACCATCTCCTGAGTGTAGATGTTGAACTGCCTGTTTATGATAAGGATAAAACTGTGATCCACTTAGAATGGTGTCTTGCACTGATACCAGGACTGCGCTTTATTGTATCGATAATAATTTCATCAATAACAGCGTAGTGTTGGATAGATTGTTCATAGCTGGTACGAATACTAGGTAATGAACCTGTTTCCTGAAGATTGCGAAAATTCACGCTGATTATTTTGGGATCTGAAATCCTACGATTTGGGAAATGCATTTCATATTCCATTGCAGAAGCTGCAGCATTACCATTATACACACCCAAAATGAATACCTATCAGCTTATGCCTCTGTTGTAAATAAGTACGGCATTACTTCAAAGCAAACCAATCAGATTCAAACTAAAATTCACCAAGTCTTTGCTAAAGACAGCATAGGTCACAGTACCCGATATATTTAATATACCTTACAGAATTATTTAAACACTAATACAGTATTGTGCATTGTTGATCAGCTGCTGTTATTTCATTGCCAACTTTGGAATAATAATTTTTCAAATAATTTATTGCATTTCTTTCATAAAAATATGTAAGTAATTTCCATTTTAAAATTTTTGTTAATTTCCAGTTTAAAAAAAAATTTTTTTTTTACAAATTTTTCACATCTCCAAAAAGAATCTGATGTTTGTTTACATTAAATAAGATTTTTTCTGACGTATTAAATCTACTTTTTCTAAATAAAACTAAAATTTTTCTAGCTTTTCTTTGTTTTATCCACCTACCTTGCACCATTTTGTTCAGAATTGAATTCTCTACAAATTTTAGCTTTTTATGTTTATTACCCATTTAACACAGTTATTGTATATCAAATATAAAAAAAACAGGGTTTTTACCCCAATTTATTGGTTTTCACCCCAGATTTCTCAAAAACCACTGCAAATATGATTCTGGAGTTTATTTTATTTTATATTTTCCAGGTTAAAAACCATAAGAAATCACTAATTCTGCCCCTTAATTAACGTCTTAAAAATTTCAGTATAACTCATTTCACTGGGGCAGCTGAAATTTTCACTAGCATAACTGGCAAAGGAAGCATTTTAGAAATATGTTTATATGAATTTTTTACATTATTTTCACCAGTAGAATAGGTTATGAAAGTTTCAGGAGAACTTCGTGGTGTATATATATATATATATTTATTTATTTATATGCATATTTGAGAACAAATTTAATTGTTCCTAATAATGTTCCTTCAAAAAGAATGCAGAAAATCCTGATTTATCTAAAAAGTATTATTGAACATTTATCATCAGAGGAAATATTATTTTGGTAAAATGGAATATTTGAAATAAACTGCTCATAAACAAGAATAACAATTCTCTTAAAATGTTATTTTCTACCTAAAAATGCTATAAAAACTTGAGGTTTCCAGTCAGAATAATGAATTTTCTAGCAATTTTGGAAAAGGGGCAAAGATTTCAATAATGATAATACTGTATTTTTAATGTAGGTAAAAATCTAGGGAAGGTTCTCCATTTAAAGTTTCTCATAAAACGTATAGTTTCCGAGATCCCAGTGGTGGCCATTTTGTACATATATATAAAGCATTATAAAATTTTGAGTCTTTAGTAGGCTAAAGTCTTTGTAGTTCCTACAAGAACTTGCCAGTAATACAAACACAGCCATCCTATGAAACACCAGAATCTGATGCAGATTAGATTTTAATTTATTTCTCTAGATTTCTTTACCTTAATAATTTAGGACACTTTCAAACAATGTGTGAAAAATCATTAAAATTGTATCAGTATTCACAATAACTTTATAGTTTATTTATTATTAAGGTAAGCTTTGAGAGTTGGTTACAAATCTTTTTAACCTTTTTTTTTTGTGTGTTAACGAGATGAAGGAACCTCATTTATGGGCGCCTAGGCTTTGTGGGCTTGCTAACAGGTTCCATGCATGCACTCATACACAATCAGACACCACTAACAATAAAGTAGCACCAAAACACACACACCCCAAGAAAAATCTTTTCAACCTGTGAAATTGTTTCTGTAATGAATAGTATTAATGTAACAATAAAATTATAGATATAAAAATTATTAATGTACAAGACTTGAGTATGTGTTCTTACTGTATTTACCATTTTATCGATTCGATTTGGACTGCATGCCACACAACGTTCCTTTCTGTTAGTTGGAGGATCAAAAGAGTCAGTATCCTTACATGTATTCTCTGATCCATTTATTGAACCATATATACCAACCCTATGTAAAAAGCTGTAAAAAAATTATTTTTTTATTTACATAGCTTTTTATTTATTTTATAAATAAATTACTATTTTTTTTATGAAGCTAAAGGAATAATGCAGAAATAAATTATTAATTGTAATTAATTTAATTTTTTTAGATAATTTATTGCATTTTGTCGGTGAAACCAGAAAAGCGTGTAAGTCCATTTGAGTAAATTTTACAGGAGAGTCTTAAAACTATATATTTTAAAAAGTAAATTTCATTGAATACTTAAAACTTGTGAATATTATCTATATAATAAAATAATTAATTCTCATAAATATCATTTTTTTAATTTATTATTGGAGTTGTACATATTTCTACAGAAAACAGTGCATGATGTACGGAGTTTCACACTTTTCTTAAAAATATCTTTTATCATTATCGGCATTATACAAGAATAAAAAATGGTATTTTTAATTGGTATATTTATTTAATAACATTTTGAAACATGTATTATCTGTGAAAGGAATAAGTATATGAAAATAACTGATACAAATAAAATAAAGGAAGTTCATCATAAAAGGCATGATAATCTGACTAAACTTTTTTTAGAGCTTGTAGGTGATCACATTTTTCTTTTTTGATTTTTATATGATCTTGATATAGCAGTGGCAGGTTAATTTACATTGCTGATGCTTTGATGATGCTAACAGGACTGCCACAATAATCAACAGTCAGCCACAATAAAAACAAAATCTGATGTTTCTGCAATTTTGTCAGAATTCTTAACATCTCTTGTTTCCTGTTTAATTATATGATGATTTCTGTTGCTCTCCTTGTCAATATTATTTGATTTAAATGAAACAGATATATCGCACTGGTTTTATCTAGGACGAAATAATGAAAGATTCATTTTCTGGAACTCTTCATTAAATAGTGTTCTTGAAACAGGAACTTCATTATGGTCTTTACAAAATATATTTTGATAAAAGCAGTTAAACTCTTGTTTGCTAAAATACAATCTTCATGTTGATGCACGGCAATAATGAGATTCAATCTTGGCCAGTGAATTAAAGAATGTGATAACATTTGATCTTATCAATTCAGATTTTAATTTTCTGGGATGGATTTTAGAACTTTGCTTAGTATTATTGTGATCAGCATTCCTTTCTTCACAGTCTTTGATAGATGTATTATTTTTGATCCACAATAAAGTACAATTATACTTTAACCCAAGAGTATTGTTGAACATATTTTTGCAAAATTGATATACATCTGACAATTACATGAAACTTGTGGAATAATTACATCTTGAATTTTGAGCTTTACCTTGTCGGCATATAACTGGGTGTAAATTCCTAGGTTAGAGCTGAATGCGGCTCTTCTATTATCTTGTTTATTCAATGAGGTTAAGTATATTTTAGGTATAAGATTTGATTCAAAACATTTTTGGTTGGATTCTGAAGTAGTACTTTACTGGTTGTCATCACTTCCTAATAGATGGAAGATATTCTATGCAAGAGCTAACTAAGGAATGCTTATGGAAGCATATTCCTTCAAAGAATAACCCCGCAGATATCCTGTCACGTGGTTGCATGCTGGATGCATTAACCTTGACACAACTCTGGTGGAATGGTCCGTCTTTTCTGAAGGATGTACAAGAAAACAAATCTATGTGTGGTAAGCCACTGATCCTGATGACCCATGCAAGGATCCACCTGTGTGTGTCAATATGGCTATTGACACACAATTGCCATAGTGATACTATTGCTGAGTGGTGTTCATGGCTGAACACTGCTCAGCAAGATCATGTAACTGTCCAAACAAGAGATAGTAATTCAGGAGGTGAAGACTGTCCTGTACAGTCTTACAGCTGACCTGTTCAGCTAGTACGATGCTAAGAAAATTGTGAATAGTAGATCACTGAAAGCAATGTCTTATGCTCAGGTTGCTGCAGCTCTAGTGGCTCCTGTAGCCTCTTTTAATGCACAAGATGAACAAATCAAAGAAATGAGTTATAAGTCACTACAGAAGTATAGGACATTAATAAAACAAAGAATTCCTCTGCAATAAGAATTGAGCCTTCGATCAGCTCTTAAGGTGAAGCGAAAGCTCAAAGAAAACCAGAGACAAGTATACTGCAATCGTTTTCTCGATTTATATTGAGAATAGGATTTTGAAAAACCAATGATGGAGACTCTGAAAGCACGGAGGTCTTTAAACGAGAAAACAAGCACTTTTGCAGGGAGTGAATTGAGCCTTGACTCTGATGCACTGCTGACCACATCATCGGAGTCGGTGTCATCTGGTATCGGCAGCTGAAGATCCTCCGTGATTTACTATGTTGGATCAGAAGAATCCATCTCCAAGGCCTGAAACAAGCTAGAGTTTAACATCAAGGCAATCAGGAAGATGGAGAAAATAAGAAAGAAAGGATTTTCTAAGGGTAAACCTAGGCAATAGATTTTAGGAAGAAGTTAGTTTTTTGTGTACTTTTGACTCATCTATAGATTTAATTTATTTGGATAATTTGTGAAAACATTTTGTAAGGAATGGTTTATGTATTGTAAGTGTTTTAAACATGTTTTTTAAGTGGTATGGGCCCTTTACAACCCTGTCATCATGTGTTTATCTAGGGTTTAATATCCTTGACAAGTCTTTTGACGATTTGTTTTGACAAGACTAGTCTTCTATGTTGCTATTATTTTTATTCGGGTGTGAAAGAAATATTTTCTTTTTTGCTTTTTTATTTTTTTTTGATGTGGAAAGATGCTAATAACCATAACAGTTGATGCCCCTAAAACCTAAAAAAAAAAAGAAGTAATAATAATAATGCCCCGGATTCTGTGCAATAAATCCAACCCCACATCCTTGCAATAATATTTATGCACACATCCAGGGCGGGCAATGACACAGTATTTTGGTACCCTCACTTATCTTGGTCAACAGGGCAAGGTTTTGCTCAGAAGCTCCCTATGGAGTACAGGATTGGCGGTCCCAAGATGGTTACGGTTATGCTTCTCAGTTTCACTGTTTACAGCGATGGTGGGAGGCATGATCGTGATCTGTTTTGCCACCGTTGGGCAGAGTGCGAATGAGGAGTGCCCTTCCCTCCTCCCAGTTGTAGAGCCAGGTTGAGGGTGGGCTGCTGTGAGTTTAGCTCTATCAACGTCTTGTGCCGCTCAGTGTGAGTCACTTCAGGTCTTAGCAGGGACTGCCCTATGGGTATCTATGGAATCATTCACCAAGATCTAGAAACTGTCCAATTTATAAAGAGAAGGTAGCAATACAAGAAGTTAAAAGATGGCAATTAAAAAGATGAGCTACTTCAAAGTGAAGAAAATCATCAAAAGCAGATCACCAAAGGTAATATCATATATACAGGTTGTATCAACTTCTGCAACTTATTTCAAAGGACGTGATTGCGAAGCTAGCACCAGCACCAGCATTAGCAAGTTGTTTGAACTTATTGTGAACAAAAAAAAACTTGGAAATTGTCTAACCAGAGAAGATAGCCCACAAAGAGAAAAGAAAACACCAACTCTCAAACAAAAGAATTCTTCTTCCTTGAAGAATGAACTTTCAACCAATTTCAAGTTGAAGGACAGTAAATCCAGAATAGACAAAAAGCCTGAAGCCAAAGTAGAAATTGCAAAACTCCCCATGCAGGGAAGTGAGAAGATAGATATAAAAATATTAGAAAAAGAAGATTGAGAAAAAACAAAAATAAAGCCCTCAGAAGCATGGTGGTGGCTTTTAAGTGAGAAAGCGAGGAGTTCAGCCGCCCCACATGCTTTAGCAGGAAATGCATCGGGTCTCAACACTGATGCACTACTGACTGCAGCATCTGAGCTGGTATCATCTGATGCTGGCAGCAAGACATTCTCTGTAATTTACTGCAGAGGTTCAAAAGGATCAATCTCTGAGGCATCAGAATTTTTTGAATTCAATATCAAGACCTGCAGGAAAATAGAAAAAAGAAGCAAAAAATGATGGCTTAAGAGTAAACCTAGGCGACAGAATTTAGGAAAAGATTGTTTTTATGAGTTTTATAAAGGATTTTAATCAAATATGAGTCTTAATTTTTGCATGACATAAAGTGTTTTCGATAGAACTCCTTTTACTATTACTTATTTATGTGTTTTAAGTGGTAAGGACCCTTTACACCCTTATCATATTGTGTGTTCAGAGTTTCAGCTTTCTTTGACAAGTCTATTTTTAGATTATATGTTTTCATAAAAGTAGTCTGTTGACTACGTTGCTGCTAGTGGTTTATTGGGAAAGGGATAGAATTTTTTTTTGATGTAGAAAGGGGCTAATGACTACAGTAGTCAATACCCCTAAAACCTGAACAAAAAAAGAATAATTGTAATGTTAATGAGGATTCTTAATGAAGTTGACGATAATAAAATGTTAAATGCTGATGAAGTCATGTAATAAAGAATTTGAAATTCGTTTTTTGTTTTTTTTTGTTACACTACTTTAATTATTTAACATTTTTGTAATTAATATTTTCCTAATTGGACAAATTAAATATTATGTAAAATAAAAGTTTACAATAAAGATAATTTTACTAATTTTTCCTAAAAAATTCAGGTTGGGATTCCAGAACTCCCTTTTTTTAAATAAAAGGTATCTATTTTCAAATATTATAGGTTTAGTTAGCTGATATGTTTCTGAAAAACATTTATTTAAAAAATTTTTCTTTCTATTGTTTATGTAAAAAATGTGTATGTTTTTTTTAAACTCACTTTGAATGGATATAGTTGATTGTGGAACTGGATGACTCACCTATGTCTTCTAACCATTGATTTTTACTCCCAATTTTAAATTCTATTAAAAATAACTTATAACCTGGAAAAGTGCAAATTTATATAATTATTCAATTAATTTAATAAACA